>NW_025422122.1:600000-1200000 GCF_011764305.1 Mustela putorius furo | reverse complement strand
CAAAGCAATGGATCCCATAAGTGCCCTGGTGCCTGTTCGTTCCTTTTTACTTAAGGGTACATCAGTCTACGGGTCTGAGTGCCTGTAGGTGCTCAGATGGGCCCAGATTGACCCTGTTTTTCCTGGGAAACCACAAATATTGGGATGGCCTCAGGGACTTTGGAGGTTTATCCTATTAGTAGGGTTGTGGCCATTGGAATGGGCACATACAATTCCCTTGGAGAGGGCAAGCACAGTCGTCAGGTTTGGCTCCAGGGGACTGAGCCTGTAGGGTGTGTAGGCCAGGGCTGTTTGGACAGTTGTCTGAAAACACAAACTCGGCTTATGTTTCGGGTCATAGTTATGGCATGACTGATCTACAGACTATGAGGAGAACTCTTCGGGTCATGAAAAAAGGGCGAGTGTGAGGCTCTTGCTCAAGTTTTTGTCTCTGGATATCGTGTCACTCATGGTCGTGAAATTTCCGGGTGACTTCATGGGAAATGGACGAGTCTTACTCTCTGGGGGTTTGGCCCCGTCCAAAGAGTTTGGGGTCATTCTGTGGGATGGAAGAAGTCCGTTGCTCTGTTGTTGTTGATTTGTTTTGTTTGGTTTTTCAACCTCAGGTGTCCCACCAAATGAGGGATTTCAGTGTAGAGCCCTGGGGAGTGGTGACTGGACAACCAGAAATCTGGTTAAAAATTGGGGCCTAGGGACATGTCAAGCCCATTATGACATCTAATGGTCCAGCCACAGAGAGGACTTACTAGAGGACAGGAATCACGCTGAGGGTCACAATGCGTGTTTATGCTCTCGTCGCACTCAAGAATGGGCGGGGCCTCAGGGTGAATGCTGGTTTCTCCTACACTGAACGTAGGACAACATGGCAACCACAAGTTTTCTTGCCATGGGTAAGCAGGAGTTCTGATTTCTGCATCACAGTCACCCCTGGGCAGTGATTGGAGATAAGGTCTATGTTCTGAAGCCTGAAAACTGAGGTAGGTAAGAGATGATGACCTAAGGCCATGGCGGGTCTGATGTGATCAGTGTGTGGTCAGCTGTCTGGGTGTTGCTCAGGAGGTCCCGGCTCAGGTTGTGTCATACAGTGCATTACTGCCCAGGTTAGACTATATAATTTGGGTACATTCGAGTGCCGTGTAGGTGTATTGTCATTTAATGTGCCCGGGCAGCTCATTAGGCAATATATTTTTTCTAGAGGGCAGGCAGAGTGCTGCAATGATGGTCCGGAATTGCCAAACTTGTGGGCTTCGGGGCGAGGAGTGTGAGGATGGAAGTCTAAAAACACAAGCTAGACTTGGGTTTCAGGGCGAGGGCACGGCATGTACCCCCTGAAGATCTGAAGCAATATCTCATGCATCTGAAGTCAGAGCGAGGATCAGACCTTGGCTCCGCTTGGTTTTTCTGTTCATGACGGCCCCTTCATGAAGGGAGCGGATTCTCGAAAGCGTGGAGGTTTTCCCACGTGGGAGTGGTGGGATGCCCCTCCAAGAATTCCTTCAGGGTTGTTACCTCAGGTTTCCCACCAAAAGAGGAGTTCCAAAGCAGAGCCCTGGGGAAGAGTGAAGGGACAACCCGAACTATGGTTAAAAATTGGGGCCTAGTGGCATGGCAAGCCCAATATGCTGTCTCTTCATCCAGCCACTGAGAGGCCTTACCTGAGGACTGGGCTAAGGCTGAGGGTCAAAATGTGTGTTTGCCACCTATGTGGCCCGCGAGCAATGGCGGGGCCTCATCGGACACACAGGTATCCACTACACTGAACGTTATACAACAAGCCTACCACAAGATTTCTTGCCATCGGGAAGGAGTTCTGATTTCTGCATCATTTTCAAACCCGGGCCGTGATTGGAGATAAGGTCTAGGTTCTAAATCCTGAAAACCGAGGCTGGGAATTGATAACGACCTAAGGCAATGGCTGGTCCGATGTGCTCAGTGAGCGGCCAGCTGTATGCGTGGGGCCAGGAGGTCCAGGCAAAGCCCCTGTCAGAAAGGGCATTATAGCGCAGGTCAGCCTATATATTTTGGGTACAGCCAAGTGGCGTGCAGGTTGATCTTCATTTGGGGTTTCTGGGTAGCCCCAGAAGGCAATGTTTTCCTTCTGGAGGGCAGGCAGAGTGCTGCATTATAATTCTGGATTGCCAAACTGGAGGGCTTGTGGGCCATTAGTCTGAGGATGGAAGTCAGAGGACACAAGCTAGGCTTAGGTTTCTGGGTGAGGACATGGCAGGCACAATCTACAGACCTGAACACAGATCTTGTGCATCTGAAGTCAGGGTGAGGCTCAGAAGATCGCTCAGGTTGGACCTTATGTCCCTGAGGGCCCCTTCATGAAGGGGGGAGGGATCACGAGGCCATGGGTGTTTTCTCACGATGGGAGTTGTGAGAAGCTCCCAACTTCAAAGATTCTTCTGCAGGACAATTGAGACCTGTTGGTTGGCTCCAGGCTAACGATTCCAAGCAGGGTTCTAAGGATGGATGGCGGGGTAGGCCACCTCACATTCCAATTGTCTCCTAGCAACAAGACAAGTTGGATCTGCTGGATCTCTCGGAGCAACCGATTACGCTGAGTTGAAATGGACTCTCCTGTGGATGGGTCCTAAGTTGTTTTTGTGTCTATGGATACCTTGGAATGACGCGGTGGCACTGGGGCCCTGAAGGTTTCTCCTAAACAGAGGCTTTGACACAGCTCCCACGTGCAAGTTTCCCATGTGTAGATGAGATATGTTCTGATGGGTGAGTCAAGAAACAGCCATATGCTGGTATTGAAATCCAGTCCTCTGAGGAGAGATGCCTGGAAACCAAAGCAGTGGATCAGATTAGGGCCTAGGGGCCTGTTCGTTCCTTTTTACCTCTGGGGATATCAGTCTACAAGTCTGAGTGCAGGTAGGTTCTGAGATGGAACGAGATTGCTCCTTTTTGTCCTGGGAAGCCACCACTATTGGGATGGCCTCAGGGACTTTGGAGGTATATCCTATTAGTAGGGTTGTGGCCATTGGAATGGGCACACAGAATTCCCTAGGAGAGGGCAAGTACAGTCCTCACCTTGGCTCCAGGGGCCTAAGCATGTAGGCGGTGTAGGCCAGTGCTCTTTGGACAGTTGTCTGAAAACAGAAATTCAACTTATGTTTTGGGTCATAGGTATGACAGACCATGAGGAGAATTCTTCGGGATATGAAAACGGGCGAGTGTGAGGCTCTTGCTCAAGTGTTTATCTCTGGATATCGTGCCATTCGTGGTCATGAAATTTCCGGGTGACTTCATGGGAAATGGACGAGTCTTACTCCCTGGGGGTTTGGCCCAGTCCAAAGAGTTTGGGGTCATTCTGTGGGATGGAAGAAGTCCGTTTTTTGTTGTTGTTTTATTTTGTTTTGTTTTTCAAACTCAGGTGTCCCACCAAATGAGGGATTCCACAGTAGAGCCCTGGGGAGGGGTGACTGGACTACCAGAAATCTGGTTAAAAATTGGGGCCTAGGGACAGCTAGACTTGGGTTTCAGGGCGAGGGCACGGCATGTACCCCCTGAAGATCTGAAGCAATATCTCATGCATCTGAAGTCAGAGCATGGATCAGATGTTGGCTCCGCTTGGATTTTCTGTTAATGACGGCCCCTTCATAAAGGGATTCGAATCTCGAGGCCATGGAGGTTTTCCCACGTTGGGAGTGGTGGGATGCCCCCTCCTAGGATTCCTTCTGCGGGACAATTGAGACCTGTTGGACAGCTCCAGGTCATCCCATATGGATGAGTCCAGACCAACGTTCGAGGATGGATGCCTGGGAAGCCCGCCTCGCATTCCAATTGTCTCCTAGCGACAAGACAGTTTAGATCTGATGGCTCTGCAGGAGCAACCGGGGTGGCTGAGTTGAAATGGACTTTCCTGAGGAGGGGTCTAATGTGTGTTTGTGTCCATGAGGGCCTTTAAATGGGGCGGTGGCACCGGGACCCTGAAGTATTCTCCTAAGCTTTTAACATAGCTCCCATGCACAAGTTTCCTTGTGCAGACGAGGTTTGTTCTGATGGGTGCCTCAGGAAAACCCCAATGCTGGTATTGGAATCCAGGGTTTTGAGGAGACATGCCTGTAAACCAAACCAATGGATCCGATTTTGGCCTAGGGTCCTGTCTGGTTCAATCTTCTGCCCTGGGGCCATCCATCTAGGGTATGAGTGGAGGTGGATGCTCAGCTGGTGACAGACTGACCTTTTTTGTCCCGAGTGACCTATACTATTGGGATGGCCTCAGGGACTTTGGAGGTTTTTCCTAATTTGTACGATTTTGGACAATGGAATGGGCAGAATTCCCATGGATTGGGTAGGCACAGTCCTAATGTGTGGCTCCAGGGTCCCCAGCCTGGATGGTGTGTGTCCCAGGACTTTGAGGACAGAAGTCTGAAAACACAAACTCAGCTTATGTTAGGGGACGTAGGTATGGCAGGCCCGATCTACAAACCATGAGAAGACATCTTCAGGATATGAAGATAGTGCGAGTCTGAGGCGCTTGCTCCGGCTTTTGTCTCTGGATTTTCTTTCAGCGATGTCCGTGGAATGTCGAGGAGGCCTCATGGGCCATGGACGAATCTTGCTCTCTGTGGTTTTGGCCCGATCCCAATTGTTTTTCGTCAATCTGTTGGATGGAGGACTCCTTCCAGTGTTGTTACCTCAGGTGTCCCACCAAAAGAGGAATTCCAAAGCAGAGCCCTGTGTAAGAGTGAAGGGACAACCCGAACTATGGTTAAAAATTGGGGCCTAGGGGCATGGCAAGCCCAATATGCTGTCTCTTCGTCCAGCCAATGAGAGGCCTTACCTGAGGACTGGGCTAAGGCTGAGGGTCACAATGTGTGTTTGCCACCTATATGGCCCACGAGCAATGGCGGGGCCTCATCGTACACAGGTATCCACTACACTGAACATTATACAACAAGCCTACGACAAGGTTTCTTGCCATCGGGCAGGAGTTCTGATTTCTGCATCATTTTCAAACCCGGGCCATGATTGGAGATAAGGTCTAGGTTCTAAATCCTGAAAACCGAGGCTGGGAAGAGATAACGACCTAAGGCAATGGCTGGTCCGATGTGCTCAGTGAGGGGCCAGCTGTATGCGTGGGGCCAGGAGGTCCAGGCTCAGCCTCTGTCAGAAAGGGCATTATTGCGCAGGTCAGCCTATATATTTTGGGTACAGCCAAGTGGTGTGCAGGTTGATCTTCATTTGGGGTTATTGGGTAGCCCCAGAAGGCAATGTTTTCCTTCTGGAGGGCAGGCAGAGTGCTGCATTATAATTCTGGATTGCCAAACTGGAGGGCTTGTGGGCCATTATTCTGAGGATGGAAGTCTGAGGACACAAGCTAGGCTTAGGTTTCTGGGTGAGGACATGGCAGGCACAATCTACAGACCTGAACCGAGATCTCGTGCATCTGAAGTCAGGGTGAGGCTCAGAAGATCGTTCAGGTTGGACCTTATGTCCCTGAGGGCCCCTGCATGAAGGGGGGAGGGATCACGAGGCCATGGGTGTTTTCTCACGATTGGAGTTGTGAGAAGCTCCCAACTTCAAAGATTCTTCTGTAGGACAATTGAGACCTGTTGGTTGGCTCCAGGCTAACGATTCCGAGCAGGTTTCTAAGGATGGATGGTGGGTAGGCCACCTCGCATTCCAATTGTCTCCTAGCAACAAGACAAGTTGGATCTGCTGGATCTCGCGGAGCAACCGAATACGCTGAGTTGAAATAGACTCTCCTGTGGATGGGTCCTAATGTGTTTTTGTGTCTATGGATACCTTGGAATGACGCGGTGGCACTGGGGCCATGAAGGGTTCTCATACAAATAGGCTTTGACATCGCTCCCACGTGCAAGTTTCCCATGTGTAGATGAGATTTGTTCTGATGGGTGAGTCAAGAAACAGCCATATGCTGGTATTGAAATCCAGTCCTCTGAGGAGAGATGCCTGGGAACCAAAGCAATGGATCCGATTAGGGCCTAGGGGCCTGTTCGTTCCTTTTTACCTCTGGGGATATCAGTCTACAAGTCTGAGTGCAGGTAGGTTCTCAGATGGGCTCAGATTGCTCCTTTTTGTCCTGGGAAGCCATCACTATTGGGATGGGCTCAGGGACTTTGGAGGTTTATCCTATTAGTAGCGTTTTGGCCATTGGAATGGGCACACGGAATTCCCTAGGAGAGGGAAAGTACAGTCCTCACCTTGGCTCCAGGGGCCTAAGCCTGTAGGCTGTGTAGACCAGAGCTGTTTGGACAGTTGTCTGAAAACAGAAACTTGGCTTCTGTTTCAGGACATAGGTATAGCAGGACTGATCTACAGACCATGAGGAGAACTCTTCGGGATATGAAAACGGGCGAGTGTGAGGCTCTTGCTCAAGTATTTATCTCTGGATATCGTGCCATTCATGGTCATGATATTTCCGGGTGACTTCATGGGAAATGGACGAGTCTTACTCCCTGGGGGTTTGGCCCAGTCCAAAGAGTTTGGGGTCATTCTGTGGGATGGAGGAAGTCCGTTTTTTGTTGTTGTTTTGTTTTGTTTTGTTTTTCAAACTCAGGTGTCCCACCAAATGAGGGATTCCAGAGTAGAGCCCAGGGGAAGGGCGATTGGACAACCAGAAATCTGGTTAAAATTGGGGCCTAGGGACAGCTAGACTTGGGTTTCAGGGCGAGGGCACGGCATATACCCCCTTAAGATCTGAAGCAATATCTCATGCATCTGAAGTCAGAGCGAGGATCAGACCTTGGCTCAGCTTGGATTTTCTGTTCATGACAGCCCCTTCATAAAGGGAGCCGAATCTCGAGGCCGTGGAGGTTTTCCCACGTTGGGAGTGGTGGGATGCCCCCTCCTAGGATTCCTTCTGCGGGACAATTGAGACCTGTTGGACAGCTCCAGGACATCCCATATGGATGAGTCCAGACCAACGTTCGAGGATGGATGCCTGGGAAGCCCGCCTCGCATTCCAATTGTCTCCTAGCAACAAGACAGTTTAGATCTGATGGCTCTGCAGGAGCAACCGGGGTGGCTGAGTTGAAATGGACTTTCCTGAGGATGGGTCTAATGTGTGTTTGTGTCCATGAGGGCCTTTAAATGGGGCGGTGGCACTGGGACCCTGAAGTATTCTCCTAAGCTTTTGACATAGCTCCCATGCACAAGTTTCCTTGTGGAGACGAGGTTTGTTCTGATGGGTGCCTCAGGAAAACCCCAATGCTGGTATTGGAATCCAGGGTTTTGAGGAGACATGCCTGTAAACCAAAGCAATGGATCCGATTTTGGCCTAGGGTCCTGTCTGGTTCAATCTTCTTCTCTGGGGACATCCATCTAGGGTATGAGTGGAGGTAGATGCTCAGCTGGTGTCAGACTTCCCTTTTTTGTCCTGGGCGACCTATAATATTGGGATGGCCTCAGGGACGTTGTAGAGTTCTCTTAATTTGTACGATTTTGGACAATGGAATGGGCAGAATTCCCATGGATTGGGTAGGCACAGTCCTAATGTGTGGCTCCTGGGTCCCCAGCCTGGATAGTGTGTCCCAAGACTTTGAGGACACAAGTCTGAAAACACAAACTCAGCTTATGTTTGGGGACGTAGGTATGGCAGGCCCTATCTACAAACCATGAGAAGACATCTTCAGGATATGAAGATAGTGCGAATCTGAGGCGCTTGCTCAGGCTTTTGTCTCTGGATTTTGTTTCAGCAATGTCCGTGGAATGTCGAGGAGGCCTCATGGGCCATGGACGAATCTTTCTCTCTGTGGATTTGTCCCGATCCCAATTGTTTTTCGTCAATCTGTTGGATGGAGGACTCCTTTCAGGTTTGTTACATCAGGTGTCCCACCTAAAGAGGAATTCCAAAGCAAAGCCCTGGGGAAGAGTGAAGGGACAACCCGAACTATGGTTAAAAATTGGGGCCAATGGGCATGGCAAGGGCAATATGCTGTCCCTTCATCTAGCCACTGAGAGGCCTTACTTGAGTACTGGGCTAAGGCTGAGGGTCACAATGTGGGTATGCCACCTATGTGGCCCGCGAGCAATGGCGGGGCCTCATCAGACAAACAGGTTTCCACTACACTGAACGTTGGACAAGAAGCCAACCACAAGGTTCTTGCCATTGGGAAGGAGTTCTGATTTTCCATCATTTTCAAACCTGGGCAGTGATTTTAGATAAGGTCTAGGATCTGAATCCTGAAAACCGAGGTTGGGAAGATATAACGACCTAAGTCAATGGCTGGTCCTATGTGCTCAGTGAGCGGCAAGCTGTCTGGGTGGGGCCAGGAGGTCCAGGCTCAGGCTCTGTCAGAAAGTGCATTAATGCCCAGGTCAGCCTATATATTTTGGGTACAGCCAAGTGGCGTGCAGGTTGATCTTCATTTGGGGTTTCTGGGTAGCGCCAGAGGGCAATGTTTTTCTTCTGGAGGGCAAGCAGAGTTCTGCATTGTAATTCTGGATTGCCAAACTGGAGGGCTTGTGGGCCATTTGTCTGAGGACGGAATTCTGAGGACACAAGCTAGGCTTAGGTTTCTGGGTGAGGACATGGCAGGCACAATCTACAGACCTGTACCGAGATCTCGTGCATCTGAAGTCAGGGTGAGGATCAGAAGATCGCTCAGGTTGGACCTTATGTCCCTGATGGCCCCTTCATGAAGTGGGGGGGATCACGAGGCCATGGGGGTTTCTCACCATGGGTGTTGTGAGATGCTCACATCTGCAAAGAGTCTTCGGCAGGACAATTGAGACCTGTTGGTTGGCTCCAGGCCAATGATTCCGAGCAGGGTTCTAAGGATGGATTGTGGGGTAGGCCACCTCGCATTTCAATTGTCTCCTAACAACAAGACAAGTTAGAACTGCTGGATCTCGTGGAGCAACCGAATATGCAGAGTTGAATTGGACTCTCCTGTGGATGTGTCCTAATATGATTTTGTGTCTATAGAGACCTTGAAATGAAGCGGTGGCACTGGGGCCTTGAAGGGTTCTCCTAAAAAGAGGCTTTGACTCACCTCCCACTTGCAAGTTTCCCATGTGTAGATGAGATTTGTTCTGATGGGTGAGTCAAGAAACAGCCATATGCTGGTACAGAAATCCAGGCCTCTGAGGAAGATGCCTGGAAACCAAAGCAGTGGATCAGATTAGGGCCTAGGGGCCTGTTCGTTCCTTTTTACCTCTGGAGATATCAGTCTACAAGTCTGAGTGCAGGTAGGTTCTCAGATGGGCTCAGATTGCTCCTTTTTGTCATGGGAAGCCACCACTATAGGGATGGCATCAGGGAATTTGGAGGTTTATCCTATTAGTAGGGTTGTGGCCATTGGAATGGGCACACAGAATTCCCTTGGAGAGGGCAAGTACAGTCCTCAGGTTGGATCCAGGGGCCTGAGCCTGTAGGGTGTGTAGGCCTGGGCTCTTTGGACAGTTGTCTGAAAACACAAACTCGGATTTTGTTTCGGGTCATAGGTATGGCAGGACTGATCTACCGACCATGAGGAGAACTCTTCGGGTTATGAAAAATGGGCGAGTGTGAGGCTCTTGCTCAAGTGTTTATCTCTGGATATCGTTCCATTCATGGTCATGAAATATCCGGGTGACTTCATGGGAAATGGGCGAGTCTTACTCTCTGGGGGTTTGGCCCAGTCCAAAGAGTTTGGGGTCATTCTGTGGGATGGAAGAAGTCCGTTTTTTGTTGTTGTTTTGTTTGGTTTTGTTTTTCAAACTCAGGTGTCCCACCAAATGAGGGATTCCAGAATAGAGCCCAGGGGAAGGGCGATTGGACAACCAGAAATCTGGTTAAAATTGGGGCCTAGGGACAGCTAGACTTGGGTTTCAGGGCGAGGGCACGGCATGTACCCCCTGAAGATCTAAAGCAATATCTCATGCATCTGAAGTCAGAGCGAGGATCAGACGTTGGCTCAGCTTGGATTTTCTGTTCATGACGGCCCCTTCATAAAGGGAGCTGAATCTCGAGGCCGTGGAGGTTTTCCCACGTTGGGAGTGGTGGGATGGCCCCTGCTAGGATTCCTTCTGCGGGACAATTGAGACCTGTTGGACAGCTCCAGGACATCCCATATGGATGAGTCCAGACCAACGTTCGAGGATGGATGCCTGGGAAGACCGCCTCACATTCCAATTGTCTCCTAGCGACAAGACAGTTTAGATCTGATGGCTCTGCAGGAGCAACCGGGGTGGCTGAGTTGAAATGGACTTTCCTGAGGAGGGGTCTAATGTGTGTTTGTGTCCATGAGGGCCTTTAAATGGGGCGGTGGCACCGGGACCCTGAAGTATTCTCCTAAGCTTTTGACACAGCTCCCATGCACAAGTTTCCTTGTGGAGACGAGGTTTGTTCTGATGGGTGCCTCAGGAAAACCCCAATGCTGGTATTGGAATCCAGGTTTTTGAGGAGACATGCCTGTAAACCAAACCAATGGATCCGATTTTGGCCTAGGGTCCTGTCTGGTTCAATCTTCTTCACTGGGGACATCCATCTAGGGTATGAGTGGAGGTAGATGCTCAGCTGGTGACAGAATGACCTTTTTTGTTCCGGTTGACCTATACTATTGGGATGGCCTAGGGACTTTGGAGGTTTTTCCTAATTTGTACGATTTTGGACAATGGAATGGGCAGAATTCCCATGGATTGGGTAGGCACAGTCCTAATGTGTGACTCCAGGGTCCCCAGCCTGGATGGTGTGTGGCCCAGGACTTTGAGGACAGAAGTCTGAAAACACAAACTCAGCTTATGTAAGGGGACGTAGGTATGGCAGGCCCGATCTACAAACCATGAGAAGACATCTTCAGGATATGAAGATAGTGCGAGTCTGAGGCGCTTGCTCAGGCTTTTGTCTCTGGATTTTCTTTCAGCAATGTCCGTGGAATGTCGAGGAGGCCTCATGGGCCATGGACGAATCTTTCTCTCTGTGGATTTGGCCCGATCCCAATTGTTTTTTGTCAATCTGTTGGATGGAGGACTCCTTTCAGGGTTGTTACCTCAGGTTTCCCACCAAAAGAGGAGTTCCAAAGCAGAGCCCTGGGGAAGAGTGAAGGGACAACCCGAACTATGGTTAAAAATTGGGGCCTAGGGGCATGGCAAGCCCAATATGCTGTCTCTTCATCCATCCACTGAGAGGCCTTACCTGAGGACTGGACTAAGGCTGAGGGTCACAATGTGTGTTTGCCACCTATGTGGCTCGCGAGCAATGGCGGGGCCTCATCGGACACACAGGTATCCACTACACTGAACGTTATACAACAAGCCTACCAAAGGTTTCTTGCCATCGGGAAGGAGTTCTGATTTCTTCATCATTTTGAACCCGGGCCGTGATTGGAGATAAGGTCTAGGTTCTAAATCCTGAAAACCGAGGCTGGGAAGAGAATACGACCTAAGGCAATGGCTGGTCCAATGTGCCCAGTGAGCGGCCAGCTGTATGCGTGGGGCCAGGAGGTCCAGGCTCAGCCTCTGTCAGAAAGGGCATTATTGCGCAGGTCAGCCTATATATTTTGGGTACAGCCAAGTGGCGTGCAGGTTGATCTTCATTTGGGGTTTCTGGGTAGCCGCAGAAGGCAATATTTTCCTTCTGGAGGGCAGGCAGAGTGCTGAATTATAATTCTGGATTGCCAAACTGGAGGGCTTGTGGGCCATTAGTCTGAGGATGGAAGTCTGAGGACACAAGCTAGGCTTAGGTTTCTGGGTGAGGACATGGCAGGCACAATCTACAGACCTGAACCGAGATCTCGTGCATCTGAAGTCAGGGTGAGGCTCAGAAGATCGCTCAGGTTGGACCTTATGTCCCTGTGGGCCCCTTCATGAAGGGGGGAGGGATCACGAGGCCATGGGTGTTTTCTCACGATGGGAGTTGTGAGAAGCTCCCAACTTCAAAGATTCTTCTGTAGGACAATTGAGAGCTGTTGGTTGGCTCCAGACTAACGATTCCGAGCAGGGATCTAAGGATGGATGGCGGGGTAGGCCACCTCGCATTCCAATTGTCTCCTAGCAACAAGACAAGTTAGATCTGCTGGATCTATCGGAGCAACCGAATACGCTGAGTTGAAATGGACTCTCCTGTGGATGGGTCCTAATGTGTTTTTGTGTCTATGGATACCTTGGATGACGAACTGGCACTGGGGCCCTGAAGGGTTCTCCTAAATAGAGGCTTTGACATCTCTCCCACGTGCAAGTTTCCCATGTGTAGATGAGATTTGTTCTGATGGGTGAGTCAACAAACAGCCATATGCTGGTATTGAAATCCAGTCCTCTGAGGAGAGATGTCTGGAAACCAAAGCAATGGATCCGATTAGGGCCTAGGGGCCTGTTCGTTCCTTTTTAACTCTGGGGATATCAGTCTACAAGTCTGAGTGCAGGTAGGTTCTCAGATGGGCTCAGATTGCTCCTTTTTGTCCTGGGAAGCCACTACTATTGGGATGGACTCAGGGACTTTGGAGGATTATCCTATTAGTAGGGTTGTGGCCATTGGAATGGACACACGGAATTCCCTTGGAGAGGGCAAGTACAGTCCTCACCTTGGCTCCAGGGGCCTAAGCATGTAGGCTGTGTAGGCCAGGGCTGATTGGACAGTTGTCTGAAAACAGAAACTCGGCTTATGTTTCAGGTCATAGGTATGGCAGGACTGATCTACCGACCATGAGGAGAACACTTCGGGATATAAAAAAGGGTGAGTGTGAGGCTCTTGCTCAAGTGTTTATCTCTGGATATCGTGCCATTCATGGTCATGAAATTTCCGGGTGACTTCATGGGAAATGGACGACTTTTACTCCCTGGGGGTTTGGCAAATTCCAAAGAGTTTGGGGTCATTCTGTGGGATGGAAGAAGTCCGTTTTTTGTTGTTGTTTTGTTTGGTTTTGTTTTTCAAACTCAGGTGTCCCGCCAAATGAGGGATTCCAGAGTAGAGCCCTGGGGAGGGGCGATTGGACAACCAGAAATCTGGTTAAAATTGGGGCCTAGGGACAGCTAGACTTGGGTTTCAGGGCGAGGGCACGGCATGTACTCCCTGAAGATCTGAAGCATTATCTCATGCATCTGAAATCAGAGCGAGGATCAGACGTTGGCTCAGCTTGGATTTTCTGTTCATGACGGCCCCTTCATAAAGGGATCGGAATCTCGAGGCCATGGAGGTTTTCCCACGTTGGGAGTGGTGGGATGTCCCCTCCTAGGATTCCTTCTGCGGGACAATTGAGACCTGTTGGACAGCTCCAGGACATCCCATATGGATGAGTCCAGACCAACGTTCGAGGATGGATGCCTGGGAAGCCCGCCTCGCATTCCAATTGTCTCCTAGCGACAAGACAGTTTAGATCTGATGGCTCTGCAGGAGCAACCGGGGTGGCTGAGTGAAATGCACTTTCCTGAGGAGGGGTCTAATGTGTGTTTGTGTCCATGAGGGCCTTGGAATGGGGCGGTGGCACCGGGACCCTGAAGTATTCTCCTAAGCTTTTGACATAGCTCCCATGCACAAGTTTCCTTGTGGAGACGAGGTTTGTTCTGATGGGTGCCTCAGGAAAACCCCAATGCTGGTATTGGAATCCAGGGTTTTGGGGAGACATGGCTGTAAACCAAAGCATTGGGTCCGATTTTGGCCTAGGGTCCTTTCTGGTTCAATCTTCTTCTCTGGGGACATCCTTCTAGGGTATGAGTGGAGTTAGATGCTCAGCTGGTGTCAGACTGCCCTTTTTTGTCCCGGGCGACCTATACTATTGGGATGGCCTCAGGGACTTTGGAGGGTTCTCCTCATACGTACGATTTTGGACAATGGAATGGGCAGAATTCCCATGGATTGGGTAGGCACAGTCCTAATGTGTGGCTCCAGGGTCCCCAGCCTGGAGGGTGTGTGGCCCAGGACTTGGAGGACAGAAGTCTGAAAACACAAACTCAGCTTATGTTTGCGGACGTAGGTATGGCAGGCCCGATCTACAAACCATGAGAAGACATCTTCAGGATATGAAGATAGTGCGAGTCTGAGGCACTTGCTCAGGCTTTTGTCTCTGGATTTTGTAACAGCGATGGCCGTGGAATGTCGAGGAGGCCTCATGGGCCATGGACGAATCTTGCTCTCTGTGGATTTGGCCCGATCCCAATTGTTTTTCGTCAATCTGTTGGATGGAGTACTCCTTTCAGGCTGTTACCTCAGGTGTCCCACCAAAAGAGGAATTCCAAAGCTGAGCCCTGGGCAAGAGTGAAGGGACAACACGAACTATGGTTAAAAATTGGGGCCTAGGGGCATGGCAAGCCCAATATGCTGTCTCTTCATCCAGCCACTGAGAGGCCTTACCTGAGGACTGGGCTAAGGCTGAGGGTCACAATGTGTTTTTGTGACCAATGTGGCCCGCAAGCATGGGCGGGGCCTCATGGGCCACACAGGTTTCCACTACACTGAACGTTGGACAGCAAGCCAACCACAAGTTTTTGTGCCATTGCGAAGGAGTTCTGATTTCTGCATCATTTTCAAACCTGGGTATTGATTGGAGATAAGGTCTAGGTTCTGAAGTCTGAAAACTGAGGTTGGGAAGGGATAACGACCTAAGGCCATGGCGGGTCTGATGTTCTCAGTTTGTAGCCAGCTGTCTGGGTGGGCCTAGGATGTTCAGTCTCAGGCTGTGTCAGAAAGGGCATTAATGCCCAGGTCATCCTATATATTTTGTGTATATCCAAGTGTCTTGCAGGTTGATCTTCATTTGGGGTTTCTAGGTAGACCCAGATGGCAATGTATTTCTTCTGCAGGGCAGGTAGAGTGCTGCATTGTAGTTCTGGATTGCCAAACTGGAGGGCTTGTGAGCCAGTAGTCTGTGGACAGAAGTCTGAGGATACAAGCTAGGCTTAGGTTTCTGGGTGAGGACATGGCAGGCACAATCTACAGACCTGAACCGAGATCTCGTGCATCTGAAGTCAGGGTGAGGATCAGACGATCGCTCAGGTTGGACCTTATGTCCCTCATGGCCCCTTTATGAAGAGGGGGGGATGATGAGGCCATGGGGGTTCTCTCACGATGGGAGTTCTGAGAAGCTCCCAACTGCAAAGATTCTTCTGCAGGACAATTGAGACCTGTTGGTTGGCTCCAGGCCAATGATTCTGAGCAGGGTTTTAAGGATGGATGGTGGGATAGGCCACCTCAAATTCCAATTGTCTCCCAGCAACAAGACAAGTTAGATCTGCTGGATCTCGCGGAGGAACCGAATACGCTCAGTTGAAATGGACTCTCCTGTGGATGGGTCCTAATGTGTTTTTGTGTCTATGGAGACTTTGGAATGAAGCGGTGGCACTGGGGCCCTGAAGGGTTCCCCTAAACAGAGGCTATGACACAGATCCCACTTGCACGTTTTCCATGTGTAGATGAGATTTGTACTGATGTGTGAGTCTAGAAACAGCCATATGCTGGTATTGAAATCCAGGCCTCTGAGGAGAGATGCTGGGAACCAAAGCAATGGATCCGATTAGTGCCTAGGGGCTTGTTCGATTCTTTTTACCTCTGGGGACATCAGTCTACGGGTCTGAGTGCAGGTAGGTTCTCAGATAGGCTCAGATTGCTCCTGTTTGTCCTGGGAAGCCACCATTATTGGGATGGCCACAGGGACTTTGGAGGTTTATCCTATTAGTAGGGTTGTGGCCATTGGAATGGGCACACAGAATTCCCTTGGAGAGGGCAAGTACAGTCCTCAGGTTGGCTCCAGGGGCCTGAACCTGTAGCGTGTTTAGGCCAGGGCTGTTTGGACATTAGTCTGAAGACACAAACTCGGCTTATGTTTCGGGTCATAGGTATGGCTGGACTGATCTACAGACCTTGAGGAGAACACTTCAGGTTATGAAAAAAGGGCGAGTGTGAGGCTCTTGCTCAAGTTTTTGTCTCTGGATATCATGTCACTCATGGTCGTGAAAGTCCCGGGTGACTTCATGGGAAATGGATGAGTCTTATTCTCTGGGGTTTGACCTTGTCCAAAGAGTTTGAGGTCATTCTGTGGGATGGGAGAAGTCCGTTGTTCTGTTGTTGTTGATTTGTTTTGTTTTGTTTTTCAACCTCAGGTGTCCCATCAAATGAGGGATTCCAGAGTAGAGCCCTGGGGAGGGGCGACTGGACAACCAGAAATCTTGTTAAAAATTGGGGCCTAGGGACATGTCAAGCCCATTATGACATCTAATGGTCCAGCCACTGAGAGGACGTACTAGAGGACAGGACTCACGCTGAGTGTCACAATGCGTGTTTATGCCCTCGTCGCACTCAAGAATGGGCGGGGCCTCAGGGTGAATGCTGTTTTCTCCTACACTGATCGTTGGAAAACTTTCCAACCACAAGGCTTCTTGCCTTGGGCAAGGAGGAGTTCTGATTTCTGCATCATATTCAACCCTTTCAGGGCTTGGAGTTAAGGTCTAAGTTCTGAAGCCTGAAAAGTTAGGTTGGCAAGAGATAACGAGCTAAGACCATGGCAGTTGTGATGTTCTCAGTGTGCGGTCAGCTGTCTCGGTTTTAGTCAGGAGGTCCGGGTTCACTATGTATCAGACAGTGTATTAGTGGCCAGGTTAGACTATCTAATTTGGGTACATTCGAGAGCCGTGTATGTCTATCCTCATTTGGGTTATGTGAGAAACTCCATAGGTCAAAATTTTTCTTCTGGGAGGCAGGCAGAATGCTTCATTTTGTGTCCCGAATTTCCAAATGTGAGAGCTTGGGGGCCAGGAGTGTGAGGACGGAAGTCTGAGAACACAAGCTAGGCATAGGTTTCAGGGCGAGGGCAAGGAAAGCACACTCTGCAGAGCTGCATCGAGATCTCGTGCATCTGAATTCAGGGTGAAGATCAGACGTTGTCTTAGGTTGGAGTTCCTGTCCATGATTTCCCCTTCATAAATGGGGGGGGGCATCACAAAGCCATCTAGATTTTCCCAGGTTGGGAGTTGTGAGATGCTCCAAAACTCAAGGATTCCTTCTGCTGGACATTTGAGACCTGTTGGATGGCTCCAGGACATCCCATACGGAATGACGCCAGAGCAGAGCTCTAAGGATGGATGGTTGGGCAGCCCGCCTCGCATTCCAATTGTTTCCTAGTCAAGACAGGTTCAGTCTGCTCGCTCTGGGGGAGCAACCAAGGGAGCTGAGTTGAAATGGAATTTCCTGCGGATGGGTTCTAATGTGGATTTCTGTCCATGGAGACCTTGTAATGGGGCAGTGGCACACAGGCCCTGAAGGATTCTCCTAACTGGAGGTTTTGAGACATCTTCAAAGGATAATTTTCCCATGTGGAGAAGGGATTTGTTCTGATTGCTGCCTCATGAAATCCCCATATGCTAATATTGGAAACCAGGCCTCTGAGGAGATTTACCTGTAACCGAAAGCAATGAATCTGATTCAGGCCGAGGGGCCTGTCTGATTCAATCTTCTTCTCTGGGGACATCCATCTACGCTGAGTAGAGGTAGATGGTCAGCTGGTTTCAGATGACCCTTGTTTGTCCTGGGCGGCCTACATTATTGGGATGTCCTTGGGGACTCTGGAGGTTTTTCCTAATTTGTACGATTGTTGACAATGGAATGGGCAGAATTCCCGTGGTATGGATAGGCACAGTCCTGATGTGTGGCTCCAGGGGCCCCAGCCTGAAGGGTCTGTGGGCCAGGAATGTGGGGACAGAAGTCTGAAAACACAAACTCGGCTTAGGTTTGGGAAGTAGGTATGGCAGGCCCGGTCTACAGACCGTGAGGAGAACTCTTCGGGATACGACAAAAGAGCGAGTGTGAGGCGCTTGCTCAGACTTTTGTCTCTGGATTTGTTGTCAACGATGGCTCTGGAATCTCGGGGAGGCCTCATGGGCCATGGACGAGACTTCCTCTCTGTGAATTTGGTCCAATCCCAATTGTTTTGGGTCAATCTGAAGGATGGGAGGAGTCCTTTTAGTTTTGTTACCTCAGGTGTCCCACCAAATGAGGGATTGAAAGCAGAGCTCTGGGGAGGGATGAATGGACAACCCGAACAATCCAATTGGGGTGAGGTCGAGAACCGAGCAGGTTGATCCTCATGTGGGGTTTATGGAGATCCCCATAGAGCAATGTTTTTCTACTGGAGGGCCAGCATACGGCTGCATTTTGGTTCCAGAATTCCAAGTCTTGAGGACATGTTTGCCAGGAGTGTGAGGAAGGAAGTCTGAAAACACAAGGTAGCACGAGGTTTGGGCCCACTGTGCAGAGGCTGAATCGAGATCTCCTGCATCTGAGGTCAGGGCGAGTATCAGATGTTGCCTCAAGCTGGAGTTTGTGTCCATGACGGCCCCTTCCTGAAGGGGGTGGGGGCGTCATGAGGCCAGGGAGGTTTCCCTACGCTGGGAGTTGTGAGCTGCTCCAAACTTCAAAGTTTCCTTCTTCAGGACAGTCGAGTACTATTGGATGGTTCCAGGATGCCCCATACAGAAAGACTCGAGAGCAGGGGCCTAAGCATGGATGCCGAGAAACGCCAACTCACCTTCCCATTGCCTGGTCGAGACAAGGCACGCTCAATCTGCGGGCTCTTGGGTGAGCTACCCAGAAGGCTGAGTTTAAATGGACTTTCCTGAGGAGGAGTCATAATGTGGGTTGGTGGCCATGGAGACCTTGGAATGTGGCAGTAGCTAAGGGACTCTGCAGGATTCTCCAACCCGAAGGGTTTGACACAACTCCAACAAGGAAGCTTTCCATGTGGAGATGAGAGGTGTTCTGTCTGGTGCCTCAGGATAGCCCCATATGCTGGTCTTCGAACCCAGGCCTCTGAGGAGTGATACCTGGACACCAAAGCAAGAGTTCATAATAGGGCCTAGGGGCCTGCCTGGTTCAATCTTCTGGCTCTGCGGATATCAGTCTGTGTGTCTGCATGGAGGTAGTAGATGATCAGCTGGTGTCATAATGCCCCTGTTTGTCCAGTGCAGCTTGCGGTAATGGGATGTCCTTGGGGACCTTGAGGTTTCTACTATTTTGTAGAGTTGTGGCCAATGGAACGGGCAGTTTCTTAGGAGAGAGCATGCACAGTTCTGTGCTGTGGCTCCAGAGACCCCAGCCTGGAGGCTGTGTGGGCCACGGCTGTGCAGACAGACATCCAAAAACCCAAAGTCAGCTCAGGTTTGGGGCCGAGGTTATGGCAGGCCTGATCTAGAGTCCGTGAGGGGAGCTCCTCTGGATATGAAAGAAGGGTGAGAGGGAGGTAGTCGCTCAGTCTTTTGTCTCTGGATATTTTATCCACAATGGCCGTTTAATGTAGGAGATGCCTCATGGGTCAGAGAAGTCTCCCTCTCTGGTAGTTTGTCCAGCCCCCAAGAGTTTGGGGTCATTCTGTGGGAAGGGAAGAGTCCTGTTTTCTGCTTCATGTGTCCCCCCACTAGAGGGATTCTGGAGCATAGCAGTGGGTACTGACAACTGGAATACTCGCTCTTTGGTTAAGCCTGGGGTCCTATGGATATGACAAGCCCCATAGGCAGGATCTTGGTCCAGCCACTGAGAGGCGTTACTTTAATACAGGACTCACGCTACAGGTAACAATGCATGTCTGTGCCCTAGGAGGCCCTCAAGCACTGGCGGGGCCTTTCCGACAATGCAGGTTTTCCCACATTGAACGTTGGACAACATGCCAACCACAAGCTTTCTGGCCATGGGGAAGGAGGAATTCTAATTTCTGCATCACGTTCACCCCTGGGCAGTGATTGGAGATAAGGTCTAGGTTCTGAATCCTGGAAACCGAGGTTGGGAAGAGATGACGAACTACAGCCATAGCGGGTCCCTTGTGTCCAGGTTGGAGCCAGCTGTCTAGGTGTCGTTTGGGATGTCTTGTCTCAGGCTGTGCCAGACAGGGCATTAGTATTCAGGGTAGGCTGTATAATTACTTTACAGTCGAATGGCATGCATTAGATAATCATTTGGGGTTTCTTATTAGCAGCATAGGGCAAAGTTTTTCTTCTGGAGGGCAGGCAGAGTGCTGCATTGTGGCTTCGGAATTCCCAAACTGGAGGGCTTGTGGGCCAGGAGAGTGAGGACAGAAGTCTGAGAACACAAGCTAGGCTTAGGTTTCGGGGAATGGACATGGCAGGCACACTCTGCAGATCTGAATTGAGATCTCATGGGCCTGAAGTCAGGTCCAGGATCAGACTTTGACTCAGGTTGGAGTTTCTGTCCATGTTGGCCCCTTCATGAAGGGGGTGGCATTATGAGGCCATGGGGATTTTCCCACTATTAGAGTTGTGAGATGCTCCAAACCGCAAGGATTCCTTCTGTGGGACAATTAAGATTTGTTGGATGGCTCCAGGACGTCTCATAAGGTATTTTTCCAGAACAGGGTTCTAAGTATGGATGCCTGGGCAGACAGACTCAATTCCAAATGTCTCCTAGCAACAAGAAACGTTTGATCTTCTGGAAGGAAGACACAGTGCCACATAGTGGCTCCAGAATTCCCAAACTGGAAGGCTTGTGGGCCAGGAGTGTGAGGAAAAATTTCTGAGAACACAAGCCAGACTTTGATTTCGGGGTGAGGGGACGGCAGGAACCCTCTGCAGAGATGATTCGAGATCCCGTGTACCTGAAGACAGAGCTAGGATCAGACGTTGGCTCAAGTTGGAGTTTCTGTCCATGACGGCCCCTTCATGAAGGGGAGGGTGTCACGAGGCCATGGAGGTTTTCCCACGATGGGAATTGTGAGATGCTCCAAACTGCAATGATTCCTTCCGTGGGACAGTCGAGAACTGCTGGATGGCTCCAGGACATCCCATAAGGAAGTTATCCAGAGCAGGGTTCTAGGGATGGATGCCTGGGCAGCCTGCCTCCCATTCCAGGTGTCTCATAGCGCCAAGGCAAGTTCGATCTGCTGGATCTAGGGGAGCAAACGAGGCGGGTTTGTTGAAAAGGGTCAGTTGAGGATGGGTCATAATGTGCATTTGTGTCCATGGAGACCTGGGAAAAGGGTTCTTGATCCGGGGCCTTGAGGGATGTTCAAAACCGGAGGTTTCGATGGAGCTCTAAAGAGTACGTTTCCTATGTGGAGAAGAGAATTGTTTTGATGAGTGCCTAAGGAATCTCCCATATGCTGGTATTGGAAACCAGGCCTCTGAGGAGAGATGCCTGGAAACAAAAGCAATGGATATGATTAGGGCCTAGGTGCCTGTCTGGTTCAATCTCTTTCCTGGGTATACGTGTCTATGGATCTGAGGGGAGGTAGTTGCTCGGCTTGTGTCAGATCGTCCCTGTTTGTCCTGGGCAGCCTATAATATTGGGAATGGCCTCGGAACTTTGGAGTTTCTCCTAATCTATAGGGTTGTGGCCAATGGAATGGGCTGAAATCCCCTGGAAAGGGCAGGCACAGTTCTGAGTTTGGCTCTAGGGGCCCAGCCTTGAGGGTGTGTGGGCCAGGCCTGTGGGGACAGAAGTCTGAAAACACAAACTCCGCTTAGGATTGGGGACATAGGTATGGCACGCCCAATCTACAGACCGTGATAACACTTCGGGATATGAAAAAGGGTGAGTTTGAGGTGCTTGCTCAGGTTTTGTCTCTGGATTTGTGTCAACAATGTGGGTCGAATGCTGGCGTGGCCTCATGGGTTGTGGACGGCTTTCCTTCTCTGAGGATTTGACCCAATCCCAAGAGTTTGGGTACATTCTGTGGGATGGGAGGTGTCCTTTCTGTTTTTTTATTTTATTTTATGTACCTCATGTGTGCCAATAAAAGAGGGATTCCAGAGCAGAGTCCTTGGGAGGGACAACTGGATAACCCCACCTCTGTTTAAGTTTGGGGGCCTAGGGGCATGGCAAGTCCAATATGTGGGCTCTTGATTCAGACACTGAGAGTTCTTCCTTGAGGACAGGGCTCATGCTGGGGGTCACAATGCCTATTTGAGCCCAACAAGGCCCTCAAGCATGGGAAGGGCCTCATGGGCCACGCTGGATTCTCCTACACTGAACGTTGGAGAATATGCCAACCACAAGGTTTCCGGCCATGGCGAAGGAAGAGTTGTGATTTCTGCATCACGTTCACCCCTGGACAGTGATTGGAGTTTAGGTCTAGGTTCTGAAACCCGAAAACCGAGGTTGGGAAGAGATGAAGACCTAAGGACCTGATGGGTACAATGAGCTCAGTGTGTGGCTAGCTGTTGAGCATAGGACTGGAGGTGTGGGCTCATGCTGTGTCAGACAGGGCATTAGACAGGGTAGACTGTATATTTGGGGTGCAGTCGAGTGGCGTTCAGTTGATCCTCATTCGGGTTTCTAGGGAGCTCCATAAGGCAACGTTTTTCTTCTGGAGGGCAGGCAGAGTGCTGCATTGTGGCCCCAGTATTGCCAAATTGTAGGGCTTTTGGGCCAGGGGTGTGAGGACGGTAGTCTGAGAACACAAGCTAGGCTTAGTTTTTGGGGTGAGGGCACAGAAGGCACACTCTGCAGAGCTGAATCAAGATCTCATGCACCTGAAGCCAGGGCGAATATCAGACGTTTGCTCAGGTTGGAGTTTCTGTCCATGATGGCCCCTTTATAAAGTGGAGCGTCTCAAGAGGCCATGAAGATTTTCCCACAATGGGAGTTGTGAGATGCACCAGACTGCAAAGATTCCTTCTGTGGGACACTTGAGACCTGTTGGATGGCTCTAGGATGTCCCATATGGAACGACTCCAGAGTAGGGTTCTAAGGATGGATGCCTGGGCAGCCCGCCTCACATTCTAAATGTCTCCTAGCAACAAGGCAGGTTTGATCTGCAGGCCCTGGGGGAGAAACCAAGGGGGATGAGTTGACATGGACTCTACCGAGGATAGATCATAATGTGGTTTTAAGTCCATGGAGACCTTGGAATGGGGCGCTTGATCCGGGGCCCTGAAAGATTCTCCTAAACAGAGGTTTTTATAGAGCTCCAAAGAGTACATTTCCTATGTGGAGACGAGATTTTTCTATGAGTGCCTCAGTAATCCCCCATATGCTGGTATTGGTAACCAGGCCGCTGAGGAGAGATGCCTGGAAACAAAAGCAATGGATCTGATTAGGGCCTAAGTGCCTGTCCAGTTCAATCTTATTCTATGGGGATATCTGTCTCTGGGTCTGAGTGGAGGTAGTTTCCTAACTTGTGAAAGATCATCCCTGTTTGTCCTGGGCAGACAACACTATTGGGATGGCCTCGGGGAGTTTGGAGGTTTCTCCTAATCTATAGGGTTGTGGCCAATGGAAATGGCAGAATTCCCCTAGAGAAGGAAGCCACAGTCCTCAGGTTTGGCTCCAGGGGCCCCAGCTTGGATGGTGTGTGGGCCAGGACTGTGGGGACAGAAGTCTGAAAACACAAACTCAGCTTAGGTTTGGGGATGTATGTATGAAGGCTCGATCTACAGACCGTGAGAATTTTCCGGGCTATGAACAAAGAGCGAGTATATGGCGTTTGCTCAGGCTTTTGTCTCTGGATTTTGTGCCTACGGTGGGCGTGGAATTTGGGGGTGTCCTCAAGGGCCATGGACAAGTCTTTCTCTGGTGATTTGGCCTGATCCCAAGTGGTTGGGATCATTCTGTGGATGGGAAGAGTCCTTTCTGTATTTTTTTTTTTTACCTCAGGTGTCCCACCAAAGAGGGATTCCAGAGCAGTGCCCTGAGTAGGGGTGGCTAGACATCTCTAACTCTGGTTGAGATTGGGGGACTAGGGGCTTGGCAAGCCCCATATGTGGGCTGTTGTTCCAGTCACTAAGAGGCTTTACATGAGGATAGGGCTCACGCTGAGGGTCACAATGTGTGTTTGTGCAAATTGTAGCCTTCAGGGATAGGTGGGGCCTCATAGTCCATGCTGCTTTCTCCTACAATGAACGTTGGACCACATGCCAACCACAAGGTTTCTTGCCATGGCGAAGGAGAAGTTCTGATTCTTGTATCACGTTCACTCCTGAGCAGTGAGTGGAGATAAGGTCTAGGTTCTGAAGGTGAAAACTGAGGTTGGGTAGAGATGATGGCCGAAAGCCATTGTGGGTTTGATATGCTCAGTGTACGGCCAGCTGTCTGGGTGTTGGACTGGAGGTCTGCCTTCAGGCTGTGTCAGACAGGGCTTTAGTGCACAGGCTAGATTGTATAATTGGGGTATGGTCGAGTGGCATGCAGGTTGTTACTCATTTGGCGTTTCTGGTTAGCCCTATAGGGCAATATTTTTCTTCTGGAGGGCAGACAGAGTGCTGCATTTTGTCTCCAGAATTGCCAAACTGGAGGGGTGTGGCCAGGATTGTGAAGACGGACGTCTGAGAACACAAGTTAGGCTTAGGTTTCGGGGTGAGGGCCCAGGAGGCACACTCTCAAGTGCTGAATCGAGATCTCGTGCTTCTGAATTAAGGGCGTGGATCAGACTTTGGCTTAGGATGGAGTTTCTGTCCATGATGGCCCATTTATGAAGGTGTGGGGCATCATGAGGAAATGGAGGTTTTCTCACAGTGGGATTGTGTGATGCTTCAAACCACAAGGATTCATTCTGCGAGACAGTCAAGACAGGTTGGTTGGATTCAAAACGTCCCAAAAAGAAATTCTCCAGAGCAGGGTTCTAAGGATGGATGCCTGGGCAGCCCACCTCGCATTCCAACTGTCTCCTAGTGACAAGGCAGGTTTGATCTGCTGGCTCTGGGTGAGCAGCCGAGGCGGCTGATTTGAAATGGACTCTCCTGAGGATGGATCATAATGTAAGTTTGTGTCCTTGGAGACCTTGGAATTGGGCCATGGTGCCAGCGCCCTGAAGGATCCTCCTAACCTGAGGTATTGACACAACTCCAAAGAGCAAGTTTCTCATGTGGAGATGAGATCTGTTCTGATTGTTTCCTTAGGAAACCCCCATATTCTGATACTGGAAACCAGGCCTCTGAGGAGAGATACATAGAAACCAAAGCAATGGATCAGAAGTTGGCTCAGGTTGGAGTTTCTGTCCATGATGGCCCCTTTATAAAGGGGAGCATCTCATGAGGCCATGTAGGTTTTCCCACGATAGGAGTTGTGAGATGCTCCAATCTGCAAGGATTCCTTCTGCAGGACAGTCAAGACCTGTTGGAAGGCTCCCAGGACATCCCATATGGAACGGCGCCAGAGCAGGATTCCAACGATGGATGCCTAGAGAGTCTGCTTTGCATTCCAGTTGTCTCCTAGCGACAAGGCAGGTTTGATATTCTGGCTCTGGGGGAGTAATCAACGGGGCTGAGTTGAAATGTACTCTCCTGCCGAATGGTCATAATGCGGGTTTGTGTCCATGGAGACCTTGGAATAGGGTGGTGGCTCCGGTTACCTGAAGGTTTCTCCTAACTGGAGGTTTTTACAGAGCTGCAAAGGATAAGTTTCCCATGTGGAGACAAGATTTGTTCTGATTGGTATCTCTGGAATCCCCCATATGCTGGTATTGGAAAACAGGCCTCTGAGGAGAGATGCTTAGAAACAAAAGCAATGGAACCAATTACGTTCTAAGGGCCTGTCCAGTTTAATACCTTTCTCTTGGGATATCTGTCTACGGGTGAGTTGAGGTCGTTGCTCAGCTTGTGACAGATCACCCCTCTTTGTACTGGGCGGCCTACACTATTGGAATGGCCTCTGGGACTTTGGAGGTTTCTCCTAATCTGTAGGGTTGTGGCCAATATAATGGGAAGAATCTCCTTGGAGAGTGTAGGCACAGTCTGAGGTGTGGCTCCAGGGGCCTCAGCCTGGAGGGTGTTTGGGACAGGGATGTCAGGATAGAAGTCTGAAAACACGTTTTGGGGACGTAGGTATGGCAGGCCCGATCTACAGACTATGAGGATAATTTTTTTGGCTATGACTTATCGGTGAGGCTTATGTCTCTGGATTTTGTGTCAATAGTGGCCGTGGAATGTCGGGCTGGCCTCATGGGCCATGGAGGAGTCTTTCTCTCTGGGGATGGCCTGATCCCAAGTGATTGGGGTCATTCTGTGGGTGGGAGGAATCCTTTCTGTGTTTACTTACCTCAAATGTCCCACCAAAGAGGGATTCCAGAGCAGAGCCCTGAGTAGGGGTGACTAGATGTCTCTACCTCTGGTTAAGATTGGGTGACTTGGGGCATGGCAGGCCCCATATGCGGGCTCATGGTCCAGCCACTGAGAGGCTTTACTTGAGGACAGGGCTCAAACTGAGGGTCCCAATGTGTGTTTGTGCCCACCGCAGCTCTTAAGCATGGGCAGGGCCTCAGGGACCCTACACTACCCTCAGGGGCCCTACTACTACTCCTGTAGGCCCTACAGGGGTCCTACACTGAACTTTGGATAAGATGCCAACCACAAGATTCTGGCGAGAGGGAAGGAGGGGTTATGATTTCTGCATCACGTTCACCCATGGGAAATGAGTAGAGATAAGGTCTAGGATTCTGTAGCCTGAAAACCATGTTGGAAAGAGATGGCAACCTCAGGCCATGGCGGTTCAGATGTTCTCAGTGTACGGCATGCTGTCTGGGTGTCGGTTGGGAATTCAGGCCTCAGGTTGTGTCAGACAGGGCATTAGTGCACAGGCTAGACTATATAATTGGTGTACAGTTGAGTGGCATGCAGGTTTATCCTCATTTGAGGTTTCTGGGTAGACCCATAGGGCAACTTTTTTCTTCTAGAGGGCAGGCAGAGTGCAGCACTGTGTCATCGGAAATCCCAAAATGGAGGGCGTGTGGTCCAGGAGAGTGAGGACGGAAGTCTGAGAACACTAGCTATGCTTAGGTTTTGGCGTGAGGGCACAGCAGGAACACTCTGAAGAGCTTAATCAAGATCTCCTGCATCTGAAGTCAAGGCGAAGATCAGCCGTTGGCTCAGGTTGGAGTTTCTTTCCATGATCCGCCTTCATGAAGATAGGGGGCATCATGTGACCTTGGAAGCTTTCCATGATATGAGTTGTGAGGTGGTCCATGCACAAGGACTCCTGTGGGACAGTCGAGACCTGTGGGATGGCTCAAGGATGTCCCATAAGGAACGACGCAAGAGCAGGATTCTAACGGTTCTAAGGATCTCTAAGGACAGATGCCTAGAAACCAAAGCAATGGATCCGATAGGTGCCTATGGGCCTGTTCCTTCCTTTTTACCTCTGGGGACATCA
Organism: Mustela putorius furo; assembly: GCF_011764305.1. NCBI lineage: Eukaryota > Metazoa > Chordata > Mammalia > Carnivora > Mustelidae > Mustela > Mustela putorius. Next base: position 1,173,023 of record NW_025422122.1, on the reverse strand, counting down.
ATCTACGGGTCTGAGTGCAGGTAGGTGCTCAGATGGGCCCAGATTGCCCCAGTTTGTCCTGGGAAGCCCCAAATATAGGGATGGCCTCAGGGACTTTGGAGGTATATCCTATTAGTAGGGTTTTGACCATTGGAATGGGCACATATATTTCCCTTGAGGAGGGCAAGCACAGTCGTCAAGTTTGGCTCCAGGGGCATGATGCCTGTAGGGTGTGTAGGCCAGGGCTGTTTGGACAGTTGTCTGAAAACACAAACTCGGCTTATGTTTCGGGTCATAGGTATGGCAGGACTGATCTACAGACCATGAGGAGAACTCTTCGGGATATGAAAAAAGGGCGAGTGTGAGGCTCTTGCTCAAGTTTTTCTCTCTGGATATCGTGTCACACATGGTCGTAAAATTTCTGAGTGACTTCATGGGAAATGGACGAGTCTTACTCTCTGGGTGTTTGGCCCTGTCCAAAGAGTTTGGGGTCATTCTGTGGGATGGAAGAAGTCCGTTATTCTGTTGTTGTTGATTTGTTTTGTTTTGTTTTTCAACCTCAGGTGTCCCACCAAATGAGGGATTCCAGAGTAGAGCCCTGGGGAGGGCCGCCTGGAGAACCAGAAATCTGGTTAAAAATTGGGGCCAAGGGACATGTCAAGCCCATTATGACATCTAATGTTCTAGCCACCGAGAGGACGTACTAGAGGACAGAACTCACGCTGAGGGTCACAATGCGTGTTTATGCCCTCGTTGCACTCAAGAGTGGGCGCGGCCTCAGGGTGAATGCTGGTTTCTCCTACACTGAACGTTGGACAACATGCCCACCAGAGGGTTTCTTGCCATGGGTAAGGAAGAGTTCTGATTTCTGCATCACAGTCACCCCTGGGCAGTGACTGGAGATAAGGTCTAGGTTCTGAAGCCTCAAAACTGAGGTAGGGAAGAGATGATGACCTAAGGCCATGGTGGGTCTGAAGTGCTCAGTGTGCGGTCAGCTGTCTGGATGTTGGTCACGAGGTCCGGGCTCAGGTTGTCAGACAGTGCATTAGTGCCCAGGTTAGACTATATATTTTGGGTGCATTCGAATGCCGTGTAGGTTCTTATCTGAAGAACTCTTCAGGATATGAAGAATGAGCGAGTCTGAGGCGCGTGCTCAGGCTTTTGTCTCTGGATTTTGTATCAGCGATGGCCGTGGAATGTTGGGGAGGCCTCATGGGCCATGGACGAAAATTGCTCTCTGTGGATTTGGCCCGATCCCAATTGTTTTTCGTCAATCTGTGGGAATGGAGGTCTCCTTTCAGGTTTGTTACCGCAGGGATCCCACCAAAATAGGAATTCCAAAGCAAAGCCCTGAGGAAGAGTGAAGGGACAACCCGAACTATGGTTAAAAATAGGGGTCTAGGGGCATGCAAGCCCAATATGCTGTCTCTCCATCCAGCCACTGAGAGGCCTTACCTGAGGACTGGGCTCAGGCTGAGGGTCACAATGTGTATTTGTTACCAATGTGGCCCGCGAGCATGGGTGGGGCCTCATGGGCCACACTGGTTTCTAGTACACTGAACCTTGGACAACATCGCAACCACAAGGTTTCTTGCCATGGGGAAAGAGTTCTGATTTCTGCATCATTTTCAAAGCCGGGCCGTGATTGGAGATAAGGTCTAAGTTCTGAAGCCTGAAAACCGAGATTGAAAAGAGATGACGACCTAAGGCCATGGCGGGTCCTTTGTGCTCAGTGTGCGGCCAGCTGTCTGGGTGGGGCCAGGAGGTCCAGGCTCAGGCTGTCTCAGAAAGGGCATTAGTGCCCAGGTCAGCCTATATATGTGGGGTACAGCCGAATGGCGTGCAGGTTGATCCTCATTTGGGGATTCAAGGTAGTCCCAGAGGGCAATGTTTTTCTTCTGGAGGGCAGGCAGAGTGCTGCATTGTAGTTCTGAATTGCCAAACTGGAGGGTTTGTGGGCCAGAAGTCTGAGGACGGAAGCCTGAGAACCCAAGCTAGGCCTAGGTTTCTGGGTGTGACCTGAATCGAGATCTCGAGCATCTGAAATGAGGGCGAGGATCAGACTATCGCTCAGGTTGGACATTCTGTCCCTGATGGTCCCTTCTTGAGGGGGGGTTGGATCACGAGGCCATGGGCGTTTTCCCAAGATGGGAGGTCTGAGAAGCTCCCAACTGCAAAGATTCTTCTGCAGGACAATTGAGACCTGTTGGTTGTCTCCAGGACAAGTTTCTGAGCAGGGTTCTAAGGATGGATGACTGGGTAGCCCACCTCGCATTCCAATTGTCTCCAAGAAACAAGACAGGTTAGATCTGCTGGATCTGGGGGATCAACCGACGAGGCTGAGCAGAAATGGACTCTCCCGTGGATGTGTCCTAATGTGTTTTTGTGTCTATGGAGACCTTGGAAAGAAGCGGTGGCACTGGGGCCCTGAAGAATTCTCCTAAAGAGAGGCTTTGACACAGCTCCAACGTCAAGTTTCCCATGTGTACATGAGATTTGTTCTGATGGGTGAGTCAAGAAACAGCCATATGCTGTTTTTGAAATCCAGGCCTTTGATGAGATATGAATGGAATCCAAACCAATGGATCTGATAGGTGCCTAGGGGCCTGTTCGTTCCTTTTTACCTCTGGTGACATCAGTCTACGGGTATGAGTGAAGGTAGGTGCTCAGATAGGCCCAGATTGTCCCTGTTTCTCCTGGGAAGCCACAAATGTTGGGATGACCTCAGGGACTTTGGAGGTTTATCCTCTTAGTAGGGATTTGGACATTGGAATGGGCACATACAATTTCCTTGAAGAGGGCAAGCACAGTCGTCAGGTTTGGCTCCATGGGCCTGAGCCTTTAGGGTGTGTAGGCCAGGGCTCTTTGGAAAGTTGTCTGAAAACACAAACTCGGCTTATGTTTCAGGTCATAGGTATGGCAGGACTGATCTACAGACCATAAGGAGAACTCTTCGGGATATGAAAAAGGGCGAGTGTGAGGCTTTTGCTCAAGTTTTTGTCTCTGGATATCGTGTCACTCATGGTCGTGAAATTTCCGGGTGACCTCATGGGAAATGGACGAGTCTTACTCTCTGGGGATTTGGCCCCATCCAAAGAGTTTGGGGTCATTCTGTGGGATGGAAGAAGTCCGTTGTTCTGTTGTTGTTGATTTGTTTTGTTTTGTTTTTCAACCTCAGGTGTTCCACCAAATGAGGGATTCCAGAGAAGAGCCCTTAGGAGGGTCGTTTGGACAACCAGAAATCTGGTTAAAAATTGGGGCCTAGGGACATGTCAAGCCCATTATGACATCTAATTGTCCAGCCACTGAGAGGAGATACTAGAGGACAGGACTCACGCTGAGGGTCACAATGCGTGTTAATGCTCTTGTCGCACTCAAGAATGGGTGGGGCCTCAGGGTGAATGCTAGTTTCTCCTACACTGAACGTTGGACAACATGCCAACCACAAGGTTTCTTGCCATGGGTAAGGAAGAGTTCTGATTTATGAATCACAGTGACCCGTGGGCAGTGATTGGAGATAAGGTCTAGGTTCTGAAGCCTGAAAACTGAGGTAGGGAAGAGATGATGACCTAAGGCCATGGCAGGTCTGATGTGCTCAGTGTGGGGTCAGCTGTCTGGGTGTTGGTCACGAGGTCCGGGCTAGGGTTGTCAGACCGTGCATTAGTTTCCAGGTTAGGCTATATATTTTGGGGGCATTCGAGTGCCGTGTAGGTTCTGATCTGAAGAACTCTTCAAGATATGAAGAATGAGCGAGTCTGAGGCGCGTGCTCAGGCTTTTGTCTCTGGATTTTGTATCAGCGATGGCCGTGGAATGTTGGGGAGGCCTCATGGGCCATGGACGAATCTTGCTCTCTGTGGATTTAGCCCGATCCCAATTGTTTTTCGTCAATCTGTGGGATGGGAGGACTCTTTTCATGTTTGTTACCTCAGGTGTCCCACCAAAAGAGGAAATCCAAAGCAGAGCCCTGGGGAAGAGTGAAGGGACAAACCGAAATATGGTTAAAAATTGGGGCCTAGGGGCATGGCAAGCCCAATATTCTGTCTCTCCATCCAGCCACTGAGATGCCTTACCTGAGTACTGGGCTCAGGCTGAGGGGTCACAATGTGTGTTTGTGACCAATGTGGCCCGCAAGCATGGACGCGGCGTCATGGGCCACACTGGTTCCAACTACACTTAACCTTGGACAACATGCCAACCACAAGGTTTCTTGCCCTGGGGAAAGAGTTCTGAATTCTGCATCATTTTCAAACCCAGGCCGTGATTGGAGATAAGGTCTAGGTTCTGAAGCCTGAAAACCGAGGTTGAGAAGAGATGACGACCTAAGGCCATGGCGTGTCCGATGTGCTCAGTGTGCGGCCAGCTGTCTGGGTGGAGCCAAGAGGTCCAGGTTCAGGCTGTGTCAGAAAGGGCATTAGTGCCGAGGTCAGCCTATATATTTGGGGTAGAGCCGAATGGCGTGCAGGTTTATCCTCATTTGGGGTTTCTGTCTAGCCCCAGAGGGCAATGTTTTTCTTCTGGAGGGCAGGCAGAGTGCTGCATTGTAGTTCTGGCTTGCCTAACTGGAGGGCTTGTGGGCCAGTAGTCTGAGGACGGATGTCTGAGAACCCAAGCTAGGCCTAGGTTTCTGGGTGTGACCTGAATCGAGATCTCGAGCATGTGAAATCAGGGCTAGGATCTGACGATCGCTCAGGTTGGACATTCTGTCCCTGATGGCCCCTTCTTGAAGGGGGGGTGGATCACGAGGCCATGGGAGTTTTCCACGTTGGGAGTTGTGAGAAGCTCCCAACTGCAAAGATTCTTCTGCAGGACAATTGAGACCTGTTGGTTGTCTCCAGGACAAGTTTCCGAGCAGGGTTTTAAGGATGAATGGCTGTGTAGCCCACCTCGTTTCCAATTGTCTCCATGCAACAAGACAGGTTAGATCTGCTGGATCTGGGGGAGGAACCGAGGAGGCTGAGTTGAAATGGACTCTCCTGTGGATGTGTCCTAATATGATTTTGTGTCTATGGAGACCCTGGAATGAAGCGGTGGCACTGGGGGCCTGAAGTGTTCTCCTAAAGAGAGGCTTTCACACAGCTCCATCGTGCAAGTTTTCCATGTGTAGATGAGTTTTGTTCTGATGGGTGAGTCAAGAAACAGCCATATGTTGTTATTGAAATCCAGGCCTCTGAGGAGATATGAATGGAATCCAAACAAATGGATCTGATAGGTGTTAGGGTCCTGTTCGTTCCTTTTTACCTCTGGTGACATCAGTCTACGGGTATGAGTGAAGGTAGGTGCTCAGATAGGCCCAGATTGCCCCTGTTTCTCCTGGGAAGCCACAAATGTTGGGATGACCTCAGGGACTTTGGAGGTTTATCCTCTTAGTAGGGTTTTGGCCATTGGAATGGGCACATACAATTTCCTTGGAGAGGGCAAGCACAGTCGTCAGGTTTTGCCCAATGGGCCTGAGCCTGTCGGGGGTGTAGGCCAGGGCTCTTTGGAAAGTTGTCTGAAAACACAAACTCGGCTTATGTTTCGGGTCATAGGTATGGCAGGACTGATCTACAGACCATGAGGAGAACTCTTCGGGATATGAAAAAGGGCGAGTGTGAGGCTCTTGCTCAAGTTTTTGTCTCTGGATATCGTGTCACTCATGGTCATGAAATTTCCGGGTGACTTCATGGGAAATGGACGAGTCTTATTCTCTGGGGATTTGGCCCCGTCCAAAGAGTTTGGGGTCATTCTGTGGGATGGAAGAAGTCCGTTGTTCTGTTGTTGTTGATTTGTTTTGTTTTGTTTTTCAACCTCAGGTGTCCCCCCAAATGAGTGATTCCAGAGAAGAGCCCTTAGGAGGGTCGTTTGGACAACCAGAAATCTGGTTGAAAATTGGGGCCTAGGAGGAGTCAAGATTGCGGAGAAGTAGCAAGCTGAGACTGCTTCAGCTTGCCAGAAATCAGCTAGATAGCTTATCTAAAGATTGCAAACACCTGAAAATCCATCAGCAGATCGAAGAGAAGAAGAACAGCAATTCTGGAAACAGAAAAACAACCACTTTCTGAAAGGTAGGTCCGGCAGGGACGTGAATCCAAAGCGACGGGAAGATAGACCCCGGGGGGGAGGGGCCGGCTCCCGGCAAGCGGCGGAGCAACCGCGCACAAAATCAGGACTTTTAAAAGTCTGTTCCGCTGAGGGACATTGCTCCAGAGGCTAAACCGGGGCGAAGCCCACGCGGGGTCAGCGTGGCCTCAGTTCCCGCAGGGTCACAGAAGGATCGGGGGTGTCTGAGTGTCGCAGAGCTTGCGGATATTGGAACGGGAAAGCCGGCTACAGAGACAGAGCTGACAGTAAGCTCACAGCTCCGTGTTACCTTAAACCGGTCGCAGGCTCGGTGAGCTCGGAGCGTGGCCGGAGGTCAGGCAGACGGGAGTAACTGGGCGCTGTTCTCTGAGGGCGCACTGAGGAGTGGGGCCCTGGGCTCTCGGCTCCTCCGGGCCAGAGACCAGGAGGCCGCCATTTGTATTCCCGTCCTCTGGAACTCTACGGAAAGCGCTCAGGGAACAAAAGCTCCTGAAAGCAAACCCGAGCGGATTACTCACCCCGACCCCGGGTAAGGGCGGTGTAATTCCGCCTGGGGCAAAGACACTTGAGAATCACTACAACAGGCCCCTCCCCCAGAAGATCAACAAGAAATCCAGCCGAGACCAAGTTCACCTACCAAGGAGTGCGGTTTCAATACCAAGGAGAGCAGCAGAATTCCAGAGGAGGAGAAAGCCAAGCACGGAACTCATGGCTTTTTTCCTGTGATTTTTTTTTAGTCTTGCAGTTAATTTAATTTTTTCTTTTTCAATTTTTTTCTCGCCTTCGGGTAAAATTTTTTTTTTTTAACTGTTACCTTTTTCTTTTTTAACGATTTTTTACTAGTTTATCTAATATATATATATTTTTTTTACATTTTTCTTAGGTGTTTTCTTTTTTAAAAAATTCTTTTCTTTTCTTTTCTTTTTTTTTCTTTTTCTTTTCTTTTTGTTTTTTTTTTCTTTGTTCCTTTTTGAACCTCTTTTATTCCCCTTTCTCCCCACTCACGATTTTGGATCTCTTCTAATTTGGTTAAAGCATATTTTCCTGGGGTTGTTGCCACCCTTTTAGTATTTTACTTGCCCCTTCATTTACTCTTATCTGGACAAAATGACAAGACGTAAAAATTCAACACAAAAAAAAGAACAAGAGGCAGTACCGAAGGCTAGGGACCTAATCAATACAGACATCGGTAATATGTCAGATCTAGAGTTCAGAATGACAATTCTCAAGGTTCTAGCCGGGCTCGAAAAAGGCATGGAAGATATTAGAGAAACCCTCTCGAGAGATATAAAAGCCCTTTCTGGAGAAATAAAAGAACTAAAATCTAACCAAGGTGAAATCAAAAAAGCTATTAATGAGGTGCAATCAAAAATGGAGGCTCTAACTGCTAGGATAAATGAGGCAGAAGAAAGAATTAGTGATATAGAAGACCAAATGACAGAGAATAAAGTGGCTGAGCAAATAGGGACAAACAGCTACTGGACCACGAGGGGAGAATTCGAGAGATAAGTGACACCATAAGACGAAACAACATTAGAATAATTGGGATTCCAGAAGAAGAAGAAAGTGAGAGGGGAGCAGAAGGTATACTGGAGAGAATTATTGGGGAGAATTTCCCCAATATGGCAAAGGGAACGAGCATCAAAATTCAGGAGGTTCAGAGAATGCCCCTCAAAATCAATTAGAATAGGCCCACACCCCGTCACCTAATAGTAAAATTTACAAGTCTCAATGACAAAGAGAAAATCCTGAAAGCAGCCCGGGAAAAGAAGTCTGTAACATACAATGGTAAAAATATTAGATTGGCAGCTGACTTATCCACAGAGACCTGGCAGGCCAGAAAGTAGAGCTGGCATGATATTTTCAGAGCACTAAACGAGAAAAACAACATGCAGCCAAGAATACTATATCCAGCTAGGCTATCATTGAAAATAGAAGGAGAGATTAAAAGCTTCCAGGACAACACAACAACTGAAAGAATTTGCAAATACCAAACCAGCTCTACAGGAAATATTGAAAGGGGTCCTCTAAGCAAAGAGAGAGCCTACAAGTGGTAGATCAGAAAGGAACAGAGACCATATACAGTAACAGTCACCTTACAGGCAATACAAGGGCACTAAATTCATATCTCTCAATAGTTACCCTGAATGTGAATGGGCTAAATGCCCCTGTCAAAAGACACAGGGTATCAGAATGGATAAAAAAACAAAACCCATCTATATGTTGCCTCCAAGAAACACATTTTAAGCCCAAAGACACCTCCAGATTTAAAGTGAGGGGGTGGAAAAGAATTTACCATGCTAATGGACATCAGAAGCAAGCAGGAGTGGCAATCCTTATATCAGATCAATTAGATTTTAAGCCAAAGACTATAATAAGAGATGAGGAAGGACACTATATCATACTCAAAGGGTCTGTGCAACAAGAAGATTTAACAATTTTAAATATCTATGCCCCCAATGTGGGAGCAGCCAACTATATAAACCAATTAATAACAAAATCAAAGAAACACATCAACAATAATACAATGATAGTAGGGGACTTTAACACCCCCCTCACTGAAATGGACAGGTCATCCAAGCAAAAGATCAGCAAGGAAATAAAGGCCTTAAATGACACACTGGACCAGATGGACATCACAGATATATTCAGAATATTTCATCCCAAAGCAACAGAATACACATTCTTCTCTAGTGCACATGGAACATTCTCCAGAATAGATCACATCCTCGGTCCTAAATCAGGACTCAACCGGTATCAAAAGATTGGGATCATTCCCTGCATATTTTCAGACCACAATGCTCTAAAGCTAGAACTCAACCACAAAGGAAAGTTTGGAAAGAACCCAAATACATGGAGACTAAACAGTATCCTTCTAAAGAATGAATGGGTCAACCGGGAAATTAAAGAAGAATTGAAAAAAATCATGGAAACAAATGATAATGAAAATACAACGGTTCAAAATCTGTGGGACACAACAAAGGCAGTCCTGAGAGGAAAATATATAGCGGTACAAGCCTTTCTCAAGAAACAAGAAAGGTCTCAGGTACACAACCTAACCCTACACCTAAAGGAGCTGGAGAAAGAACAAGAAAGAAACCCTAAGCCCAGCAGGAGAAGAGAAAAATCATAAAGATCAGAGCAGAAATCAATGAAATAGAAACCAAAAAAACAATAGAACAAATCAACGAAACTAGGAGCTGGTTCTTTGAAAGAATTAATAAAATTGATAAACCCCTGGCCCGACTTATCAAAAAGAAAAGAGAAAGGACCCAAATAAATAAAATCATGAATGAAAGAGGAGAGATCACAACTAACACCAAAGAAATACAAACTATTATAAGAACATACTATGAGCAACTCTACGGCAATAAATTTGACAATCTGGAAGAAATGGATGCATTCCTAGAAACATATAAACTACCACAACTGAACCAGGAAGAAATAGAAAGCCTGAACAGACCCATAACCAGTAAGGAGATAGAAACAGTCATTAAAAATCTCCAAACAAACAAAAGCCCAGGGCCATACGGCTTCCCGGGGGAATTCTACCAAACATTTAAAGAAGAACTAATTCCTATTCTCCTGAAACTGTTCCAAAAAATAGAAATGGAAGGAAAACTTCCAAACTCATTTTATGAGGCCAGCATCACCTTGATCCCAAAACCAGACAAGGATCCCACCAAAAAAAGAGAGCTATAGACCGATATCCTTGATGAACACAGATGCGAAAATACTCAACAAAATACTAGCCAATAGGATTCAACAGTACATAAAAAAGATTATTCACCACGACCAAGTGGGATTTATTCCAGGGCTGCAAGGTTGGTTCAACATCCGCAAATCAGTCAATGTGATACAACACATCAATAAAAGAAAGAACAAGAACCATATGATACTCTCAATAGATGCTGAAAAAGCATTTGACAAAGTACAACATCCCTTCCTGATCAAAACTCTTCAAAGTGTAGGGATAGAGGGCACATACCTCAATATCATCAAAGCCATCTATGAAAAACCCACCGCAAATATCATTCTCAATGGAGAAAAACTGAAAGCTTTTCCGCTAAGGTCAGGAACACGGCAGGGATGTCCATTATCACCACTGCTATTCAACATCGTACTAGAGGTCCTAGCCTCAGCAATCAGACAACAAAAGGAAATTAAAGGCATCCAAATCGGCAAAGAAGAAGTCAAATTATCACTCTTCGCAGATGATATGATACTATATGTGGAAAACCCAAAAGACTCCACTCCAAAACTGCTAGAACTTATACAGGAATTCAGTAAAGTGTCAGGATATAAAATCAATGCACAGAAATCAGTTGCATTTCTCTACACCAACAGCAAGACAGAAGAAAGAGATATTAAGGAGTCAATCCCATTTACAATTGCATCCAAAACCATAAGATACCTAGGAATAAACCTAACCAAAGAGACACAGAATCTATACTCAGAAAACTATAAAGTACTCATGAAAGAAATTGAGGAAGACACAAAGAAATGGAAAAATGTTCCATGCTCCTGGATTGGAAGAATAAATATGGTGAAAATGTCTATGCTACCTAAAGCAATCTACACATTTAATGCAATTCCTATCAAAGTACCATCCATCTTTTTCAAAGAAATGGAACAAATAATTCTAAAATTTATATGGAACCAGAAAAGACCTCGAATAGCCAAAGGGATATTGAAAAAGAAAGCCAACGTTGGTGGCATCACAATTCCGGACTTCAAGCTCTATTACAAAGCTGTCATCATCAAGACAGCATGGTACTGGCACAAAAACAGACACATAGATCAATGGAACAGAATAGAGAGCCCAGAAATAGACCCTCAAGTCTATGGTCAACTAATCTTCGACATACTATGAGGAAAGAATGTCCAATGGAAAAAAGACAGCCTTTTCAATAAATGGTGCTGGGAAAATTGGACAGCCACATCCAGAAAAATGAAATTGGACCATTTCCTTACACCACACACAAAAATAGACTCAAAATGGATGAAGGACCTCAATGTACGAAAGGAATCCATCAAAATCCTTGAGCAGAACACGGGCAGCAACCTCTTCGACCTCTGCCGCAGCAACACCTTCCTAGGAACAACGCAAAAGGCAAGGGAAGCAAGGGAAAAAATGAACTACTGGGATTTCATCAAGATCAAAAGCTTTTGCACAGCAAAGGAAAGAGTTAACAAAATCAAAAGACAACTGACAGAATGCGAAAATATATTTGCAAACGACATATCAGATAAAGGACGAGTGTCCAGAATCTATAAAGAACTTAGCAAACTCAACACCCAAAGAACAAATAATCCAATCAAGAAATGGGCAGAAGACATGAACAGACATTTCTGCAAAGAAGACATCCAGATGGCCAACAGACACATGAAAAAGTGCTCCATATCACTCGGCATCAGGGAAATACAAATCAAAACCACAATGAGATATCACCTCACACCAGTCAGAATGGCTAAAATCAACAAGTCAGGAAATGACAGATGCTGGCGAGGATGCGGAGAAAGGGGAACCCTCCTACACTGTTGGTGGGAATGCAAGCTGGTGCAGCCACTCTGGAAAACAGCATGGAAGTTCCTCAAAATGTTGAAAGTAGAACTGCCCTATGACCCAGCAATTGCACTATTGGGTATTTACCCTAAAGATACAAATGTAGTGATCCAAAGGGACACATGCACCCGAATGTTTATAGCAGCAATGTCCACAATAGCCAAACTATGGAAAGAACCTAGATGTCCATCAACAGATGAATGGATCAAGAAGATGTGGTATATATACACAATGGAATACTATGAACCATCAAAAGAAATGAAATCTTGCCATTTGCAACAACATGGATGGAACTAGAGTGTATCATGCTTAGCGAAATAAGTCAAGCAGAGAAAGACAACTATCATATGATCTCCCTGATATGAGGAAGTGGTGATGCAACATGGAGGCTTAAGTGGGTAGAAGAAGAATAAATGAAACAAGATGGGATTGGGAGGGAGACAAACCATAAGTGACTCTTAATCTCACAAAACAAACTGAGGGTTGCCGGGGGGAGGGGGTTTGGGAGAAGGGGGTGGGATTATGGACATTGGGGAGGGTATGTGATTTGGTGAGTGCTGTGAAGTGTGTAAACCTGGTGATTCCCAGACCTGTCCCCCTGGGGATAAAAATATATGTTTATAAAAAATAAAAATAAAAAAAAAAAAAGAGAGGCTTTCACACAGCTCCATCGTGCAAGTTTCCCATGTGTAGATGAGTTTTGTTCTGATGGGTGAGTCAAGAAACAGCCATATGCTGTTATTGAAATCCAGGCCTCTGAGGAGAGATGCCTGGAAGCCAAACCAATGGATCCGATAGGTGACTATGGGCCTGTTCGTTCCTTTTTACCTCTGGGGACATCAGTCTACGGGTCTGAGTGCCGGTAGGTGCTCAGATGGGCCCAGATTGCCCCTGTTTGTCCTGGGAAGCCACAAATATTGGGATGGCCTCAGGGACTTTGGAGGTTTATCCTATTAGTAGGGTTGTGGCCATTGAATGGGCACATAAAATACCCTTGGAGAGGGCAAGCACTTTCGTCAGGTTTGACTCCAGGGGCCTGAGCCTGTAGGGTGTGTAGGCCAGGGCTGTTTCGACAGTTGTCTGAAAACCCAAACTCGGCTTATGTTTCGGGTCATAAGTATGGCAGGATGGATCTACAGACCATGAGGAGAACACTTCGGGATATGAGAAAAGGGCGAGTGTGAGGCTCTTGCTCAAGTTTTTGTCTCTGGATATCGTGTCACTCATGGTCGTGAAATTTCCGGGTGACTTCATGGGAAATGGACGAGTCTTACTCTCTGGGGGTTTGGCCCCGTCCAAAAAGTTAGGGGTCATTCTTTGGGATGGAAGAAGTCCGTTGTTCTGTTGTTGTTGATTTGTTTTGTTTTGTTTTTCAACCTTAGGTTGAAAATGGGGGATTCCAGAGTAGAGACCTGGGGCGGGGCGAGCGTACAAACAGAAATCTGGTTAAATATTGGGGCAAGGGACATGTCAAGCCCATTATGACATCTAATGGTCCACCCACTGAGAGGACGTACTAGAGGACAGTGCTCATGCTGAGGGTCACAATGCATGTGTATGCCCTCATCTCACTCAAGAATGGGCGGGGCCTCAGGGTGAATGCTGGTTTCTCCTACACTGAATGTTGGACAACATGCCAACCACAAGGTTTCTTGCCATGGGTAAGGAAGAGTTCTGATTTCTGCATCACAGTCACCCCTGGGCAGTATTGGAGATAAGGTCTCGGTTCTGAAGCCTGAAAACTGAGGTAGGGAAGATATGATGACCTAAGGCCATGGCGGGTCTGATGTGCTCAGTGTGTGGTCAGCTGTCTGTGTGTTGGTCACGAGGTCCGGGCTCAGGTTGTTAGTCAGTATATTAGTGCCCAGGTTAGAGTATAATTTTGGGTGCATTCGAGTGCCGTGTAGGTTTTTCAGGATATGAAGAATGAGCGAGTCTGAGGCGCGTGCTCAGGCTTTTGTCTCTGGATTTTGTATCAGCGATATCCGTGGAATGTTGGGGAGGCCTCATGGGCTATGGACGAATCTTGCTCTCTGTGGATTTGGCCCGATCCCAAATAGTTTTTCGTCAATCTGTGGGACGGGAGGACTCCTTTCAGGTTTGTTACCTCAGGTGTCCCACCAAAAGAGGTATTCTAAAGCAGAGCTCTGGGGAAAAGTGAAGGGAGAACCTGAACTATGGTTAAAAATTGGGCATGGCAAGCCCAATATGGTGTCTCTCCATCCAGCCACTGAGAGGCCTTACCTGAGGACTGGGCTCAGGCTGTGGGTCACAATGTGTGTTTGTGTCCAATGTGGCCCGCAAGCATGGGCGGGGCCTCATGACCAACGTGGCCCGCAAGCATGGGCGGAGCCTCATGGGCCACACTTTTTGCAACTACACTGAACCTTGGACAACATGCCAACCACAAGGTTTCTTGCCATGGGGAAAGAGTTTTGATTTCTGCATCATTTTCAAACCCGGGCCGTGATTGGAGATAAGGTCTAGGTTCTGACGCCTGAAAACCGTGGTTGAGAAGAGATGACGACCTAAGGCCATGGTGTGTCCGATGTGCTCAGTGTGAGGCCAGCTGTCTGGGTGGGGCTAGGAGGTCCAGGCTCAGGCTGTCTCATAAAGGGCCTTAGTGCCCAGGTCAGCCAATATATTTGGGGTACAGCCGAATGGCGTGCAGGTTGATCCTCATTTGACGTTTCTGGGTAGCCCCAGAGGGCAATGTTTTTCTTCTGGAGAACAGGCAGAGTGCTGCATTGTAGTTCTGGATTGCCAAACTGGAGGGCTTGTGGCCCATTAGTCTGAGGACGGAAGTCTGAGAACCCAGTCTAGGCCTAGGTTTCTGGGTGAGGATATGGTAGGCACAATCTATAGACCGACCTGAATCGAGATCTCGTGCATCTGAAGTCAGGGCGAGGATCAGACGATCGCTCAGGTTGGACATTCTGTCCCTGATGGCCCCTTCTTGAAGTGGGGGTGGATCACGAGGCCATGGGGGTTTTCCCACGATTGGAGCTGTGAGAAGTCCCAACTGCAATGATTCTTCTGCAGGACATTTGAGACCTTTTGGTTGGCTCCAAGGCAACGATTCCAAGCAGTGTTCTAAGGATGGATGGCTGGGTAGCCCACCTTGCATTCCAATTGTCGCACTCAAGGATGGGCGTGGCCTCAGGATGAATGCTGTTTTCTCCTACACTGAACGTTGGACAACATGCCATCCACAAGGACTCACTTGTCCTGCAGAATAATCTTTGCGTTTGGGAGCTTCTCACAACTCCCATCTAGGGAAAACTCCCATGGACTCGTGATCCACCACCCCTTCAAGAAGGGGCCATCAGGGACAGAATGTTCAACCTGAGCAATCGTGTGTTCCTCGCCCTGAATTCAGATGCACGATATCTCGAATCAGGTCTCACCCAGAAAACTAGGCTTAGCTTGGGTTCTCTGACTTCCGTCCTCAGACTACTGGCCCACAAGCCCTCCAGTTTGGCAATCCAGAACTACAATGCAGCACTCTGCCTGCCCTCCAGAAGAAAAACTTTGCCCTCTTGGGCTACCCAGAATCCCCTAATGAGGATCAACCTGCACGCCATTCGACTGTACCCCAAATATATAAGCTGACCTGGGCACTAATGCCCTTTCTGACACAGGCTGAGCCTGGACCTCCTGGCCACACCCAGACAGCTGGCCGCACACTGAGCTCATCGGACCCGCCATGGCCTTAGGTCGTCATCTCTTCTCAATCTCGGTTTTCAGGCTTCTGAATCTAGACCTTATCTCCAATCATGGCCCGGGTTTGAAAATGATGCAGAAATCAGAACTCTTTCCCCATGGCAAGAAACCTTGTGTTTGGCGTGTTGTGCAAGGTTCAGTGTACTTGAAACCAATGTGATATGAGGCACCTCCCAGGCTTGTGGGCCACATTGGTCAAAAACACACATTGTGACCCTCAGCCTGAGCCCAGTCCTCAGGTAAGGCCTCTCACTGGCTGGATGGAGAGACAGCATTTTGGGCTTGCCATGCCACTAGACCCCAATTTTTAATGATAGTTCGGGATATCCCTTCAGTCTTCCCTAGGGCTCTGCTTTGGAATTCCTCTTTTGGTGGGACACCTGAGGTAACAAACCTGAAAGGAGTCCTCCCATCCCACAGATTGACGAAAAACAATTGGGATCGTGCCAAATCCACAGAGAGCAAGATTCGTCCATGGCCCATGACGCCTCCCCAACATTCCACGGCCATCGCTGATACAAAATCCAGAGACAAAAGCCTGAGCACGCGCCTCAGACTCGGTCATTCTTCATATCCTGAAGAGTTCTTCAGATAAGAACCTACACGGCACTCGAATGCACCCAAAACATATAGTCTAACCTGGGCACTAATGCACTGTCTGACAACCTGAGCCCAGACCTCATGACCAACACCCAGACAGCTGACCGCACACTGAGCACATCAGACCCGCCATGGCCTTAGGTCATCATCTCTTCCCTATCTCCGTTTTCAGGCTTCAGAAACAAACCTTATCTCCAATTACAGCCCAGGGTTGATTGTGATGCAGAAATCAGAACTCTTCCTTACCCATGGCAAGAAACCTTGTGGTTGGTATGTTGTCCAACATTCAGTGAAGGAGAAACGAGCATTCACCCTGAGGCCCCGCCCATTCTTGAGTACGACGAGGGCATAAACACGCATTGTGACCCTCAGCGTGAGTCCTGTCCTCTAGTATGTCTTCTTAGTGGCTGGATCATTAGATGTCATAATGGGCTTGACATGTCCCTAGGCCCCAATTTTCAACCAGATTTCTGGTTGTCCAGTCGCCCCTCCCCAGGGCTCTACTCTGGAATCCCTCATTTGGTGGGACACCTGAGGTTGAAAAACAAAACAAAACAAATCAACAGCAACAGAACAACGGACTTCTTCCATCCCACAGAATGACCCCAAACACTTTGGACGGGGCAACACCCCCAGAGAGTAAGACTCGTCCATTTCCCATGAAGTCACCCGGAAATTTCATGACCATGAGTGACACGATATCCAGAGATAAAAACTTGAGCAAGAGCCTCACACTCGCCCTTTTTTCTTATCCCGAAGAGTTCTCCTCATGGTCTGTAGATGAGTCCTGCCGGACCTATGACCCGACACATAAGCCGTTTTTGTGTTTTCAGACAACTGTCCAAACAGCCCTGGCCTACACACCCTATAGGCTCAGGCCCCTGGAGCCAAACCTGACGACTATGCTTGCCCTCTCCAAGGGAATTGTATGTGCCCATTCCAATGGCCACAACCCTACTAATAGGATAAACCTCCAAATCCCTGAGGCTATCCCAATATTTGTGACTTCCCAGGACAAACGGGGGCAATCAGGGCCCATTGGAGCTCCTACCGGCACTCAGACCCGTAGACTGATGTCCCCAGAGGTAAAAAGGAACGAACAGGCCCCTAATCACCTATTGGATCCATTGGTTTGGCTTCCAGGCATCTCTCCTCAGAGGCCTGGATTTCAATAACAGCATATGGCTGTTTCTAGACTCACCCATCAGAGCAAATCTCATCTACACATGGGAAACTTGCACGATGGAGCTGTGTGAAAGCCTCTCTTTAGGAGAACCCTTCAGGGCCCCAGTGCCACCGCTTCATTCCAAGGTCTCCATAGACACAAAATCATATTAGCACAAATCCACGGGAGAGTCCATTTCAACTCAGCCTCCTCGATTGCTCCCACAGATCCAGCAGATCTAACCTGTCTTATTGCTTGGAGACAATTGGAATGCCAGGTGGGCTACCCAGCCATCCATCCTTAGAACCCTGCTTGGAAACGTTGTCCTGGAGCCAACCAACAGGTCTCAATTGTCCTGTAGAAGAATCTTTGCACTAAGGAGCTTCTCACAACTCCCATCGTGGGAAAACCCCCATGGCCTCGTGATCCTCCCCCCCCTTCAAGAAGGGTCCATCAGGGACAGACTGTCCAACCTGAGCGATCATCTGATCCTCGCCCTGACTTCTGATACACGAGATCTCCATTCAGGTCTGTAGATTGTGCCTGCCATATCCTCACCCAGAAACCTAGGCCTAGCTTGGGTTCTCAGACTTCCGTCCTCAGACTACTGGCCCCAAATCCCTCTAGTTTGGCAATCCAGAACTACAATGCAGCACTCGGCCTGCCTCCAGAAGAAAAACATTGCCCTCTGGGGCTATCCAGAAACCCCAAATGAGGATCAACCTGCACGCCATTCGGCTGTACCCCAAATATATATGCTGACCTGGGCACTCATGCCCTTTCTGACACAGCCTGTGCCTGGACCTCCTGGCCCCACCCAGACAGCTGGCCGCACCCTGAGCACATCGGACCCTGTCGCTTTCGGCCCGCAAAAACGACCTGCAGACGAGGTGAGTGGCAAGCTTCTTTTATGAGTAATGGCGGCCGCGCCGCACCAAGTACTTACAGCAGTATTTATTCACGAAGTTCACCCATTCTCGCCTCCCTATTTGGCCAATCATAACGCCGTGCACGCAGTGTCCTTGTGGACCCTTATGTAACCATACAGGACTCTATTGTTCTCTAGCGGTGATCATGCGTTTATCTCTTGGCTCCTGGTGCTGTGTGCGTCAGCCACGAGCGCACCCACATCCTCCTAAACCAATCATTCTCATTTCCTCAATCGTCAGGCACTCCCGTCTACGTGACTCCTTGCATCTGCTGGATGGATCTCCACAGCTCCCCCTTTTTTATTGTTTATATGGCAGGGATTGTGCCTGTCTTAGGTTGCCAATCCTCAGCACACAAGCTTACCCGTCATCGGGTACTCCCCCTGGACGAGGAGCCCCTGTCTTAGGTTGCTATGGTGAGGGATCAGTCTTACCCGTCTTTGGCTACCGACCCAGCATACTAAGCCATATTTGGGGGGGTAGGTGCCAGCCTCCAGAGCCATCATGGCTTAGACCAAAGCCCGTTGCTGTAGCCGTTGTTGTCGCGCGATGCATTGTAGAAGGAGCACTTGAGCCAGAATCATCATCATAATCAGGGCTCCTATGCCTGCCCAGTTTTTGAGGAATGAGACTGATTGTTATAACATACTAACCAAATCGCTGACGGAGCCAAGAGATACCTGGGTGGCGTTCAAGGTGACATTCTGAGCCCACCGCGGTTGATTAGTTGATGGTTACGTATGATGGCTCTTAACTTACAAACTTCTGCGAGTATAATTTTAACCGCACAAGGCAAGAGGCACATGAAAAGAACAATTACCACTAGCACTCCTATAATTGTTCCTACAACATACCATGCATGCGTCAGGGAAGGAAAGTGAGAAATCAAGGAGCTTACAAAGTTTTCAGCAAGCTGAGCAACAGTTAACTTGGCATGAGGAGCTTCTTCAATATCTAATATTTCTTGATGTAATTGCAACAGATGAAGGGATAGATTAGAGTTAGACCATACCCCCTCGAGATGGCGTTGTACTCGGTCCCACGAAGTCTCAGAGGCATTATATTTTTTAGAGGTTACGCAAATCCAGTGATAATCGCTATGACACCGGATCCTGGTGCGCAATTTTAAGCTCTGAATTTCCTGCCCTAGAAATCTAACAGTATCATATAGTGCATTTAACCGGGTTTCAACCCTTTTATCTATATCTTCCTGAATTCCCAGCACGGCAGAAGTGTTATGTGCGAGCTGATCCACAGTATCAGCAGTATGCACAGCCTGAGCAAGGGACACAGACGCTGTGGTAGCTGTTGCAATTAGGGTGATTAAGGAGACTATCCTGAGTAACAACAATCCTAGCTCTCGTCGGGGTCGGCTTAGGGCAGCCTGTACATGCTCCCACAACTCTAAGCCGGGGTTAGAATACCATGGTTTGGAGATATTAACTGGGATCATAATAAATGGGGGCTGTTTTACCACTAATAATCCATCGCCTGGCAGCATTCCTCGAATACAATTGGTTAGGGTACAGTTATAACAAGAGAAATGATAAGTGGCATTTTCCTTTTTTACTGTAAGGTTTCCTACAACTAGCATGAATGGATGGGGCACGCAGGCTTGGGGGTATCTGAGTATTTGTCCAATATTCTCATATCCAAATATGGTCTTAGCGTTACTGGTTTGCGGGACAAGGAGGGTGGCGCCTCCAAAGGCGGCAATAAGTTTCCAAATCTCAGTTTGCACCGGATAGCCACGTTGAGGAGTGAGAATTGGGGGTATTTTCGGACGGCATTCAGGACATACGGAAGATATTATAGGCCCCCAATCCCAAAGCTCATATCTATCCTCTAGTGAGTACTTAGTAGCTTTTTGTCCTAGGCAGATCCTCCAGGGTACTCCAATCCCCTTAGCTATACTTAAGTTAGCTGCACAAAGTGGAATATCCCGTGGGGCTATACCAGAAGTCACTATGGTGCTATAGGTAGTGACAAGGCCAGCTATACTCACACCACTATAACCAGATCGCGGGGAAACACTTAAACAGCGTGGTATTGTGCGCTTCATCGCAAAGCATATGGGATATACATCAGAATAGCCCTTGTAAGATATGGCAGCCTGCTGTGGCCGGAGATGAACAGAAGAGGGAGGGCCTAGCAAGACAGTATCATTAACATATACAGGAATAGAACTCACATCCCAACCCACGGGCTGTAACAGGGGTGGGTCGGGGACGTATGCCCAATATAATGAGCCCTGGGCTGCCAACACCTGTTGCATAAAAATAAGCGTCAGTAGCAAACATGAGTTCGGGTGAGAAGAATACACTCTATGCTGAGCCATTTGAAGAAGGGCCTGAAGCTGGGCAGTCTCTTGTCTCGGCCACAGTTGGACTGGCTCCGCCTTCATGGGAACAGGCTTCAGGACAGTCGTCGTCGCTATCATCATCATCACCAGCATCCTCCACAGGTTCCACGGCCACCAGCCTGGTGAGGTGTTCCCGCACCCAGAGTCGAGCAGGCGCATCCTGTGGGAAAACACAAAGGGAACCTCGGTGCCACCGAAGCACCGGGTCAGGTCCCTTCCATAAGCCAGTAAGGACATCTTTCCATTTCACCATTGACTGCTGCATTTTCTGTTGGCCCCAATGACGTTGCGCGGCCGAAGTGCCGTCCTTGTCAACCGTGAGAAAATTTAAAATAAAGGTGACCAGATTGGTGAGGTCATTGGGTGTACGATACTCCTCTCCAATTCCCCCTTTTTCTATTTTTTGCAAGGTAGTTTTAAAGGTCTGGTGTGCGCGTTCCACAATGCCCTGGCCTTGAGGATTATATGGTATGCCTGTAACATGCTGGATATTGTAGCAGGCCATGAAGTTGCGAAAGCCTGCAGAAGTGTAAGCAGGGGCATTGTCTGTTTTCAAGTGCTTTGGCACTCTCCAGCAGGCAAAACTGCACAGGCAATGGGACATCACATTTTTGATAATTTCCCCTCACAAGGGGGTCGCGCTAACAATCCCCGAGCAAGTGTCTACACTTAAATGGACGTATCTTTGTTGTCCGAAGGAAGGAACATGGGTTACATCCATTTGCCATAGATGGTTAGGTAAGATCCCTTTGGGATATACCCCTAGGGAGGGCATAGGCAAATGTGTTACACAATTACCACAAGACTTCACGATGTCTCGTGCATCAGCTCTTGAGATGTTAAAACGCATCTTTAAAGTTTGGGCATTGACATGCCACCTTTTATGATAGGTTCTCGCGTCTTCCAAGGCGCTACAGACATGAAAGCGTGCGGCCGTGTCAGCTATTCGGTTTCTCTTAGCCATAGGCCCTGGGAGGTCTGAGTGTGCTCTGAGATGTCCGATATAAAAAGGGGCACCACGAGAGAGAATGAGGTCTTGCAATTCAATCAGCAGGGAGGAAATTTCTGATTGACTGGCTGAGATAATGGCAGTCTCAACAGATCTGGTAGCTACAACTGCATATTTACTGTCTGAAATAATATTAATAGGCTGATTTTGAAACCTATGTAAAACACACATAATTACCAACAATTATGTTCTTTGAGCTGAGGTTGATGGCACAACAACCGGAATTACCTCTCCTTCCACCACGTAGGCACCAGTTCCAGATTTGCTACCATCTGTAAACACTGTGAGGGCATCAACCAATGCCTCTAATCGGCAGGATTTAGGCCATATGAGGGGTGTATTTTTGTAAAATCCAATTAGGGGGTGTGAGGGATAATGATTATCAAATGTGACAGGATAAGCGATCGTCAAAATGGCCCAATCATCATTTTCATGTGTTAAAATGTTCACTTGGGTTTTGTCATAAGGGACTATACACGCATCGGGCAGTCTCCCGAGGACCTGTATGCTAGCTTTGAATATTTTGCTTGCTATCATAGCTACAGCTGTAGCATACGGGGTGATGACACGGCTAAGATTATGGGGCAGGTAAATCCATAACAGGGGTCCTCCCTGCCATAGTGCTCCTGTGGGTGATCCAGGGGTCGGGATAACTACGGCATTTATAGGCTTTTCTGGGTCACATCTATCTGCTGCTGTTATGGCTAGTCTGCTTTCAACCAACTGTAATGATCTAATGGCAGCTGGGGTAAGAGTTCTTGGGAAGTCTAATTTAGAATCTCCAGGCAGGATATCAAATAAGGGTTTCAATTCTGCTGTAGTGATTTTTATATATGGTCGGATCCAATTAATGTCTCCTAGAAGTTTCTGGAAGTCATTCAATGTGTGCAGGTGATCCCTACGGATCTGGGCCAATTGAGGTTTTACTGTTGCGTTAGAGAGCTGCATACCAAGGTATTTCTGTAGGTTTCCTGCTTGGATCTTTTCAGGGGATATAGTTAGTTCCCACTCTGCCAATTGCTTCTGTAGGAAAGTTAGAGCCGAGGGCAGAGACCTCTCATCTGGCCCACAGATCAGGATGTCATCCATATAGTGATAACAAAGTAGGTTTGGAAATGCTTTTCGAAAAGGTTCCAATGCTCGACTCACATACAACTGACATAAGGTGGGGCTATTAGCCATCCCTTGAGGGAGTACTCTCCATTCATATCTTTGATCTGGCTCAGCATGATTAATGGATGGCTGAGTAAAGGCAAAGCGCTCCATATCCACAGGGAGTAAAGGAATGGAGAAGAAACAGTCTGATATCTATTATGATAGAGGGCCAATTTTTGGGTAACGCTGTCATGACTGGGAGCCCCAACTGAAGGGGTCCCATGACCTGCATTTGACCATTAATTTGTCGCAGGTCATGTAACAATCACCATTTGCCTGATTTCTTTTTTATCACAAATATGGGAGTATTCCACGGAGACGTGGATTCTTGAAGGTGTCCTGTTTTGAGTTGTTCTTGGACTAATTCTCTAGCCGCTTGTAGCTTGTCTTTTGTTAAAGGCCACTGAGGCACCCAGCGCGGCTCCTGTTGTTTCCAAGTTATTCGAATCGCCTCAGTGGCCGCTAGGAAAAACCCTGACCTCCCATGGAAGGGGGATCGGGATCTCCCTGGCCCTTGGCTCCAAGGCCCTGGCCAGGCTTATATCCCATGTTCCTCATTATGGTTTGGGAGGCCCCACTATACAGTTTTTCAGTAGTAAGTCTAATATCCATCTGCTCCAGCACATCGCGTCCCCACAGAGAAACAGGGGTGGCACAAACATACGGTTGGAAAATGCCTTTATGTCCCTCCTCATCTTCCCAATCTAAGAATGCGGCACTAATATCTGGGCTGGTAGCTAGCCCTAATCCTCGGAGGGTTTGATTAGCCTTAATCAGGGCCCAGGCTTTTGGCCAATCTAGATGATTGATAATACTTTTGTCTGCTCCTGTATCTAGGAGCCCCCAGAATGGTCTTCCTCTGATCCTTAATTTAAGCATGGGCCTCTCTTTCATGCCCATGGTAAGGCACGCGATGGAAGATTCTGTGGATCCTAGGCCACCTTTCCTCGCCTGGCCTGTGGATGGATATTTTTCGTGATCGCTGGGCAAAATTAAGAGCTGTGCGACCCTATCCCTTGGATTTATAATGTTAATACCCCTCGGAGATGAAATCAGAATTTTAACCTCCCCTTCGAAATCGGGATCAATGACTCCCGGGTGGACCTGAAGTCCCCGCATAGTGGAGGAGCTCCTACCAAGGAGGAGCCCCACCGTTCCTTTTGGAGGCCCTCCATGCAGGTCAGATGGCACGGCCTGCACTCCCATTTCAGGCGTTAGGACCATTCGGGTGGTGGCACAGACGTCAAGTCCGGCGGAACCTGTTGTGGCTCTCCTGGGCCCTGCATGGATTGACTCCCCTGATCGGAGGGTGGGAAAACCCATCACGGCTTGGTAGGCAGGGACATGGCCACCCCGTACATTTGATTCGGGCCCCGGGGGGTGGGGCCCTGCCTCCCGTTTTTTGAACTCCCCCAGTTGTTAGGAGGCAACGGGTTCCCCTCAGTGTCCTCCATGGAGCGACATTCATGTGCCCAGTGATTTCCCTTCCTACATCGCGAGCAACGCTGAGGCTTTAAGCCTCCTGGCGGTACTTTCGGGTGCGCTTTTCCAGTCTTGGTTCCACGCTGCGGGCAATTCCTCTTAACGTGTCCTTCCTGGCCACATTGAAAGCATCCTTTGGGGCGGACTCCTTCCTGGCCGTACATGGCTTGTGCGAAAGCCACTGCCATAACCTGTCCTTGAATTATAGGCCCCGTTATATCTCTACAGACTTTGATGTAGGCTGATAAGTCCTTTGATCTCCAGGGTCTGATAGCCTCTCTACACCATTTATTGGCATTCTCATAGGCTAACTGCTTGATAAGTGGCATTGCTGTATCAACATTCCCGAACATTCTACCTGCGGTCTGTATCAACCTGTCCACAAAATCAGCATAGGGCTCGTTGGGCCCTTGCAATAATTTGGATAATTCGCCTTGCAAGTCTCCTGCCCCTCTCAAAGTCTTCCAAGCCTTGAGGGCTGCCGTGGCTACCTGTTCATACACCGCAGGGGGGTATGTACTCTGCACATGGGCCCCAAGGTATGGCCCCGTGCCCGTCAGCATTTCCAAACTCCATTGTGGGTTACCTGCGGCCGCATTTCTCTGAGCTGTGTCCTGACAATTGTCCTGATTTCGGATTTTCCATTCTAGATAGTGTCCTCCACTTAATACCGCTCTGGTCAAGTTAGCCCAATCCTCAGGAGTGAGGTAAAGTGTTCCCAGCGACTCCACAAGGGAGACAGTGAAAGCTGCCTGGGGTCCATAGGCACTGACTGCCTCCTTAAGCTGCTTTACCAACTTGAAATCTAGTGGCTGGTGGTACCTTTGCTGATTCTGATCTTCTAACACTGGAAAAAAGCCTTTTCCCGGGCCAAGGACCTCTCACCAATTTTCCGCGGTACAGCCCGAACAATAGCACGTCTTTGCGCAGCTGGGCCTATAAGGCGGGGGCCACTCATGGGGTGGCGCCATGGGGCTAGAATGCGGAAGCGGTGTAACTTCCGTTTTTAATTTCGACTGCGCCACAACTGCGGCTTCCGCCCCTGCTTTCAGCTGCGCCATTACTTCTCCCTGCACTCTTAATTCTCCTAATGCCTTTTGCAATTCCGCCTTCTTTTCCTCAAGTTGCTGCCTCACGGTCTCCAAGTCTGTCTGGAGACCGGGAGATTCCCTTTTCTTGTTACTTGCCTCTATCTTTCCTAGATCCTGTAACTCCCGTTCGGACATCCCTTCTGAGCTTTCGCTTTCGGATTCAGAATCTCGGGAGGAGCCCTTACGGGACTCTTCCTTCATTTGCTCAAGGACTTTGCCCCCCTGTTGTACAGCTCGCTGCAAGGGCCCTCGGGGGGATTGCAAACATACCTTCACCAAGGACCACACAGCTAGAGTCCCCGGGGATGTAGAGGGGCAGCGTTTTAAGTGCTCACCCAGGTTTTCCCATTGTGGTACATTTAGGAGCCCTTCTTCTATAAACCAGGGGGCAATCTCTTCTACTTCTTTCAAAAAGGCCCTCGCTGTTTTTGCCTTTAAGGGGGTACCGTTCATCTGAGGACATCTTTTAAGGAGTCCTACAAGCGAGCAAGATCGTTCCCCATTCCGAGGAAACTTACCTTATCCTCCCCGTAGAACGTCACAAGCAACCTAACGTCCGATCGTCTACGGGGAACCTCCCTGTCAACAGACAGTTATTGGTGCACTCTTTACCTTATCGTTGCTCTTACCTCGATCCTCGTTCTGCGTCTAAAGGTAGGGGTCCCGGGTTTTCGGCACCAGTTGTCGCTCTCGGCCCGCAAGAACGACCCGCAGACGAGGTGAGTGGCAAGCTTCTTTTTTAATAATGGCGGCCGCCCGCAAACCAAGCACACAGCGATATTTATGCACCCGCGTTCACTCCCCCCCTCGCCCAATCACAATGCCACGCATGCAGCGTCCTCGTGGCACTCTTATGTAACCATACAGGGCTCTATTGTTCTCTAGCGGTGATCATGCGTTTCTTTCTTGGCTCTTGGTGCTGCACATGCGTCAGCAACGAGCGAACCCACATCCACCTAAACCAATCATTCTTAATTCCTCAATCTACAGGCACTGCCGTCTACGTGACTCCTTGCATCTGCTGAATGGCTCTCCACAGTCATCTCTTCTCAATCTCGGTTTTCAGGCTTCAGAACCTAGACCTTATCTCCAATCACGGCCCGGGTTTGAAAATGATGCAGAAATCAGAAATCTTTCCCCATGGCAAGAAACCTTGTGGTTGGCATGTTGTGCAAAGTTCAGTGTACTTGAAACCAGTGTGGATATGAGGCCCCGCCCATGCTTGCGGGCCACATTGGTCACAAACACACATTTGTGACCCTCAGCCTGAGCCCAGTCCTCAGGTAAGGCCTCTCAGTGGCTGGATGGAGAAACAGCATATTGGGCTTGCCATGCCCCTAGGCCCCAATTTTTAACCATAGTTCGGGTTGTCCCTTCACTCTTCCCCAGGGCTCTGCTTTGGAATTCCGCTTTTGGTGGGACACCTGAGGTAACAAACCTGAAAGGAGTCCTCCCATCCCACAGATTGACGAAAAACAATTGGGATCGGGCCAACGCCACAGAGAGCAAGATTCATCCATGGCCCATGAGGCCTCCCCAACATTCCACGGCCATCGCTGATACAAAATCCAGAGACAAAAGCCTGAGTACGCGCAAGAGAATCACTCATTCTTCATATCCTGAAGAGTTTTTCAGATAAAAACCTACACGGCACTCGAATGCACCCAAAATATATAGTTTAACCAGGGCACTAATGCACTGTCTGACAACCTGAGCCCGGACCTCATGACCAACACCCAGACAGCTAACCGCACACTGAGCACATCAGACCCGCCATGGCCTTAGGTCATCATCTCTTCCCTACCTCAGTTTTCAAGCTTTTGAACCTAGACACATCTCCAATCACTGCCCAGGGGTGACTGTGATGCAGAAATCAGAACTCTTCCTTACCCATGGCAAGAAACCTTGTGGTTGGCATGTTGTCCAACATTCAGTGTAGGACAAAACAGCATTCACCCTGAGGCCCCGCCCATTCTTGAGTGCGACGAGGGCATAAACACGCATTGTGACCCTCAGCGTGAGTCCTGTCCTCTAGTACGTCCTCTCAGTGGCTGGATCATTAGAGGTCATAATGGGCTTGACATGTCCCTAGGCCCCAATGTTTAACCAGATTTCTGGTTGTCCAGTGGCCCCACCCCAGGGCTCTATTCTAGAATCCCTCATTTGGTGGGACAACTGAGCTTGAAAAAAAAAACAAAACAAATCAACAACAACAGAACAACGGAATTCTTCCATCCCACAGAATGACCCCAAACTCTTTGGACGGGGCCAAACCCCCAGAGAGTAAGACTCGTCCATTTCCCATGAAGTCACCCGGAAATTTCACGACCATGAAAGACACGATATCCAGAGACAAAAACTTGAGCAAGAGCCTCACACTCGCCCTTTTTTCATATCCCGAAGGGTTCTCCTCATGGTCTGTAGATCAGTCCTGCCGGACCTATGACCCAAAACATAAGCCGAGTTTGTGTTTTCAGACAACTGTCCAAACATCCCAGGCCTACACACCCTACAGGCTCAGGCCCCTGGAGCCAAACCTGACGACTGTGCTTGCCCTCTCCAAGGGAATTGTATGTGCCCATTCCAAAGGACACAACCCTACTAATAGTATAAACCTCCAAAGTCCCTGAGGCCATCCCAATATTTGTGGCGTCCCAGGACAAACAGGGGCAATCTGGGCCCATCTGAGCACCTACCGGCACTCAGAACCGTAGACTGATGTCCCCAGAGGTAAAAGGAACGAACAGGCCCCTAGGCACCTATCGGATCCATTGCTTTGGTTTCCAGGCATCTCTCCTCAGAGGCCTGGATTTCAATAACAGCATATGGCTGTTTCTTGACTCACCAATCAGAACAAATCTCATCTACACATGGGAAACTTGCACGATGGAGCTGTGTGAAAGCCTCTCTTTAGGAGAACCCTTCAGGGCCCCAGTGAAACCGCTTCATTCCAACGTCTCCATAGACACAAAATCATATTAGGACACATCCACGGGAGAGTCCATTTCAACTCAGCCTCCTCGGTTGCTACACCAGATCCAGCAGATCTAACCTGTCTTGTTGCATGGAGACAATTGGAATGCGAGGTGGGCTACCCAGCCATCCATCCTTAGAACCCTGCTCGGAATCGTTGTCCTGAAGCCAACCAACAGGTCTCAATGGTCCTGCAGTAGAATCTTTGCAGTTGGGAGCTTCTCACAACAATTGAAATGCGAGGTGGGCTACCCAGCCATCCATCCTTAGAACCCTGCTCGGAATCGTTGTCCAAGAGCCAACCAACAGGTCTCAATTGTCCTGCAGTAGAATCTTTGCAGTTCGGAGCTTCTCACAACTCCCATCGTGGGAAAAACCCATGGCCTCGTGATCCACCCCCCTTCAAGAAGGGGCCATCAGGGACAGAATGTCCAACCTGAATGATCGTCTGATCCTCGCCCTGACTTCAGATGCATGAGATCTCGATTCAGGTCTGTAGATTGTGCCTGCCATATCCTCACCCAGAATCCTAGGCCTAGATTGGGTTTTCAGACTTCCGTCCTCAGACTACTGGCCCACAACCCCTCAGGTTTGGCAATCCAGAACTACAATGCAACACTCTGCCTGCTCTCCAGAAGAAAAACATTGCCCTCTGGGGCTACCCAGAAACCCCAAATGAGGATCAACGGGGCACGCCATTCTGCTGTACCCCAAATATATAGGCTGACCTGGGCACTAATGCCCTTTCTGACAAAGCCTGATCCTGGTCTTCCTGGCCCCACCCAGACAGTTGGCTGCACACTGAGCACATCGGACCCGTCATGGCCTTAGGTCGTCATCTCTTCTCAACTTCAGTTTTCAGGCTTCAGGGCCTAGACCTGATCTCCAATCAGGGCCCGGTTTTGAAAATGATGCAGACATCAGAACTCTTTCCCCATGGCAAGAAACCTGGTGCTTGGCATGTTGTCCAAGGTTCAGTGTAGTTGAAACCAGTGTGGCCCATGAGGTCCCGCCCATGCTTGCAGGCCACATTGGTCACAAGCACACATTGTGACCCTCAGCCTAGGCCCAGTCCTCAGGTAAGGCCTCTCAGTGGCTGGATGGAGAGAGAGCATATTTGGCTTGCCATGCCCCTAGGCCCCAATTTTTAAACATAGTTCGGGTTGTCCCTTCACTCTTCCCCAGGGCTCTCCTTTGGAATTCCTCTTTTGGTGGGACACCACAGGTAACAAACCTGAAAGGAGTCCTCCCATCCCACAGATTGACGAAAAACAATTGGGATCGGGCAAGTCCACAGAGAGCAAGATACGTCCATGGCCCATGAGTCCTCCCCAACATTCCACGGCCATCGCTGATACAAAATCCAAAGACAAAAGCCTGAGCACGCGCCTCAGACTCGCTCATTCATCATATCCTGATGAGTTCTTCAGATAAGAACCTACACGGCACTCGAATGCACCCAAAATATACAGTCTAACCAGGGCACTAATGCACTCTCTGACAACCTGAGACTGGACCTCGTAAACAACACCCAGACTGCTGACCGCACACTGAGCACATCAGACCCGCCAGGGCCTTAGGTCATCATCTCTTCTCTACCTCATTTCAGGCTTCAGAACCTAGACCTTATCTCAAATCACAGCCCAGTGGTGACTGTGATGCAGAAATCAGAACTCTTCCTTTCCCATGGCAAGAAAATTTGTGGTTGGCATGTTGTCCAACGTTCAGTGTAGGAGAAACCAGCATTCACCCTGAGGCCCCGCCTATTCTTGAGTGCGACGAGGGCATAAACACGCATTGTGACCCTCTGCATGATTCCTGTCCTCTAGTACGTCCTCTCAGTGGCTGGAACATTAGATGTCATAATGGGCTTGACATGTCCCTGGCCCACAATTTTTAACCAGATTTCTGGTTGTCCAGTCGCCCCGCCCCAGGGCTCTACTCTGGAATCCCTCATTTGGTGGGACACCTGAGGTTGAAAAACAAAAGAAAACAAATCAACAACACACAACAAAGGACTTCTTCCATCCCACAGAATGACCCCAAACTCTTTGGACGGTGCCAAACCCCCAGAGAGTATGACTCATCCATTTCGCATGAAGTCACCCGGAAATTTCACGACCATGAGTGACACGATATCCAGAGACAAAAACTTGAGCAAGAGCCTCACACTCGCCCTTTTTTCATATCCCGAAGAGTTCTCCTCATGGTCTTTAGATCAGTCCTGCCATACATATGACCCGAAACATAAGCCGAGTTTGTGTTTTCAGACAACTGACCATAGAGCCGTGGCCTACACATCCTACAAGCTCAGGCCTCTGGAGCCAAACCTGACGACTGTGCTTGCCCTCTCCAAGGGAATTGTATGTGCCCATTCTAATGGCCACAACCATACTAATAGTATAAACCTCCAAAGTCCCTGAAGCCATCCCAATATTTGTGGCGTCCCAGGATAAACAGGGGCAATCTGGGCCCATCTGAGCACCTACCGGCACTCAGACCGGTAGACTGATGTCCCCAGAGGTAAAAAGGAACGAACAGGCCCCTAGTCACCTATCGGTTCCATTGGTTTGGCTTCCAGGCATCACTCCTCAGAGGCCTGGATTTCAATAACAGCATATGGCTGTTTCTTGACTCACCCATCAGAACAAATCTCATCTACACATGGGAAACATGCACGATGGAGATGTGTGAAAGCCTCTCTTTAGGAGAACCCTTCAGGGCCCCAGTGCCACCGCTTCATTCCAAGGTCTCCATAGACACGAAATCATATTAGGACACATCCACGGGAGAGTCCATTTCAACTCAGCCTCCTCGGTGGCTCCGCTATCCAGCAGATCTAACCTGTCCTGTTACATAGAGACAATGAAATGCGAGGTGGGCTACCCAGCCATCCATCCTTAGAACCCTGCTCGGAATCGTTGGCCTGGAGCCAACCAACAGGTCTCAATTGTCCTGCAGAAGAATCTTTGCAATTCGGAGCTTCTCACAACTCCCATCGTGGGAAAACCGTCATGGCCTAGTGATCCACCCACCCCTTTAGAAGGGGCCAAAAGGGACAGAATGTCGAACATGAGCGAACGTCTGATCCTCGCCCTGGCTTCAGATGGACGAGATCTCGATTCAGGTCTGGAGATTGTGCCTGCCATATCCTCACCCAGAATCCTAGGCCTAGCTTGGGTTCTCAGACGTCCGTGCTCAGACTTCTGACCCACAAGCCCTCCATTTGGCAATCCAGACTACAATGCAGCACTCTGCCTGCCCTACAGAAGAAAACATTGCCCTCTGGGGCTACTCAGAAACCCCAAATGAGGATCAACCTGCTCGCCATTCGGCTGTACCCTAAATATATAGGCTGACCTGGGCACTAATGCCCTTTCTGACACAGCCTGAGCCTGGACCTCCTGCCCCACCCAGAGAGCTGGCCGCACACTGAGCACATCGGACCAGCCATGGCCTTATGTCGTCATCTCTTCTCAATCACGGTTTTCAGGCTTCAGAACGTAGACCCTATCTCCAATCACGGCCCGGGTTTGAAAATGATGCAGACATCAGAACTCTTTCCCCATGGCAAGAAACCTGGTGCTTGGCATGTTGTCTAAGGTTCAGTGTAGTTGAAACCAGTGTGGGCCATGAGGCCCCGCCCATGCTTGCGGGCCACATTGGTCACAAACACACATTGTGACCCTCAGCCTGCACCCAGTCCTCAGGTAAGGCCTCTCAGTGGCTTGATGGAGAGACAGCATATTTGGCTTGCCATGCCCCTAGGCCCCAATTTTTAAACATAGTTCGGTTTGTCCCTTCACTCTTCCCCAGGGCTCAGCTTTGGAATTCCTCTTTTGGTGGGACACCAGAGGTAACAAACCTGAAAGGAGTCCTCCCATACCACAGATTGACGAAAAACAATTGGGATAGGGCAAGTCGAGAGAGAGCAAGATTCGTCCATGGCCCATGAGGCCTCCCCAACATTCCACGGCCATCGCTGATACAAAATCCAGAGACAAAAGCATGAGCACGTGCCTCAGACTCGCTCATTCATCATATCCTGAAGAGTTCTTCAGATAAGAACCTACACGGCACTCGAATGCACCCAAAATATATAGTCTAATCTGGGCACTAATGCACCCTCTGACAACCTGAGCCCGGTCCTCGTTACCAACACCCAGACAGCTGACCGCACACTGAGCACATCAGACCGGCCATGGCCTTAGGTCATCATCTCTTCCCTACCTCAGTTTTCAGGCTTCCGAACCTAGACCTTATGTCCAATCACTGCCCAGGGTTGACTGTGATGCAGAAATCAGAACTCTTCCTTACCCGTGGCAAGAAATCTTGTGGTTGGCATGTTGTCCAACGTTCAGTGTAGGAGAAACCAGCATGCACCCTGAGGCCCTGCCCATTCTTGAGTGCGATGAGGGCATAAACACGCATTGTGATCCTCTGCGTGATTCCTGTCCTCTAGTACGTCCTCTCAGTGGCTGGACCATTAGATGTCATAATGGGCTTGACATGTCCATAGCCCCCAATTTTTTACCAGATTTCTGGTTGTCCAGTCGACCCTCCCCAGGGCTCTACTCTGGAATCCCTCATTTGGTGGGACACCTGAGGTTGAAAAACAAAATAAAACAAATCAACAACAACAGAACAAAGGACTTCTTCCATCCCACAGAATGACCCCAAACTGTTTGGACGGGGCCAAACCCCCAGAGAGTAAGACTTGTCCATTTCCCATGAAGTCACCCGGAAATTTCACGACCATCACTGACACGATATCCAGAGACAAAAACTTGAGCAAGAGCCTCACACTCGCCCTTTTTTCATATCCCGAAGAGTTCTCCTCATGGTCTGGAGATTAGTCCTGCCATACCTATGACGTGAAACATAAGCTGAGTTTGTGTTTTCAAACAACTGTCCAAGAGCCGTGACCTACACATCCTACAGGCTCAGCCTCCTGGAGCCACCCCTGACGACTGTGCTTGCCCTCTCCAAGGAAATTATATGTGTCCATTCCAATGGCCACAACCCTACTAAGAGGATAAATCTCCAAGTCCCTGAGGCCATCTGAATATTTGTGGCTTCCCAGGACAAACAGGGGCAATCTGGGCCCATCTGAGCCCCTACCGGCACTCAGACCCGTAGACTGATGTCCCCAGAGGTAAAAAGGAAAGAACAGGCCCCTAGGCATCTATCGGATCCATTGCTTTGGTTTCCAGGCATCTCTCATCAGAGGTCTGGATTTCAATAATAGCATATGGCTGTTTCTTGACTCACCAATCAGAACAATTCTCATCTAAACATGGGAAACTTGCACGATGGAGCTGTGTGATAGCCTCTCTTTAGGAGAACCTTTCAGGGCCCCAGTGCCACCGCTTCATTCCAAGGTCTCCATAGACACGAAATCATATTAGGACACATCCATGGGAGAGTACATTTCAACTCAGCGTCCTCGGTTGCTCCCCCAGATCCAGCAGATCTAACATGTCTTGTTGCTTGGAGACAATTGGAATGCGAGGTGGGCTACCCAGCCATCCATCCTTAGAACCCTGCTCGGAATTGTTGTCCTGGAGCCAACCAACAGGTCTCAATTGTCCTGCAGAAGAATCTTTGCAGTTGGGATCATCTCACAACTCCCATCGTGGGAAATTCCCCATGGCCTCGTTATCCACCCCCCCTTCAAGATGGGGCCATCAGGGACAGAATGTCCAACCTGAGCGATCGTCTGATCCTCGCCCTGACTTCAGATGCACGAGTTCTCGATTCAGGTCTGAAGATTGTGCCTGCCATTTCCTCAACCAGGAACCTAGGCCTAGCTTGGGTTCTCAGACCTCCATCCTCAGAATACTGGCCCACAAGCCCTCTTGCTTGGTAATCCAGAACTACAATGCAGCACTCTGCCTGCCCTCCAGAAGAAAAACATTGCCCTCTGGGGCTACCCAGAAACCCCAAATGAGGATCAACCCGCACGCCATTCGGCTGTACCCCAAATATATAGGCTGACCTGGGCACTAATGCACTTTCTGACACAGCCTGAGCCTGGACCTCCTGGCCCCACCAAGACAGCTGGCCACACACTGAGCACATCGGCCCCGCCATGGCCTTAGGTCGTCATCTCTTCTCAACCTCGGTTTTCAGTCTTCAGAACCTAGACCTTAGCCCCAATCACACCCCGGGTTTGAAAATGATGCAGAAATCAGAACTCTTTCCCCATGGCAAGAAACCTTGTTGTTGGCATGTTTTTCAAGGTTCATTGTACTTGAAACCAGTGTGGCCCATGAGGCCCCGCCCATTTTGCGAACCACATTGGTCACAAACACACATTGTGACCCTCAGCCTGAGCCCAGTCCTCAGGTAAGGCCTCTCAGTGGCTGGATGGAGAGACAGCATATTGGGCTTGACAAGCCCCTAGGCCCCAATTTTTAACCATAGTTCGGGTTGTCCCTTCACTCTTCCCCAGGGCTCTGCTTTGGAATTCCTCTTTTGGTGGGACACCTGAGGCAACAAACCTGAAAGGAGTCCTCCCATCCCACAGATTGACGAAAAACAATTGGGATGGGGCCAAATCCACAGAGAGCACGATTCGTCCATGGCCCATGAGACCTCCCCAACATTCCATGGCCAAGGATGATACAAAATCCAGAGACAAAAGCCTGAGCACGCGCCTCAGACTCGCTCATACTTCATATCCTGAAGAGTTCTTCAGATAAAACCTGCACGGCACTCTAAAGCACCCAAAATATATAGTCTAACCTGGGCACTAATGCACTGTCTGACAACCAGAGCCCGGACCTCGTCAACAACACCCAGACTGCTGACCGCACACTGAGCACATCAGACCCGCCATGGCCTTAGGTCATCATCTCTTCCCTACCTCAGTTTTTAGGCTTCAGAACCTCGAACATATCTCCAATCACTGCCCCTGG
The DNA here is from genome assembly GCF_011764305.1 of Mustela putorius furo. NCBI lineage: Eukaryota > Metazoa > Chordata > Mammalia > Carnivora > Mustelidae > Mustela > Mustela putorius. Next base: position 1,138,008 of record NW_025422122.1, on the reverse strand, counting down.
GTGACTGTGATGCAGAAATCAGAACTCTTCCTTACCCATGGCAAGAAACCTTGTGGTTGGCATGTTTTCCAACATTCAGTGTAGGAGAAACCAGCATTCACCCTGAGGCCCCGCCCATTCTTGAGTGCGACGAGGGTATAAACACGCATTTGACCCTCAGCATGAGTCCTGTCCTCTAGTATGTCCTCTCAGTGGCTGGACCATTAGATGTCATAATGGGCTTGACATGTCTCTAGGCCCCAATTTTTAACCAGATTTCTGGTTGTCCAGTCGCCCCTCCCCAGGGCTCTAGTCTGGAATCCCTCATTTGGTGGGGCACCTGAGGTTCAAAAACAAAACAAAACAAATCAACAACAACAGAACAACGGACTTTTTCCATCCCACAGAATGACCCCAAACTCTGTGGACGGGGACAAACCCCCAGAGAGTAAGACTCGTCCATTTCCCATGAAGTCACCCGGAAATTTCACGACCATGAATGACACAATATCCAGAGACAAAAACTTGAGCAAGAGACTCAAACTCTCCCTTTTTTCATATCCCGAAGAGTTCTCCTCATGGTCTGTAGATCAGTCCTGCCATACATATGACCCGAAACATAAGCCGAGTTTGTGTTTTCAGACAACTGTACAAACAGCCCTGGCCTACACACCCTACAGGCTCAGGCCCCTGGAGCCAAACATGAAGACTGGGCTTGCCCTCTCCAAGGGAATTGTATGTGCCCATTCCAATGGCCACAACCCTACTAATAGGATAAAAACTCCAAAGTCCCTGAGGCCATCCCAATATTTGTGGCTTCCCAGGACAAAACAGGGGCAATCTAGGCCCATCTGATCACCTACCGGCATTCAGACACGTAGACTGATGTCCCCAGAGGTAAAAAGGAACGAACAGGCCCATTGGCACCTATCGGATCTATTGCTTTGGTCCAGGCATCTCTCCTTAGAGATCCTTAGAACCCTTAGAACCCTGCTCTTGCGTCTTTCCTTATGGGATATCCTTGAGCCATCCAACAGGTTAAGACTGTCCCACAGGAGTCCTTGTTCATGGACCATCTCACAACTCATATCATGGAAAGCTTCCAAGGTCACATGATGCCCCCATCTTCATGAAGTCGGATCATGGAAAGAAACTCCAACCTGAGCCAACGGCTGATCTTCGCCTTGACTTCAGATGCACGAGATCTTGATTAAGCTCTTCAGAGTGCACCTGCTGTGCCCTCAACCCAAAACCTAAGCATAGCTAGTGTTTTCAGACTTCCGTCCTCACTCTCCTGGACCACACGCCCTCCATTTTGGGATTTCCGATGACACAGTGCTGCACTCTGCCTGCCCTCTAGATGAAAAGCGTTGCCCTATGGGTCTACCCAGAAACCTCAAATGAGGATAAACATGCATGCCACTCAACTATACACCAATTATATAGTCTACCCTGTGCACTAATGCCCTGTCTGACACAACCTGAGGCCTGAATTCCCAACCGACACCCAGACAGCTTGCCGTACACTGAGAACATCTGAACCGCCATGGCCTTAGGTTGCCATCTCTTTCCAACCTGGTTTTCAGGCTACAGAAACCTAGACCTTATCTCTACTCATTTCCCATGGGTGAACGTGATGCAGAAATCATAACTCCTCCTTCCCTCTCGCCAGAATCTTGTGGTTGGCATCTTATCCAAAGTTCAGTGTAGGACCCCTGTAGGGCCTACAGGAGTAGTAGTAGGGCCCTTGAGGGTAGTGTAGGGTCCCTAAGGCCCTGCCCATGCTTAAGAGCTGTGGTGGGCACAAACACACATTGGGACCCTCAGTTTGAGCCCTGACCTCAAGTAAAGCCTCTCAGTGGCTGGACCATGAGCCCACATATGGGCCCTGCCATGCCCCAAGTCACCCAATCTTAACCAGAGGTAGAGACATCTAGTCACCCCTACTCAGGGCTCTTCTCTGGAGTCCCTCTTTGGTGGGACATTTGAGGTAAGTAAACACATAAAGGATTCCTCCCACCCACAGAATGACCCCAATCACTTGGGATCAGGCCATCCCCAGAGAGAAAGACTCCTCCAAGGCCCATGAGGCCAGCCCAACATATCACGGCCACTATTGACACAAAATCCAGAGACATAAGCCTCACCCTTAGGTCATAGCCCAAAAAATTCTCCTCATAGTCTGTAGATCGGGCCTGCCATACCTACGTCCCCAAACCGTGTTTTCAGACTTCTATGCTGACATCCCTGTCCCACACACCCTCCAGGCTGAGGCCCCTGGAGCCACACCTCAGGACTGTGCTTCCCTTTCAAGAGAATTCTTCCCCTTCCATTGGCCACAACCTTTAAAATTAGGAAAAACCTCCCAAGTTACCGAGGCCATCCCAATAGTGTAGGCCGCCCAGGACAAACAGGTGTGATCTCAAACCAGCTGAGCAACTACCTCCACTCAGACAAAAGATGTCCCCAGAGAAGAATATTGAACCGGACAGGCCCCTAGGCCCTAATCAGATCCATTGCTTTGGTTTCCAGGCATCTCTCCTCAGAGGCCTCATTTCCAATACCAGCAAATGGTGATTTCCTGAGGCACCAATAAGAACAAATCTCGTCTCCCCATGGAAAACTTGCTTATTGGAGCTTTGTTATCACCTCTGGTTAGGAGAATCCTTCAGGGCCCTGGTGCCACTGCCCCATACCAAGGTCTCAATGGACTCAAACCAACATTAAGACCATCCTCAGGAAAGTCCATTTCAACTCATTTAAGACCATCCTCAGGAAAGTCCATTCCAACTCAGCCCCCTCTGATGCTACCCCAAGCCAGCAGCAGATCAAACGTTTCTTGTTGCTAGGAGACAATTGGAATTGAGGCTGTCTGCCCAGGCATCCATACTTAGAACCCTGTTCTGGAAAAATACGTTATGGGACGTCCTGGAGCCATCCATCAAATCTTAATTGTCCCACAGAAGGATCCTTGCGGTTTGGAGCATCTCACAACTCTAATAGTGGGAAAACCCCCATGGCCTCATAATGCCCCCCCCTTCATGAAGGGGCCAACATGGACAGAAACTCCAACCTGAGCCAAAGTCTGATCCTCGACCTGACTTCAGACACATGAGATCTCAATTCAGCTCTGCAGAGTGTGCCTGCCATGTCCATTCCCCGAAACCTAAGCCTAGCTTGTGTTCTCAGACTTCCGTCCTCACTCTCCTGGCCCACAAGCCCTCCAGTTTGGGAATTCCGAAGCCACAATGCAGCACTCTGCCTCCCCTCCAGAAGAAAAACTTTGCCCTATGCTGCTAATAAGAAACCCCAAATGATTATCTAATGCATGCCACTCGACTGTAAAGCAATTATACAACCTACCCTGAATACGAATGCCCTGTGTGGCACAGCCTGAGACAAGACATCCCAAACGACACCTAGACAGCTGGCTCCAACCTGGACAAAAGGGACCCGCTATGGCTGTAGTTCGTCATCTCTTCCCAACCTCGGTTTTCAGGCTTCAGAACCTAAACCTTATCTCCAATCACTGCCCAGGGGTGAACGTGATGCAGAAATTAGAATTCCTCCTTCCCCATGGCCAGAAACCTTGTGGTTGGCATGTTGTCCAACGTTCAATGTGGGAAAACCTGCATTGTCGGAAAGGCCCCGCCAAGGCTTGAGGGCCGCCTAGGGCACAGACATGCATTGTGACCTGTAGCGTGAGTCCCGTATTAAAGTAACGCCTCTCAGTGGCTGGACCAAGATCCTGCATATGGGGCTTGTCATATCCATAGGCCCACAGGCTTAACCAGAGAGCGAGTATTCCAGTTATCAGTACCCCACTGCTATATGCTCCAGAATCCCTCTACTGGGGGGACACATGAAGCAGAAAACAGGACTCTTCCCTTCCCACAGAATGACCCCAAACTCTTGGGGGCTGGACAAACTACCGGAGAGGGAGACTTCTATGACCCATGAGGCAACTCCTACATTAAACGGCCATTGTGGACAAAATATCCAGAGACAAAAGACTGAGCGACTGCCTCCCTCTCACCCTTCTTTCATATCCAGAGGAGCTCCCCTCACGGACTGTAGATCAGGCCTGCCATAACCTCGGCCCCAAACCTGAGCTGAGTTTGGGTTTTTGGAAGTCTGTCTGCACAGCCGTGGCCCACACCGCCTCCAGGCTGGGGTCTCTGGAGCCACACCACAGAACTGTGCCTGCTCTCTCCTAAGAAACTGCCCGTTCCATTGGCCACAACTCTACAAAATAGTAGAAACCTCAAGGTCCCCAAGGACATCCCACTAACGCAAGCCGCACTGGACAAACAGGGGCATTATGACACCAGCTGAGCAACTACTAACTACATGCAGACACACAGACTGATATCCGCAGAGACAGAAGATTGAACCAGACATGCCCCTAGGCCCTATTATGAACTCTTGCTTTGGTGTCCAGGTATCACTCCTCAGAGGCCTGGGTTCGAAGACCAGCATATGGGGCTATCCTGAGGCACCAGACAGAACACCTCTCATCTCCGCATGGAAAGCTTCCTTGTTGGAGTTGTGTCAAACCCTTCGGGTTGGAGAATCCTGCAGAGTCCCTTAGCTACTGCCACATTCCAAGGTCTCCATGGCCACCAACCCACATTATGACTCATCCTCAGGAAAGTCCATTTAAACTCAGCCTTCTGGGTAGCTCACCCAAGAGCCCGCAGATTGAGCGTGCCTTGTCTCGACCAGGCAATGGGAAGGGGAGTTGGCGTTTCTCGGCATCCATGCTTAGGCCCCTGCTCTCGAGTCTTTCTGTATGGGGCATCCTGGAACCATCCAATAGTACTCGACTGTCCTGAAGAAAGAACCTTTGAAGTTTGGAGCAGCTCACAACTCCCAGCGTAGGGAAACCTCCCTGGCCTCATGACGCCCCCACCCCCTTCAGGAAGGGGCCATCATGGACCTAAACTCCAGCTTGAGCCAACATCTGATACTCGCCCTGACCTCAGATGCAGGAAATCTCGATTCAGCCTCTGCACAGTGGGCCCAAACCTCGTGCTTCCTTGTGTTTTCAGACTTCCTTCCTCACACTTCTGGCAAACATGTCCTCAAGACTTGTAATTCTGGAACCAAAATGCAGCCCTATGCTGGCCCTCCAGAAGAAAAACGTTGCTCTATGGGGATCTACATGAACCCCAAATGAGGATCAACCTGCTCGGTTCTCGACCTCACCCCAATTGGATTGTTCGGTTTGTCCATTCATCCCTCTCCAGAGCTCTGCTTTGGAATCTCTCTTTTGGTGGGACGCCTGAGGTAACAAAACTAAAAGGACTCCTCCCATCCTTTAGATTGACCCAAAACAATTGGGATTGGACCAAATTCACAGAGAGGAAGTCTCGTCCATGGCCCATGAGACCTCCACGAGATTCCACAGCCATCGTTGACAACAAATCCAGAGACAAAAGTCTGAGCAAGCGCCTCACACTCGCTCTTTTATCGTATCCCGAAGAGTTCTACTCACGGTCTGTAGATCGGGCCTGCCATACCTACTTCCCAATCCTAAGCCGAGTTTGTGTTTTGATACTTCTGTCCCCACATTCCTGGCCCACAGACCCTTCAGGCTGGGGTCCCTGGAGCCACACATCAGGACTGTGCCTGTCCATACCACGGGAATTCTATGTTCTGAAGCCTGAAAACTGACGTAGGGAAGAAATGATTACCTAAGGCCATGGCGGGTCTGATATGCTCAGTGTGCATTCAGCTGTCTGGGTGTCGGTCACGAGGTCCGGGCTCAGGTTGTCAGACAGTGCATTAGTGCCCAGGATAGACTATATATTTTGGGTGCCTTCGAGTGCCTTTAGGTTCTTATCTGAAGAACTCTTCAGGATATATAGAATGAGCCCGTCTGATGCCCGTGCTCAGGCTTTTGTCTCTTGATTTTGTATTACCGATGGCCGTGGAATGTTGGGGAGGCCTCATAGGCCATGGACGAATCTTGCTCTCTGTGGATTTGGCCCGTACCAATTGTTTTTCGTCAATCTTTGTGATGGGAGGACTCCTTTAAGGTTTGTTACCTCATGTGTCCCACCAAAAGAGGAATTCCAAAGCAGAGCCCTGGGGAAGAGTGAAGGGACAACCCGAACTATGTTTAAAAATTGGGCACTAGGGGCATGGAAAGCCCAAAATGCTGTCTCTCCATCCAGCCACTGAGAAGCCTACCTGAGGACTGGGCTCAGGCTGAGGGTCACAATGTGTGTTTGTGACCAATGTGGCCCGCAAGCATGGGCGGGGCCTCATGGGCCACACTGGTTTCAAAGACACTGAACATTGGACAACATGCCAACCACAAGGTTTCTTGCCATGGGGAAAGAGTTCTGATTTCTGCATCATTTTCAAACCTGGGCCGTGATTGGAGATAAGGTCTAGGTTCTGTAGCCTGAAAACCGAGGTTGAGAAGAGATGACGACCTAAGGCCATGGCGGGGCCGATGTGCTCAGTGTGCGGCCAGCTCTCTGGGTGGGGCCAGGAGGTCCAGGCTCAGGCTGTATCAGAAAGGGCATTAGTGCCCAGGTCAGCCTATATATTTGGGGTACAGCCGAATGCCGTGCAGGTTAATCCTCATTTTTGGTTTCTGGGTAGCCCCAGAGGGCAATGTTTTTCTTCTGGAGGGCAGGCAGAGTGCTGCATTGTAGTTCTGGATTGCCAAACTGGAGGGCTTGTGGGCCTGTAGTCTGAGGACGGAAGTCTGAGAACCCAAGCTAGGCCTAGGTTTCTGGGTGAGGCTATGGCAGGCACAATCTACAGACCTGAATCGAGATCTCATGCATCTGAAGTCAGGGCGAGGTCAGATGATCGCTCAGTTTGGGCAGTATGTCCCTGATGGCCCCTTCTTGAAGGTGGAGTGGATCACGAGGACATGGGGGTTTTCCCACGATGGGAGTTGGGAGAATCTCCCAACTGCAAAGATTCTTCTGCAGGACAATTGAGACCTGTTGGTTGGCTCCACATCAACGATTTCGAGCAGGGTTGGATGGATGGCTGGGTAGCCCACCTCGCATTCCAATTGTCTCCAAGCAACAAGACAGGTTAGATCTGCTGGATCTGGGGGAGCAACCGAGGAGGCTGAGTTGAGATGGACTCTCCCGTGGATGTGTCCTATATGATTTTGTGTCTATGGAGACCTTTGAATGAAGCGGTGGCACTGGGGCCCTGAAGGGTTCTCCTAAAGAGAGGCTTTCACACAGCTCCATCGTGAAAGTTTCCCATGTGTAGATGAGATTTGTTCTGATGGGTGAGTCAAGAAACAGCCATATGCTGTTATTGAAATCCAGGCCTCTGAGGAGAAATGCCTGGAAGCCAAACGAATGTATATGATAGTTGCCTAGGGTCCTGTTCGTTCCTTTTTACATCTGGGGACATCAGTCTACGGGTCTGAGTGCAGGTAGGTGCTCAGATGGGCTCAGTTTGCCCCTGTTTGTCCTGGGAAGCCACAAATATTGGGATGGCCTCAGGGACTTTGGAGGTTTATTCTATTAGTAGGGTTGTGGCCATATGAATGGGCACATACAATTCCCTTGGAGAAGTCAAGCACAGTCTTCAGGTTTGGCTCCAGGGGCCTGAGCCTGTAGGGTGTGTAGGCCAGGGCTGTTTGGACATTTGTCTGAGAACACAAATTCGGCTTATGTTTCGGGTCATAGATATGGCAGGACTGATGAACGGACCATGAGGAGCACACTTCGGGATATGAAAAAAGGGCGAGTGTGAGGCTCTTTCTCAAGATTTTGTCTCTGGATATTGTGTCACTCATGGTCGTGAAAGTTCCGGGTGACTTCATGGGAAATGAAGGAGTCTTAATTATTGGGGGTTTGGCCCCGTCCAAAGAGTTTGGGGTCATTCTGTGGGATGGAAGTAGTCCGTTTTTTTATTGTTGTTGATTCGTATTGTTTTGTTTTTCAACCTCAGGTGTCCCACCAAATGAGGGATACCCGAGTAGAGCCCTGGGGAGTGGTGTCTGTACTACCAGAAATCTGGTAAAAAATTGTGGCCTAGGGACATGTCAAGCCCATTATGACATCTAATGGTCCATCCACTGAGAGGACTTATTAGAGGACAGGAATCACGCTGAGGGTCACAATGCGTGTTTATGCCCTCATCGCACTCAAGAATGGGCGGGACCTCAGGGTGAATGCTGGTTTCTCCTATACTGAACGTAGGACAACATGGCAACCACAGGGTTTCTTGCCATGGGTAAGCAGGTCTTCTGATTTCTGCATCACAGTCACCGCTGGGCAGTGATTGGAGATAAGGTCTAGGTTCTGAAGCCTGAAAACTGATGTAGGGAAGAGATGATGACTTAAGACCATGGCGGGTCTGATGTGCTCAGTGTGCGGTCAGCTGTCTAGGTGTTGCTCAGGAGGTACCGGCTCAGGTGTGTCAGACAGTGCATTACTGCCCAGGTTAGACTATATAATTTGGGTACATTCGAGTGCCGTGTAGGTTTATTGTCATTTAATGTGCCCGGGCAGCTCATTATGCAATATATTTTTTCTAGAGGGTAGGCAGAGTGCTGCAATGATGATCCGGAATTGCCAAACTTGTGGGCTTCGGGGCCAGGAGTGTGAGGATGGAAGTCTGAGAACACAAGCTAGACTTGGGTTTCAGGGCGAGGACATGCCATGTACCCCCTGAAGATCTGAAGCAATATCTCATGCATCTGAAGTCAGAGCGAGGATCAGACGTTGGCTCAGCTTGGATTTTCTGTTCATGACGGCCCCTTCATGAAGGGAGCGGATTCTCGAGAGGGAAGAGGTTTTCCCACGTTGGGAGTGGTGGGATGCCCCCTCCCAGGATTCCTTCTTTGGGACAATTGAGACCTGTTGGACAGCTCCAGGACATCCCATATGGATGAGTCCAGACCATCGTTCGATGATGGATGCCTGGGAAGCCCGCCTCGCATTCCAATTGTCTCCTAGCGACATGACAGTTTAGATCTGATGGTTCTGCGGGATCAACCGGGGTGGCTGAGTTGAAATGGACTTTCCTGAGGATTGGTCTAATGTGTGTTTGTGTCCATGAGGGCCTTGGAATGGGGCGGTTGCACCGGGACCCTGAAGTATTCTCCTAAGCTTTTGACATAGCTCCCATGCACAAGTTTCCTTGTGGAGACGAGTTTTATTCTGATGGGTGCCTCAGGAAAACCCCAATGCTGGTATTGGCAACCAGGCTTTTGAGGACACATGCCTGTAAACCAAAGCAATGGATCCGATTTTGGTCTAGGGTCCTGTTTGGTTCAATCTTCTTCTCTGGGGACATCCATCTAGGGTATGAGTGGAGGTAGATGCTCAGCTGGTGTCAGACTGCCGTTTTTTGTCCCGGGCGACCTATACTATTGGGATGGCCTCAGTGACTTTGGGGGGTTCTCCTAATTTGTACGATTTTGGAGAATGGAATGGGCAGAATTCCCATGGATTGGGTAGGCACAGTCCTAATGTGTGGCTCCAGGGTCCCCAACCTGGATGGGGTGTGGCCCAGGACTTTGAGGACAGAAGTCTGAAAACACAACTCAGCTTATGTTTGGGGACGTAGTTATGGCAGGCCCGATCTACAAACCATGAGAAGACATCTTCAGGATATAAAGATAGTGCGAGTCTGAGGCGCTTGCTCAGGCTTTTGCTGGATTTTGTATCAGCGATGTCCGTGGAATGTCGAGGAGGCCTCATGGGCCATGGACGAATCGTCCTCTCTGTAGATTTGGCCCAATCCCAATTGTTTTTCGTCAATCTGTTGGACAGAGGACTCCTTTCAGCGTTGTTACATCAGGTGTCCCACCAAAAGAGGAATTCCAAAGCAGAGCCCTGGGGAAGAGTGAAGGGACAACCCGAACTATGGTTAAAAATAGGGGCCTATGGGCATGGCAAGCCCAATATGCTGTCTCTTCATACAGCCACTGAGAGACCTTACCTGAGGACTGGGCTAAGGTTGAGGGTCACAATGTGAGTTTGCCACCTATGTGGCCTGCGAGCAATGGCGGGGCCTCATCGGACAAACAGGTTTCCAATACACTGAATGTTGGACAACAAGCCAACCACAAGGTTCTTGCCATTGGGAAGGAGTTCGGATTTCTGCATCATTTTCAAACCTGGGCAGTGTTTGGAGATAAGGTCTAGGATCTGAATCCTGAAAACCGAGGTTGGGAATATATAACGACCTAAGGCATTGGCTGGTCCGATGTGTTCAGTGAGCGGCAAGCTCTCTGGGTGGGGCCAGGAGGTCCAGGCTCAGGCTCTGTCAGAAAGGGCATTATTGCCCAGGTCAGCCTATATATTTTGGGTAGAGCCAAGTGGCGTGCAGGTTGATCTTCATTTGGGGTTTCTGGGTAGCCTCAGAAGGCAATGTTTTTCTTCTGGAGGGCAGGCAGAGTGCTGCATTATAATTCTGGATTGCCAAACTGAAGGGCTTGTGGGCCATTAGTCTGAGGACGGAAGTCTGAGGACACAAGCTAGGCTTAGGATTCTGGGTGAGGACCTGGCAGGCACAATATACAGACCTGAATCGAGATCTCGTGCATCTGAATTCAGGGTGAGGATCAGACTATTTATCAGGTTGGACCTTATGTCCCTGATGGCCCCTTCATTAAGGGGGGGGATCAGGGGCCATGGGTGTTTCTACCATGGGAGTTGTGAGAAGCTCACAACTGCAAGATTCTTCAGCAGGACAATTGAGACCTGTTGGTTGGCTCCAGGCCAATGATTCCAAGCAGGGTTCTAAGGATGGATGGCTGGGTAGCCCACCTCGCATTCCAATTGTCTCCTAGCAACAAGACAAGTTAGATCTGCTGGATCTCGCGGAGCAACCGAATATGTTGAGTTGAATTGGACTCTCCCGTGGATGTGTCCTAATAAGATTTTGTGTCTATGGAGACCTTGGAATGAAGCGGTGGCAATGGGGCCCTGAAGGGTTCTCCTAAAAAGAGGCTTTGACACACCTCCCACATGCAAGTTTCCCATGTGTAGATGAGTTTTGTTCTGATCGGTGAGTCAAGAAACACAGCCATATTCTGGTACTGAAATCTGAGGAAGATGCCTGGAAACCAAAGCAATGGATCCGATTATAGCCTGGGGCCTGTTCGTTCCTTTTTACCTCTGGGGATATCAGTCTACGAGTCTGAGTGCAGGTAGGTTCTCAGATGGGCTCAGATTCCTCCTGTTTGTCCTGGGAAGCCACAAATATTGGGATGGCCTCAGGGATTTTGGAGGTTTATCCTATTAGTAGGGTTGTGGCCATTGGATTGGGCACACAGAATTCCCTTGGAGAGGGAAAGTACAATCCTCAGTTGGCTCCAGGGGGCCTGAGCCTGTAGGGTGTGTAGGCCTGGGATGTTTGGACAGTTGTCTGAAAACACAAAACTCGGCTTATGTTTCGGGTCATCGGTACGGCAGGACTGATCAACAGACCATGAGGAGAACCCTTCGGGATATGAAAAAAGGGCGAGTGTGAGGCTCTTGCTCAAGTGTTTATCTCTGGATATCATTCCATTCATCGTCATGAAATATCCGGGTGACTTCATGGGAAATGGGCGAGTCTTACTCTCTGGGGGTTAGCCCCGTCCAAAGAGTTTGGGGTCATTATGTGGGATGGAAAAGTCCGTTTTTTTTTGTTGTTGTTTTGTTTTTGTTTTGTTTTGTTTTTTCAAACTCAGTTGTCCCAATAATGAGGGATTCCAGAGTAGAGCCCTGGGGAGGGGCGATTGGACAACCAGAAATCTGGTTTAAATTTGGGGCCTAGGGACATGTCAAGCCCATTATGACATCTAATGGTCCAGCCACTGAGAGGACGTACTAGATGACAGGACTCATGCTGTGGGACACAATGCGTGTTTATGCCATCGTCGCACTCAAGAATGGGCGGGGCCTCAGGGTGAATGGGGGTTTCTCCTACACTGAACGTTGGACAACATTCCAACTACAAGGTTTCTTGCCATGGGTAAGGAAAAGTTCTGATTTCTGCATCACAGTCACCCCTGGGCAGTGATTGGAGATAAGGTCTAGGTTCTGAAGCCTGAAAAGTGAGATAGGGAAGAGATGATGACCTAAGGCCATGGTGGGTCTGATGTGCTCAGTGTGCGGTCAGCTGTCTAGGTGTGGTCACGAGGTCCGAGCTCAGGTTGTCAGACAGTGCATTAGTGCCCAGGTTAGAATATACATTTTGGGTGCCTTCGAGTACCTTGTAGGCTCTTATCTGAAGAACTCTTCAGGATATGTAGAATGAGCGAGTCTGAGGCACGTGCTCAGGCTTTTGTCTCTGGATTTTGTATCAGCGATGGCCATGGAATGGTGGGGAGGCCTCATGGGTCATGGACGAGTCTTGCTCTCTGTGGATTTGGCCCGATAAGAATTGTTTTTCGTCAATCTGTGGGATGGGAGGACTCCTTTCAGGTTACCTCAGGTGTCCCACCAAAAGAGGAATTCCAAAGCAGACCCCTGGGGAAGAGTGAAGGGACAACCCGAACTATGGTTAAAAATTGGGGCCTAGGGGCATGGCAAGACCAATATGCTGTCTTTCCATCCAGCAACTGAGAGGCCTTACCTGAGGGCTGGCGTCAGGCTGAGGGTCACAATGTGTGTTTGTGACAAATGTGGCCCACAAGCATGGGCGGGGCCTCATGGGCCACACTGGTTTCAACGACACTGAACCTTGGACAACATGCCAACCACAAGGTTTCTTGCCATGGGGAAAGAGTTCTGATTTCTGCATCATTTTCAAACCCGGGCCATGATTGGAGATAAGGTCTAGGTTCTGAAGCCTGAAAACCGAGGTTGAGAGGAGATGAGGACCTAAGGCCATGGTGGGTCCGATGTGCTCAGTGTGCGGCCAGCTGTCTGGGTGGGGCCAGCAGGTCCAGGCTCAGGCTGTGTCAGAAAGGGCAGTAGTGCCCAGGTCAGCCTATATATTTGGGGTACAGCCAAATGCCTTGCAGGTTGACCTTATTTGGTGTTTCTGGGTATCCCCAGAGGGCAATGTTTTTCTTCCGGAGGGCAGGCAGAGTGCTGCATTGTAGTTCTGGATTGCCAAACTGGAGGGCTTGTGGGCCAGTAGTCTGAGGACGGATGTCTGAGAACCCAAGCTAGGCCTATGTTTCTACGTGAGGATATGGCAGGCACAATCTACAGACCTGAATCGAGATCTCGTGCATCTGAAGTCAGGGCGAGGATCAGACGATCGCTCAGGTTGGACATTCTGTCCCTGATGGCCTCTTCTTGACGGGGGGGTAGATCACGAGGCCATGGGTGTTTTCCCACGATGGGAGTTGTGTTAAGCTCCCAACTGCAAAGATTCTTCTGCAGGACAATTGAGACCTGTTGGTTGTCTCCAGGACAAGGATTCCGAGCAGTGTTCTAAGGATGGATGGCTGGGTAGCCCACCTCGCATTCCAATTGTCTCCACGCCACAAGACACGTTAGATCTGCTGGATCTGGGGGAGCAACCGAGGAGCTGAGTTGAAATGGACTCTCCCTTGGATGTTTCCTAATATGATTTTGCATCTATTGAGACCTTGGAATGAAGCGGTGGCACTGGGGCCCTGACGGGTTCTCCTAAAGAGAGGCTTTCACACAGCTGCATCGTGCAAGTTTCCCATGTGTAGATGAGATTTGTTCTGGTTGGTGAGTCAAGAAACAGCCATATGCTGTTATTGAAATCCATTCCTCTGAGGAGTGATGCCTGGAAGCCAAACCAATGGATCCGATAGATGCCAAGGGGCCAGTTCGTTCCTTTTTACATCTGGGGACATCAGTCTATGGGTCTGAGTGCCGGTAGGTGCTCAGATGGGCCAGATTGCCCCTGTTTGTCCTAGGAAGCCACAAATATTTGGATGGCCTCAGGGACTTTGGAGGATTATCCTCTAAGTAGGGTTGTGGCCATTGGTTGGGCACATACAATTCCCTTGGAAAGGGCAAGCACCGTCGTCACGTTTGGCTCCAGGGTCCTGAGCCTATAGGGTGTGTAGGCCAGGGCTGTTTGGACAGTTGTCTGAAAACACAAACTCAGCATATGTTTCGGGTCATAGTTATGGCAGGACGGATCTAGAGACCATGAGGAGAACTCTTCGGGATATGAAAAAAGGGCGAGTGTGAGGCTCTTGCTCAAGTTTTTGTCTCTGGATATCGTGTCACTCATGGTCGTGAAATTTCCGGGTGACTTCATGGGAAATGGACGAGTCTTACTCTCTGTTGGTTTGGCCCCGTCCAAAGAGTTTGGGGTCATTCTGTGGGAGGGAAGAAGTCCGTTGTTCTGTTGCTGTTGATTTGTTTTATTTTGTTTTTCAACCTCAGGTGTCCCACCAAATGAGGGATTCCAGAGTAAAGCTGTGGGGAGGGGCGACTGGACAACCAGAAATCTGGTTAAAATTGGGGCCTAGGGACATGTCAAGCCCATTATGACATCTAATGGTCAAGCCAATGAGGGGACGTACAGGAGGAAAGGACTCACGCTGAGGGTCACAATGCGTGTTTATGCCCTCGTCGCACTCAAGAATGGGCGGGGCCTCACGGTGAATGCCTGTTTCTCCTACACTGAACGTTTGACAACATGCCAACCAGAAGGTTTCTTGCCATGGGTAAGGAAGAGTTCTGAATTCTGCATCACAGTCACCCCTGGGCAGTGATTGGAGATAAGGTCTAGGTTCTGAAGCCTGAAAACCGAGGTAGGGAAGAGATGATGACCTAAGGCCATGGCGGGTCTGATGTGCTCAGTGTGCGGTCAGCTCTCTGGGTGTTGATCACGAGGTCCGGGCTCAGGTTTTCAGACAGTGCATTAGTGCCCAGGTTAGACTATATATTTTGGGTGTATTCGAGTGCCGTGTAGGTTCTTATCTGAACAACTCTTCAGGATATGAAGAATGAGCGAGTCTGAGGCGCGTGCTCTGGCTTTTGTCTCTGGATTTTGTATCAGCGATGGCCGTGGAGTGTTGCGGAGGCCTCATGGGCTATGGACGGATCTTGCTCTCTGTGGATTTGGCCTGATCCCAATTGTTTTTCGTCAATGTGGGATGGGAGGACTCCTTTCAGGTTTGTTACCTCAGGAGTCCCACCAAAAGAGGAATTCCAAAGCAGAGCCCTGGGGAAGTGCGACGGGACTACAAGAACTACGGTTAAAAATTGGGGCCCAGGGGCATTGAATCCCAATATGCTGTCTCTCCATCCAGCCACTGAGAGGCCTTACCTGAGGACTGGGCTCAGGCTGAGGGTCACAATGTGTGTTTGTGAGCAATGTGGCCCGCAAGCATGGGTGGGGCCTCTTGGGCCACACTGGTTTCAACGACACTGAACCTTGGACAACATGCCAACCACAAGGTTTCTTGCCATGGGGAAAGAGTTCTTATTTCTGCATCATTTTCAAACCCGGGCCTTGATTGGAGATAAGGTCTAGGTTCTGAAGCCTAAAAAACTGATGTTGATAAGACATGACGACCTATGGAAAAGGGCGGGTCCCATGTGCTCAGTGTGCGGCCAGCTGTCTGGGTGGGCCCAGCAGGTCCAGGCTCAGGCTGTGTCAGAAAGGGCATTAGTGCCCAAGTCAGCCTATATATTTGGGGTACAGACGAATGGCGTGTAGGTTTATCCTCATTTGGGGTTTCTGGGTAGCCCCAGAGGGCAATGTTTTTCTTCTGGAGGGAAGGCAGAGTGCTGCATAGTAGTTCTGGATTGCCAAACTGGAGGGCTTGTGGGCCAGTAGTCTGAGGACGGATGTCTGAGAACCCAAGCTAGGCCTAGGTTTCTGGGTGGGCATATGGTAGGCACAATCTACAGACCTGAATCGAGGTCTCATGCATCTGAAGTCAGGGCGAGGATCAGACGATCGCTCAGGTTGGACATTCTGTCCCTGATGGCCCCTTCTTGAAGGGGGGGTGGATCACGAGGCCATGGGGTTTTTCCCACGATGGGAGTTGTGAGAAGCTCCCAACTGCAAAGATTCTTCTGCAGGACCATTGAGTCCTGCTGGTTGGCTCCAGGACAACGATTCCAAGCAGGGTTCTAAGGATGGATGGCTGGGTAGCCCACCTCGCATTCCAATTTTCGCACTCAAGAATGGGCAGGGCCTCAGGATGATTGCTGGTTTCTCCTACACTGAAAGTTGGACAACATGCCAACCACAAGGACTCACTTGTCCTGCAGAATAATCTTTGCGTTTGGGAGCAGCTCACAACTCCCATCTAGGGAAAACTCCCATGGACTCGTGGTCCACCACCCCTTCAAGAAGGGGTCATCAGGGACAGAATGTCCAACCTGAGCGATCGTGTGATCCTCGCCCTGACTTCAGATGCACGAGATCTCGAATCAGGTCTCACCCAGAAAACTAGGCTTAGCTTGGGTTCTCTGACTTCCGTCCTCAGACTACTGGCCCACAAGCCCTCCAGTTTGGCAATCCAGAACTACAATGCAGCACTCTGCCTGCCCCCCAGAAGAAAAACTTTGAGCTCTGGGGCTACCCAGAATCCCCCAATGAGGATCAACCTGCACGCCATTCGGCTGTACCCCAAATATATAGGCTGACCTGGGCACTAATGCCCTTTCTGACACAGCCTGAGCCTGGAGCTCCTGGCCCCACCCAGACAGCTGGCCGCACACTGAGCACATCGGACCCGCCATGGCCTTAGGTCGTCATCTCTTCTCAATCTCAGTTTTCAGGCTTCTGAACCTAGACCTTATCTCCAATCACGGCCCGGGTTTGAAAATGATGCAGAAATCAGAACTCTTTCCCCATGGCAAGAAACCTTGTGGTTTGCATGTTGTGCAAGGTTCATTGTACTTGAAACCAATGTGATATGAGGCCCCGCCCATGCTTGTGGGCCACATTGGTCACAAACAAACATTGGGACCCTCAGCCTGAGCCCAGTCCTCAGGTAAGGCCTCTCAGTGGCTGGATGGAGAGACAGCATATTGGGCTTGCCATGCCACTAGACCCCAATTTTTAACCATATTTCGGGATATCCCTTCCCTAGGGCTCTGCTTTGGAATTCCTCTTTTGGTGGGACACCTGAGGTAACAAACCTGAAAGGAGTCCTCCAATCCCACAGATTGACGAAAAACAATTGGGATTGGGCCAAATCCACAGAGAGCAAGATTCGTCCATGGCCCATGACGCCTCCCCAACATTCCACGGCCATCGCTGATACAAAATCCAGAGACAAAAGCCTGAGCACGCGCCTCAGACTCGGTCATTCTTCATATCCTGAAGAGTTCTTCAGATAAGAACCTACACGGCACTCGAATGCACCCAAAATATATAGTCTAACCTGGGCACTAATGCACTGTCTGACAACCTGAGCCCGGACCTCGTGACCAACACCCACTTCTGACCGCACACTGAGCACATCAGACCCGCCATGGCCTTAGGTCATCATCTTTTCCCTATCTCAGTTTTCAGGCTTCAGAAAGAACCCTTATCTCTAATTACAGCCCAGGGGTGACTGTGATGCAGAAATCAGAACTCTTCCTTACCCATGGCAAGAAACCTTGTGGTTGGTATGTTGTCCAACGTTCAGTGAAGGAGAAACCAGCATTCACCCTGAAGCACCACCCATTCTTGAGTGCGACGAGGGCATAAACACGCATTGTGACCCTCAGCGTGAGTCCTGTACTCTAGTACGTCCTCTCAGTGGCTGGACCATTAGATGTCATAATGGGCTTGACATGCCCATAGGCCCCAATTTTTAACCAGATTTCAGGTTGTCCAGTCGCCCCTCCCCAGGGCTCTACTCTGGAATCCCTCATTTGGTGGGACACCTGAGGTTGAAAAACAAAACAAAACAAATCAACAGCAACAAAAAACGGACTTCTTCCATCCCACAGAATGACCCCAAACACTTTTTGGACGGGGCCACACCCCCAGAGAGTAAGACTCGTCCATTTCCCATGAAGTCACCCGGAAATTTCACGACCATGAGTGACACGATATCCAGTGACTAAAACTTGAGCAAGAGCCTCACACTCGCCCTTTTTTCATATCCCGAAGCGTTCTCCTCATGGTCTGTAGATCAGTCCTGCCATACCTATGACCCGACACATAAGCCGTGTTTGTGTTTTCAGACAACTGTCCAAACAGCCCTGCCCTACACACCCTATAGGCTCAGGCCCCTGGAGCCAAAACTGACGACTGTGCTTGCCCTCTCCAAGGGAATTGTATGTGCCCATTCCAATGGCCACAACCCTACTAATAGGATAAACCTCCAAATCCCTGAGGCTATCCCAATATTTGTGACTTCCCAGGACAAACAGGGGCAATCAGGGCCCATTGGAGCACCTACCGGCACTCAGAACCGTAGACTGATGTCCCCAGAGGTAAAAAGGAACGAACAGGCCCCTAGGCACCTATCGGATCCATTGGTTTGGCTTCCAGGCATCTCTCCTCAGAGGCCTGGAATTCAATAACAGCATATGGCTCTTTCTAGACTCACCCATCAGAGCAAATCTCATCTACACATGGGAAACTTGCACGATGGAGCTGTGTGAAAGCCTCTTTTAGGAGAACCCTTCAGGGCCCCAGTGCCACCGCTTCATTCCAATGTCTCCATAGACACAAAATCATATTAGGACAAATCCAGGGGAGAGTCCATTTCAACTCATCCTCCTCGGTTGCTCCCACAGATCCAGCAGATCTAACCTGTCTTGTTGCTTGGAGACAATTGGAATGCCAGGTGGGCTACCCAGCCATCCATCCTTAGAACCCTGCTCGGAAACGTTGTCCTGGAGCCAAACACAAGGACTCAATTGTCCTGCAGAAGAATCTTTGCAGTTGCGCCATCAGGGACAGAATCCAACCTGAGCGAACGTCTGATCCTCGCCCTGACTTCTGATCCTCGCTCGAGATCTCGATTCAGGTCTATAGATTGTGCCTGTCGTATCCTCACCCAGAACCTAGGCCAAGCTTGGGTTCTCAGACTAACGTCCTCAGACTACTGGCCCACAAGCTCTCCAGTTTGGCAATCCAGAACTACAATGCAGCACTCGCCCGGCCCTCTAGAAGAAAAACATTGGCTTCTGGTGCTACCCAGAAACCCCAAATGAGGAGCAACCTGCACGCCATTCGGCTGTACACCAAATATTTAGGCTGACCTGGGCACGAATGCCCTTTCTGGCACAGCCTGAGCCTGGACCTCCTGGCCCCATCCAGACTGCTGGCCGCACACTGATCACATCGGACCCGCCATGGCCTTAGGTCGTCATCTCTTCTCAAACTCGATTTTCAGGCTTCAGAACATAGACCTTATCTCCAATCAGGGCCCGGGTTTGAAAATGATGCAGCAATCAGAACTCCTTCCCCATGGAAAGAAACCTTGTGGTTGGCATGTTTTCCAAGGTTCAGTGTCATTGAAACCAGTGAGGCCCATGAGGCCCCGCCCATGCTTGCAGACCACATTGGTCACAAACACACATTGTGACCCTCAGCCTGAGCCCAATCCTCAGGTAAGGCCGCTCAGTGGCTGGATGGAGAGACAGCATATTGGGCTTGCCATGCCCCTAGGCCCCAGTTTTTAACTATAGTTCGGGTTGTGTCTTCACTATTACCCAGGGCTCTGCTTTGGAATTCCTCTTTTGGTGGGACACCCTAGGTAACAAACCTGAAAGGAGTCATCCCATTCCACAGATTGACGAAAAACAATTGGGATCGGGCCAAATCCACAGAGAGCAAGATTTGTCCATGGCCCATGAGGCCTACCCAACATTCCACGGCCATCGCTGATACAAAATCCAGAGACAAAAGACTGAGCACCAGCCTCAGACCCGCTCATTCTTCATATCCTGAAGAGTTCTTCAGATTAGAACCTACACGGCACTCGAATGCACCCAAAATATATAGTCTAACCTGGGCACTAATGCACTGTCTGACAACCTGAGCCCGGACCTCGTGACCAACACCCAGACAACTGACCGCACACTGAGCCCATCAGACCCGCCATGGCCTTAGGTCATCATCTCTTCCCTACCTCAGTTTTCAGGCTTCAGAACCTAGACCTTATCTCCAATCACTGCCCAGGGGTGACTGTGATGCAGAAATCAGAACTCTTCCTTAACCATTGCAAGAAACCTTGTGGTTGGCATGTTGTCCAACGTTCAGTGTAGGAGAAACCAGCATTCACCCTGAGGCCCCGCCCATTCTTGAGTGCGATGAGGGCATAAACACGCATTGTGACCCTCAGCGTGAGTCCTGTCCACTTGTACGTCCTCTCAGTGGCTGGACCATTAGATGTCATAATGGGCTTCACATGTCCCTAGGCCCCAATTTTTAAACAGATTTCTGGTTGTCCAGTCGCCCCTCCCCAGGGCTCTACTCTGGAATCCCTCATTTGGTGGGACACCTGAGTTTGAAAAACAAAACAAAATAAATCAACAGCAACAGAACAACGGACTTCTTCCCTCCCACAGAATGACACCAAACTCATAGGAAGGGGCCAGACCCCCAGAGAGTAAGACTCGTCCATTTCCCATGGAGTCACCCGGAAATTTCACGACCATGAGTGACACGATATCCAGTGACAAAAACTTGAGCAAGAGCCTCACACTCGCCCTTTTTTCATATCCCGAAGAGTTCTCCTCATGGTCTGTAGATCAGTCCTGCCATACCTATGACCCGAAACATAAGCCGAGTTTGTGTTTTGAGACAACTGTCCAAACAGCCCTGGCCTACACACCCTACAGGCTCAGGCCCTTGGAGCCAAACCTGACGACTGTGCTTGCCCTCTCCAAGGGAATTGTATGTGCCCATTGCAATGGCCACAACCCTACTAAGAGGATAAACCTCCAAAGTCCCTGAGGCCATCCCAATATTTGTGGCTTCCCAGGACAAACAGGGGCAATCTGGGCCCATCTGAGCACCTACCAGCACTCAGACGCGTAGACAGTTGTCCCCAGAAGTAAAAAGGAACGAACAGGCCCTTAGGAACCTATCGGATCCATTGCTTTGGTTTCCAGGCATCTCTCCTCAGAGGCCTGGATTTTAATAACAGCATATGCCTGTTTCTAGACTCACCCATCAGAACAAATCTCATCTACAAATGGGAAAATTGCACAATGGAGCTGTGTGAAAGCCTCACTTTAGGAGAACCCTTCAGGGCCCCAGTGCCACCGCTTCATTCCAAGGTCTCCATAGACAGAAAATCATATTAGGACAGATCCACGGGAGCGTCCATTTCAACTCAGCCTCCTCGGTTGCTCCCCCAGATCCAGCAGATCTAACCTGTCTTCTTTCTTGGAGACAATTGGAATGCGAGGTGGGCTACCCAGCCATCCATCCTTAGAACCCTGCTCGGAATCGTTGTACTGGAGCCAACCAACAGGTCTCAATTGTCCTGCAGAAGAATCTTTGCAGTTGGGAGCTTCTCACAACTCCCATCGTGGGAAAACCACCATGGCCTCGTATTCCACCCTCCCCCCCTTCAGGAAGGGGTGATCAGGGGCAGAATGTCCAAGCTGAGCAATCGTCTGATCCTTGCCCTGACTTCAGATGCACGAGATCTCGAATCAGGTCTCACCCAGTAAACCATGCCTAGCTTGGGTTCTCAGACATCCGTCCTCAGACTACTGGCCCACAAGCCTTCCAGTTTGGCAATCCAGAACTACAATGCAGCACTCTGCCTGCCCTCCACAAGAACAACTTTGCCCTCTGGGGCTACCCAGAAACCCCCAATGAGGTTCAACCTGCACGCCATTCGGCTGTACCCCAAATATATAGGCTGACCTGGGCACTAATGCCCTTTCTGACACAGCCTGAGCCTGGACCTCCTGGCCCCACCCAGACAGTTGGCCGCACACTGAGCACATCGGACCCGCCATGGCCTTAGGTCGTCATCTGTTGCTCTCGGCCTGCAAGAATGACCCGCAGACGAGGTGAGTGGCAAGCTCCTTTTTTAATAATGGCGGCCGCCCGCAAACCAAGCACACAGCGATATTTATGCACGCGCGTTCACCCCCCCTCACCCAATCACAATGCCGCGCTCGCAGCGTCCTCTTGGCACTCTTATGTAACCATACAGGGCTCTATTGTTCTCTAACGGTGATCATGCGTTTCTTTCTTGGCTCCTTGTGCTGCTCATGCGTTAGCCACGAGCGCACCCACATCCTCCTAAAACAATCATTCTTAATTCCTCAGTCTACAGGCACTGCCGTCTACGTGAATCCTTGCATCTGCTGAATGGCTCTCCACAGCTCCCCCTTTTTTATTGTTTATATGGCAGGGATCGTGCCTGTCTTAGTTTGCCAATCCCCAGCACACATGCTTACCCATCATCGGGTACTCCCCCTGGTCGAGGAGCCCCTGTCTTAGGTTGCTATGGTGAGGGATCAGTCTTACATGTCTTTGGGTACCGACCCAGCATACTAAGCCATATTTGGGGGGGGGGAGGTGCCAGCCTCCAGAGCCATCATGGCTTAGACCAAAGCCTGTTGCTGTAGCCGTTGTTGTTGTGCGATTCATTGTATAAGGAGCACTTGAGCCAGAATCATCATCATAATCAGGGCTCCTATGCCTGCCCAGTTTTTGAGGAATGAGACTGATTGTTATAACATACTAACCAAATCGCTGACGGAGCCAAGAGATACCTGGGTGGCGTTCAAGGTGACATTCTGAGCCCACCGCGGTTGATTAGTTGATCGTTACGTATGATGGCTCTTAACTTATAAACTTCTGCGAGTATAATTTTAACTGCACAAGGCAAGAGGCACATGAAAAGAACAATTACCACTAGCACTCCTATAATTGTTCCTACAACATACCATGCATGCGTCAGAGAAGGGAAGTGAGAAATCAAGGAGCTTACAAAGTTTTCAGCAAGCTGAGCAACAGTTAACTTGGCATGAGGAGCTTCTTCAATATCTAATATTTCTTGATGTAATTGCAACAGATCAAGGGATAGATTAGAGTTAGACCATACCCGCTCGAGATGGCGTTGTACTCGGTCCCACGAAGTCTCAGAGGCATTATATTTTTTTAGAGGTTACGCAAATCCAGTGATAATCGCTATGACACCGGATCCTGGTGCGCAATTTTAAGCTCTGAATTTCCTCCCCTCTTAATCTAACAGTATCATATAGTGCATTTAACCGGGTTTCAATCCTTTTATCTATATCTTCCTGAATTCCCAGCACGGCAGAAGTGTTATGTGCGAGCTGATCCACAGTATCAGCAGTATGCACAGCCTGAGCAAGGGACACAGACGCTGTTTTAGCTGTTTCAATTAGGGTGATTAAGGAGACTATCCCGAGTAACAACAATCCTAGCTCTCGTCAGGGTAGGCTTAGGGCAGCCTGTACATGCTCCCACAACCCTAAGCCGGGGTTAGAATACCATGGTTTGGAGATATTAACTGGGATCATAATAAATGGGGGCTGTTTTACCACTAATAATCCATCGCCTGGCAGCACTCCTCGAATACAATTGGTTAGGGTACAGTTATAACAAGAGAAATGATAAGTGGCATTTTCCTTTTTTACTGTAAGGTTTCCTACAACTAGCATGAATGGATGGGGCACGCAGGCTTGGGGGTATCTGAGTATTTGTCCAATATTCTCATATCCAAATATCGTCTTAGCGTTACTGGTTTGCAGGACAAGGAGGGTGGCGCCTCCAAAGGCGGCAATAAGTTTCCAAATCTCAGTTTGCACCGGATAGCCACGTTGAGGAGTGAGAATTGGGGGTATTTTCGGACGGCATTCAGGACATCCGGAAGATATTATAGGCCCCCAATCCCAAAGCTCAAATCTATCCTCTAGTGAGTACTTAGTAGCTTTTTGTCCTAGGCAGAGCCTCCAAGGTACTCCAAACCCCTTAGCTATACTTAAGTTAGCTGCACAAAGTGGAATATCCCGTGGGGCTATACCAGAAGTCACTATGGTGCTATAGGTAGTGTCAAGGCCAGCTATACTCACACCACTATAACCAGATCGCGGGGAAACACTTAAACAGCGTGGTATTGTGCGCTTCATCGCAAATCATATGGGATATACATCAGAATAGCCCTTGTAAGATATGGCAGCCTACTGTGGCTGAGATGAACAGAAGAGGGAGGGCCTAGCAAGACAGTATCATTAACATATACAGGAATAGAACTCACATCCCAACCCACGGGCTGTAACAGGGGTGGGTCGGGGACGTATGCCCAATATAATGAGCCCTGGGCTGCCAACACCTGTTGCATAAAAATAAGCGTCAGTAGCAAACATGAGTTCGGGTGAGAAGAATGCACTCTATGCTGAGCCATTTGAAGAAGGGCCTGAAGCTGGGCAGTCTCTTGTCTCGGCCACAGTTGAACTGGCTCCGCCTTCATGGGAACAGGCTGCAGGACAGTCGTCGTCGCTATCATCATCATCACCAGCATCCTCCACAGGTTCCACGGCCACCAGCCTGGTGAGGCGTTCCGGCACCCAGAGTGGAGCAGGCGCATCCTGTGGGAAAACACAAAGGGAACCTCGGTGCCACCGAAGCACCGGGTCAGGTCCCTTCCATAAGCCAGTAAGGGCATCTTTCCATTTCACCATTGACTGCTGCATTTTCTGTTGGCCCCTATGACGTTCCACGGCCGAAGTGCCGTCCTTGTCAACCGTGAGAAAAAATTTAAAATAAAGGTGACCAGATTGGTGAGGTCATTGGGTGTACGATACTCCTCTCCAATTCCCCCTTTTTGTATTTTTCAAGGTAGTTTTAAAGGTCAGGTGTGCGCGTTCCACAATGCCCTGGCCTTGAGGATTATATGGTATGCCTGTGACATGCTGGATATTGTAGCAGGCCATGAAGCTGCGAAAGCCTGCAGAAGTGTAAGCAGGGGGCATTGTCTGTTTTCAAGTGCTTTGGCACTCCCCAGCAGGCAAAACTGCACAGGCAATGGGACATCACATTTTTGATAATTTCCCCTCACAAGGGGGTCGCGCTAACAATCCCCGAGCAAGTGTCTACACTTAAATGGACGTATCTTTGTTGTCCGAAGGAAGGAACATGGGTTACATCCATTTGCCATAGATGGTTAGGTAAGAGCCCTTTGGGATTTACCCCTAGGGAGGGCATAGGCAAATGTGTTACACAATTACCACAAGACTTCACGATGTCTCGTGCATCAGCTCTTGAGATGTTAAAATGCATCTTTAAAGTTTGGGCATTGACATGCCACCTTTTATGATAGGTTCTCGCGTCTTCCAAGGCGCTACAGACATGAAAGCGTGCGGCCGTGTCAGCTATTCGGTTTCTCTTAGCCATAGGCCCTGGGAGGTCTGAGTGTGCTCTGAGATGTCCGATATAAAAAGGGGCACCATGAGAGAGAATGAGGTCTTGCAATTCAATCAGCAGGGAGGAAATTTCTGATTGACTGGCTGAGATAATGGCAGTCTCAACAGATCTGGTAGCTACAACTGCATATTTACTGTCTGAAATAATATTGATAGGCTGATTTTGAAACCTTTGTAAAACACACATAATTACCAACAATTCAGTTCTTTGAGCTGAGGTTGATGGCACAACAACCGGAATTACCTCTCCTTCCACCACGTAGGCACCAGTTCCAGATTTGCTACCATCTGTAAACACTGTGAGGGCATCAACCAATGGCTCTAATCGGCAGGATTTAGGCCATATGAGGGGTGTATTTTTGTAAAATCCAATTAGGGTGTGTGAGGGATAATGCTTATCAAATGTGACAGGATAAGCGATCGTCAAAATGGCCCAATCATCATTTTCATGTGTTAGAATGTTCACTTGGGTTTTGTCATAAGGGACTATACACGCATCGGGCAGTCTCCCGAGGACCTGTATGCTAGCTTTGAATATTTTGCTTGCTATCATAGCTACAGCTGTAGCATATACGGGGTGATGACACGGCTAAGATTATGGGGCAGGTACATCCATAACAGGGGTCCTCCCTGCCATAGTGCTCCTGTGGGTTATCCAGGGGACGGGATAACTACGGCATTTATAGGCTTTTCCGGGTCACATCTATCTGCTGCTGTTATGGCTAGTCTGCTTTCAACCAACTGTAATGATCTAATGGCAGCTGGGGTAAGAGTTCTTGGGGAGTCTAATTTAGAATCTCCAGGCAGGATATCAAATAAGGGTTTCAATTCTGCTGTAGTGATTTTTATATATGGTCGGATCCAATTAATGTCTCCTAGAAGTTTCTGGAAGTCATTCAATGTGTGCAGGTGATCCCTACGGATCTGGGCCAATTGAGGTTTTACTGTTGCGTTAGAGAGCTGCATACCAAGGTATTTCTCTAGGTTTCCTGCTTGGATCTTTTCAGGGGATATAGTTAGTTCCCACTCTGCCAATTGCTTCTGTAGGAAAGTTAGAGCCGAGGGCAGAGACCTCTCATCTGGCCCACAGATCAGGATGTTATCCATATAGTGATAACAAAGTAGGTTTGGAAATGCTTTTCGAAAAGGTTCCAATGCTCGACTCACATACAACTGACATAAGGTGGGGCTATTAGCCATCCCTTGAGGGAGTACTCTCCATTCATATCTTTGATCTGGCTCAGCATGATTAATGGATGGCTGAGTAAAGGCAAAGCGCTCCATATCCACAGGGTGTAAAGGAATGGAGAAGAAACAGTCTTTGATATCTATTATGATAGAGGGCCAATTTTTGGGTAACACTGTCATGACTGGGAGCCCCAACTGAAGGGGTCCCATGACCTGCATTTGACCATTAATTTGTCACAGGTCATGTAACAATCGCCATTTGCCTGATTTCTTTTTTATCACAAATATGGGAGTATTCCACGGGGACGTGGATTCTTGAAGGTGTCCTGCTTTGAGTTGTTCTTGGACTAATTCTCTTGCCGCTTGTAGCTTGTCTTTTGTTAAAAGCCACTGAGGCACCCAGCGCGGCTCCTGTTGTTTCCAAGTTATTCGAATTGCCTCAGTGGCCGCTAGGAAAAACCCTGACCACCCATGGAAGGGGGATCGGGATCTCCCTGGCCCTTGGCTCCAAGGCCCTGGCCAGGCTTATATCCCATGTTCCTCATTATGGTTTGGGAGGCCCCACTATACAGTTTTTCAGTAGTAAGTCTAATATCCATCTGCTCCAGCACATCGCGTCCCCACAGAGAAACGGGGGTGGCACAAACATATGGTTGGAAAATGCCTTTATGTCCCTCCTCATCTTCCCAATCTAAGGATGCGGCACTAATATCTGGGCTGGTAGCTACCCCTAATCCTCGGAGGGTTTGATTAGCCTTAATCAGGGCCCAGACTTTTGGCCAATCTAGATGATTGATAATACTTTTGTCTACTCCTGTATCTAGGAGCCCCCAGAATGGTCTTCCTCTGATCCTTAATTTAAGCATGGGCCTCTCTTTCATGCCCATGGTAAGGCACGCGAGGGAAGATCCTGTGGATCCTAGGCCACCTTTCCTCGCCTGGCCTGTGGATGGATATTTTTCGTGATGGCGGGGCAAAATTAAGAGCTGTGCGACCCTATCCCCTGGATTTATAATGTTAATAATCCTCGGAGATGAAATCAGAATTTTAACCTCCCCTTCGAAATCAGGATCAATGACTCCCAGGTGGACCTGAAGTCCCCGCATAGTGGAGGAGCTCCTACCAAGGAGGAGCCCCACCGTTCCTTTTGGAGGCCCTCCATGCAGGTCAGATGGCACGGCCTGCACTCCCATTTCAGGCGTTAGAACCATTCGGGTGGTGGCACAGACGTCAAGTCCGGCGGAACCTGTTGTGGCTCTCCTGGGCCCTGCGTGGATTGACTCCCCTGATCGGAGGGTGGGAAAACCCATTGCGGCTTGGTTGGCAGGGACATTGCCACCCCGTACATTTGATTCGGGCCCCGGGGGGTGGGGCCCTGCCTCCCGTTTTTTGAACTCCCCTAGTTGTTAGGAGGCAACGGGTTCCCCTCAGTGTCCTCCATGGAGCGACATTCATGTGCCCAGTGATTTCCCTTCCTACATCGCGGGCAACGCTGAGGCTTTAAGCTTCCTGGCGGTACTTTTGGGTGTGCTTTTCCAGTCTGGGTTCCACGCTGCAGGCAATTCCTCTTAACGTGTCCTTCCTGGCCACATTGAAAGCATCCTTTGGGGCGGACTCCTTCCTGGCCGTACATGGCTTGTGCGAAAGCCGCTGCCATAACCTGTCCTTGAATTATAGGCCCCGTTATATCTCTACAGACTTTGATGTAGGCTGATAAGTCCTTTGATCTCCAGGGTCTGATAGCTTCTCTACACCATTTATTGGCATTCTCATAGGCTAACTGCTTGATAAGTGGCATTTCTTGTATCAACATCCCCGAACATTCTACCTGCGGTCTGTATCAACCTGTCCACAAAATCAGCATAGGGCTCGTTGGGCCCTTGCAATACTTTGGATAATTGGGCTTGCAAGTCTACTGCCCCCTCTCAAAGTCTTCCAAGCCTTGAGGGCTGCCGTGGCTACCTGTTGATACACCGCAGGGGGGTATGTACTCTGCACATGGGCCCCAAGGTATGGCCCCGTGCCCGTCAGCATTTCCAAACTCCATTGTGGGTTACCTGCGGCCGCATTTCTCCGAGCTGTGTCCTGACAATTGTCCTGATTTTGGATTTTCCATTCTAGATAGTGTCCTCCACTTAATACCGCTCTGGTCAAGTTAGCCCAATCCTCAGGAGTGAGGTAAAGTGTTCCCAGCGACTCCACAAGGGAGACAGTGAAAGCTGCCTGGGGTCCATAGGCACTGACTGCCTCCTTAAGCTGCTTTACCAACTTGAAATCTAGTGGCTGGTGGTACCTTTGCTGATTCTGATCTTCTAACACTGGAAAAAAGCCTTTTCCCGGGCCAAGGACCTCTCACCAATTTTCCGCGGTACAGCCCGAACAATAGCACGTCTTGGCACAGATGGGCCTATAAGGCGGGGGCCACTCATGGGGTGGAGCCATGGGGCTAGAATGCGGAAGCGGTGTAACTTCCGTTTTTAATTTCGACTGTGCCACAACTGCGGCTTCCGCCCCTGCTTTCAGCTGCGCTATTACTTCTCCCTGCACTCTTAATTCTCCTAATGCCTTTTGCAATTCCGCCTTCTTTTCCTCAAGTTGCTGCCTCACGGTCTCCAAGTCTGTCTGGAGACCGGGAGATTCCCTTTTCTTGTTACTTGCCTCTATCTTTCCTAGCTCCTGTAACTCGTGTTCGGACATCCCTTCTGAGCTTTCGCTTTCGGATTCAGAATCTCGGGAGGAGCCCTTATGGGACTCTTCCTTCATTTGCTCAAGGACTTTGCCCCCCTGTTGTACAGCTCGCTGCAAGGGCCCTCGGAGGGATTGCAAACATACCTTCACCAAGGACCACACAGCTAGAGTTCCCGGGGATGTAGAGGGGCAGCGTTTTAAGTCCTCACCCAGGTTTTCCCATTGTGGCACATTTAGGAGCCCTTCTTCTATAAACCAGGGGGCAATCTCTTCTACTTCTTTCAAAAAGGCCCTCGCTGTTTTTGCCTTTAAGGGGGTACCGTTCGTCTTGAGGACATCATTTACGGAGTCCTACAAGTGAGCAAGATTGTTCCCCATTCCGAGGAAACTTACCTTATCGTCCCCGTAGAACGTCACAAGCAACCTAACGTCCGATCGTCTACGGGGAACCTCCCTGTCAACAGACAGTTATTGGTGCACTCTTTACCTTATCGTTGCTCTTACCTCGATTCTCGTTCTGCGTCTAAAGGTAGGGGTCCCGGGTTTTCGGCACCAGTTGTCGCTCTCGGCCCGCAAGAACTACCCGCAGACGAGGTGAGTGGCAAGCTTCTTTTTTAATAATGGCGGCCGCCCGCAAACCAAGCACACAGCGATATTTATGCATGCGCGTTCACCCCCCCCTCGCCCAATCACAATGCCACGCATGCAGCGTCCTCGTGGCACTCTTATGTAACCATACAGGGCACTATTGTTCTCTAGCGGTGATCATGCGTTTCTTTCTTGGCTCCTGGTGCTGCATATGCGTCAGCCACGAGCGCACCCACATCCACCTAAACCAATCATTCTTAATTCCTCAATCTACAGGCACTGCCGTCTACGTGACTCCTTGCATCTGCTGAATGGCTCTCCACAGTCATCTCTTCTCAATCTCGGTTTTCAGGCTTCAGAACCTAGACCTTATCTCCAATGACGGCCAGGGTTTGAAAATGATGCAGAAATCAGAAATCTTTCCCCATGGCAAGAAACCTTGTGGTTGGCATGTTGTGCAAAGTACAGTGTACTTGAAAGCAGTGTGGATATGAGGCCCCGCCCATGCTTGCGGGCCACATTGGTCACAAACACACATTGTGACCCTCAGCCTGAGCCCAGTCCTAAGGTAAGGCCTCTCAGTGGCTGGATGGAGAGACAGCATTTTGGGCTTGCCATGCCCCTAGGCCCCAATTTTTAACCATAGTTTCGGGTTGTCCCTTCACACTTCCCCAGGGCTCTGCTTTGGAATTCGCCTTTTGGTGGGACACCTGAGGTAACAAACCTGAAAGGAGTCCTCCCATCCCACAGATTGACGAAAAACAATTGGGATCGGGCCAACTCCACAGAGAGCAAGATTCATCCATGGCCCATGAGGCCTCCCCAACATTCCAGGGCCATCGCTGATACAAAATCCAGAGACAAAAGCCTGAGCACGCGCCTCAGACTTGCTCATTCTTCATATCCTCAAGAGTTCTTCAGATAAGAACCTACACGGCACTCGAATGCACCCAAAATATAGATCTAACCTGGGCACTAATGCACTGTCTGACAACCTGAGACCGTCCCTCGTGACCAACACCCAGACAGCTGACTGAGCACATCAGACCTGCCATGGCCTTAGGTCATCATCTCTTCCCTACCTCAGTTTTCAGGGTTCAGAACCTAGACCTTATCTCCAATCACTCCCCAGGGGTGACTGTGATGCAGAAATCAGAACTCTTCCTTACCCATGGCAGAAACCTTGTGGTTGGCATGTTGTCCAAGGTTCAGTGTAGTTGAAACCAGTGTGGCCCATGAGGCCCCGCCCATGCTTGTGGGCCACATTGGTCACCATCACACACTGTGAACCTCAGCCTGAGCCCAGTCCTCAGGTAAGGATTCTCAGTGGCTGGATGGAGAGACAGCATATTGGGCTTGCCATGCCCTTAGGCCCCAATTTTTAACCATAGTTCGTGTTGTCCCTTCACTCTTCCTCAGGGCTCTGCTTTGGAATTCCTCTTCTGGTGCTACACCTGAGGTAACAAACCTGAAAGGAGTCCTCCCATCCAACAGATTGACGAAAAACAATTGGGATCGGGCCAAATCCACAGAGAGGAAGATTCGTCCATGGCCCATGAGGCCTCCCCAACATTCCACGGCCTTCGCTGATACAAAATCCAGAGACAAAAGCCTGAAGACGCGCCTCAGCCTCGCTCATACCTCATATCCTGAAGAGTTCTTCAGATAAGAACCTACACGGCACTCGAATGCACCCAAAATAATAGTCTAACCTGGGCACTAATGCAGTGTCTGACAACCTGAGCCCAGTCCTCGTGACCAACACCCAGACGGCTGACCGCACACTGAGCACATCAGACCCGCCATGGCCTTAGGTCATCATCTCTTCCCTACCTCAGTTTTCAGGCTTCAGAACCTAGACCTTATCTCCAATCAAGGCCCAGGGGTGACTGTGATGCAGAAATCAGATCTCTTCCCTACCCATGGCAAGAAACCTTGTGGTTGGCATGTTGTCCAATGTTCAGGGTAGGTGAAAACAGCATTCAAATTGAGGCCCCGCCCATTCTTGAGTGCGACGAGGGCATAAACGTGCATTGTGACCCTCAGCTTGAGTCCTGTCCTCTAGTACGTCCTCTCAGTGGCTGGACCATTAGATGTCATAATGGGCTTGACATGTCCCTAGGCCCCAATATTTGACCATATTTTCGGTTGTCCAGTCGCCCCTCCCCAGGGCTCTACTCTGGAATCCCTCATTTGGTGGGACACCTGAGGTTGAAAAACAAAAAAAACAAATCCACAACAACAGAACAAAGGACTTCTTCCATCCCATAGAATGACCCCAAAATCATTGGTTGAGGCCAAATCCCCAGAGAGTAAGACTCGTCCATTTCCCATGAAGTCACCCGGAAATTTCACGACCATGAGTGACACAGTATCAAGAGATAAAAACTTGAGTTAGAGTCTCACACTCGCGCTTTTTTCATATCCCGAAGAGTTCTCCTCATGGTCTGTAGATCAGTCCTGCCATACCTATGACCCGAAACATAAGCCGAGTTTGTGTTTTCAGACAACTGCCCAAGCAGCCCTGTCCTACACACCCTACAGGCTCAGGCACCCGGAGCCAAACCTGACGACTGTGCTTGCCCTCTCCAAGTGAATTGTATGTGCCCATTCCAATGGCCACAACCCTACTAAGAGGATAAACCTCCAACGTCCCTGAGGCCATCCCAATATTTGTGGATTCCCAGGACAAACAGGGGCAATCTGGACCCATCTGAGCACCTACCTGCACTCAGACCCGTAGACTGATGTCCCCAGAGGTAAAAAGGAACGAACAGGACCCTAGGCACCTATCGGATCCATTGCTTTGGTTTCCAGGCATATCTACTCAGAGGCCTGGATTTCAATAACAGCATATGGCTGTTTCTTGACTCACCCATCAGAACAAATCTCATCTACACATGGGAAACTTGCACGATGGAGCTGCTTGAAAGCCTCCCTTTAGGCGAACCCATCAGGGCCCCAGTGCCACTGCTTCATTCCAAGGTCTCCATAGACACAAAATCATATTAGGACAATTCCACGGGAGAGTCCATTTCAACTCAGCCTCCTCGGTGGCTCCGCTGATCCAGCAGATCTAACCTGTCTTGTTACTTAGAGACAATGAAATGCGAGGTGTGCTACCCAGCCATCCATCCTTAGAACCCTAATCGGAATCGTTGTTCTGGAGCCAACCAACAGGTCCTAATTGTCCTGCAGAAGAATCTTTGCAGTTCTGAGCTTCACACATCTCCCATTGTGGGAAAACCGTCATGGCCTCGTGATCCACCCCCCTCCTTTAAGAAGGGGCCAAAAGGGACAGAATGTCCAACCTGAGCGATCGTCTGATCCTCGCCCTGACTTCAGATGCACGAGATCTCGATTCAGGTCTGGAGATTGTGCCTGCCATATCCTCACCCAGAATCCTAGGCCTATCTTGGGTTCTCAGACTTCCGTCCTTAGACTACACACCCACAAGCCCTCCATTTCGCAATCCAGACTACAATGCAGCACTCTGCCTGCCCTCCAGAAGAAAACATTGCCCTCTGGGGCTACTCAGAAACCCCAAATGAGGATCAACCTGCACGTCATTCGGCTGTACCCCAAATATATAAGCTGACCTGGGCACTAATGCCCTTTCTGACACAGCCTGAGCCTGGACCTTCTGGCCCCACCCAGACAGCTGGCCGCACACTGAGCACATTGGACCCGCCATGGCCTTAGGTCGTCATCTCTTCTCAACCTCGGTTTTCAGGCTTCAGAACCTAGACCTTATCTCCAATCACGGCTTGGGTTCGAAAATGATGCATTAATCAGAACTCTTTCCACATGGCAGGACACCTTGTGGTTGCCATGTTGTCAAGGTTCAGTGTCGTTGAAACCAGTGTGGCCCATGAGGCCCCGCCCATGCTTGCGGGCCATATTGGTCACAAACACACATTGTGACCCTCAGCCTGAGCCCAGTCCTCAGGTAAGGCCTCTCAGTGGCTGGATGGAGAGACAGCATATTTGGCTTGCCATGCCCCTAGGCCCCAATTTTTAACCGTAGTTCGGGTTGTGTCTTCACTCTTCCCCAGGGTTCTGCTTTGGAATTCCTCTTTTGGGGGGACACCTGAGGTAACAAACATGAAAGGAGTCCTCCCATCCCACAGATTGACGAAAAACAATTGATATCGGGCCAAATCCATAGAGAGCAAGATTCGTCCATGTCCCATGAGGCCTTCCCAACATTCCACGGCCATCCCTGATAAAAAATCCAGAGACAAAAGCCTGAGCACGGGCCTCAGACTCGCCTATTCTTCATATCCTGAAGAGTTCTTCAATAAGAACCTACACGAAACTCGAATGCACCCAAAATATATAGTCTAACTTGGGCACTAATGCACTGTCTGACAACCTGAGCCCGGACCTCGTGACCAAAACCCAGACAGCTGACCGCACACTGAGCACATCAGACCCGCTATGGCCTTAGGTCATCATCTCTTCCCTACCTCAGTTTTCAGGCTTCAGAACCTAGACCTTAAATCCAATTACTGCCCAGGGGTGACTGTGATGCAGAAATCAGAACTCTTCCTTACCCATGGCAAGAAATCTTGTGGTTGGCATGTTGCCCAACGTTCAGTGTTGGAAAAACCAGCATTCACCCTGAGGCCCCGCCCATTCTTGAGAGCGCCAAGGGCATAAACTCGCATTGTGACCCTCAGCGTGAGTCCTTTGCTCCAGTAGGTCCTCTCAGTGGCTGGACCATTAGATGTCATAATGGGCTTGACATGTCCCTAGGCCCCAATTTTTAACCAGATTTCTGGTTGTCCAGTCCCCCTTCCCCAGGGCTCTACTCTGGAATCCCACATTTGGTGGGACACCTGAGGTTGAAAAACAAAACAATAGAAATCAACAACAACAGAGCAACGGAATTCTTCCATCCCACAGAATGTCCCAAAACTTTTTGGTCAGAGCCAAACCCACAGAGAGTAAGACTCGTCCATTTCCCATGAAGTCACCCGGAAATTTCTCGACCATGAGTGACACGATATCCAGAGACAAAAACTTGAGCAAGAGCCTCACACTCGCCCTTTTTTCATATCCCGAAGAGTTCTCCTCATGGTCTGTAGATCAGTCCTGCCATACCTATGACCCGACACATAAGCCGAGTTTGTGTTTTCAGACAACTGTCCAAACAGCCGTGGCCAACACATCCTACAGGCTCAGGCCCCTGGAACCAAACCTGACGACTGTGCTTGCCCTCTCCAAGGGAATTGTATGTGCCCATTCCAATGGCCACAACCATACTAAGAGTATAAACCTCCAAAGTCCCTGAGGCCATCCCAATATTTGTGGCGTCCCAGGACAAACAGGGAAAATCTGGGCCCATCTGAGCACCTACCGTCACTCAGACCCGTAGACTGATGTCCCCAGAGGTAAAAAGGAACGAACAGGCCCCTATGCACCTATCGGTTCCATTGGTGTGGCTTCCAGGCATCACTCCTCAGAGGCCTGGATTTCAATAACAGCATATGGCTGTTTCTTGACTCACCCATCAAAACTAATCTCATCTACACATGGGAAACTTGCGCAATGGAGCTGTGTGAAAGCCTCTCTTTAGGAGAACCCTGCAGGGCCCCAGTGCCACCGCTTCATTCCAAGGTCTCCAGAGACAAAAATCATATTAGGACACATCCACGGGAGAGTGCATTTCAACTCAGCCTCCTCGGTGGCTCCGCTGATCCAGCATCTAACCTGTCTTGTTGCTTAGAGACAATGAAATGCGAGGTGGGCTACCCAGCCATCCATCCTTAGAACCCTGCTCGGATTCGTTGTCCAAGAGCCAACCAACAGGTCTCAATTGTCCTGCAGTAGAATCTATGCAGTTGGGAGCTTCTCACAACAATTGAAATGCGAGGTGGGCTACCCAGCCATCCATCCTTAGAACCCTGCTCGGAATCGTTGTCCAAGAGCCAACCAACAGGTCTCAATTGTCCTGCAGTAGAATCTTTGCAGTTGGGAGCTTCTCACAACTCCCATCGTGGGAAAACCCCCATGGCCTCGTGATCCACCCCCCTTAAAGAAGGGGCCATCAGGGACAGAATGTCCAACCTGAGCGATCGTCTGATCCTCGCCCTGTCTTCAGATGCACTAGATCTCGATTCAGGTCTGTAGATTGTGCCTGCCATATCCTCACCCAGAAACCTAGGCCTAGATTGGGTTCTCAGACTTCCGTCCTCAGACTACTGGCCCACAACCCTTCAGGTTTGGCAATCCAGAACTACAATGCAACACTCTGCCTGCTCTCCAGAAGAAAAACTTTGCCCTCTGGGGCTACCCAGAAACCCCAATTGAGGATCAGCGGGGCACGCCATTCCGCTATACCCCAAATATATAGGCTGACCTGGGCACTAATGCCCTTTCTGACAAAGCCTGATCCTGGTCTTCGAGCCCCACACAGACAGCTGGCCGCACACTAGCACATCGGACCCGCCATGGCCTTAGGTCGTCATCTCTTCTCAACCTCGGTTTTCAGGCTTCAGAACCTAGACCTTATCTCCAATCACGGCCCGGGTTTGAAAATGATGCAGACATCAGAACTCTTTCCCCATGGCAAGAAAAACTGGTGCTTGGCATGTTGTCCAAGGTTCAGTGGCGTTGAAACCAGTGTGGCCCATGAGGTCCCGCCCATGCTTGCGGGGCCACATTGGTCACAAACACACATTGTGACCCTCAGCCTGCGCCTAGTCCTCAGGTAAGGCCTCTCAGTGGCTGGATGGAGAGACAGCATATTGGGCTTGCCATGCCCCTAGGCCCCAATTTTTAAACATAGTTCGGGTTGTCCCTTCACTCTTCCCCAGGGCTCTGCTTTGGAATACCTCTTTTGGTGGCACACCGAGGTAACAAACCTGAAAGGAGTCCTCCCATGCCACAGATTGACGAAAAAAACAATTGGGATCGGGCAAGTCCACAGAGAGCAAGATTCGTCCATGGCCCATGAGGCCTCTCCAACATTCCACGGCCATCGCTGATACAAAATCCAGAGCCAAAAACCTGAGTACGTGCCTCAGACTCGCTTATTCTTCATATCCTGAAGAGTTCTTCAGATAAGAACCTACACGGCACTCGAATGCACCCAAAATATATATTCTAACCTGGGCACTAATGCACTCTCTGACAACCTGAGCCCAGACCTCGTGAACAACACCCAGACAGCTGACCGCACACTGAGCACATCAGACCCGCCATGGCCTTAGGTCATCATCTCTTCCCTACCTCAGTTTTCAGGCTTCAGAACCTAGACCTTAACTCCAATCACTGCCCAGGCGTGACTGTGATGCAGAAATCAGAACTCTTCCTTTCCCATGGCAAGAAAATTTCTGGTTGGCATGTTGTCCAACGTTCAGTGTAGGAGAAACCAGCATTCACCCTGAGGCCCCGCCCATTCTTGAGTGCGACGAGGGCATAAACACGCATTGTGACCCTCTGCATTATTCCTGTCCTCTAGTACGTCCTCTCAGTGGCTGGACCATTAGATGTCATAATGGGCTTGACATGTCCCTATCCCACAATTTTTAACCAGATTTCTGGTTGTCCAGTCGCCCCTCCCCAGGGCTCTACTCTGGAATCCCTCATTTGATGGGACACCTGAGGTTGAAAAACAAAACAAAACAAATCAACAACAACAGAACAACGGACTTCTTCCATCCCACAGAATGACCCCAAACTCTTTGGACGGGGCCAAACCCCCAGAGAGTAAGACTCGTCCATTTCCCATGAAGTCACCCGGAAATTTCACGACCATGAGTGACACGCTATCCAGAGACAAATACTTGGGCAAGAGCCTCACACTCGCCCTTTTTTCATATCCCGAAGTTTTCTCCTCATGGTCTGTAGATCAGTCCTGCCATACCTACGATGCGAAACATAAGCCGAGATTGTGTTTTCAGACAATTGTCCAAACAGCCCTGCCCTACACACCCTACTTACAGGCTCAGGGCCCTGGAGCCACACCTGACGACAGTGCTTGCCCTCTCCAAGGAAATTGTATGTGTCCATTCCAATGGCCACAACCCTACTAAGAGAATAAATATCCAAGTCCCTGAGGCCATCCGGATATTTGTGGCTTCCCAGGAAAAACAGGGGCAATCTGGGCCCATCTGAGCCCCTACCGGCACTCAGACCCGTAGACTTATGTCCCCAGAGGTAAAAAGGAAAGAACAGGCCCCTAGGCACCTATCGGATCCATTGCTTTGGTTTCCAGGCATCTCTCCTCAGAGGCCTGGATTTCAATAACAGCATATGGTTGTTTCTTGACTCACCCATCAGAACAAAACTCATCTACACATGGGAAACTTGCACGATGGAGCTGTGTGATAGCCTCTCTTTAGGAGAACCTTTCAGGGCCCCAGTGACACCGCTTCATTCCAAGGTCTACATAGACACGAAATCATATTAGGACACATCCACGGGAGAGTACATTTCAACTCAGCGTCCTCGGTTGCTCCCCCAGATCCAGCAGATCTAACCTGTCTTGTTGCTTGGAGACAATTGGAATGCGAGGTGGGCTACCCAGCCATCCATCCTTAGAACCCTGCTCGGAATTGTTGTCCTGGCGCCAACCAACAGGTCTCAATTGTCCTACAGAAGAATCTTTGCAGTTGGGATCATCTCACAACTCCCATCGTGGGAAATTCCCCATGGCCTCGTTATCCACCCCCCCTTCAAGATGGGGCCATCAGGGACAGAATGTCCAACCTGAGCAATCGTGTGATCCTCGCCCTGACTTCAGATGCACGAGTTCTCGATTCAGGTCTGAAGATTGTGCCTGCCATTTCCTCAACCAGAAACCTAGGCCTAGCTTGGGTTCTCAGACCTCCATCCTCAGAATACTGGCCCACAAGCTCTCTAGTTTGGTAATCCAGAACTACAATGCAGCACTCTGCCTGCCCTCCAGAAGAAAAACATTGCCCTCTGGGACTACCCAGAAACCCCAAATGAGGATCAACCTGCACGCCATTCGGCTGTACCCCAAATACATAGGGTGAATTGGGCACTAATGCCCTTTCTGACACAGCCTGAGCCTGGAACTCCAGGCCCCACCAAGACAGCTGGCCACACAGTGAGCACGTCGGACCCGCCATGGCCTTTGGTCTCATCTCTTCTCAACCTCGGTTTTCAGTCATCAGAACCTAGAACTTAGCCCCAATCACAGCCCGGGTATGAAAATGATGCAGAAATCAAAACTTTTTCCCCATGGCAAGAAACCTTGTGGTTGGCATGTTTTCCAAGGTTCATTGTACTTGAAACCAGTGTGGCCCATGAGGCCCCGCCCATTTTGCGAGCCACATTGGTCACAAACACACATTGTGACCTTCAGACTGAGCCCAGTCCTCAGGTAAGGCCTCTCAGTGGCTGGATGGAGAGACAGCATATTGGGCTTGACAAGCACCTAGGCCCCAATTTTTAACCATAGTTCGGGTTGTCCCTTCACTCTTCCCCATGGCTCTGTTTTGGAATTCCTCTTTTGGTGGGACACCTGAGGTAACAAACCTGAAAGGAGTCCTCCCATCCCATAGATTGACGAAAAACAATTGGGATCGGGGCAAATCCACAGAAAGCAAGATTCGTCCATGGCCCATGAGGCCTCCCCAAAATTCCATGGCCAAGGATGATACAAAATCCAGAGACAAAAGCCTGAGCACACGCCTCAGACTCGCTCATACTTCATATCCTGAAGAGTTCTTTAGATAAAACCTAAACGGCACTCTAAAGCACCCAAAATATATAGTCTAACCTGGGCACTAATGCACTGTCTGACAACCTGAGCCCGGACCTCGTCAACAACACCCAAACTGTTGACAGCACACTGAGCACATCAGACCCACATGGCCTTAGGTCATCATCTCTTCCCTACCTCAGTTTTCAGGCTTCAGAACCTAGAACTTATCTCCAATCACTCCCCCTGGGTGACTGTGATGCAGAAATCAGAACTCTTCGTTACCCATGGCAAGAAACCTTGTGGTTGGCATGTTGTCCAACGTTCAGTGTAGGAGAAACCAGCATTCACCCTGAGGCCCCGCCCATTCTTGAGTGCGACGAGGGCATAAACACGCATTGTGACCCTCAGCATGAGTCCTGTCCTCCAGTATGTCCTCTCAGTGGCTGGTCCATTAGATGTCATAATGGGCTTGACATGTCCCTAGGCCCCAATTTTTAAACAGATTTCTGGTTGTCCAGTCGCCCCTCCCCAGGGCTCTAATCTGGAATCCCTCATTTGGTGGGACACCTGAGGTTGAAAAACAAAACAAAACAAATCAACAACAACAAAACAACGGACTTTTTCCATCCCACAGAATCACCCCAAACTCTTTGGACGGGGCCAATCCCCAGGAGAGTAAGACTCGTCCATTTCCCATGAAGTCACCCGGAAATTTCACGACCATGAATGACACGATATCCAGAGACAAAAACTTGAGCAAGAGCCTCACACTCGCCCTTTTTTCATATCCCGAAGAGTTCTCCTCATGGCCTGTAGATCAGTCCTGCTATACCAATGACCCGAAACATAAGCCGAGTTTGTGTTTTCAGACAACTGTCCAAACAGCCCTGGCCTACACACCCTACAGGCTCAGGCCCCTGGAGCCAAACATGAAGACTGGGCTTGTCCTCTCCAAGGGAATTGTATGTGCCCATTCCAATGGCCACAACCCAACTAAGAGTAAAAAACTCTCCAAAGTCCCTGAGGCCATCCCAATATTTGTGGCTTCCCAGGACAAACTGGGGCAATCTGGGCCCATTTGAGCACCTACCGGCACTCAGACACGTAGACTGATGTCCCCAGAGGTAAAAAGGAACGAACAGGCCCATAGGCACCTATCGGATCTATTGCTTTTGTTTCCAGGCATCTCTCCTTAGAGATCCTTAGAACCCTTAGAACCCTGCTCTTGCGTCTTTCCTTATGGGATATCCTTGAGCCATCCAACAGGTTTCGACTGTCCCACAGGAGTCCTTGTTCATGGACCACCTCACAACTCATAACATGGAAAGCTTCCAAGGTCACATGATGCCCCCAATCTTAATGAAGTCGGATCATAGAAAGAAATTCCAACCTGAGCCAACGGCTGATCTTCGCCTTGACTTCAGATGCACGAGATCTTGATTAAGCTCTTCAGAGTGCACCTGCTGTGCCCTCACCCCAAAACCTAAGCATAGCTAGTGTTCTCAGACTTCCGTCCTCACTCTCCTGGACCACACGCCCTCCATTTTGGGATTTCCGATGACACAGTGCTGCACTCTGCCTGCCCTCTAGAAGAAAAACGTTGCCCTATGGGTCTAACCAGAAACCTCAAATGAGGATAAACCTGCATGCCACTCAACTGTACACCAATTATATAGTCTAGCCTGTGCACTAATGCCCTGTCTGACACAACCTGCGGCCTGAATTCCCAACCGACACCCAGAGAGCTTGCCGTACACTGAGAACATCTGAACCGCCATGGCCTTAGGTTGCCCTCTCTTTCCAACCTGGTTTTCAGGCTACAGAAACCTAGAGCTTATCTCTACTCATTTCCCATGGGTGAACGTGATGCAGAAATCATAACTCCTCCTTCCCTCTCGCAAGAATCTTGTGGTTGGCATCTTATCCAAAGTTCAGTGTAGGAACCCTGTAGGGCCTACTGGAGTAGTAGGGCCCCTGATGGTAGTGTAGGGTCCCTGAGGCCCTGCCCATGCTTAAGAGCTGCGGTGGGCACAAACACACATTGGGACCCTCAGTTTGAACCCTGTCCTCAAGTAAAGCCTCTCAGTGGCTGGACCATGAGCCCACATATGGGGCCTGCCATGCCCCAAGTCACCCAATCTTAACCAGAGGTAGAGACATCTAGTCACCCCTACTCAGGGCTCTGCTCTGGAATCCCTCTTTGGTGGGACATTTGAGGTAAGTAAACACAGAAAGGATTCCTCCCACCCACAGAATGACCCCAATCACTTGGGATCAGGCCATCCCCAGAGAGAAAGACTCCTCCATGGCCCATGAGGCCAGGCCGACATTGCACGGCAACTATTGACACAAAATCCAGAGACATAAGCCTCACCCTTAGGTCATAGCCCAAAAAATTCTCCTCATAGTCTGTAGATCGGGCCTGCCATACCTTCGTCCCCAAACCGTGTTTTCAGACTTCTATCCTGACATCCCTTTCCC
This sequence comes from Mustela putorius furo, assembly GCF_011764305.1. NCBI lineage: Eukaryota > Metazoa > Chordata > Mammalia > Carnivora > Mustelidae > Mustela > Mustela putorius. Next base: position 1,096,155 of record NW_025422122.1, on the reverse strand, counting down.
ACACACCCTCCAGGCTGAGGCCCCTGGAGCCACACCTCAGGACTGTGCCTGCCCTCTCCAAGGAAATTCTTCCCATTCCATTGGCCACAACCCTACAGATTAGGAGAAACCTCCAAAGTCCCAGAGGTCATTCCAATAGTGTAGGGCACCCAGTACAAAGAGGGGTGATCTGTCACAAGCTGAGCAACGACCTCAACTCACCCGTAGACAGATATCCCAAGAGAAAGGTATTAAACTGGACAGGCCCCTAGAACGTAATTGGTTCCATTGCTTTTGTTTCTAAGCATCTCTCCTCAGAGACCTGTTTTCCTATACCAGCATATGGGGGATTCCAGAGATACCAATCAGAACAAATCTTGTCTCCACATGGGAAACTTATCCTTTGGAGCTCTGTAAAAACCTCCAGTTAGGAGAAAGCTTCAGGTAACTGGAGCCACCGCCCTATTCCAAGGTCTCCATGGACACAAACCCACATTATGACCATTCGGCAGGAGAGTACATTTCAACTCAGCCCCGTTGATTACTCCCCCAGAGCCAGAATATCAAACCTGCCTTGTCGCTAGGAGACAAGTTGAATGCAAAGCAGACTCTCTAGGCATCCATCGTTGGAATCCTACTCTGGCGCCGTTCCATATGGGATGTCCTGGGAGCCTTCCAACAGGTCTTGACTGTACCGCAGAAGGAATCCTTGCAGATTGGAGCATCTCACAACTCCTATCGTGGGAAAACCTACATGGCCTCATGAGATGCTCCCCTTTATAAAGGGGCCATCATGGACAGAAACTCCAACCTGAGCCAACTTCTGATCCATTGCTTTGGTTTCTATGTATCTCTGCTGGATCTCGCGGAGCAACCGAATATGCTGAGTTGAATTGGACTCTCCCGTGCATGTGTCCTAATATGATTTTGTGTCTATGGAGACCTTGGAATGAAGCGGTGGCAATGGGGCCCTGAAGGGTTCTCCTAAAGAGAGGCTTTCACACAGCTCCATCGTGCAAGTTTCCCATGTGTAGATGAGATTTGTTCTGATGGGTGAGTCAAGAAACAGCCATAGGCTTTTATTGAAATCGAGGCCTCTGAGGAGAGATGCCTGGAAACCAAAGCAATGGTTCTGATTAGGGCCTAGGGGCCATTTCGTTCCTTTTTACCTCTGGGGATATCAGTCTACAAGTCTGAGTGAAGGTAGCTTCTCAGATGGGACCAGAGTGCCCCTGTTTATCCTGGGAAGCCACCACTATTGGGATGGCCTCAGGGACTTTGGAGGTTTATCCTCGTAATAGGGTTGTGGCCATTGGAATGGAGACATACAATTCCCTTGGAGAGGGCAAGCACAGTCGTCAGGTTTGGCTCCAGGGGTCTGAGCCTGTAAGGTGTGTAGGCCAGGGCTGTTTGGACAGTTGTCTGAAAACACAAACTCGGCTTATGTTTCGGGTCATAGGTATGGCAGGACTGATCTACAGACCATGAGGAGAACTCTTCGGGATATGAAAAAAGGGCGAGTGTGAGGCTCTTGCTCAGTTTTTGTCTCTGGATATCGTGTCACTCATAGTCGTGAAATTTCCGGGTGACATCTAGGGAAATGGACGAGTCTTACTCTCTGGGGGTTTGGCCACCTCCAAAGAGTTTGGTGTCATTCTGTTGGATGGACAAAGTCCGTTGTTCTGTTGTTGTTGATTTGTTTTGTTTTGTTTTGTTTTTCAACCTCAGGTGTCCCACCAAAGGAGGGATTCCAGAATAGAGCCCTGCGGAGGGGCGACTGGACAACCAGAAATCTGGTTTAAAATTCGGGCCTAGGAAAATGTCAAGCCCATTATGACATCTAATGGACTAGCCACTGTGCGGACGGACTAGAGGACAGGACTCACGCTGAGGGTCACAATGCGTGTTTATGCCCTCGTCGCTCTCAAGAATGGGCGGGGCCTCAGGGTGAATGCTAGATTCTCCTACACTGAACGTTGGACAACATGCCAACCACAAGGTTTCTTGCCATGGGTAAGGAAGAGTTCTGATTTCTGCATCACAGTCACCCCTGGGCAGTGATTGGAAATAAGGTCTAGGTTCTGAAGCCTGAAAACTGAGGTAGGGAAGAGATGATGATCTAAGGCTATGTCGGGTCAGATGTGCTCAGTGTGCCGTCAGCTGTCTGGGTGTTGGTCACGAGGTCTGGGCTCAGGTTGTCAGAGAGTGCATTAGTGCCCATGTTAGACTATATATTTTGGGTGCATTCGAATGCCGTGTAGGTTCTTATCTGAAGAACTCTTCAGGATATGAAGAATGAGCGAGTCTGAGGCGCGTGCTCAGGATTTTGTCTCTGGATTTTGTAACAGCAATGGCCGTGGAATGTTGGGGAGGCCTCATGGGCCATGGACGAATCTTGCTCTCGGTGGATTTGCCCCGATCCCAATTGTTTTTCGTCAATCTGTGGGATGGGAGGTCTCCTTTCAGGTTTGTTACCTCAGGTGTCCCACCAAAAGAGGAATTCCAAAGCAGAGCCCTGGGGAAGAGTGAAGGGACAACCCGAACTATGGTTAAAAATTGGGTCTAGGGGCATGGCAAGCACAATATGCTGTCTCTCCATCCAGCCACTGAGAGGCCTTACCTGAGGTTGGGCTCAGGCAGAGAGTCACAATGTGTGTTTCCGACCAATGTGGCCCGCAAGCATGGACGGGGCCTCCTAGGCCACACGGGTTTCAACTACACTGAATCTTGGACAACATGTTAACCACAAGGTTTCTTGCCATGATGAAAGAGTTCTGATTTGTGCATCATTTTCAAACCCGGGCCGTGATTGGAGATAAGGTCTAGGTTCTGAAGCCTGAAAACCGAGGTTGAGAAGAGATGACGACCTAAGGCCATGACGGGTCCAATTGCTCAGTGTGCGGCCAGCTCTCTGGGGGGGGCCTGCAGGTCCAGGCTCAGGGTGTGCCAGAAAGGGCTTTAGTGCCCAGGTCAGCCTATATATTTGTGGTACAGCCGAATGGCGTGCAGGTTGATCCTCATTTAGGTTTTCTGGGTAGCCCCGGATGGCAATGTTTTTCTTCTGGAGGGCAGGCAGAGTGCTGCATTGTAGTTCTGGATTGCCAAACTGGAGGGTTTGTGGTTCAGTAGTCTGAGGACGGAAGTCTGAGAACCCAAGCTAGGCCTAGGTTTCTGGGTGAGGATATGGCAGGCACAATCTACAGACCTGAATCGAGGTCTCGTGCATCTGAAGTGAGGGCGAGGATCAGACGATCTCTCAGGTTGGAAATTCTGTCCCTGATGGCCCCTTTTTGAAAGGGGGGTGGATCACGAGGCCATGGGGGTTTTCCCACGATGGGAGTTGTGAGAAGCTCCCAACTGCAAGGATTCTTCTGCAACAATTGAGACCTGTTGGTTGTCTCCAGAACAACGATTCTGAGCAGGGTTCTAAGGATGGATGGCTGGGTAGACCACCTCACTTTCCAATTGTCTCCAAGCAACAAGACAGGATAGATCTGCTGGATCTGGGGGAGCAACCGAGGAGGCTGAGTTGGAATGGACTCTCCCGTGGATGTGTCCTAATATGATTTTGTGTCTATGGAGACCTTGGAATGAAGCGGTGGCACTGGGGCCCTGAAGGGTTCTCCTAAAGAGCGGCTTTCACACAGCTCCATCGTGCAAGTTTCCTATGTGTAGATGAGATTTGTTCTGATAGGTGAGTCAAGAAACAGCCATAGGCTGTTATTTATATCCAGGCCTCTGAGGAGAGATGACTCGAAACCAAAGCAATGGATCCGATAGGTGCCTAGGGGCCTATTCGTACCTTTTTTACCTCTGGGGACATCACTCTACGGGTCTGAGTGCCTGTAGGTGCTCAGATGGGCCCAGATTGCCCCTGTTTGTACCGGGAGGCCTCCAATATTGGGATGGCCTCAGGGACTTTGGAGGTTTATCCTCGTAATAGGGTTGTGGCCATTGGAATGGAGACATACAATTCCCTTGGAGAGGGCAAGCACAGTCGTCAGGTTTGGCTCCAGGGGTCTGAGCCTGTAGTATGTGTAGGCCAGGGCTGTTTGGACAATTGTCTGAAAACACAAACTCGGCTTATGTTTCGGGTCATAGGTATGGCAGGACTTATCTACAGACCATGAGGAGAACTCTTTGGGATATGAAAATAGGGCGAGTGTAAGGCTCTTGCTCAGTTTTTGTCTCTGGATATCGTGTCACTCATAGTCGTGAAATTTCCGGGTGACTTTATGGGATGGGAAATGGACGAGTCTTACTCTATGGGGTTTTGGCCATGTCCAAAGAGTTTGGGGGCATTCTGTGGGATGGAAGAAGTCCGTTGTTCTGTTGTTGATTTATTTTGTTTTGTTTTTCAACCTCAGGTGTCCCACCAAATGGTGGATTCCAGAGTAGAGCCCTGGGGAGGGGCGACTGGACAACCAGAAATCTGGTTAAAACTTGGGGCCTAGGGACATGTTAAGCCCATTAAGACATCTAATGGTCCAGCCACTGTGAGGACGTACTAGAGGACAGGACTCACGCTGCGGTTCACAATGCGTGTTTATGCCCTCGTCGCTCTCAAGAACGGGCGGGGCCTCAGCGTGAATGCTAGTTTCTCCTACACTGAACGTTGGACAACATGCCAACCACAAGGTTTCTTGCCATGGGTAAGGAAGAGTTCTGATTTCTGCATCACAGTCACCCCTGGACATGATTGGAGATAAGGTCTAGGTTCTGAAGCCTGAAAACTGAGGTAGGGAAGAGATGATGACCTAAGGCTATGGAGGGTCTTATGTGCACAGTGTTCGGTCAGCTGTCTGGGTGTTGGTCACGAGGTCCGGGCTCAGGTTGTCAGACAGTGCATTAGTGCCCAGGTTAGACTATATATTTTGGGTGCATTCGAGTGCCATGTAGGTTCTTATCTGAAGAACTCTTCAGGATATGTAGAATGAGCGAGTCTGAGGTGCGTGCTCAGGCTTTTGTCTCTGGATTTTGTATCAGCGAAGGCCGTGGAATGTTGGGGAGGCCTCATGGGCCATGGACAAATCTTGCTCTCTGTGGATTTGGCCCGATCCCAATTGTTTTTCGTCAATCTGTGGGATGGGAGGACTCCTTTCAGGTTTGTTAGCTCAGGTGTCCCACCAAAAGTGGAATTCCAATGGAGAGCCCTGGGGAAGAGTGAAGGGACAACCCGAACTATGGTTAAAAATTGGGGCCTAGGGGCATGGCAAGCACAATATGCTGTCTCTCCATCCAGCCACTGAGAGGCCTTACCTGAGTTTGGGCTCAGGCTGAGGGTCACAATGTGTGTTTGTGACCAATGTGGCCCGCAAGCATGGACGGGGCCTCATGGGCCACACGTGTTTCAACTACACTGAACTTTGGAAAACATGTCAACCACAAGGTTTCTTGCCATGGGGAAAGAGTTCTGATTTCTGCATCATTTTCAAACCCTGGCCGTGATTGGAGATACGGTCTAGGTTCTGAAGCCTGAAAACCGAGGTTTAGAAGAGATGACGACCTAAGGCCATGACGGGTCCAATGTGCTCAGTGTGCGGCCAGCTGTCTGGGTGGGGCCTGGAGGTCCAGGCTCAGGGTGTGCCAGAAAGGGCTTTAGTGCCCAGGTCAGCCTATATATTTGTGGTACAGCCGAATGGCGTGCAGGTTGTCCTCATTTAGGTTTTCTTGGTAGCGCCAGAGGGCAATGTTTTTCTTCTGGAGGGCAGGCAGAGTGCTGCATTGTAGTTCTGGATTGCCAAACTGGAGGGTTTGTGGTTCAGTAGTCTGAGAACTGAAGTCTGAGAACCCAAGCTAGGCCTAGGTTTCTGGGTGAGGATATGGCAGGCACAATCTACAGACCTGAATCGAGATCTCGTGCATCTGAAGTGAGGGTGAGGATCAGACGATCTCTCAGGTTGGACATTCTTTCCCTGATGGCCCCTTTTTGAAGGGGGGAGTGGATATCGAGGCCATGGGGCTTTTCCCACGATGGGAGTTGTGAGAAGCTCCCAACTGCAAAGATTATTCTGCAACAATTGAGACCTGTTGGTTGGCTCCAGGACAACGATTCCGAGCAGGTTTCTAAGGATGGATGGCTGGGTAGCCCACTTCGCATTCCAATTGTCTCTAAGCAACAAGACAGGTCAGATCTGCTGAATCTGGGGGAGCAACCGAGGAGGCTGAGTTGAAATGGACTCTCCAGTGGATGTGACCTAATATGATTTTGTGTCTATGGAGACCTTGGAATGAAGCGGTGGCACGGGGGCCCTGAAGGATGCTCCTAAAGAGAGGCTTTCACACAGCTCCATCGTGCAAGTTTCCTATGTGTAGATGAGATTTGCTCTGATGGTGAGTCAAGAAACAGCCATATGCTGTTATTGAAATCCAGGCCTCTGAGGAGAGATGCCTCGAAAGCAAAGGAATGGATCCGATAGGTGCCTAGGGGCCTTTTCGGTCCTTATTACCTCTGAGGATATCAGTCTATGGGTCTGAGTGCAGGTAGGTGCTCAGATGGGCTCAGATTGCCCCTGTTTGTCCTGGGAAGCCACCACTATTGGGATGGCCTCAGGAATTTTGGAGGTTTATCCTCTTAATAGGGTTGTGGATATTGGAATGGGCACATACAATTCCCTTGGAGAGGGCAAGCACAGTCTTCAGGTTGGCCTCAGGGGCCTGAGCGTGTAGGGTGTGTAGGCCAGAGCTGTTGGGACAGTTGTCTGAAAACACAAACTCGGCTTATGTTTCAGGTCATAGGTATGGAAGGACTGATCTACAGACCATGAGGAGAACACTTTTGGATATGAAAAATGGGCGAGTGTGAGGCTCTTGCTCACGTTTTTGTCTCTAGATATTGTGTCACTCATGGTCGTGAAATTTCCGGATGACTTCATGGGAAATGGGCGAGTCTTACTCTCTGGGGTTTTGGCCCCGACCAAGGAGTTTGGGGTCACTCTGTGTGATGGAAGAAGTCCGTTTTTTTTGTTGTTGTTAATTTGTTTTGTTTTGTTTTTCAACCTCAGGTGTCCCACCAAAAGTGGGATTCCAGAGTAGAGCCCTGGGGAGTTGTGACAGGACAACCAGAAATCTCGTTAAAAATTGGGGCCTAGGGACATGTCAAGCCCATTATGACATCTAATGGTCCAGCCACTGAGAGGATTTACTAGAGGTCAGGAATCACGCTGAGGGTCACAATGCGTGTTTATGCCCTCGTCGCACTCAAGAATGGGCGTGACCTCAGGGTGAATGCTGGTTTCTCCTACACTGAACTTAGGACAATATGGCAACCACAAGGTTTCTTGCCTTGGGTAAGCAGGAGTTCTGATTTCTGCCTCACAGTCACCACTGTGCAGTGATTGGAGATAAGGTCTAGGTTCTGAAGCCTGAAAACTGAGGTAGGGCAGAGATGTTGATCTAAGTCCATGGCGGGTCTGATGTGCTCAGTGTACGGTCAGCTGTCTGGGTGTTGGTAATTAGGTCCAGGCTCTGGTTGTCAGACAGTGCATTAGTGCCCAGGTTAGACTGATAATTTGGGTACATTCGAGTGCCGTGTAGGTTTATTCTCATTTAATGTGCCTGGGCAGCTCATTGGGCAATAATTTGTTTCTAGAGGGCAGGCAGAGTGCTGCAATGATGGTCCGGAATTGCCAAACTGGTGGGCTTTGGGGCCAGGAGATTGAGGACGGAAGTCTGAGAACACAAGCTAGACTTGGGATTCAGGGCGAGGGCACGGCATGTACTTCCTGAAGATCTGAAGCAATATCTCATGCATCTGAAGTCAGAGCGAGGATCAGACGTTGGCTCAGCTTGGATTTTCTGTTCATGACGACCCCTTCATGAAGGGAGCGTATTCTCGAGAGCGTGGAGGATTTCCCACGTTGGGAGTGGTGGGATGCCCCCCCAAGAATTCCTTCTGCGGGACAATTGAGACCTGTTGGACAGCTCCAGGACATCCCATATGGATGAGTCCAGACCACCGTTCGAGGATGGATGCCTGGGAAGCCCGCCTCGCATTCCAATTGTCTCCTAGTGACAAGACAGTTTAGATCTGATGGCTCTGCGGGAGCAATCGGGGTGGCTGAGTTGAAATGGACTTTCCTGAGGATGGGTCTAATGTGTGTTTGTGTCCATGAGGGCCTTGGAATGGGGCGGTGGCACCGGGATCCTGAAGTATTCTGCTAAGCTTTTGACATAGCTCCCATGCACAAGTTTCCTTGTGGAGACGAGGTTTGTTCTGATGGGTGCCTCAGGAAAACCCCAATGCTGGTATTGGAATCCAGGGTTTTGAGGAGACATGCCTGTAAACCAAAGCAATGGATCCGATTTTGGCCTAGGGTCCTGTCTGGTTCAATCTTCTTCTCTGGGGACATCCATCTAGGGTATGAGTGGAGGTAGATGCTCAGCTGGTGTCAGACTGACCTTTTTTGTCCCGGGCGACCTATACTATTGGGATGGCCTCAGAGACTTTGGAGGGTTCTCCTAATTTGTACGATTTTGGACAATGGAATGGGAAGAATTCCCATGGATTGGGTAGGCACAGTCCTAATGTGTGGCTCCAGGGACCCCAGCCTGGATGGTGTGTGGCCCAGGACTTGGAGGACAGAAGTCTGAAAACACAAACTCAGCTTATGTTTGGGGACGTAGGTATGGCAGGCCCGATCTACAAACCATGAGAAGACATCTTCAGGATATGAAGATAGTAGGAGTCTGAGGCGCTTGCTCAGGCTTTTGTCTCTAGATTTTGTTTCAGCGATGGCCGTGGAATGTCGAGGAGGCCTCATGGGCCATGGACGAATCTTGCTCTCTGTGGATTTGGCCCGATCCCAATTGTTTTTCGTCAATCTGTTGGATGGAGTACTCCTTTTAGTGTTGTTACCTTAGGTGTCCCACCAAAAGAGGAGTTCCAAAGCAGAGCCCTGGGGAAGAGTGAAGGGACAACACAAACTATGGTTAAAAATTGGGGCCTATGGGCATGGCAAGCCCAATATGCTGTCTCTTCATCCAGCCACTGAGAGGCCTTACCTGAGGACTGGGCTAAGCCTGAGGGTCACAATGTGTGTTTGCCACCTATGTGGCCCACGAGCAATGGCGGGGCCTCATTGGACACTCTGGTTTCAACTACACTGAACCTTGGACAACATGCCATCCACAAGTTTTCTTGCCATGGGGAAAGAGTTCTGTAGTCTGCATCATTTTCAAACCCGGCCCATGATTGGAGATAAGGTCTAGGTTCTCAAGCCTGAAAACCAAGGTTGAGAAGAGATGACGAACTAAGGCCATGACGGGTCTGATGTATTGAGTGTTCGGACAGCTGTCTGGGTGGGGCCAGGATGTCCAGGCTCAGGCTGTGTCAGAAAGGGCATTAGTGCCCAGGTCAGCCTATATATTTGGGGTACAGCCAAATGGTGTGCAGGTTGATCCTCATTTGTGTTTTCTGGGTGCCCCAGAGGGCAATGGTTTTCTTCTGGAGGGCAGGCAGAGTGATGCATTATTAGTTCTGGATTGCCAAACTGGAGGGCTTGTGGGCTAGTAGTCTGAGGATGTAAGTCTGAGAACCCAAGCTAGGCCTAGGTTTCTGGTTGAGGATATGACAGGCACAATCTACAGACCTGAATCGAGATCTCGTGCATCTGAAGTCAGGGCGAGGATCAGACGATCGCTCAGGTTAGACATTCTGTCCCTGATGGCCCCTCCTTGAAGGGGGGGGTGGTTCACGAGGCCTTGGGGGTTTTCCCAGGATGGGAGTTGTGAGAAGCTCCCAACTGCAAAGATTCTTCTGCAGGACAATTGAGACCTGTTGTTTGGCTCCAGGAAAACGATTCCGAACAGGGTTCTAAGGATGGATGGCTGGGTAGCCCACCTCACTTTCCAATTGTCTCCAAGCAACAAGACAGTTTAGATCTGCTGGATCTGGGGGACCAACCGAGGAGGATGAGTTGAAATGGACTGTCCCGTGGATGTGTCCTAATATGATTTTGTGTCTATGGAGACCTTGGAATGAAGCGGTGGCACTTGGGCCCTGAAGGGTCTCCTAAAGAGAGGCTTTCACACAGCTCCATCGTGCAAGTTTCCCATGTGTAGATGAGATTTGTTCAGATGGGTGAGTCAAGAAACAGCCATATGCTGTTATTGAAATCCAGGCCTCTGAGGAGAGATGCCTGGAAACTAAAGCAATGGATGCGATAGTTGCCTAGTGGCCTGTTTGTTCCTTTTTACTTCTGGGGACATCAGTCTACGGGTCTGAGCGCCGGTAGGTGCTCAGATGGGCCCAGATTGCCCCTGTTTGTCCTTGGAAGCCACAAATATTGGGATGGCCACAGGGATTTTGGAAGTTTATCCTATTAGTAGGGTTGTGGTCATTGGAATGGGCACATACAATTCCCCTGGAGAGCGCCAGCCAAAGTCGTCAGGTTTGGCTCCAGGGGCCTGAACCTGTAGGGTGTGTAGGCCAGGGCTGTTTGAACAGATTTCTGAAAACACAAACTCGGCTTATGTTTCAGGTCATAGGTTTGGCAGGACTGATCTACAGACCATGAGGAGAACTCTTCGGTATATGAAAAAAGGGCGAGTGTGAGGCTCTTGCTCAAGCCTTTGTCTGTGAATATCGTGTCACACATGGTTTTGAAATTTCCGGGTGACTTCATGGGAAATAGACGAGTCTTACTCTCTGGGGGTTTGGCCCCGTCCAACGAGTTTGGGGTCATTCTGTGGGATACAAGAAGTCCGTTTTTCTGTTGTTGTTGATTTGTTTTGTTTTGTTTTGTTTTTCAACCTCAGGTGTCCCACCAAATGGGGGATTCCAGAGTAGATTCCTGGGGAGGGGCGACTGGACAACCAGAAATGTGGTTAAAATTGGGGCCTAGGGACAGCTAGACTTGGGTTTCAGGGCGAGGGCACGGCATGTACCACCTGAAGATCTGAAGCAATATCTCATGCATCTGAAGTCAGAGCGAGGATCAGACGTTGGCTCAGCTTGGATTTTCTGTTCATGACAGCCCCTTCATAAAGGGAAACGTATCTCGAGGCCGTGGAGGTTTTCCCAGGTTGGGAGTGGTGGGATGCCCCCGCCAAGGATTCCTTCTGCGGGACAATTGAGACCTTTTGGAGAGCTCCAGGCATCCCATACGGATGAGTCCAGACCAACATTCGAGGATGGATGCCTGGGAAGCCCGCCTCACATTCCAATTGTCTCCTAGCGACAAGACAGTTTAGATCTGATGGTTCTGCGGGAGCAACCGGGGTGGCTGAGTTGAAATGGACTTTCCTGATGATGGGTCTAATGTGTGTTTGTGTCCATGAGGGCTTTTAAATGGGGCGGTGGCACCAGAACCCTGAAGTATTCTCCTAAGCTTTTGACATAGCTCCCATGCACAAGTTTCCTTGTGGAGATGAGATTTGTTCTGATGGGAGCCTCAGGAAAACCCCAATGCTGGTATTGGAATGCAGGGTTTTGAGGAGACAAGCCTGTAAACCAATGCAATGGATCCGATTTTGGCCTAGGGTCCTGCCTGGTTCAATCTTCTTCTCTGGGGACATCCATCTAGGGTATGAGTGGAGGTAGATGCTCAGCTGGTGTCAGACCGCCCTTTTTTGTCCCGGGCGACCTATAATATTGGGATGGCCTCAGGGACTTTGGAGGTTTTTCCTAATTTGTACGATTTTGGACAATGGAATGGGCAGAATTCCCATGGATTGGGTAGGCACAGTCCTAATGTGTGGCTCCAGGGTCCCCAGCCTGGATGGTGTGTCCCATGATTTTGAGGACAGAAGTCTGAAAACACAAACTCAGCTTTTGTTTGGGGAGGTAGGTATGGCAGGCCCGATCTACAAACCATGAGAAGACATCTTCAGGATATAAAGATAGTGCGAGTCTGAGGCGCTTACTCAGGCTTTTGTCTCTGGATTTTGTTTCAGTGTTGTCCGTGGAATATCGAGGAAGCCTCATGGGCCATGGAAGAATCTTGCTCTCTGTGGATTTGGCCCGATCCCAATTGTTTTTTCGTCAATCTGTTGGATGGAGGACTCCTTTCATGGTTGTTACATCAGGTGTCCCACCAAAAGAGGAGTTCCAAAGCAGAGCCCTGGGGAAGAGTGAAGGGACAACCCGAACTATGGTTAAAAATTGGGGCCTATGGGCATGGCAAGCCCAATATGCTGTCTCTTCATCCAGCTACTGAGAGGCCTTACGTGAGGACTGGGCTAAGGCTGAGGGTCACAATGTGAGTATGCCACCTATGTGGCCAGCGAGCAATGGCGGGGCCTTCAACGGACAAACAGGTTTCCACTACACTGAACGTTGGACAAGAAGCCAACCACAAGGTTCTTGCCATTTGGAAGGAGTTCTGTATTCTGCATCATTTTCAAACCTGGGCAGTGATTGGAGATAAGGTCTAGGATCTGAATCCTGAAAACCGAGGTTGGGAAGATATAACGACCTAAGGCAATGGCTGGTTCGATGTGCTCAGTGAGCGGCAAGTTATCTGGGTGGGGCCAGGAGGTTAGGCTCAGGCTCTGTCAGAAAGGGCATTAATGCCCAGGTCAGCCTATATATTTTGGGTACAGCCAAGTGGCGTGCAGGTTGATCCTCATTTGGGGTTTCTGGGTAGCGCCAGAGGGCAATGTTTTTCTTCTGGGGGGCAAGCAGAGTTCTGCATTGTAATTCTGGATTGCCAAACTGGAGGGCTTGTGGGCCATTAGTCTGAGGACGGAAGTCTGAGGACACAAGCTAGGCTTAGGTTTCTGGGTGAGGTCATGGCAGGCACAATATACAGACCTGAATCGAGATCTCGTGCATCTGAAGTCAGGGTGAGGATCAGACTATTTCTCAGGTTGTACCTTATGTCCTTGATGGCCCCTTCATGAAGGGGGGGGGGAAATCAAGAGGCCATGGGGGTTTCTCACCATAGGAGTTGTGAGAAGCTCACAACTGCAAAGATTCTTCTGCAGGACAATTGAGACCTGTTGGTTGGCTCCAGGCCAATGATTCCGAGCAGGGTTTTAAGGATGGATGGCGGGGTAGGCCACATCGCATTCCAATTGTCTCCTAGCAACAAGACAAGTTAGACCTGCTGGATCTCACGGAGCAACCGAATATGCTGAGTTGAATTGGACTCTCCCGTGGATGTGTCCTAATATGATTTTGTGTCTATAGAGACCTTGGAATGAAGCGGTGGCACTGGGGCCCTGAAGGGTTCTCCTAAAAAGAGGCTTTGACACACCTCCCACGTGCAAGTTTCCCATGTGTAGATGAGTTTTGTTCTGATGGGTGCGTCAAGAAACAGCCATATGCAGGTACAGAAATCCAGGCCTCTGAGGAACATGCCTGGAAACCAAAGCAATGGATCCGATTAGTGCCTAGGGGCCTGTTCGTTCCTTTTTACCTCTGGGGATGTCAGTCTACGAGTCTAGGTGCAGGTAGGTTCTCAGATGGGCTCAGATTGCTCCAATTTGTCCTGGGAAGCCACCACTATTGGGATGGCCTCAGGGACTTTGGAGGTTTATCCTATTAGTAGGGTTGTGGCCATTGGAATGGGCACACAGATCTCTATTGGAGAGGGCAAGTACAGTTCTCAGGTTGGCTCCAGGGGCCTGAGCCTGTATGGTGTGTAGGCCTGGGCTGTTTGGACAGTTGTCTGAAAACACAAACTCGGATTATCTTTCGGGTCATAGGTATGGCAGGACAGATCTACCGACCATGAGGAGAACTCTTCGGGATAAGAAAAAAGGGCGAGTGTGAGGCTCTTGCTCAAGTGTTTATCTCTGGATATCGTTCCATTCATGGTCATGAAATATCTGGGTGACTTCATGGGAAATGGGCGAGTCTTACTCTCTGGGGGTTTGGCCCCGTCCAAAGAGTTTGGGGTCATTCTGTGGGATGGAAGAAGTCCGTTTTTTTTTTGTTGTTGTTTTGTTTTGTTTTGTGTTTCAAACTCAGTTGTCCCACCAAATGAGGGATTCCAGAGTAGAGCCCTGGGGAGGGGCGATTGGACAACCAGAAATCTTTTTTAAATTTGGGGCCTAGGAACATGTCAAGCCATTATGGCATCTAATGGTCTAGCCACTGAGAGGACTTACTAGAGGACAGGACTCATGCTGAGGGTCACAATGCGTGTTTATGTCCTCGTCGCACTCATGAATGGGCGGGACCTCAGGGTGAATGCTGGTTTCTCCTACACTGAACCTTGGACAACATGGCAACCACAAGGTTTCTTGCCGTGGATAAAGAGGAGTTCGATTTCTGCATCACACTCACCCCTGGGCAGTGATTGGTGATAAGGTCTAGGTTCTGAAGCCTGAAAACGTAGGTAGGGAAGAGATGATGACATAAAGCCACGGCATGTCTTATGGGCTCAGGTGCGGTCAGCTGTCTGGGTGTTGCTCAGGATGTTCCGACTCAGGTTGTGTCAGACAGTGCATTACTGCCCAGGTTAGACTATATAATTTGCGTACATTCGAGTGCCGTGTAGTTTTATTCTCATTTAATGTGCCCGGGCAGCTCATTAGGCAATATTTTGTTTCTAGAGGGCAGGCAGAGAGCTGCAATAATGGTCCGGAATTGCCAAACTTGTGGGCTTCGGGTCCAGGAGTGTGAGGACGGAAGTCTGAGAACACAAGCTAGACTTGGGATTCAGGGCGAGGTCACGGCATGTACCTCCTGATGATCTGAAGCAATATCTCATGCATCTGAAGTCAGAACGAGGATCAGACGTTGGCTCAGCTTGGATTTTCTGTTCATGACGGCCCCTTCATAAAGGGAGCCGAATCTCGAGGCCGTGGAGGTTTTCCCACATTGGGAGTGGTGGAATGCCCCCTCCAAGGATTCCTTCTGTGGAACAATTGAGACCTGTTGGACAGCTCCAGGACATCCCATATGGATGAGTCCAGACCAACGCTCGAGGATGGATGCCTGGGAAGCCCGCCTCGCATTCCAATTGTCTCCTAGCGACAAGACAGTTTAGATCTGATGGCTCTGCGGGAGCAACCGGGGTGGCTGAGTTGAAATGGACTTTCCTGAGGATGGGTCTAATGTGTGTTTGTGTCCATGAGGGCCTTGGAATGGGGCGGTGGCACCGGGACCATGAAGTATTCTCCTAAGCTTTTGACATAGATCCCATGCACAAGTTTCCTTGTGGAGACGAGGTTTGTTCTGATTGGTGCCTCAGGAAAACCCCAATGCTGGTATTGGAATCCAGGGTTTTGAGGAGACATGCCTGTAAACCAAAGCAATGGATCCGATTTTGGCCTAGGGTCCTGCCTGGTTCAATCTTCTTTACTGGGGACATCCATCTAGGGTATGAGTTGAGGTAGATGCTCAGCTGGTGTCAGACCGCCCTTTTTTGTCCCAGGCGACCTATAATATTGCGATGGCCTCAGGGACTTTGGAGGGTTCTCCTAATTTGTACGATTTTGGACAATGGAATGTGTAGAATTCCCATGGATTGGGTAGGCACAGTCCTAATGTATGGCTCCAGGGTCCCCAGCCTGGATGGTGTGTCCCAAGACTTTGAGGACAGAAGTCTGAAAACACAAACTCAGCTTATGTTTGGGGACGTAGGTATGGCAGGCCCGATCTACAAACCATGAGAAGACATCTTCAGGATATAAAGATAGTACGAGTCTGAGGCGCTTGCTCAGGCTTTTGTCTCTGGATTTTGTTTCAGTGTTGTCCGTGGAATATCGAGGAAGCCTCATGGGCCATGGAAGAATCTTGCTCTCTGTGGATTTGGCCCGATCCCAATTGTTTTTCGTCAATCTGTTGGATGGAGGACTCCTTTCATGGTTGTTACATCAGGTGTCCCACCAAAAGAGGAGTTCCAAAGCAGAGCCCTGGGGAAGAGTGAAGGGACAACCCGAACTATGGTTAAAAATTGGGGCCTATGGGCATGGCAAGCCCAATATGCTGTCTCTTCATCCAGCTACTGAGAGGCCTTACCTGAGGACTGGCAACGTTTTTCTTCTGGAGGGCAGGCAGAGTGCTGCATTGTGGCCCCAGTATTGCCAAATTGTAGGGCTTTTGGGCCAGGGGTGTGAGGACGGTAGTCTGAGAACACAAGCTAGGCTTAGTTTTTGGGGTGAGGGCACAGAAGGCACACTCTGCAGAGCTGAATCAAGATCTCATGCACCTGAAGCCAGGGCGAATATCAGATGTTTGCTCAGGTCGGAGTTTCTGTCCATGATGTCCCCTTTATAAAGTGGAGCGTCTCAAGAGGCCATGAAGATTTTCCCACAATGGGAGTTGTGAGATGCACCAGACTGCAAAGATTCCTTCTGTGGGACACTTGAGACCTGTTGGATGGCTCTAGGATGTCCCATATGGAACGACTCCAGAGTAGGGTTCTAAGGATGGATGCCTGGGCAGCCCGCCTCCCATTCTAGTTGTCTCCTAGCAACAAGGCAGGTTTGATCTGCAGGCCCTGGGGGAGAAACCAAGGGGGATGAGTTGACATGGACTCTACCGAGGATAGATCATAATGTGGGTTTAAGTCCATGGAGACCTTGGAATGGGGCGCTTGATCCGGGGCCCTGAAAGATTCTCCTAAACAGAGGTTTTTATAGAGCTCCAAAGAGTACATTTCCTATGTGGAGACGAGATTTTTCTATGAGTGCCTCAGTAATCCCCCATATGCTGGTATTGGTAACCAGGCCTCTGAGGAGAGATGCCTGGAAACAAAAGCAATGGATCTGATTAGGGCCTAAGTGCCTGTCCAGTTCAATCTTATTCTATGGGGATATCTGTCTCTGGGTCTGAGTGGAGGTAGTTTCCTAACTTGGGAAAGATCATCCCTGTTTGTCCTGGGCAGCCAAGACTATTGGGATGGCCTCGGGGAGTTTGGAGGTTTCACCTAAGCTATAGGGTTGTAGCCAAAGGAAATGGCAGAATTCCCCTGGAGAGGGAAGCCACAGTCCTGAGGTGTGGCTCCAGGGGCCCCAGCTTGGATGGTGTGTGGGCCAGGACTGTGGGGACAGAAGTCTGAAAACACAAACTCAGCTTAGGTTTGGGGATGTATGTATGAAGGCTCGATCTACAGACTGTGAGAATTTTCCGGGCTATGAGCAAAGGGCGAGTATGTGGCGTTTTCTCAGGCTCTTGTCTCTGCATTTTGTGCCTACGGTGGCCGTGGAATGTCGGGGTGTCCTCAAGGGCCATGGACAAGTATTTCTCTGGTGATTTGGCCTGATCCCAAGTGGTTGGGATCATTCTGTGGATGGGAAGATTCCTTTCTGTATTTTTTTTTTTACCTCAGGTGTCCCACCAAAGAGGGATTCCAGATCAGAGCCCTGAGTAGGGGTGACTAGACATCTCTAACTCTGGTTGAGATTGGGGGACTATGGTCTTTGCAAGCCCCATATGTGGGCTGTTGTTCCAGTCACTAAGAGGCTTTACATGAGGATAGGGCTCACGCTGCGGGTCGCAATGTGTGTTTGTGCAAATTGGAGCCCTCAGGGATAGGTGGGGCCTCATAGTCCATGCTGCTTTCTCCTACAATGAACGTTGGACAACATGCCAACCACAAGGTTTCTTGCCATGACGAAGGAGAAGTTCTGATTCTTGTATCACGTTCACTCCTGAGCAGTGAGTGGAGATAAGGTCTAGGTTCTGAAGGTGAAAACTGAGGTTGGGTAGAGATGATGGCCGAAAGCCATTGTGGGTTTGATATGCTCAGTGTACGGCCAGCTGTCTGGGTGTTGGACTGGAGGTCTGCCCTCAGGATGTGTCAGACAGGGCTTTAGTGCACAGGCTAGATTGTATAATTGGGGTATGGTCGAGTGGCATGCAGTTTGTTACTCATTTGGCGTTTCTGGTTAGCCCTATAGGGCAATATTTTTCTTCTGGAGGGCAGGCAGAGTGCTGCATTGTCTCCAGAATTGCCAAACTGGAGGGGTGTGGCCAGGATTGTGAAGACGGATGTCTGAGAACACAAGTTATGCTTAGGTTTCGGGGCTAGGGCACAGCAGGCACACTCTCAAGTGCTGAATCGAGATCTCTTGCTTCTGAATTCAGGGCGCGGATCAGACTTTGGCTTAGGATGGAGATTCTGTCCATGATGGCCCATTTATGAAGGTGTGGGGCATCATGAGGAAATGGAGGTTTTCTCACAGTGGGATTGTGTGATGCTTCAAACCACAAGGATTCATTCTGCGAGACAGTCAAGACAGTTGGTTGGATTCAAGACGTCCCATAAAAAAATTCTCCAGAGCAGGGTTCTAAGGATGGATGCCTGGGCAGCCCACCTCGCATTCCAACTGTCTCCTAGTGACAAGGCAGGTTTGATCTGCTGGCTCTGGGTGAGCAGCCGAGGGGGCTGATTTGAAATGGACTTTCCTGAGGATGGATCATAATGTAAGTTTGTGTCCTTGGAGACCTTGGAATTGGGCCATGGTGCCAGCGCCCTGAAGGATCCTCCTAACCTGAGGTATTGACACAGCTCCAAAGAGCAAGTTTCTCATGTGGAGATGAGATCTTTTCTGATTGTTTCCTTAGGAAACCCCCATATTGGAAACCAGGCCTCTGAGGAGAGATACATAGAATCCAAAGCAATGGATCAGAAGTTGGCTCAGGTTGGAGTTTCTGTCCATGATGGCCCCTTTATAAAGGGGAGCATCTCATGAGGCCATGTAGGTTTTCCCACGATAGGAGTTGTGAGATGCTCCAATCTGCAAGGATTCCTTCTGCGGGACAGTCAAGACCTGTTGGAAGGCTCCCAGGACATTCCATATGGAACGGAGCCAGAGCAGGATTCCAACGATGGATGCCTAGAGAGTCTGCTTTGCATTCCAGTTGTCTCCTAGCGACAAGGCAGGTTTGATATTCTGGCTCTGGGGGAGTAATCAACGGGGCTGAGTTGAAATGTACTTTCCTGCTGAATGGTCTTAATGCGGGTTTGTGTCCATGGAGACCTTGGAATAGGGCGGTGGCTCCGGTTACCTGAAGGTTTCTCCTAACTGGAGGTTTTTACAGAGCTCCAACGTATAAGTTTCCCATGTGGAGACAAGATTTGTTCTGATTGGTATCTCTGGAATCCCCCATATGCTGGTATTGGAAAACAGGCCTCTGAGGAGAGATGCTTAGAAACAAAAGCAATGGAACCAATTACGTTCTAGGGGCCTGTCTAGTTTAATACCTTTCTCTTGGGATATCTGTCAACGGGTGAGTTGAGGTCATTGCTCAGCTTGTGACAGATCACCCCTCTTTGTACTGGGCGGCCTACACTATTGGAATGGCCTCTGGGACTTTGGAGGTTTCTCCTAATCTGTAGGGTTGTGGCCAATGGAATGGGAAGAATTTCCTTGGAGAGGGCAGGCACAGTCCTGAGGTGTGGCTCCAGGGGCCTCATCCTGGAGGGTGTGTGGGACAGGGATGTCAGGATAAAAGTCTGAAAACACAAACTCGGCTTAGGTTTGGGGACGTAGAATGGCAGGCCCGATCTACAGACTATGAGGAGAATTTTTTGGGCTATGACCTAAGGGTGAGGCTTATGTCTCTGGATTTTGTGTCAATAGAGGCCGTGGAAAGTCGGGCTGGCCTCATGGGCCATGGAGGAGTCTTTCTCTCTGGGGGGATGGCCTGATCCCAAGTGATTGGGGTCATTCTGTGGGTGGGAGGAATCCTTTCTGTGTTTACTTACCTCAAATGTCCCACCAAAGAGGGATTCCAGAGCAGAGCCCTGAGAAGGGGTGACTAGATGTCTCCACCTCTGGTTCAGATTGGGTGACTTGAGGCATGGCAGGCCCCATATGCGGGCTTATGGTCCAGCCAATGAGAGGCTTTACTTGAGGACAGGGTTCAAACTGAGTGTCCCAATGTGTGTTTGTGCCCAACGCAGCTCTTAAGCATGGGCAGGGCCTCAGGGACCCTACACTACCCTAGGGGCCCTACTACTACTACTCCTGTAGGGCCTACAGGGGTCCTACACTGAACTTTGGATAAGATGCCAACCACAAGATTCTGGCGAGAGGGAAGGAGGAGTTATGATTTCTGCATCACGTTCACCCATGGGAAATGAGTAGAGATAAGGTCTAGGTTTCTGTAGCCTGAAAACCAGGTTGGAAAGAGATGACAACCTAAGGCCATGGCGGTTCAGATATTCTCAGTGTACGGCAAGCTGTCTGGGTGTCGGTTGGGAATTCAGGCCTCAGGTTGTGTCAGACAGGGCATTAGTGCACAGGCAAGACTCTATAATTGGTGTACAGTTGAGAGGCATGCAGGTTTATCCTCATTTGAGGTTTCTGGGTAGACCCATAGGGCAACGTTTTTCTTCCTGAGGGCAGGCAGAGTGCAAAACTGTGTCATCGGAAATCCCAAAATGGAGGGCGTGTGGTCCAGGAGAGTGAGGACGGAAGTCTGAGAACACTAGGTATGCTTAGGTTTTGGCGTGAGGGCACAGCAGCAGGAACATTCTGAAGAGCTTAATCAAGATCTCGTGCATCTGAAGTCAAGGCGAAGATCAGCCGTTGGCTCAGGTTGGAGTTTCTTACCATGATCTGCCTTCATGAAGATTGGGGGTATTATGTGACCTTGGAAGCTTTCCATGATATGAGATGTGAGGTGGTCCATACACAAGGACTCCTGTGGGACAGTCGAAGCCTGCTGGATGGCTCAAGGATGACCCATAAGGAACGATGCAAGAGCAGGGTTATAAGGGTTCTAAGGATCTCTAAGGAGAGATGCCTGGAAACCAAAGCAATGGACCCGATAGGTGCCTATGGGCCTGTTCGTTCCTTTTTACCTCTGGGGACATCAGTCTACAGGTCTGAGTGCCGGTAAGTGCTCAGATGGGCCCAGATTGCCTCTGTTTGTCCTGGGAAGCCACAAATATTGGGATGGACACTGGGAATTTGGAGGTTTATACTATTAGTAGGGTTGTGGCCATTGGAATGGGCACATACAATTCCCTTAGAGAGGGCAAGCACAGTCGTCAGGTTTTGCTCCAGGGGCCTGAGCATGTAGGGTGTGTAGGCCAGGGCTGTTTGGACTGTTGTCTGAAAACACAAACTCAGCTAATGTTTCGGGTCATAGGTATGGCAGGACTGATCTACAGACCATGAGGAGAACACTTCGGGATATAAAAAAAGGGCGAGTGTGAGGCTCTTGCTCAAGTTTTTGTCTCTGGATATCGTGTCACTCATGGTCGTCAAATTTCTGGGTGACATCATGGGAAATGGACGAGTCTTACTCTCTTTTGTTTGGCCCCGTCCAAATGATTCGGGTCATTCTGTGGGATGGAAGAAGTCCGTTGTTCTGTTGTTGTTGATTTGTATTGTTTTCTTTTTCAACCTCAGGAGTCCCACCAAATGAGGGATTCCAGAGTAGAGCCCTGGGGAGGGGCGACTGGACAACCAGAAATCTGGTTAAAAATTGGGCCCTGGGTCATGTCAAGCCCATTATGACATCTAATGGTCCAGCCACTGAGAGGACGTACTAGAGGACAGGACTCACGCTGAGGGTCACAATGCGTGTTTATGCCCTCATCGCACTCAAGATTGGGCGGGGCCTCAGGGTGAATGCTGGTTTCTCCGACAATGAACGTTGGACAACATGCAACCACAAGGTTTCCTGCCATGGGTAATGAAGAGTTCTGATTTCTACATCACAGTGACCCATGGGAAGTGATTGGAGATAAGGTCTAAGTTCTGATACCTGAAAACTGAGGTAGGGAAGAGATGATGACCGAAGGCCATGGCGGGTCTGATGTGCTCAGTGTGCGGTCAGCTGTCTGGGTGTTGGTCACGAGGTCCGGGCTCAGGTTGTCAGACAGTACAATATTGCCCAGGTTGGACTATATATTTTGGGGGCATTCGAGTGCCGTGTAGGTTCTTATCTGAAGAACTCTTCAGGATATGAAGAATGAGCGAGTCTGAGGCACGTGCTCAGGCTTTTGTCTCTGGATTTTGTATCAGCGATGGCCGTGGAATGTTGGGGAGGCTTCATGGGCCATGGACGAATCTTGCTCTCTGTGGATTTGGCACGATCCCAATTGTTTTTCGTCAATCTGTGGGATGGGAGGACTCCTTTCAGGTTTGTTACCTCAGTTGTCCCACCAAAAGAGGAATTCCAAAGCAGAGCCCTGGGGAAGAGTGAAGGGACAACCCGAACTATGGTTAAAAATTGGGGCCTAGGGGCATGGCAAGCCCAATATGCTGTCTCTCCATCCAGCCACTGAGAGGCCTTACCTGAGGACTGGGCTCAGGCTGAGGGTCACAATGTGTGTTTGTGACCAATGTGGCCCACAAGCATGGGTGGGGCCTCATGGGCCACACTTGTTTCAACTACACTGAACCTTGGACAACATGCCAACCACAAGGTTTCTTGCCATGGGGAAAGAGTTCTGATATTTGCATGATTTTCAAACCCGGGCCGTGATTGGAGATAAGGTTTAGGTTCTGAAGCCTGAAAACCGAGGTTGAGAAGAGATGACGACTTAAGGCCATCGCGGGTCCGATGTGCTCAGTGTGCGCCCAGCTATTTGGGTGGGGTAAGGAGGTCCATGCTCAGGCTGTGTCAGAAAGGGCATTAGTGCCCAGGTCAGCCTATATATTTGGCGTACAGCCAAATACCGTGCAGATTGATCCTCATTGGGGGTTTCTGGTTTGCTCCAGAGGGCAATATTTTTCTTCTGGTGGGCAGGCAGAGTACTGCATTGTAGTTCTGGATTGCCAAACTGTAGGGCTTGTGGGCCAGTAGTCTGAGGACGGAAGTCTGTGTACCCAAGCTAGTCCTAGGATTCTGGGTGAGGACATGGGAGTCACAATCTACAGACCAGAATTGATATCTCGTGCATCTGATCAGGGCGAGGATCAGATGATCGCTCAAGTTGGACATTCTTTCCCTGATGGCCCCTTCTTAAAAGGGGGGTGGATCACGAGGCCATGGGGGTTTTGCAACGGTGGGAGTTGTGATAAGAACACAACTGCAAAGAATCTTCTTCAGGACAATTGATACCTGTTGGTTGGCTCCAGGACAACGATTCCAAGCAGGGTTCTAAGGATGGATGGCTGGGTAGCCCTCCTCGCATTCCAATTGTCTCCAAGAAACAAGACAGGTTATATCTGCTGGATCTGGAGGAACAACCGAGGAGGCTGAGTTGAAATGGACTCTCCCGTGTAGGGTGTCCTAATATGATTTTGTGTCTATGGAGACCTTGGAATGAAGCGGTGGCACTGGGGCCCTGAAGGGTTCTCCTAAAGAGAAGCTTTCACACAGCTCCATCGTGCAAGTTTCCCAAGTGTCAATGAGATTTGTTGTGATGGGTGAGTCAAGAAAGAGTCTTATGCTGTTATTGAAATCCAGGCCTCTAAGGAGAGATGCCTGGAAACCAAAGCAATAGATCCCATAGGTGCCTAGGGGCCTGTTCGTTCCTTTTTACCTCTGGGGACATCAGTCTACGGGTCTGAGCGCCGGTAGGTGCTCAGATGGGCCCAGAATGCCCCTGTTTGTCCTGGGAAGCCACAAATATTGGGATGGCCTCAGGGACTTTGGAGGTTTATCCTATTAGTAGGGTTGTGGACTTTGGAATGGGCACATACAATTCCCTTAGAGAGGGCAAGCACAGTGGTCAGGTTTGGCTCCAGGGGCCTGAGCCTCCAGGGTGTGTAGGCCAGGGCTGTTTGGACAGTTGTCTGAAAACACAAACTCGGCTTATGTTTCTGGTCATAGGTATGGCAGGACTGATCTACAGACCATGAGGAGTATTCTTTGGGATATGAAAAAAGGGCGAGTGTGAGGCACTTGCTCAAGTTTTTGTCTCTGGATATCGTGTCACTCATGGTCGTGAAATTTCCGGGTGACTTCATGGGAAATGGACGAGTCTTCCTCTCTGGGGGTTGGCCCCGTCCAAAGAGATTGGGGTCATTTCTGTTGCTGTTGATTTGTTTTGTTTTGGTTTTCAACCTCAGGTGACCCACCAAATGAGGGATTCCAGAGTAGAGCCCTGGGTAGGGGCGACAGGACAACCAGAAATCTGGTTAAAAATTGGGGCCTAGGGACATGTCAAGCCCATTATGACATCTAATTGTCCAGCCACTGAGAGGACGTACTAGAGGACAGGACTCACGCTGAGGGTCACAATGCATATTTATTCCCTCGTTGCACTCAAGAATGGGCGGGGCCTCAGGCTGAGCTGGTTTCTCCTACACTGAACGTTGGACAACATGCCCACCACAAGGTTTCTTAGCATGGGTAAGGAAGAGTTCTGATTCTGCATCATAGTCACCCCTGGGCAGTGATTGGAGATAAGGTCTAGGTTCTGATGCCTGAAAACTGAGGTAGGGAAGAGATGATGACCTAAGGCCATGGCGGGTCTGAGTGCTCAGTGTGCGGTCTGCTGTCTGGGTGTTGGTCACGAGTTCCGGGCTCAGGTTGTCAGACAGTGTATTAGTGCCCAAGTTAGACTATATATTTTGGGTGCATTCGAGTGCCGTCTAGGTTCTTATCTGAAGAACTCTTCAGGATATGAAGAAAGAGCGAGTCTGAGGAGCGTGCTCAAGCTTTTGTCTCTGGATTTTGTATCAGCGATGGCCGTGGAATGTTGGGGAGGCCTCATGGGCCATGGACGAATCTTGCTCTCTCTGGACTTGGCCCGATCCCAATTGTTTTTCTTCAATCTGTGGGATGGGAGGACTCCTTTCAGGTTTGTTACCTCAGGTGTCCCACCAAAAGAGAAAATCCAAAGCAGAGTCCTGGGGAAGAGTGAAGACACAACCCGAACTACGGTTAAAAATTGGGGCCTAGGGGCATGGCAAGCCCAATATGCTGTCTCTCCATCCAGCCACTGAGAGGCCTTACCTGAGGACTGGGCTCAGGCTGAGGGTCACAATGTGTGTTTGTGACCAATGTGGCCCGCAAGCATGGGCGGGGCCTCATGGGCCACACTGATTTCAACTACACTGAATCTTGGACAACATGCCAACCACAAGGTTTCTTGCCATGGGGAAAGAGTTCTGAATTCTGCATCGTTTTCAAACCCTGGCCGTGATTGGAGATAAGGTCTAGGTTCGGAAGCCTGAAAACCGAGTTTGAGAAGAGATGACTACCTAAGGCCATGGCGGGTCCGATGTCCTCAGTGTGCGGCCAGCTGTCTGTGTGTGGCCAGGAGGTACAGGCTCAGGCTGTGTCAGAAAGGGCATTAGTGCCCAGGTTAGCCTATATATTGGGATACAGCTGAATGGCGTGTAGTTAGATCCTCATTTGGGGTTTCTGGGTAGCCACAGAGGGCAATATTTTTCTTCTGGAGGGCAGGCAGAGTGCTACATTGTAGTCTGGATTGACAAATTGGAGGTTTTGTGGGCCAGTCTTCTGAGGACGGAAGTCTGAGAATCCAAGCTAGGCCTAGGTTTCTGGGTGAGGATATGGCAGGCACAATCTACAGACCTGAATCAGATCTCGTGCATCTGAAATCAGGGCGAGGATCAGACGATCACTCAGGTTGGACAGTCTGTCCCTGATGGCGCCTTCTTGAAGGGGGGGTGGATCACGATGCCATAGTGGTTTTCCCATGATGGGAGTTGTGAGAAGCTCCCATCTGCAAAGATTCTTCTGCAGGACAATTGAGACCTTTGGTTGGCTCCAGGACAACGATTCCGAGCAGGGTTCTAAGGATGGATGGCTGGGTAGCACAGCTCGCATTCCAATTGTCTCCAAGCAACAAGACAGGTCAGATCTGCTGGATCTGGGGGAGCAACCGAGGAGGCTGAGTTGAAATAGACTCTCCCGTGGATGTGTCCTAATATGATTTTGTGTCTCTGGAGACCTTGGAATGAAGCGGTGGCACTGGGGCCCTGAAGGGTTCTCCTATAGAGAGGCTTCCACAAGCTCCATCGTGCAAGTTTCCCATGTGCCGATGAGATTTGTTCTGATGGATGAGTCAAGAAACAGCCATATGCTGTTATTGAAATCCAGGCCTCGGAGGAGAGATGCCTCGAAACCAAAGCAATGGATCCGATAGGTGCCTAGGTGCCTGTTCGTTCCCTTTTACCTCTGGGGACATCAGTTTACGGGTCTGAGTACCGGTAGGTGCTCAGATGGCCCAGATTGCCCCATTTGTCCTGGGAAGCCACAAATATTGGGATGGCCTCAGGGACTTTGGAGGTTTATACTCTTAGGAGGGTTGTGGCCATTGGAATGGGCAGATTCAATTCCCTTGGAGAGGGCAATCACAGTCGTCAGGTTTGGCTCCAGGGGCCTGAGCCTGTAGGGTGTGTAGGCCAGTGCTGTTTGGACAGTTGTCTGAAAACACAAACTCGGCTTATGTTTCGGGTCATAGGTATGGCAGGACTGATCTACAGACCATGAGGAGAAATCTTCGGGATATGAAAAAAGGGCGAGTGTGAGGCTCTGCTCAAGTTTTTGTCTCGGATATCGTGTCACTCATGGCCGTGAAATTTCCGGGTGACTTCATGGGAAATGGACGAGTCTTACTCTCTGGGGGTTGGCCCCTTCCAAAGAGTTTGGGGTCATTCTGTGGGATGGAAGTAATCCATTGTTCTGTTGCTGTTGATTTGTTTTGTTTTGTTTTTCAAACTCAGGTGTCCTACACAATGAGGGATTCCAGAGTAGAGCCCTGGGGAGGGGCGACTGGACAACCAGAAATCTGGTTAAAAATTGGGGCCTAGGGACATGTCAAGCCTATTATGACATCTAATGGTCCAGCCACTGAGAGGACGTACTAGAGGACAGGACTCACGCTGAGGGTCACAATGCGTGTTTATGCCCTCTTCGCACTCAAGAATGGGCGGGACCTCTGGGTGAATGCTGGTTTCTCCTACACTGAACTTTGGACAACATGCCAACCACAAGGTTTCTTGCCATGGGTAAGGAAGAGTTCTGATTTCTGCATCACAGTGAACCGTGGGCAGTGAATGGAGATAAGGTCTAGGTTCTGAATCCTGAAAACTGAGGTAGGGAAGAGATGATGACCTAAGGCCATGGCGGATCTGTTTTGCTCAATGTGCGGTCAGCTGTCTGGGTGTTGTTCACGAGGTCCGGGCTCAGGTTGTCAGACAGTGCATTAGTGCCTAGGTTAGACTATATATTTTGGGTGCATTCGAGTGCCGTGTAGTTTCTTATCTGAAGAACTCTTCAGGATATGAAGAATGAGCGATTCTGAGGCGCATACTCAGGCTTTTGACTCTGGTTTTTATATCAGCGATGGCCGTGGAATGTTGGCGAGGCCTCATGGGCCATGGACGAATCTTGCTCTCTCTGGACTTGGCCCGATCCTAATTGATTTTCGTAAATCTGTGGGATGGGAGGACTCCTTTCGGGTTTGTTACCTCAGGTGTCCCACCAATAGAGGAATTCCAAAGCAGAGCCTTGGGGAAGAGTGAAGGGACAACACGAACTAGGGTTAAAAATTGGGGCTTAGGGGCATGGCAAGCCCAATATGCTGTCTCTCCATCCAGCCACTGAGAGGCCTTACCTGAGGACTGGGCTCAGGCTGAGGGTCACAATGTGTGTTTGTGACCAATGTGGCCTGCAAGCATGGGCGGGGCCTCATGGGCCACACTGATTTCAACTACACTGAATCTTGGACAACATGCCAACCACAAGGTGTCTTGCCATGGGGAAAGAGTTCTGATTTCTGCACGTTTTCAAACCCGGGCCGTGATTGGAGATAAGGTCTACATTCTGAAGCCTGAAAACCGAGGTTGAGAAGAGATGACGACCTAAGGCCATGGCGGGTCCGATGTGCTCAGTGTGCGGCCAGCTGTCTGGGTGGGGCCAGGAGGTCCAGGATCAGGCTGTGTCAGAAAGGGCATTAATGCCCAGGTCAGCCTATATATTTGGGTTACAGCCAAATGGTGTGGCCCGTTGTTCCTAATTTGGGATTACTGGGTAGCCCTAGAGGGCAATGTTTTTCTTCTGGAGGGCAGACAGAGTGCTGCATTGTAGTTCTGGATTTCCAAACTGGAAGTATTGTGGGCCAGTAGTCTGAGGACGGAAGTCTGTGAACCCTAGCTAGTCCTAGGTTTCTGGGTGAGGATATGGCAGGCACAATCTATAGACCTGAATCGAGATCTCGTGCATCTGAGTCAGGGAGAGGATCAGACGGTCGCTCAGATTGGACATTCTGTTCCTGATGGCCCCTTCTTGAAGGGGGGGTGGATCAAGAGGCCAGGGGGGTTTTCCCACGATGGGAGTTGTGAGAAGCTCCCAACTGCAAAGATTCTTCTACAGGACAATTGAGACCTGTTGGTTGGCTCCAGGACAACGATTCCGAGCAGGGTTCTAAGGATGGATGGCTGGGTAGCCCACCTCGCATTCCAATTGTCTCCAGGCAACGAGACAGGTTAGATCTGCTGGATCTGGGGGAGCAACCGAGGAGGCTGAGTTGAAATGGACTCTCCTATGGATGTGTCCTAATATGATTTTGTGTCTATGGAGACCTTGGAATGAAGCGGTGGCACTGGGGCCCTGAAGGGTTCTCCTAAAGAGAGGCTTTCACACAGCTCCATCGTGCAAGTTTCCCATGTGTAGATGAGATTTGTTCTGATGGGTGAGTCAAGAAACAGCCATATGCTGTTATTGAAATCCAGGCCTCTGAGGAGAGATGCCTCGAAACCAAAGCAATGGATCCGATAGGTGCCTAGGGGCCTGTTCGTTCCTTTTTACCTCTGGGGACATCAGTCTACGGGTCTGAGTGCCGGTAGGTGCTCAGATGGGCCCAGATTGCCCCATTTGTCCTGGGAAGCCACAAATATTGGGATGGCCTCAGGGACTTTGGAGGTTTATCCTTTTAGTAGGGTTGTGGCCATTGGAGTGGGCACATACAATTCGCTTGGAGAGGGCAAGCACAGTCGTCAGGTTAGGCCCCAGGGGCCGGTGCCTGTAGGGTGTGTAGGCCAGGGCTGTTTGGACAGTTGTCTGAAAACACAAACTCGGCTTATGTTTCTGGTCATAGGTATGGCAGGCCTGATCGACAGACCATGAGGAGAACTCTTCAGGATATGAAAAAAGGGCGAGTGTGAGGCTCTTTCTCAAGTTTTTATCTCTGGATAACATGTCACTCATGGTCGTGACATTTCCGGGTGACTTCATGGGAAATGGACGAGTCTTACTCTCTGGGGTTTGGCCCCGTCCAAAGAGATTGGGGTCATTCTGTGGAATGGAAGAAGTCCATTGTTCTGTTGCTGTTGATTTGTTTTGTTTTGTTTTTTCAAACTCAGGTATCCCACCAAATGTGGGATTCCGGAGTAGAGCCCTGGGGAGGGGCGACTGGACAACCAGAAATCTGGTTAAAAATTGGGGCCTAGGGACATGTCAAGCCCATTATGACATCTAATGGTCCAGCCACTGAGTGGACGTACTAGAGGACAGGACTCACGCTGAGGGTCACAATGCGTGTTTATGCCCTCTTCGGACTCAAGAATGGGCGGTGCCTCAGAGTGAATGCTGGTTTCTCCTACACTGAACGTTGTACAACCTGCCAACCACTCCGTTTCTTGCCCGGGTAAGGAAGAGATCTGTTTTCTGCAGCACAGTCACCCCTGGGCAGTGATTGGAGATAAGGTCTAGGTTTTGAAGCCTGAAAACCGAGGTTGAGAAGAGATGACGACCTAAGGCCATGGCGGGTCCGATGTGCTCAGTTTGCGGCCAGCTGTCTGGGTGGGGCTAGGAGGTCCAGGCTCAGGCTGTGTCAGAAAGGGCATTAGTTCCCAGGTCAGCCTATATATTTTGGGTACAGCCGAATGGTGTTCCCCGTTGTTCCTCATTTGGGATTTCTGGGTCGCCCCAGAGGGCAATGTTTTTCTTCTGGAGGGCAGGCAGAGTGCTGCATTGTAGTTCTGGATTGCCAAACTGGAGGGCTTGTGGGCCAGTAGTCTGAGGACGGAAGTCTGTGAACCCAAGCTAGGCCTAGGTTTCTGGGTGAGGATATGGCAGGCACAATCTACAGACCTGAATGGATATCTTGTGCATCTGAAGTCTGGGCGAGGATCAGACGATCGCTCAATTAGGACATTCTGTCCCTGATTGCCCTTTTTGAAGGGGGGGTGGATCACGAGGCCATGCGGGTTTTCCCACGATGGGAGTTGTGAGAAGCTCCCAACTGCAAAGATTCTTCTGCAGGACAATTGAGACCTGTTGGTGGGCTCCAGGACAACAATTCTGAGCAGGGTTCTAAGGATGGATGGCTGGGTAGCCCACCTCGCATACCAATTGTCTCCAAGCAACAAGACAGATTAGATCTGCTGGATCTGGGGGAGCAACCGATGAGGCTGAGTTGAAATGGACTCTCCCGTGGATGTGTCCTAATATGATTTTGTGTCTATGGAGACCTTGGAATGAAGCGGTGGTACTGGGGCCCTGAAGGGTTCTCCTAAAGAGAGGCTTTCACACAGCTCCATCGTGCAATTTTCGCATGTGTAGATGAGATTTGTTCTGATGGGTGAGTCAAGAAACAGCCATATGCTGATATTGAAATCCAGGCCTCTGAGGAGAGATGCCTGGAAAACAAAGCAATTGATCCGATAGGTGCTTAGGGGCTGTTCGTTCCTTTTTACCTCTGGGGACATCAGTCTACGGCTCTGAGTGCAGGTAGGCGCTCATATGGGCCCAGAATACCCTGTTGGTCCTGGGAAGCCACAAATATTCGGATGGCCTCAGGGACTTTGGAGGTTTATCCTATTTTTAGTATTTTGGCCATTGGAATGGGCACATACAATTCCCTTGGAGAGGGCAAGCACAGTCGTCAGGTTTGGATCCAGGTGCCTGAGCCTGTAGGGTGTGTAGGCCACGGCTGTTTGGGACAGTTGTCTGAAAACACAAACTCGGCTTATGTTTCGGATCATAGGTATGGCAGGACTGATCTACAGACCATGAGGAGAACTCTTCGGGATATGAAAAAATGGCAAGTGTGAGGCTCTTGCTCAAGTTTTTGTCTCTGGATATCGTGTCACTCATGGCCGTGAAATTTCCGGGTAGCTTCATGGGAAATGGACGAGTCTTACTCTCTGGGGGTTTGGCCCCGTCCAAAGAGTTTGGGGTCATCCTTTGGGATGGAAGAAGTCCGTTGTTCTGTGGTTGTTGATTTGTTTTTTTTTTTTTTTTTTCAACCTCAGGTGTCCCACCAAATGAGGGATTCCAGAGTAGAGCCCTGGGGAATTGCGACTGGACAACCAGAAATCTGGTTTAAAATTGGGGGCCTAGGGACATGTCAAGCCCATTAAGACATCTAATGATCCAGCCACTGAGAGGATGTACTAGAGGACAGGACTCACGCTGAGGGTCACAATGCGTGTTTATGCCCTCGTCGCACTCAAGAATGGCGGGGCCTCAGGGTGAATGCTGGTTTCTCCTACACTGAACTTTGGACAACATGCCAACCACAAGGTTTCTTGCCATGGGTAAGGAAGAGTTCTGATTTCTGCATCACAGTGACCCGTGGGCAGTGAATGGAGATAAGGTCTAGGTTCTGAAGCCTGAAAACTGAGGTAGGGAAGAGATGATGACCTAAGGCCATGGCGGGTCTGTTGTGTTCAGTGTTCGGTCAGCTGTCTGGGTGTTGTTCACGATGTCCGGGCTCAGGTTGTCAGACAGTGCATTAGTGCCCAGGTTAGACTATATATTTTGGGTGCATTCGAGTGCCGTGTAGTTTCTTATTTGAAGAACTCTTCAGGATATGAAGAATGAGCGAGTCTGAGGCGCATACTCAGGCTTTTGTCTCTGGATTTTATATCAGCGATGGCCGTGGAATGTTGCGGAGGCCTCATGGGCCATGGACGAATCTTGCTCTCTCTGGACTTGGCCCAATCCCTATTGTTTTTCGTCAATCTGTGGGATGGGAGGACTCCTTTCGGGTTTGTTACCTCAGGTGTCCCACCAAAAGAGGAATTCCAAAGCAGAGCCCTGGGGAAGAGTGAAGGGACAACACGAACTAGGGTTAAAAATTGGGGCCTAGGGGCATGGCAAGCCCAATATGCTGTCTCTCCATCCAGCCACTGAGAGGCCTTACCTGAGGACTGGGCTCAGGCTGAGGGTCACAATGTGTGTTTGTGACCAATGTGGCCCGCAAGCATGGGCGGGGCCTCATGGGCAACACACTGGTTTCAACTACACTGAACCTTGGACAACATGCCAACCACAAGGTGTCTTGCCATGGGGAAAGAGTTCTGATTTCTTCATCATTTTCAAACCCGGGCAGTGATTGGAGATAAGGTCTAGGTTCTGAAGCCAGAAAACCGATGCTCCCAAGAATGGGGATGACCTCATTTTGGGCACGCCGTTTTCCCTCATTCCGAGGGTTGTCGAAATCGCCGGGAGGCGAAATTGGCGCCTGCGTGGTTGGGAGATGCGTGGGTGCAGGACTCAGGGTTCCCGATATGGAGGCCATGAGGAACAGGTCCCCGGAATCAGAAGGCTGGGGCAGCGAGCGAGGGTCGAGCCCGTGCTTCGTGATGGGCCCTGACACATGGTATATATAGCACCAGGGACGGGATCCCCGCACGCCAGGGTTCCGCGGGCGTTGTCCTCATCGCAGTCCATCTCACGGAGTGCCTCTTGGCAGGGTGCGGGAGCGGGCACTCACAATGCCCAGCCACGCCCCGGGGGGCGGCCCAGCAGACGTGCGGCGACCGAGGTGAATTCGCCAGGCGTTTTCCGGCCAATTGTCACGAGTGTTCTGCCCAAACCAGGATAGGTTTGAGCAGAACGCTCGTGAGAATTGGCCGGCCTTGGGCAGCCCTGCGGACCGCCGTACTCTCCATGGCCCACGGCCCTTTCTCGCCCAGGTCATGTTGCGGCCTGCCCGGAAATCGCACGGGATAGAGGTGGCCCACCAGGGGGCGCCGGCGCAGTGAGCGTACCTGGAGCAGAGTTGAAGGACGGATGGCGATGGTGCCTGTGCCTCCATCTTTCGGGAATGGAGGGCCCAAGGATGGGGATGACCTCATTTTGGGCACGCAGATTTCTCTCACTCCGAGGGTTGTCAGAAGTGCCGGGAGGCCCCGTTGGCACCTGCGTGGTTGGGAGACGCGTGGCTGCACGACTCAGGGTTCCTGATATGGAGGCCAGGAGGGACAGGACCCCGGAAGCAGAAGGCTGTTGAAGCGTGCGAGCATTCGAGCCCTGGTTTCGTGATGGGCCCGGCCCCATGGTATAGCGCCAGGGATGGGACCCCTGCAGGCCGAGCATCCGCAGGCGTTGGCTTCGCCGTGTTCCGTCTCGCGGAGTGCCTCTTGGCAGGGTTCGGGTGTGGGCACGCACAATGCCCGGCGAAGCCCCGGGTGGGCGGCCCTGCCGAAATGCGGCGCCCGAAGAGACATCACTGGGCGTTTTCCTGCCAATTCTCACGAGTGGTTCTGACCAAACCGGGATCGGTTTGGGCAGAACGCTCGTGAGAATTGGCCGGCGTTGAGCAGCCCTGCGGACCGCCCTGCTCTCCATGGCCCAGGGCCCTTTCTCGCCCAGGGCATGTTGTGGCCACCCGGAAATTCCACGGAAAAGACGCGGCCAACCCGGGGGCGCCGGCGCAGTGGAGCGTCCGGGAGCAGAGTTGAAAAACGGTTGGCGGCCGGGCGTGCGCATCCGTCTTTCGGGAAGGTGGGGCTCCCAAGAATGGGGATGACCTCATTTTGGGCACGCAGGTTTCTCTCACTCCGAGGTTTGTCCGAAGCGCCAGAAGGCGCCGTTTGCTCCTGCATGGTTGGGAGATGCATGGATGCGGGACTCAGGGTTCCTGATATGGAGGCCACGAGATAAAGGACCCCGGAAGCAGAAGGCTGGGGAAGCAAGCCAGCGTTCGAGCCCGGGCTTCGTGATGGTCCCGACCCTTTGGTATAGCGCCAGGAATGGGACCACCGCTGGCCGTCGATCCGCAGTCGTTGGCCTCAGGATGTTCGGTCTCCCGACGTGCCTCTTGGCGTGGTTCGGGTGAGGGCACTCACAATGCCCGGCCAGGCCCCAGAGTGGGCGTCCCTGCAGTTGTGCGGTGCCCCGAAGAGACTTCGCCGTGCTTTTTCCGGCCAATTTTCACGAGCGTTCTGCCCAAATGTGGGAAATTCTCCATAGCCTCTTGACACCACCACCCCTCCATTTGTCGGACATAATAGACACAAACTCCAGTGTGATCAAATATCTGAAATCCCCCCTTACTCAGGAGCTGGCTATCTTTTTATTTATTTTTTTAAAGATTTTATTTATTTATTTGACAGAGCGAGATCACAAGTAGGCAGAGAGGCAGGCTCGTGAGAATTGGCCGGAAAACGCCCAGCGAAGGCTCTTCGTGTGCCGCATATCTGCAGGGCCGCCCGCCCAGGGACTGGCCGGGCTTTGTGAGTGCCCGCACCCAACCCCTCCAAGAGGCACTCCACGAGCCGGGCTGAGGTGAGGGCAACACCTGCATTCCTCAGCCTGCGGGGGTCCCTTCCCTGGCGATATACCATGGGGGCGTGCCTTTCACGAAGCCTGGGCTCGAACGCTCGCTTGCTTCCCCAGCCTTCTGCTTCTGGAGTCCTGTCCCTCGTGGCCTCCATAGGGGGAGCCCTGTTCCCGCAGCCACTCATCTCCCAACCAAGCAGGCGCCAACGGCACCCCCCGGTGCTTCAGACAACCCTCAGAGTGAGATAAACCTGCCTGTCCAAAATGAGATCATCCCCATCCTTGGGCACCCCATCTTCCTGAAAGACGGAGGCACACGCCCGGCCGCCACCTGTCCTTCAAATCTGCTCCCGGAACGCTCCACTGCGCTGGCGGCCCCGGTTGGGCCGCATCTTTTCCATGCAATTTCCTGGCGGCCGCAACATGCCCTGGGCGAGAAAGGGCCCTGGGCCATGGAGAGCAGGGCGGTCCGCAGGGCTGCCCAACGCCGGCCAATTCTCACGAGCGTTCTGCCCAAACCGATCCCAGTTTGGGCAGAACACTCGTGAGAATTGGCAGGAAAACATCCAGTGAAATCGCTTTGAGCGTCCCAGGTCTGCAGGGTCGCCCCCTGTGCCTGGCACAGCAACACGAGCAGTTGCCTCCGAACCTCGCCAGAAAGCCAACCATGGGCACGCTCCAGCAAGGCCTAAGCCTCCTGCTCCTCAGCCTCTGAAGGTCCCCGCCCTTGCGCTGTCAAGGCTGCCCCGAGG
Source organism: Mustela putorius furo (assembly GCF_011764305.1). NCBI lineage: Eukaryota > Metazoa > Chordata > Mammalia > Carnivora > Mustelidae > Mustela > Mustela putorius. The sequence continues at coordinate 1,061,133 of NW_025422122.1, read as the reverse complement.
CCCGGGCACAAACCCTCGCCTGCTTCCTTAGCCTTTCGTTTCCACGGTCCTTTCCCATGGGGCCACCAACTGGGGAATATTGAGTGTACGAGACGCCTCCCCCTCCGCCATGCCCGCTTCATCACAATCGGTGCCTTTTGGTGCTTGTGCTAATTTCAGAGGGAGAGAAACCTCCTGCCCACACTGAGATCAGCCCCATCCTTGGGCATCCCTTTCCTGGATGAAAAGTCATAGGCAGACGCCTGGCCACAACCCATCCCTCAACACGTCTCCTGGAACCCTCCCCTGCGCAAGGGTCCCCGGGTGGGCTGCATCGTATTGGCACGTTTTTCGGCCGGTTGTGTCATGCCCTGAGCGAGAAAGGGCCCTCAGCCACTGGGAGTAGGGTGGTCCGCAGAGCAGCCCCATGCTGGCCAATTCTCAGGAGCGTTCTGCCCAAGCTGGGATCAGTTTAGGCAGAGTGCTCCTGAGAATGGGCTGGAACATGCCGGCGAACTGGCTTCAGGTGCAGCACGTCTGCAGGGCCGCCCCCTGGTCCCTGGCCTGGCATGGCAAGCTGTCCTGTTTGAAACATGCCAGAAAGCGATCCAGTAGTCAGTCTGTGGTGAAGCTATCGCCTCCTGCTCCTCATCCTCCGAGCATCCCATCCCTGATACTGTCCATTGGGGCTCGGCCTGAGCAGAGGCCTGGACAAAAACCCTGGCCTGCTTCCTCAGTCTTCCATTTCCAGGGACCTGTCCTTTGGTGCCTCCAACTGGGGAACCCTGAGTCTCCTGCCACGCCTCCCTATCCCACCCCGGTGCACATGGTGCCTTTCTGCTCTTCGGACAAGACTCAGAGCAAGAGAACGCTTGTGAGAACTGGCTGGAAAACACCTGGCAAAATCACTTTGGGCGCCACAAGTTGGCAGGGCAGCCCCCGGGTCTTGCCGGGCACCACGAGCAGTCGTGTCAGAACCCCGCCAGAAAACCCTCCAGATGGCAGGCTCCAGTGACGCTGATGCCTCCTGCTCCTCAGCTTCTGGGGGTACCCTCCCTGGAGCTGTCGATGGGGCAAGTCCTGCCACTAGGCCCGGGCATGAAACCTCACCTGCTTTCCCTGCTTTTGGTTTCCAGGAGCCTGTCCCTCCGGGCCTCCACCTGGGGAACAAGGAGTCCTGTGCCACGCCTCCGCAACCCTCAACTCTACTCCAGGAATGCTCCCATGGGCCAGTGCCCCCGGATGGGACACATCGTCTTGGCAAGTTTTCTGGGTCACTGTGACATGCCCCGAGCAATAAAGGGCCCTCGGCCATGTGGAGTAGAGTGGTCCGCAGGGCTGCCCAATGCCAGCCAATTCTCACAATCATTCTGTCCAAACCCATCCCAGTTTGGGCAGAACGCTCGTGAGAATTGGCCCGAAAACGCCAGGCCAACTCACTTTGGGCACCGCGCATTTGCACGGCAGCTCCCTGGGTATGGCCCCGCATCATGAGCCCAGCCACCACCCGTCCCTCAACTCTGCTTCAGGAACGCTCCCCTACACCAAGGCCCCCAGGTGGGCCTTGTCTCAGCGCATTTTCCTGGTGGCCGTGACATGCCCCCAGCGAGAAAGGGCCCTCAGCCACGGGGAGAAGGGTGGTCCAGAGGGCAATCCAACACCAGCCAATCCTCATGAGCGTTCTGCCCAACCGGGGATGGTTTAGGCAGAACGCTCGTGAGTATTGGCTGGAAAAGGCCCGCCTAAATCGCTTTGGGCGCCGAAAGTCTGCCGGGCAGCCCTGTAGGTATCGGCCGTCATCCCCAGTCATCACGTCGAATCTGCTTGAACGTCTTCTGAGTCTGGCACAGGCCAAGCAGATGCCTCCTGCTCCTCAGCCTCCAGGGGTCCCCTCCCTGGACCTGGCCCATGGGTCTGGGACAGCCCTGATGCCCAAGCACAAGCCCTCGCCTGCTTGCTCAACCTTCAGTTTCCTGGGTCCTGTTCCTCGGTGCCCCAACTGGGAAAGCCTGAGTCCTGTGCCACGAGCATCCTAAGATCCTATGTCAAGGTGCCTCTGGAGCTGCAGACAAGCCTCTGAGTGAGAGATACATTCCTGCCTCCACTGAGGCCAGACCCATTCTTGGGCTCCCAAGTCACCCAAAGAGTCGGGTGCAGACGCCCCGCCACAAACCCTCCCTCAAATTTACTCCTGGAACACTCCCCTCCGCCAGGGCCCCCGGGTGGGTCGCTGTGTCTTGGCGTGTTTTCTGGGGGGCCGCGACATGCCCTGAGCGAGAAAGGGCCCCTCAGCCATGGGGAATGGGGCAATGTGCAGGGTTGCCTATCGCCGGCCAATTCTCACGAATGTTCTGCCCAAATCGATCCCAATTAGAGCAGAATGCTCGAGAGAACTGGCCAGAAAATGCCCGGCAAACAAGCTTTGGGCACCACACGTCTGAAGGGCTGCCCCCGGGCCTGGCCTGGGATCCCGAATGTTACGTCTGAACCCGGCCAGAAAGCCCTCCGTGAGTCCGGTTCAGTTGAGTCTGACACCTCCTGCTCCTTAACCTCTGGGGGTTCCCTCCATTGCACTGTCCAATTCGACTGGTACAGCCCCGTGGCCCAGGAATTAACCCTTGCCTTCTTTCTTGGCCTTCTGTTTCCAGGATCCTCTCCCTCGGGCCCTCCAATTGGAAAACCCTGAGTCCCATGCCACATATCCACCTGCCACCCAGGTGGAAATAGTGTCTTTTAGAACTTTGGAAATGCCTTGGGGGCAGAGAAATCTTCATGCCCCCACTGAGGCCACTCCCAAACATCGGTGCCCCAGTGGCTGGAAAAGTCAGAGGTGGATGCCACACCCTCTTCCTCATTCTGCTCCGGGAAATTTCCCCTGCACTAGGGCCCCTGGGTGGCCCTCATCGTCTCAGTGCCTTTACTGGATGACTGCGACATGGCCCACCTGAGGAAGGGCCCACGGTCATGGGGACAGGGCGGTCCTCAGGGCTGCCCAACCCCGGCCAATTCTGATGAGTGTTCTGCCCAAATTGATCCAGATTTGAGCAAAACGTTCTTGAGATTTGGCCGGAAAACACCCTGCATTCTCGATTCGGGTGACACATGTCTGCAGGGCCGCCTGTTGGGCCTGGCCCAGGATCCCATGTTGTCATGACTCGGACCCTGCCAAAAAGCCCTCCATGAATCAGTTGGAGATGAGGCCAATGCCTCCTGCTCCTTGGCAACCGTGGGTTCCCTCCCTGGAGCTGGGAGATGGGGTCTGCCATGCCCCTATTCCTTGGTCCTAACCCTCACCTAGTTTTCAGTCTTACCTTCGCAGGGTCCTGTCTCTCAAACCCTCAACTGCAGGAAATCTGAAACCCACCCCATTAGTCCTCTTGCCACCAATTTGCAAACCGTGGTTTTGGAGCCTGAGTCAACCATTGTATGTGGAGACCCATGCCTGCCCTGCCCCCAACAAGGCCTTTCCACACCATCAGCAGCCTAGTCTCTGCATGTTTTCCTGATGGCTATGCAAGAAACAACTATAGTCCACCAGAGACGGGTGGTCCAAATAACCCATTAATGCCAGCCTATTCTCACCATATGGGTTTAGGTAGAATGCTCATGAGAATTGGCAGGAAATTCCCTGGAGACCTCACTTTGTGCAGCTCATGTCTGCCAGAACATGGCCTTTTCTAAAGTCCTGTCCTCAGTGAGCTTGGCAAGAACTCAGGGAAAGCCCTCCACAAGCCAGCGGATGCAAGGCCAATGAGTCTCCCTACTGAGCCCTGGGTGACTGCCTCGGTCCCAGAAGATCTGACATACCATGCCCCTAAGCTCTAAATAAACTGTAGTTTCATTATTCATGCTTCCATTCTAAGGCTCCTGGCCCCAAATCCCCTCAGATAAAGGAGGTCTGAGTGACACCCCACCACTCCACCTGCCACGTGGTAGGGATTCCTGCTGATTGGAGTTGTGTCAAGCCCTCCAAGGGGGTGAAACCTGCTTGCACCCATAAAGCTTCCCTGACCATCACGCCCCCCTCGGCCATAAAGCCATATACTTGTGATGGAAGAGGTGTGTCCCCAATTCATCCCTGTGGGCAGGCCCCCTCAGATTCAGTATATATGGCCTGCAATGTTCCAAGGCCCTAACTCTAACCTTTCTTTGGGTTTTCGGGCTTCCATTCCAAGGGGCCTAACCCCCAGGCCCCCTGAATTAAGGACCCCTGAGCAACACCTCAGGAATCCGCTCTCCACATGGATGGAACCCATGCCACTTGGAGCTGCGCTAAACCTTCAGAGGGGCAGAAACCTGCATGTCCCCCTAAAGCCACTCCTACCATCAGTGGCCCCCCAGAGACAAACCCTGATTCTTCAGGTGGCCAGATGAATGTCCTAAACTCTGCCTCGATGGGAGCCAATTTCAGCATTGCCAATTTGGGCCTGCCATGTCCCCTAGGTTCTAACCCGAACACTAGGTGGGGTATACAAGCTTCCATACCCTGAGGCCTGGCACCCACACCCCCCAGATTGGGGATGCCTGAGACTCACTCTGGCACTCCCCTGGTTCCTAGGGTGCAGTAGTGCCATTGGGAGGTGCACACATTCCTCAGAGCTATGAAACCTGCAAGACCCCGCAAGGCCACACACACAGCATTGTTCAACCCCTGGACTCAAACCCGGAATCCAACCCCCTGCCTGGTGCCTGTTCTCAACTCAGCACACCAGGGACCCTACCTCAGCAAGAAAAGTTCAGACCTGCCATGACCCTATGCCCTTACCATAAACCTAATTTGGGTTTTTAGGTTTCTATCCAAAGATACCTGGCTCCCACATCCCCATGATTAAGGACAGCAGAGTACACCATGTGACTCCACTGACCACGTGGGCAGACTTCTTGTGGTTTGGGGCTGCACCAAACCCTCAGACAGGGAGAAACCTGCAAGCCCCCCTAAAGCCTCCCTCAACATGAGAGGCCTTATGGCCATAAATCCGGATTCTGCTGTGCCTCCAGATGTATGGCCTGGACTCAGCCCTGTGGAGAGCCCGCATCAGCACCAGTACATTGGGCCTGCCGTGCCCAAAGGCCCTAACACTAACCCTATGTGGGTGTACAGGCTTCCATGTCCAGAGGCCTTTTCCCTAAGCCTGATGATGGGCACCTGTGAGACTCACAGTGGCATAAAGCATGCCTCAGTGACACCCCAGGGCTGCGCCCCCCCCCACACACATGAGGAAACTGTGCCCTTTGGAGCTCAGCAGAACCCTCAGACTGGGAGAAACTTGCATGCCACTCTGAGGATGCTCCCAGTTTCTATAGCCTCCCTAGACACAAACTTGGAATCTGATATGCCTGATGCCCAGCCTGACGTCAGCCCACTGGAAAGCCTGCCTCAGCACCAGCAGATCAAGCCTGCCTTGCCCTGAGGCCCTGCCATAACTTTAGTTTCTGTTTTCAGGCTTTCAATTCAAGAGGCCTGGCCCCCAAACTCCCCAGATTAAGGACCCCTCTGTGAAAACCCAAGAATCCGACTGCCATGCGGGGGGAGACTGTGCCATTTAGAGCTCTGCAGTGCCCTCAGAGAGGAAGAAAACATGCACACCCTTCTAAAACACTCTCAACATCAGTAGCCCCCCCCCTGGCCAGAAACCCCGATTCTGCCACACTGCACGATGAGCTCCCTCAACTCAACCCTGAGGGGAATCTGAATCACCGCTGGTGGATCAGAGCTGCAATTCCCCAAGGCCATTACCCTAACCCTAAGTTGTGTTTTCATGCTTCCTTCTACAGGGGTCTGTCCAGCAAGCCCTCTGGGTTGGGAACCCTAGAGTCAAACCATAGGAGTCCACCTGCCACCTAGAAGGAAACCAGTCTGTTTGGACTTGCAAGGAACTGTCAGAAAGAGAGAAACCTGTGTGTCCACATGAGTACTCCCCTATGTTCTTCAGCCCCCCCTAGCCTCGTACGCCACCTGAACCCCATTTTCAACGCAGCTCCTCAGAGATCCCGCCTCTGGACCAGCAGTTTGGATCTGTCACACCCACAGCTCAGCTCTCCTCAGTGAACCCTGTCAGCTCTAGGAAGACCTGGAACTACCCTGCCTGCTGCAAAGCTGGGATCTCCTCTCCATCTTCTCAACTTAAACAGGCCCAGGGCTTTCTTGAGAAAGTGGGAAGGATGGGGAGCCTGGGTGACTCAGTGGGTTAAAGCCCTCTGACTTAAGCTCAGGTCATGATCCCAACGTCCTGGGATCGAGTCCTGCATCGGGTTCTCTGATCAGTCTAGAGTCTCTTTCCCTCCCCCCCCCCCCCCCCCCCCTGCCTATTTGTGATCTCTGCCAAATATATAAAAATAAAATCTTTTAAAAAAGAAAGAAACAGGGGAAGGCTACCTCCCGAATGTTCAGCCCCTCCTTTCCTCTTTTGCCCTATTTCTCTCCACTTACCATTGTACATGCAAACTGGAAGGAACATATCAATGGAACATGGACATGTTCTGAGGTCTAAACTTTCCCTGGCAGCTTTCTGAGGGCTCCTTATGCAATCAGAAACTAGTGTATCCCACCACAGTGTTATTGAAATTGATCATTGACAGAAAAGGAGAAGAAAAATCACTCCATTTTTACCTCGCTCTTCATGAAGTAGAACGTGGCCTTCTTCTTTCCTTCCTTTATTTCAGTTCCAATATGTTTCCATGCAGTGTTCATTCCTTTGCTTCAGCGGTAGGATTTTGTGATTCCTCACCTGCACAGAACACCCAGAGCTCATCACAGTGTGTACCCTCCCTTATAGGGAGATACCTAGGAGGGCAACTGCTGGATTCTAGGGCTGTTCAGTTCTTAGCTTTCAAAGGAACCACGATGCTCTTTTCTAGAGTGGCTGCAACAACCCACATGCCCACTGACAGTGCAGGAGGGTTTTGCTGGAAGCAGAACATTCCCTGCCAGCAATTTCCTAAGGAGGAAACAAAAAAACTTGGGGATAACATGACTCACCCAGCGTCCATCAAGCAACCCCAGAAATTCAACCCAGGGTTCCTGATGCCATGCCCTGTGAGGCCATCAGAATGCCTCTATCCAGGGGAATTACCAAAGACTCTCCTGACTTCACCACCCCATGAAACTGCAGAGAAAGGATGCCATGTCCAACTCTCTAAATGGTCGACCGAGTGAAACTAGACAGCCAAGCTTCTGTTTTCAATCATCCAAGGCTCCTTGGAATCCTTTTGAATTTTCCCTCTGCCCTCCTTGGAACTCTTTGGATAAAAAAAACATGAATCCCTTAGGATACATCATGATGGACAAAGGAGAAGCCATCATCCAAGCTTCTCTCTGACCACACACATCCACCTAACTCTAGATGCTGGCCATTCCACCACAGCCTAGGACCCATGGAATCAACACTGTTAGATGAAGGAATGAGGTCTATGTTTCAAACACACACCAAGTTCATCTCATCTTCCCCCTTTGAATCCAGGGGATTTGATTAGAAAGAGATGTTCCAAATACCGTGTAAGCCAGAAGCCAACAGAGAAAATGAGATCCCCTGCCAGGTGCTCCCTGCAAGGAAACTCAGGAACCCTAGCACCCACTCTCCATTTCTGACAGCTGCGCTCATGTGACTTTTTGGCTCCATTGGAGAGGAGAGAAAACCCAGGATGTTTGGGGTGAAAGAGAAATTTTACCTCCCATGCTGGCATGGATGTGCCACTGTGCCCCACCGGCCTGCCCTTTTCTCTGAATGCTGATGTCCTGGGACAAGCTGCATGACGGATTCAGACGCTGATTTCCAAACTTCACGTCTCATGGAACAAGAGAGAAGAAGGGTCGTCAGGTGCGGATAAGTAGGCACCTCCCACCTAAAGCCTACACACCTGCTCCGATTCCTGGGAGAAGGAAGGAGAGACACATGCTTGATTCTTAAGTGTTCTTTCACTTCCTTCTCAAGCCGGCCAATGCCCTTGTCCTTTTTAGAGAAGCAAATAGACTCTTCTAAGTAGACACTCAAGTCTTCGGTTCCAAAGGCACCATGAAACGGGTTTGGCTCTCCCTGGCTCTCCTGGATAGTTCCAGGAGGACCCTCGGGAACTATCCTGACAGCACATTACCAGCAAACCTGGGGCAATGTTTCACAATGCTGAGTGGGGGCCCAGCTCCAGCAGTTGTTACCACCACTCTTGAGACTGGGGAAACAGAGAGTCTTCAGCTCAGCACTACGTCCTGTAAAAATAAGCTGCAGTGCCTCACGTTTCAGGGTTTCTCACCCAGCACCTCACCACTGCCCTCAGAGCCAGCAAGCTGCACAGACTCCTCTTCTGGTGTGTTTCCCACAGCAGCTCGGCACTGCCTCCAGTGCCTCCAGGGGTGGCAAGCTGCATTGCCACCTTTACTACGCTCTCTCGCACCACAGCTCACCTCTCCCTCCAGTGGCGTTAATCGGCACTGCTGAGCCTTCCACGAACTCCTAATGCAGCTCCCAAACCCTCCACAGGTCTAAAGCCACATTGGCACTGCCCCTCCAGTTTAGGACCTCTAGATCACACCCCACGAGTCTGTCTGCAATCCAGAAGAAAAGCGTGCCATTCTAAGCTATGCAGAACCCTAGGAACAACCCACATGGAGCAACCTGCATGCCTCCCTGAGGACATCCCCAACCTCAGCACCAACCCCCAATCACAAACTCACAGCCTGACGTGTTTCCTGATTCCTGGGCTTGACTCAAACCCCAGGGTTCTCACCTCAGGGCTGGAAGATGGGGCTTGGATACTCCTAAGTCCTAACCCAACCCCCAGTTTGTGTTTTCAGGCTTCCGTGCCCAGAGACCTTGCCAACAAGCACTCCAGATTAGGAACCATGGCCACACCTAAGGACTTGTCTGGCATCGAAGGGAAACCCTTTCATTTGGAGCCTTCCTGAACCCTCAGACTGTGAGAGACCCACATGGATTCCTGAGGCCACCCTCACCGCAGATGGCCCACACAACAAAAAAATCCAGAGTCTGACATGCCGCTTGACCCCCATCCTCAACTCAGCCTGTCAGGGAACCTGCCTCAGCACCAGCAGATTGGATCAGCCATGCCCCATTCCCTAACCCTATGTTGACTTTTCAGAATTCTGTCCCCACGGAACTGGCCCCCAAGCCCTTCAGATTGGGGACACCCGAGCCACACCCCAGGACTCTGGCTGCTACCCAGGAGGAAAAAAACAGTTCCCATAGGAGATGTGCATAACTCTCAGAGCAGGAGAAATCTGCATGTCCCACAACCATCAGCAGTCCCCAGCCATAAAGCCGGATTCCGCCACAGGGCTGGAGAAATGGCCTCAACTCAGCCCTGAGAGGAGCCAGACTCAGTGCTGGCAGATTGGGCCTGTAATGCCGCAGGCCCTAATCCTTACCCTAGGCGTGTTGTACAGAGGGTAAGCACCAAAGTCCTGCATATTGCAGATGCCTGAGACTCATGCAGGCACTCCGCTGGCCACCTAGGGAGAAATGGTGCCATTTAGAGCTGTACAGAAACCTCAGAGCGGGAGAAACATGCATACCCCCAGAGGGCAAAACCAGCATCTAAGGCCCATGGACCCAAAACCTCAAGACTCTGATCTACCGCCTGATGCCCGCCCTCAACTCAGCCCTTCAGGGAGCCCTCCTCAGTTCTGAGAGATCAGTCATGCCATGTCTCTAGGCCCCAACCCTAACCTAGGTTGGGTTTTCAGGCTTCCATCCCAAGATGCCCGGCCTCCAAGCCCTCCAGACTGGGGACTCTGGAGCCACATCACAGCACTCAGCAATGCCTTTCATAAGTTAACCATGCCCTATGGATCTGCACAAAACTCCCAGTTTTGGAGAAACCTCCATGGTCCCCAAGGCCAACCCCACTTATGGAGGTCATCCCTGGATAGTGATTCACATTCGGACACAGAGTTTGAGCCTCGTCCTCCAGTCAGCCACCCAAGTAGCTGGTCCCAGAGCCAGAAGATTAGACCTTTCATGCCACTAGTCCTATCCTTACCCTAGCTTCTGTTTTCAGGCCTAATCCTGGTTGTCAACTCATCCCTCTGAGGAGCTCGCCTGAAAGCCAACATATCTGGCCTGCCAATGCCCTAGGCCCTAAGCCAGCAATAGGCTGGGTTTTCCGGCATCCATACCTGGAATCCTGCACTCGAATCCATCAACATGGTGTACCCCTGATCCTGAAAACACGGCTCCTCCTGTCCCCCAGAAGGAAATCTTGCTATTTGGAGCTGTGCAAACTCCCTGGAGCAGGAGAAAACATCCATGGCCACATGAGGCCAGCCCCAGTATTTGGTGTCCCTCATGGACATCAACTCCCGCCTGAGTGACCACCTGACATTCTCCTTAAGTTGAAATCCGGGGAGCTCTTCTCAGCTTCTGCATTTCAGGCCTGCCATGCCCTAGTCCCTAACCCTAAACCTAGGTTGGGTATTCAGACTTTTATCCCAAGAGTTTTGCCCAAAAGCTCTCCAGATTGGGGACCCTGGAGAAACACCACAGGACTCTGCCTGCCCTGCAGAAGGATACCATGTCCTATGGAGCTGCACAGAAACTCCTGTTTAGGAGAAAGCTGCAAGGCTCTCAATTCCAACCTCGAATTTAAGCCAACCTGGGCACTAACGTGCAGTCTGGCACAGCCTGTGCTCCTCAAATTATCCTCTTGGGTATCTCACCTCAGAGCCAGCAGATCAGGTCTGCCATTCCTCTAGGCTGCAATTCTAACTCCAGGGTTTTCAGCCGTCCATAGGGTTTTTTTAGGCATCCATACCCAGTGCTCATCTCTCTAATACTTCCATACAGGGGACCGCTGAGACATAAACACTACTCCTTCTTTCCTCCAGAATGAAACCGTGCTATTTGGAACTACACAAAACCCACAGAACGGGAGAAATTTCCATGGCCCCATTTGGCCAGTTCCATATGGACATAAACTCAAGCCTGAGTGACCACCTGACATGTGACCTAATTTCAGATCCCAGGGAGCTAAACTCAGCATCTACATATCAGGCCTGCCATCCCTAAGCCTTAACCCTATCCCTCGCTTGGATTTTCAGACTTCTTCCCCAGAGTCCTGATCCATAAGCCCTCCAGACTGAGGACTCTGAGCCACACCACAAGACTTTGACTCCCCTCCAGATGGAAACCCTGCCATATGAAGATGCACTGCCCCCAGTTTAGGAGAAACATGCACTACCTCCTCCAATTCCACCCCACATTTGTAGGCCACCATTGTCACTAATACAGTCTGGCACAGCCTGGGATGCGCCCATCAAATCAACCCTTTCTGTAGCTCACCCTAGAACCAGTAGATCAAGGCTGCCATGACCATAGGCCTTACTTAACCCTAAGTTAGGAATTCAGTTATCCATACCCTGAGCCCTGTTCTCAGCATATCCACATGGGGGATAATTGAGCCAGAATTCAGGACATATCCTGTCTCCCAGAATGAAACTTTGCTATTTGGAGCTACAAAACAAAAACAAAAAAGCAAAACAAAACAAAAAAAAAAACCCAGAGTGGAAGAAATCTCCAAGACCCCATTAACACAACCCCACATTTAGTGCCTTTCATGAACACAAATTATAGCCTGAGCAAACACCTGACATTCTCCCTAACTTCACATCCCAGGGGGCTCACCTCAGCATCTGAAGATCACGCCTGCCATGCCCAATGCCCAAACCCTAACCCTAGCAAGTGTTTTCGGGCATCTGTCCCTAGAGGCCTAGTCTCAAATCCCTCCATATGGGAATGCCTGAGCCACAAAACAGAGCTCGCCCTGCCCCCCCCCCCAGAAGGAAACCTTACCATTTAGAGCTGTGTAAAACCCTCAGCGTAGGAGAAACCAACATGTCCCCTGAGGGCACCCCCACATTCAGAGGCTGCCCTGGGCACAAATCCACATTGTGACTCTCAACCTAAGCCCAGTATTCAACTCATTCCCATGGGTAGCTCACCCCAGAGCAAGCAGATCAGGCCTGCCATGCCTCTAGGCCCTAAATCTAAACCTCGGTTGGGTTTTCAGGCATCCATACCTAGCGCCATGCTCTCAAATCCCTGAATTGTGGGACCCCTGAGCTATAAAACAGGACTCCTCTGTCCCCCAGGAGGAAACCTTGCTATTTGGAGCTGCACAGAACCCCCAGAGTGGGAGAAACATCCATGGCTTCATGAGGCCACCCTCACTTTCGGCGTCCCTCATGGACCAAAACAGCAGCCTAAGTGACTGCCGTCCATGCATCCTAACTGCACATCCTGTGCAGTTTGCCTCAGCTTCTGCAGACCGAGCCTTCCATGCCCTAGTACCTGACCTTCACCCTGGCTTTGGTTTTCAGACTTCTGTCCCCAGAGTCCTGGCCCACATGGCCTCCAGACCGGGGAGTCTGGATCCACAAAACAGGACTCTGCCTGCCATCCAGAAGGAAACCATGCCCTATGGAGCTGCACAAACCCCCCATATTAAAAGAAAACCGCACGGCTCCCGAGGCCGCCCCCCCCATTACAGAGACCATCTCTGGACAGTGATACGCATTCTGACACTCAGCTTGAGCACTGACCTCCACTCAGTGTCCCTGGTAGCTGGCCCCATAACCAGCCAATCAGATCTGCCATGCTCCTAAGCCCTAAAGCTATTGGGTTTTCAAGCATTCATATTCAGAGGGCTGGTCTTGAATCCATCAATATGGAGGACCACTGAGTCACAAAACAAAACTCCTCCTGCCATCCAGAAAGAAACCTTGCTATTTGGAGCTGTGTAAAACCCTCAGAGGAAAAGAAACCTGCATGGCTCCTGAGGGCACCCCCACTTTTGGAGACCATCCTGGACACAAAACCACACTGTGACCCTCATCTGAGCTGCTTTCCTTGGTAGCTCTCACCAGAGCCAGCAGCAGATTGGGCCTTACATGTCCCTAGACCCTAAAGCTAACCCTCAGTTGGATTTTCAGGCTGTTCTCGAATCCCTCCAAATGGTATATCCCTTGAGCCATAAAACAGGACTGCTCCTGTCCCCCAGAAGGAAACCTCGGTATTTGGAGCTGCACAAAATGCCCAGAGGGGGAGAAACCTTCATGGGTCCATGAGGCCAGCCCCACATTCGGTGGCCCTCATGTTCACAAACGCTACCCTGAGCAACCACCTGACACTTGCCCCAACTCCAGGTCCTGGGGAGCTCATGTCAGCATGTACAGATCAGGCCTGCCATGCCCTAGGCCGTAACTCTCACCCTACCTTGGGTTTTCAGTCTTCCATCACCAGAGTACTGGCTGACAAACCCTCGACATTGGGGATTGTGTAGCAACACCACAGAACTTCTGCCTTCCCTCTTGAGGGAAACAAAGCCCTAAGGAGCTGGCAAAAGCCCACAGATTAGGAAAAAAACTGCACAAACTCTGAGAACACCCTCATCTATGGAGGCCATCCCTGGATAGTAATGCACATTCCTACACTCAGCTTGAGACCTGACCTCTAGTCAGCCACCCAGGTAGCTGGCCCCAGAGCCAGCAGATCCTACCTGCCATGCCCCTTCGGCCTAATCCTAACCCTACCTTTGGTTATCAGGCATCTATCCATAGAGGCCTGGTCTCAATTCCCTCCATACAGGCGGCCCATGGGCCACAAAACAGAACTCCTCCTGCCCCCACAGAAGGAAACCTTGCTATTAAAGCCATGTAAATCCCTCAGAATAGAGGAATCCTGCATGACCCTGAGGCGACCTTCACATTCAGAGGCCGTACTGGACACATACCCGCATTGTGACCCTCAGCCTGAGCCCCATTCTCAACTCAGGGCCCCAAACCCTGGTTAGCTTGCTACAGAACCAACAGATCAGGCCTGCCATGTCCCTATGCCTTAATCCTAACCCTAGGTTGGATTTTCCAGCATCTATATCCAGAGCCCTGCTCTCAAATCCCTCCATAGGGGGAACCCCTGAGCCATAAAAGAGGACTTTGCCTGTACCCCAGAAGGAGTGCTTCCTCTTTGCAGCTGCACAAAACCCTCTAGAGTAGGAGAAACCTCAATGGCCCTATGAGACCACCCTCACATTTTTCAGCTCTCATAGAAATAAATTTCAGCCTGAGCAACTGCTTGACACTTGCCCTATTTGAAATTCTGGGACCTCGCCTCAGCTTTTGCAGATTCGGCCTGCAATGTCCTAGGCCCTAATTATAAACTTAGCTTGGGTTTCAAACTTCCGTCCCCAGAGTCCTGAACCACAATCACTCTAGTTTGGGATCTCTGGAGCCACACCCACAGGACTCTGCCTGCCCTCCAGAAGGAAACCATGCCATATGGAACTGCACAGAATCCCAGTTTAGGAGAAACCTGAATGCTCCTGATTCTAACCCCATTTAAGGAGGCCATCCCTCGACAGTAAAACACATTCTGACATTTACCTTGAGCCCTGACCTCCAGTCAGTCACCCAGGTAGCTGGTCCCAGAGCCAGCAGATAGGACCTGCAATGCCCCTAGACCTTAATCCTAAACCTAGATTGGGGATTCAGGCATCCATACCCAGAGCCCTCCTCATATCCCTCCATATGGCACACACCTGAACCATAAAACAGGACTCCTGTACACCAGAAGGAACCTTGCTTTTTGCAAGTGAACATAAAACCCAGAGCAGGAGAAAACTCTATGGCCCCATGAGGCCACCCCAACATTCAGCAGACCTCATAGACACAAACGCCAACCTCACACTTGCCCCTACATCAGATCCCCGGGAGTTTGCCTCAGAATCTGCAGATCAGAGAGTCATGCCCTAGGCTGTAACTCAAACCCTAGTTTGGGTTTTCAGACTTCTGTCTCAAAACTCTTGGCCCACAAGGCCTTAAGAATGGGGACTCTGGAGCCGCACCACAAGATTCTGTCTGCCATCCAAAAGGAAACTATGTCCTATGGAGCTGCAAAAAAAGCCCAGATTAGGAGAAACATGCATGGCCCCTGAGGTTGTCCCCTAGTTCAGAGGCCACATTGGACACAAATCCATATTGTGACCCTGAGCCTGGGCACCATTTTCAATTCAGCCCCCTGGGTAGCTTGCAACAGAGCCAGCAGATTGGACCTGGCATGCCGCTAGGCCCTAATCGTAGGTCTAAATTGGCTTTCAGGCATCCATACTCATAGGCCTAGTCTCCAATCCTTCCATACGGAGAACCCCTGAGCCATAAAATGGGACTCCTACTGTTCTCTAGAAGGATACCTTGCTCTTTGTCCCAGCTTAAAACCGCCAGAGCGGGAGAAAACATCTATGGCTCCATGAGGCAAGCCCCACATTTTGAAACCCTCATGGATACAAATTCCAGCCTGATCGACCGCCTGACTAGTCCTCTATATTCAGATCCCAAGGAGCTCGCCTCAGAGTTTGAAGATCAGGTCTGCCATGCCTTAGGCCCCAACCCAAACCCTAGCTTGCATTTTCCCAACTTCCATCCCCAGAGTCATGCCCCACAAGCCCTCCAGAATTGGGGACTCCAGAGCCAAACCAAGGGACTCTGCCTGCCCTCCAGAGAAAACTGTGTTCTATAGAGCTGCACAAGTGCACAGATTAGGAGAAACCTGCATGGCTGCCGAGGCCACCCCCATTTGTGGAAGCCAGCATTGGACCTAATACATTCTGGTACAGCCCCAACCAATAGTCATCCACACAGGTAGCTGGCCCCAGAGCCAGCAGTTTGGATTTGGCATGTGCCTCGGCCCTAATCCTAATCCTAGCTTGGGTTTTCAGACATCTGTCCCCGGAGACCTGGTCTAGAATCCCTCCATGTGGAGGACCTCTGAGCCACAAAACACAACTCGTCCTGACCCATGCCCCCCAGGAGGAAATCTTGTAATTTGGAGCTGTGTAAAACCCTCAGAGTAGGAGAAACCTTTATGGTCCCTGAGGCCACACACACTTCGGAGTCTGACCTGGACATAAACCCATATTGTGACCCTCAGCCTGAGCCCCCTTTTCAATTCAGTCCCCTGGGGAGCTCACTGCAGAGCTTGCAGATCAGGTTTGCATGTACCTAGGCCCTAATCTTAACCCAAGATTTGGTTTTCAGGCATCCATACCCAGACCCCTGCTCTTGAATGCCTCCATATGGAGGGCCCATGAGCCATAAACTAGGAGTCCTCCTGACTCCCAGAATGAAACCTTGGTATTTTGACATGTGCAAAAACCCTACAGTGGGAAAAAAAAAAAATGGACCCATGAGGCTACCCCCACATTCAGCGGCCCCCGTGGATATAAACTACAGCTTGAGTGACCACATGAAACTCCCCCCTAACTTCAGGTACTTCAAGCTCTATAGGTTGGTCATGCCATGCCCTAGCCCTAACCCTAACCCTAACCCTAGCTTGGGGGTTTTCAGACTTTCATCCCCAGTATCCTTTCCCACAAGTATCCTCTCTGGTAGCTACAGCGTACAAAGAGAATACAATACAGAAGCATACTTTTTGTCTCCCAGAATGGCCATGCCATGTGGTTCCATAATGATCCTGGAAGGAAGCCACCTTCACAGAACAAACTTCATCTGGGAGGACTCCCAAATCCCTTGTCCTGGACACTAGATCCCTCTGAGGCTAGGGTCACACAGAGGGACAGAGTTTCCCCCTGCCCGTCCGGATTTAAGGGACACCTGCTGTTCCAGGACAAAAGATTCTGAAATAATTAATGGGCCTGCCATCCAGCCAGGCACCTGGGAGAGAAATCTACTCCAAGCATGAAGGACAGACCGAGAGACAAAAACCGAAAGCCTTGTGTGACATGTACCATGACATGGGACACTCAGGAGGACTGTGGGTGTGCTGGGTTGGCCACAATGGAGGTCAGGAGGACCGGGAGTTCTCCGGGAGGGTGTGGCAGCTGTGCCCTTGGGCTGCTACATGTGGCAGTGTGACTGGGCATTTGCCATACCAGAAAAAAAAACAGTGCAGGCGAGGGGCAGTGTCCCTAATCTCTCCCTAAACTGCAAGGCAAAAGTTCGGGAATCATCTTTCAGTACGATTTCATGTCACATGTGTTTGGGAGACCCTAAAGCTGATTGTGTAGAACATGAAGTATGTAGTTGACTGTGGCTTTCAAGCCTGAGGGGTGGGGGTCAGAGCACACTGGATATTTCATTCTCTACTTTCAGAGTATGATGACTTTTCCCGCCTTCATCTCCAACACAAGCACAGGAAACAAAGGAAACTCAGATCTACACTTCTACATGTCAACAGAAATCTGAAAACCCAAGTTCTCCCAGGAGCTAAATCTTCATGACCAACATGATGGACAGGGGAGGCAGACACCAAGGAAACAAAAGAATACACATCTTGAGCATGTGAACTGGCCCACTTCTCTACCTGTCGGAAGCAAGCCATGCCTGCCTGGAGGGAATCCCACCTGCATCTGGTCCATCTGTCTGCTGCCCTTGAGCAGAGCAGAGGATGGGCTGAGCTTTTGTGGGTGTCATGGGGTGATGGCCAGTGGGCAACAGATGCCACCTCCTGAGGACCTATATAGCACCAGCTCCTGGTCCTCAGCTAAGATGAAACAATATTTATGTTTAGTGAACTATTTCTGGGGACAGGGAATGTGCTCAGTGCTTTGGTGACTATATTTTATTAAAAGCCCCTTAGTCATCTAAGGACAATCAACAGCCTCCAGAAGCAGAGAAAGAGCCACACCCAGGAACCAAGAAGACAGACCAGAAAGGCTCTGCACAGGCCAGTTTGCATTTCTGTAGTTCTTCTGGAGCTAGACTGCCCCCAGTGCCCCTGGGGATCGTGGGTCAGGCCCGGCGCACACCCTGAGGCTGCACTGTTGGAACCCATGACAAGCCTCCTGGTCCCTTCCTCTGCGAGACACCCCCTATCCCTGGACGACCCCAGCCTGCTTCTTGGAACTCCCATGCCCCTTTTTGACTCCATCGTTCACTTTTCCCATCACGGCCATAATACAGAGTACAGTTGAACTACTTTCTGTTCTGTCATTTAAATCTAATTTTATCATAGTTGCTCTAAAACTAAACCTTGCATCATTTATCCTGATGTAGAATCACTTGTTGCTTTGCATGACTGAACTGTGGATTCTGAGTGCCCTCACAGTGTCATGGGGCTAGTGTCCAGGGCTAGGTCCTCACTAAGCCAACCCAGATGGCACAGTGAAGGCCTGACGCAGGCACTGCTGTTTTTGTGCAAGTAAGGCAGCACAGCCAAAACCTGGGTTTTGGATCACAATGGCTCATGGCCTCTCAACCACTTCGGATGGTATGGGGACACACCCTGAAGACACTTGCTAGTCCAGTGTCACCCTGGGAAATTTACAAGGAGTAGCCATTGTGTCAAAAGGGGGAAATTAATAGGAGTGGGGACGATGGGAGTCAGAACTCCTGAGAGAGAATCCACCTTGAGGACTGCCCAGAACTTCCTAGGAGTTCATCCAATTGTCTTGCATGAATCAATTCATCTAAATTCATTTCCTCATTTTAGAAATGATGAGTCTAGGGATGCCTAGGTGGTTCAGTTGTTTAAGTCGCTGCCTTCCCAGCATCAGGGATCGAGTCCCACATTGGGCTACTTGTTCGACAAGGAGCCTGATTCTCCCTCTGCCTCTGCCTGCCATTCTATCTGCCTGCCTGTGATCACTCTGTTTCAATCTCTAACTAATTAGTAAAAAAATCTTAAAAAAAAAAAAAAGAAATGATGATCCTCAAACTCCGATAAAATGACTCTCCTAGGTCATAAGGGAAATCAGTGAAAGAGCCAGACTGAGCCTGGAGATGGCCTCCAGCAGGTTCCCCCAGAGCGGTTTCAGCTAGAGATGCAATCACCTATATATCTTTGCTGGACTCATCACCCCATGACACCCACACCATGATTCTCTTGGGACTCTTCATGGGACCTATTCTGGGAAAAAGGGTCATGTCAGTGCCACAGAAACCTCTGACACAGGTTCTAATGAGACTCTGTGATGTCATTGGAGTCCCAAGCCATAGACCATCTCAGAGTTTGTCTGCAAAGATACAGTTGGTGGGAAAGCAACATGCTGACAGAAGGTGGAGGAAAATGTAAAAGCTGGGGAAAGAAAGTTTGCTCATGTCCCATCTGGCCCTTCATGATATGTGGTGTTCAGCAGTGTAAGCCCTCCAAACACCTCCCAGTGGTTTCACTGAAATCACCCCTAAGGTTTGAAGTTGAGCTTCATACATGCGTCATGAGCATTCTGGTCAGCTCATGGAAGCATGACACAGAACATAATGAAGCCACAGCCTTGACCGATGTATAGTCATGGAGCAATAGCTTTCTCCAAATATATTCTGAAATGGTTAAAAAAATCATTGATAAAACATGGATATTTTTGATTAAAAAGAAAAACCATACTTGTTGAATTAGTAAGTATGTATGCAGTATCTACTTAGTGCAAATGTATAGCTCTAGTCCCACCTGGGAGCTTCCAATGAGTGTAGGATATAATCAATAAACCAACAATAGGAAGGAATGCAGGCTAAGAGCTAAGAGAACCATTCCATTCAGAGACGCCCATTAAGGAAGCCCAATGAGAAGATGCTTTTGGCCAAGACCGGAAAGACAGCGCCAGCAAATTCATCTGTGAGAAGAGTCACAGAGCAATTCAATTTTAATTATTTTGATGATAAAACATAAATGTCAGGAAATATTGTCTTAAGTGTTGCTTTGGAACATTCCGTTCTTCTCCATAACTATTTGGGTTACATGCTAAATTTACTCAATGTAAAATACTCTCAGAAATGTCTTATTTAAGCATGGGCATCTTGTGTTAAAGTCAAACATATTAACCCTAGAAAACCCCTGAACCCTAACCCTAACCCATGACCCTAAATCCTGAACCCAACCCTGACCCTCGGGTGGTCTACCAGGGGTATTTCCTCAGAGACCTGGCTGGCGCCACAGTCCCAGGGACTGGGGAAAACTGAAAAATTTCAGAGGAATCCGCCTGCCTCCCAGAAGGAAACCATGGCAATTGGAACCCCGAAAATGATTCAGAGCAGGAGAAATCTTCATGGCCACCTGAGGCCACCCCCACATTCCATGGCCTGTTGGACACAAACCACACCCTCAACTCAGCCCTCTGGGAGTCTTGTCACACAGCTGGAAGGTTAAACCTGCCATGATCCTAGGCCCCAATCCTAACCCTAGGTTTGGTTCCTAAAGGACCATACCCAGAGGCCTGACTCCAAATCCCCAGGGAATGGGGACACCTGAGCGAAGCACAGTCTCATCCTACAACAAAGTCAGAAATCATGCCCTTTGGAACTGCAGAAAGGACTTAGAGCAGGAGAAATCTGAATGACATATTGAACCACTCCCTGCTTATTTATATTTTCATACCAGACTGAACACAGAGCCTGGGCCTGATACTCTCCTTAACTCTGGCCTTCAATTCAGATGTCTCTGAAGGTCTCCATACCTAAGCAGATCAAACCTTCCATGATCCTGGGACTACCCCTAATCTAGCTGAAGACATAGGAAAAAACACAAACATACCTTTTTACTAAGAGGCCATACAAGTGACCAAGAGACACACAAAAAAAAGTGTTCTACAGCAATAGCCATCAGGAAAATACAAATCAAAACCACAGTGAGATACCACCTCACATCAGCTGGCATGTCTAAAATGATCAAGGCATGGAAAACAAATGCTAGCGAGGACATGGTTAGAGGGGAACACTCTTACACTGCTGGTGGCAATGCACCCTCGTACAACCACTCTGCCACATGTTATCGAGTTTCTTCCCAAACTTAAAAATAGACAACACAGCAATTGCACTGCTTGGTATTTAACCCAAAGATACAGATTTTGGGGCATCTGGGTGGCTCAGTGGGTCAAGCCTCCAGGATCTCAGGGTCCTGGGATCAAGATCCACATCAGGCTGTCTGCTCAGAAGGGAGCCTGCTTCCCCCCCTCCTCTGCCTGCCTCTCTGCCTGCTTGTGATCTCTCTCTATCTCCGTCAAGTCAATAAATAAAATCGAAAGAAAATACAGATTGATGAAAAAAAAAATAGTGGCATCCCCCCCCCCCCAGTGTTCATTATAGCATTATCCACTCTAGCCAAACTATGGACAGAGCGCTGATGTCCATGGACAGATGAATGGATAAAGAAGATGTGGTTCATATCTACAACAGAATACTATTCATCCATCATAGAGGATGAAGACTAACCATCGCATCCACCTGGAAGGAACTGGTGGGTATTACGCTGAGTGAAATAAGGCTATCAGAGAAAAGCAAGCGTCACATGGGTTCACCTATGTAAAATAGAAGAAACAACACAGAGCATCAGAGGGGAAGGGGGGAAACTGAATGTGAAGTCGTCAGAGAGGGAGAAAAAAACCATGAGAGACACTTCATTACAGAAACGAACTCAGGATTCCTGGAGGGCAGTGGCGTGGGGGATGGGGCAACTGGGTGGTAGGCCTTAAAGAGGACCCATGATGCAATGATCACTGGGAAGTATACACATTTGATCTATTATTGAACACTACAGGTGTCCTATAAGTTGGTGTCCTATAAGTTGTCCTATAAGTGTTATAGTGTCCTATAACACTAATGGTGTCCTATAAGTTGGCTCATTGAATTAAGTTAAACAAAAAGAAGTCAAGCAAACACTCCTAAAAATTTGTATGGAACCACCAAAGATACTGAACAGACAATGCAATGTTGAGAAAAAAAACAATGCTGGAGGAATCACAATTCCAGATTTCAAGTCATACTACATAGCTGTGGTCATCCAAACTATGGCACTGGCACAAAAAAATACACACAGTGACCTAGGGAACAGGATAGAAGCTCAGATATAAACCCGCAACTCTGTGGCCTATTAGTCTTCCACAGAGAGCAGGCAAGAATATAGAAAGGAAAAGAACAGTCTCTATAGTGTTGGGAAAACTGGACAGCTATGCACAGAAGAATGCAATTACTCTGCTTCCTTATGCCAAACAGACATAGAAGTTCAAAACAGTTTCAAGGCCTCAGTGGGAGACTGGAAACCATAAAAATCAAAGAGGGCACAGACCGTAACTTCCTGACATGGACCAAAGCAAACATTTTCTAGACTGTCTCCTGAGGCAAGGAAATAAAGGCAAAAATAAACAACTGGGACTGTAACACAATAAAGTTTCCACACAGCAGAAGAGCAAGGAAGAAGTAATAAGGGTGTGGGAGGTTGGGG
Source organism: Mustela putorius furo (assembly GCF_011764305.1). Lineage (NCBI taxonomy): Eukaryota > Metazoa > Chordata > Mammalia > Carnivora > Mustelidae > Mustela > Mustela putorius. The sequence goes on along the minus strand of NW_025422122.1, from coordinate 1,038,982 downwards.
TACCAGGTGGTAGGTACTGTAGAGGGCACGGACTGCATGGAGCACTGGTGTGGTAAAAAAAATAATGAATACTGTTATGCTGAAAATAAATATATTTAATTAAAAAAAAGACAACATACTGAAAGGGAGAAAATATTTATTAAAAAAAAAAAAAAACCCTACGCAGTATGGGGATAGTGTCCAAAATATGTGGAATGGCTACAATTTAACACCCCGAAATACAAATAATCCAGTTAAAAAATGGTTTGAAATTATCTTCTCCCATTCCATCGTTTACCATTGTTTTCATGAATGTTTCCTTTGCTGTGCAGAAGCTTTTGATTTTGATGAATTTCCAAAGTTCATTTTCGCTTTGTTTCCTTTGCCTTTGGAGACATATCTTTTTTTTAATTAAATTAATTTATTTTCTCAGAAAAAAAGTATTCCATTATTTTTTCACCACGCCCCCAGTGCTTCATGCAATCCATGCCCTCTATAATACTATGATACTATCAGACTATGGACTCTGAAAAAGAATATGAGAGCTTTGAAAGAGCGGGGAGTGAGAGGTTGGCAGAAGCTATTGGTATGTATAAGAGAGAGGGCAGGGATTACATAGATCACTAACCGTGGTGGAAAAAACAAAGAATAATTTTACACTTAAAAGAAATTAAAAAGAAAAAAAAAAACAGTTGTATGCTAATATGCTAAGCAACCTAGGTGAAATGGCTGCATTCCTAGGAAAGTATAAAATTCCAAAATTGAACCAGTAAGCAATGTAGAACCTGAATAGACCATTATCCAGTAACGAGATTGAAGTAGTGATCAAAAACCTCCCAAAAAACAAGAGCTCAGGAACAGACAGCTTCCCTGGGCATCTCTACCAAACTTTCAGAGTAGAAATAACACCTATTCACCTGAAGATCTTTCCAAAAATGGAAGCAGAAGAAAACTTCCAGACTCTTCTTATGTAGCCAGCATTACCCTGATCCCCAAACCAGGAAAAGACCTCACCAAAAAGGAGAATTTCAGACAAATATCACTGATGAATATGGATACTAAGATTCTCAACAATATGCAAGCTCATAGGATCCAACAGTATATTCAAAAGATGATCCACCATGACCAGGTGGGATCTATCCCTGGGTTGCAAGGATGGTTCAACATTCCCAAATCAATCAATGTCATAAACAAATTAATAAGCGAAGACAGAAAAACCACATGGTCATCTCAATTGGTGAAAAGAACACATTTGAGAAAATCCGGCTTTTGTTCCTGAATAAAACACTTCAAAGTAGGGATAGAGGGAACCTTCATCAGCTTCCTTAAGGGTATCTATGAAAACACCACAGTGAATACCATCCTCAATGGGTAAAAGCTGACAGCCTTCCCTTAGAGATCAGAATCATGACAGGGATGCCCACTCTCTCCACTCTTATTCAACATAGTATTTGAAGTCCTAGCAACAGCAATCAGACAACAAGGAGAAATAAAATGTATCCAAATTGGCAATGAAGAAGTCAAACTCTCTCTTCATAGATGACATACTTTATATGGAAAACCCAAAAGACTCCACCCCAAAACTACTAGAACTCATACAGCACTTCAATAATGCGGGAGGATACAAAATCTTTGTACAAAAATCAGTGGTTTTCTTATCCTTTAACAATAAAAAATACAGAAAGGGAGAATCAATTCCATTTACTACAGCTCCAAAACCATAAGATACCTGGGAATAAACCAAACCAAAGGGATAAGCAATCTATATTCAGGGAACTACAGAACACTCATGAAATAAATGGAAGAAAACCATAAAGATGGAAGACCATTCCATGCTCATGGATCAGAAGAATAAACAGTCTTAAAAAGTCTATACAGCCTAGAGAAATCTATCCTTTTAATGCCATTCTGATCAAAATTCCTCCGGTATTTTTCAAAGAGCTGGAGCAAACACAAGCCTAAAATTGGTGTGGAATCAGAGGAGATCCCGTATTGCTAAGAAAATGCCAAAAAGAAAAGAACAAAACTGGGTGCACCCTGTTGCCTGGTTTCAAGGGTTACTACAAAGCTGTGATCACCAAGACAGCAGGGGACTGGCATAAAAACAGGCCATTAGACCAGTGTAACAGAGTAGAGAGCTCAGATATGGACCATCAATCTATAGTCAAATAATTTTTCAAGAAAGCAGGAAAAAATATACAAAGGAAAAAAAAAGTCTTTTCAATAAATGCCGCTGAGAAAATTGTGAGAGCTTTGTGTAGATGAATGAAACTCGACCATTCTCTGACACCATACACAAAGAGAAACTCGGAATGGATAAAAGACCTCAACCTGAGGCAGGAATCCATCAGAATCTTGGAGGAGAACATAGGCAGAAACCTCTTCAACATTGGCCATAGCAACTTCTTTCAAAATATGTCTCCAAAGGCAAAGGAAAAAAAAAAAAAAAAAGTGAAGATGAACGTTTGGGACTTCATAAAGATCAAAAGCTTCTACACAGCAAAGGAAACAGTCAACAAAACAATGAGGTATGGAGTGCATGGAACACTGGGTGTTGTGCTAAAACATAGAATACGGTTACACTGAAAATAATTAAAAAAATTAAACAGTTGTATGCCAATATGCTAAGCAACCTTTGTGAAATGGATGCATTTTTAGAAAAGTATAATCCCAAAATTGAACCGGGAAGGAATTCACAACATGAATAGACTTTTACCCAGTAACCAGATTGAAGCAGTGATCAAAAACCTCCCAATAAACAAGAGCCCAGGACTTGATGGATTCACAGGAGAAATCTACCAGACTTTCATAGAAGAAATAACATGTCTTCTCCTGAAGCTCGTTCCAAAAATTAAGCAGAAAGAAAACTTCCAGACCCTTTTTATGAAGGAAGCATTACCCTGCTCCACAAACCAGGCAAAGACCTCACCAAAAGGGATAATTTCAGACCAATATCACTGATGAATATGGATACTAAGATTCTCAACAAGATCCTAGCTCACAGGATCCAACAGTACATTCAAAAGATGATCCACCATGACCAGGTGGGATCTATCCCTGGATTGCAAGGATGGTTCAGCATTCACAAATCAATCAATGTCATAGAACAAATTATGAAGTGTAGAGAGGAGAACCACATGGTCCTCTCCATTGATGAAGAAAAAGCATTTAGACAAAATCCAGCATCCGGTCCTGAATAAAATGTTTCAAAGTATAGGGATAGAGGGAACATTAGTCAACTTCATAAAATGTTTCTATGAAAAACCCACAGTGAATATCATCCTCGATGGGTAAAAGCTGACAGGCTTCCCTTTGAGATCAGGAACATGACAAGGATGCCCACTCTCACCACTCTTGTTCTACAAACTATTTGAAATCCTAGCAACAGCAATCAGACAACAAAGAGAAATAAAAGGTATCCAAATTGGTAATGAAGAAGTCAAACACTCTCTCCTCACAGATGACATACTTTATATGGAAAACCCAAAACACCCCACCTCCAAACTACCAGAACTCATACAGCAACTAAATAATGTGGCAGGATACAAAATCATTTTACAGGGGTGCCTGGGTGGCTCAGTGGGTTAAAGCCTCTTCCTTCGGCTCAGGTCATGATCCCAGGGTCCTGGGATCGAGTCCTGCATCGGGCTGTCCGCTCCGCGGAGAGCCTGCTTCCTCCTCTCTCTCTTTATACCTGCCTCTCTGCCTACTTGTGATCTCTGTCTGTCAAATAAATAAAGTTTAAAAAAAATCATTGTACAGAAATCAGTGGCTTTCTTCTACATTATCAATGAAAATACAGAAAGGGACATTAGAGAATCAATTCCATTTACTACAGCACTGAAACCATAAGATACCTGGGAATAAACCATCCCAAAGAAGTAAAGGATTTTTCTCGAGGAACTACAGAACACTCATGAAAAAAATTGAAGAAAACTAAAAAGACAGAAGACCATTCCATGCTCATGGATCAGAAGAATAAACATTGTTAAAATGGATAAAAGACCTCAACGTAAGACAGTAATCCATCAGAACCCTAGAGGAGAACATAGGCAGTAATCTCTTCTATATCAGCCACAGCAGCTTCTTTCAAGATATGTCTCCAAAGGCAAAGGAAACAAAAGCCAAAATAAACTTTTGGGACTTCATCAAAATCAAAAGCTTCTGCACAGCAAAGGAAAGAGTCAAAAAAACAAAGATGCAACCCACGGAATGTGATAAGATATTTGCAAATGACAGTACAGACAAAAGGTTGACATCCAGGATCTATAATGAACTCCTCAAACTCAACACATAGGAAATAGGCAAGCATATCAAAAAATGGGCAGAAGATATGAACAGACAATTCTCCAATGAAGACATACAAATGGCAATCAGACACATGAAAAAATGTACATCATCACTAGCCCTCAGGGTGATTCAAATTAAAACCACATTGAGATATCACCTTACACCAGTTAGAATGGCCAAAATTAACAAAACAAGAAACAACATGTCTTGGAGAGGATGTGGAGAAAGGGGAACCATTTTACACTGTTGGTGGGAATGCAAGTTGGTGCAGCCTCTTTGGAGAACAGTGTGGAGATTCCTCAAGAAATTAAAAATAGAACTTCCCTATGACCCTGCAATTGCACTCCTGGGTATTTACCCCAAAGATACAGATGTCGTGAAAAGAAGGGCCATCTGTACCCTAATGTTTATAGCAGCAAAGGCCACGGTCGCCAAACTATGAAAGAACGAATTTGTCCTTCAACGGACGAATGGATAAGGAAGATGTGGTCCATATACACTATGGAGTATTATGCCTCCATTAGAAAGGATGAATACCCAACTTTTGTAGCAGCATGGACGGGACTGGAAGAGATTATGCTGAATGAAGAAAGGCAGAGAGAGTCAATTATCATATGGTTTCACTTATTTGTGCAGCATAACAAATATCATGGAGGACAAGGGGTCTTAGAGAGGAGAAGGGAGTTGGGGGGGGGAATTGAAGGGGAGGTGAATCATGAGAGACTATGGACTCTGAAAAACAACTGAGCGGTTTGAAGTGGAGGGGGGGGGGGAGCTTGGGGTACCAGGTGGTGGGTATTATAGAGGGCACAGATTGCATGGAGCACTGGGTTGGTGAAAAAAATAATGAATACTGTTTTTCTGAAAATAAAGAAATTAATTTATTAAAAAAAAAAAAATTGTTAAAATATTTATACTGGAGACAAGATGGCGGAGAAGTAGGAGGCGGCTCCCTTTCAACCTGGACCCTAAAGTGAGCTGATTACTTCTGTTGAACTCCACTCACCGACAAAATCAGCCTGAGACCCGAATTATACACGTCTGGATCTCTACCGGAGCAGAAGACGCCAGTGGGCAGGTAAAGCGGAGTGGGAAAGTCGGACTGATATTGGAAGATAAACAAAAGGGGGAGGGTGCTACCAGAGGTGACCCACTGGAAAGTAATATCCCAATAAGAGAGTGCCCTGCGTCTGGGGACCAGCATTATCTCAGAAGTATGGTAGAAAGCACTCAAGAAGAGCAAAGGATCACTGGGGAGAAATTGCAGGAATCAGGGTGTTAGGGTCAGGGCCTTAAGTCCCCAGACCCAGGACAGCCACCCCTGGTGCAGAGCCAGAAAGAGTGCGGCAGAGAAACCAGGTCTTGGTCCCTGAACCACCAGCAAGCTCGCCTGAGAGTGTGTGGTGCCCAGCTCCCATGAGGGGCTGGGAGCCTCGCCAGCCAACAGAAGCACAGCCTTTTTTTGCAGTCCCCATGCAAGTGCCCTGCCATGCCATCAGAGTCCGAGTCATGCCCTGTGCCCTCCCCAGACAGAGATGGCACAGGCACCAGCCTGGTGCTCTTGGACCTGGAAAGACCAGGCACTCCCAGCTTGTGCCAGTGGGAAAATCTCAGTGTGCGATTGCTGCTTGGAACTTCTCTGGCAGTCTGGAGCTGCCCAGACAGCCGCCACTGCTGTGGTTTTGGGTACAAGCAAAAAATCTTGAGTCCCCAGGGACCGCGACTGGGAACCTGCTCTGCCAGTGTTGAAGGGGGGATTTATTTGGGCTCTCCAGCCAGATTGAGGCTTCTCTCTGAGACGGAGGTCAGGGTACAGTTTGCTTTCCTCTAAACCTACAAAAACCATCAAAATCCCTCAAGAAAAGAGAGAAAAACAAAAGTGAACAAATATAAAAACCTCCAGAGAACAAAAGCCTGAAAAAACAGTTTCCTAAGAGCCCACCCCCTTGATGGGAGTGGGAGGACTTAACTCAGAACATCATTGACTGAAAACCCACGTGGCAGGCCCCTCCCCCAGGAAACCAACTGGGAAAGGAAAAAAAAAAGACAACAAGAGAACAACCACCACTACTTCATAGGACAATTTTTATTATTAATTTGTTCCCACTATCCTGGCACATTTTTTTAAAGATAATTTTTTATTATTATATAGAAAATTTTTTAACCATCTCACAGTGAGATGTCCAGTACATCAAATTCCATAATAACCTTCTAACCTGAACTTTTTGATACATACACCTGTGTTTTCCTTTTGCATTTCTGTTTTTTAAATTTATTTTTTTTTAATTTTAGTTTAGTTTAGTCTAGTTTATTCCTTTTTTTAATTTTAATTTTCTAATATTCATATAGAATTAAACTTCAAGGCAATCCCCTTTCCCCAATCAATGCCACCCCTATAGGTAAAACAATTCCTAATCCCCCTTTATCTTAGGAAAGTGGAGTCTTTAACAAATCTATCAAGATACATCCGGAAAAAAACAACACCAAAAAAATAAATAATAAATAAAACCTTCCTCACCCACACTGAAAATTTACAGCACTCTACAATCTTTTTCTTCCACCAGTATTTCGTGTTTTTTTTTTTTTTTTACATATTTGACAGAGAGATATCACAAGTAGGCAGAGAGGCAGGCAGAGAGAGAGAGAGGAGGAAGCAGGCTCCCTGCTGAGCAGAGAGCCCTATGCGGGACTCGATCCCAGGACCCTGAGATCATGACCTGAGCCGAAGGCAGCGGCTTAACTCACTGAGCCACCCAGGCGCCCCTACTTCTGTGTTTTTGTGTTTCTCCTGATAGTATATAAATCTTACACTCGGGGTTCATTCTGATGAGGTTATTCCTTTATTTGCATATATATATGCAAATATATATATATTTTTTTTCTCTTCTCATATACTTTTATCAGTCTTTTTGTTTGTCTGTTTTTGTTTGTAAACTTCATAAATCTTACCTTGGAACCCATTTGGGCTGAACCTTCTCTTTTATCTCACCTTTCATTCTTGTCTCTCTCCCTCTCTCTTTTTTTCTTTTCCTTTTCTTTTTCCTCTCATTTGGGTGGGTAACTCTGATTGATCAGAAGCATTCCAGGGTGCACCTTGACTGCACCACTGTCGATACATCCAGCTACACCCATTCAGCCATCTCTCACCAAAATGACTAGGAGGAGGAATGCCCAACTGAAGAAAAATACAAAAAATGGACCTTCTGCAACAGAGCTAATGGCTATAAACATAGACAATGTGTCAGAAAGAGAATTCAGGCTAACAATTATCCAAGCAATAGCTAGGTTGGAGAAAGCCATGAGTGACCAAAAGGAATTGATTAGAGCCGAAGTTAAAACGACCAGGGATCACGTTTTCGATATTAGGGAAGAGCTGAAAACTACCAGGGATGAGCTTCACAATGCTCTCAATGAGTTCCACTCTAATCTAAATTCTCTCAAAGCTAGAGTAACTGAGACAGAGGATAGAATTAGTGATCTGGAGAATGAACAGATAGAGAAAAAGTATCAGGAGGAAGCCTTAAACAAACAGCTTAGAGCCATGAAAACAGAATCACGGAAATAAATGATGCCATGAAATGTTCCAACGTCAGAATTATTAGAATCCCTGAAGGAGAGGAGAAATAAAGAACTTTAGAAGATATAGTGGACAAGTTTTCATGAAAATTTTCCAAATCTCGTGAATGGAACCAGCATTCCTGTACTAGAGGCCGAACGGTTTCCCCCCAAGATTACAGATTCTCAAAGGTCCTAGAGACACCTAGTAGTAAGAATGAAGAAATATAATTGTAGGCAGAACCTCTTGAAAGTAGCTAGGACAAAGAAGATCCTTACGTACAGAGGAAAGCCCATCAGAATAATGTCAGACCTCTAAACAGACACCTGGCAAGCCAGAGAGGGCTGGCAAGATATATTCAGGGCATTGAATGAGAAGAACATGCAGCCAAGAATACTTTACCCAGCAAGACTGACATTCAAAATGGATGGAGAGATAAAGAGTTTCCAAGATCCGCAAGACTTAAAAGACTATGCAACCACCAAGCCGACACTGCAGGAAATATTAAGGGGGTTCTATAAAAGAGGAAAAAACCCCAGAGTAGTATGAACAGAAATATAGAGACCATCTACAGAAAGAAAGACTTCGAATGTAACACGATGTCAATAAAAACGTATCTATCAATAATCATCCTAAATGTGAATGGCCTAAATGTGCACATAAAATGGCACAGGGTTGCAGACTGGATTAAATGACAGGACCCATCCATATGTTGTCTACAAGAGACCCATTTTGAACCTAAAGATACACCCAGACTGAAAGTGAAGGGACGGAGAAGCATCTTTCATGCCAATGGGCCTCAAAAGAAGGCCGGGGTAGCGATTCTCATATCAGATAAGTTAGATTTTAAACTAAAGGCTGTAGTCAGAGATACAGAAGGACACTACATAATCCTTAAAGGGACTATCCATCAAGATGATCAAACAATTGTAAATATCCATGCTCCCAATATGGGAGCAGCCAATTACATAAGAAAACTGTTAATCAAGATAAAGAGTCATATTGATATGAATACACTAATCATAGGAGATCTTAACATGCCTCTCTCAGAAATAGACAGATCATTGAAGCAGAAAATCAATAAAGAAACAAGAGCATTGAATGACACATTGGACCAGATGGACCTTATAGATATATACAGAACATTCCACCCTAAAACAACAAAATACTCATTCTTCTCAAGTCCACATGGAGCTTTCTCACGAATAGACCACATACTGAGTCACAAAACGGGACTCAACCGATACCAAAAGACTTAGATTATTCCCTGCACATCCTCAGATCATAATGCTTTGAAACTGGAGCTCAATCACAAGGAAAAGTTCAGAAGGAACTCAAACACCTGGAAGCTAAAGACCACATTGCTTAAGAATGCTTGGATCAACCAGGAGATCAAAGAAGAACTAAAACAAATGGAAACCAATGAGAATGAAGACACTTCGATCCAAAACCTGTGGAATACAGCAAAGGCGGTCCTAAGGGGGTAATACATAGCCATCCAAGCATCCCTCAAACAAACAAACAAACAAACAAACAAACAAAAAAAAAAAACTGAAAAATCCAGAACACAGCAGCTGTCTTTACACCTTAAAGAACTGGAGAATCAACAACAAAACAAACCAACTCCACACACAAGAAGGGAAATAATCAAGATTAGAGCTGAGATCAATGAGGTAGAAACCAGAGATACAGTAGAACATATCAGTGAAACTAGAAGCTGGTTTTTTGAAAGAATCAATAAGATCGATAAACCACTGGCCACACTAATCCAAAACAAAAGAGAGAAAGCTCAAATTCATAAAATTATGAATGAAAAGGGAGAGATCACAATGAACACCAAGGAAATAGAAACAACTATCAGAAGTTATCAATAGTTATATGCCAATAAGCTAAGCAACCTAGATGAAATGGATGCATTCCTGGAAAACTATAAACTCCCAAAATTGAACCAGGAAGAAACTGACAATCTGAAGACCAATATCTACTAATGAGGTTGAAGCGGTGATCAAAAACCTCCCAAAAAACAAGAACCCAGGCCCTGATGGATTCATTTGGGAATTCTATGAAACATTCAAAGAAGAAATAACACCTATTCTCCTGAAACTGTTTCAAAAAATTGAAGCAGAGAGAGGTCGACAAGATGGTGGGGAAGTAGGAGGAGATGGCTTTTCAACCTGTACCCCAAAGTGAGCTGATTACCTACCAAAGAACTCCAATCACCCATGAAATTTGCCTGAGATCAGTATTATACACGTCTGGATCTCTACAGGGGCAGAAGACACCAGTGGGCAGGTAACGCGGAGTGGGAATGGGGGACTGATATCAGAAGATAAACAAAAGGGGGAGGGAGCCACCAGAGGCGACCAGTTGGAAAGTAATACCCCAATAGGAGCGAGATTGCCCTGCATCTGGGGACCAGCATTAACTTGGAGACTGGTGGAAAGCACTCCAAAAGAGCTAAGAATCTCCGGGGAGGGGGGAATTGTGGGAATCGGGATGGCTAGCAACAGGGGCTTAAGTCCCTGGTCCCAGGACAGCCTCCCCTGGTGCTGAGCCAGAGAGAGTGCAGCCAAGAAACCAGGTGTTGGTCCCTAAGCCACCAGCGCACCTGAGAATGCATGGGTTCTGGCTCCCTTGAGGGGATGGGAGCCACGCTGGATGGCAGAATGTGTGAGCCCTGCTATAGAGCCTGACATACTCCCCTGAGAGAGGTATAAAGGCCCAGCCAGTGCCCTTTCATATGCGCCATTGTTTCAGAGCCTGCACCAAAAACTCTCCCCTGAGAGAGGTGCTTGAAGGCCCAAACTGGTGCTCTTGGATCTGCACCTTGTTCTCAGAGCCTGAGACCTGCGCGTGAACCTCAGCCTCCCCTGAAATTGGTGCATGCAAGCCCGGTGCTCTTAGACCCAGAAAGACCAGGCACTCCCAGCCCGGGCCAGCAGGAATATCTCAGTGTGTGATTGCTGCTTGGAACCTCTCTGGCGGTCTGGAGCTGCCCAGACAGCCGCCACTTCCTTGGCTTTGGGTACCCTAGGGACAGCGACTTGAAACCTGCTCTGCCAGTGGCCCATGGGGGAACTTATTTAGACTCTGCAGCCAGACTGAGGCTTCTCTCTGAGAGGGAGATCAGGGTGTGGTTTATTTTCCTCTAAAACTACAAAAACCATCAAAAGCAGTTAAAGTGAGAAAAAAAGTGAATAAACATAAAAACCTCCAGAGAACAAAAGTCTGAAAAAAAAAAAAAAACTGTTTCCTCGGAGACCACCACCTTGAGGGGGGCGGGAGAACTTAACTCAGGGAACATCACTGACTGTCAACCCACGTGGCAGGCCCCTCCCCCAGAAAACAAACCAAGAAAGAAAAAAAAAAGAGAGAAAAAAAATAAAAAAGGACTACAAGAGTACAACCACTACTTCATAGGAAAAGTTTTCTTTTTCATTCATTCCCACTATTCTGGTTCATTTATATATATATTTTATTAACCTATTTACCATCACAGCAAGCTGTTCAGTACATCAAATTACATAATAACTTTCTAACCTGAACTTTTTGATACATACACCTATGTTTTCATTTTGCATTTCTATTTTTTTATTCCTACTTTTTTTATATTTTAGTTTAGTTTAGTTTTTTCCTTTATTTTTATCTTCTATTTTTCATATAGAGTTAAACTTCAAAGTAGTTCCCTTTCCCCAATCAATACTACCCCTATAGGTAATTAATTTTTAATACCCCTTTATCTTAGGAAAGTTGAGTCCTTTAACAAAGATATCAAGATACATCCAGGAAGAATTAAAACAACCTTCCTCGCACTCACTGAGAATTTATAACCACTCTCCAATCTTTATCTTCCACCAGTGTTTCTGTGTTTTTGTGTTTGTCCTGATAGTATATAAATCTTACACGTGGGGTTCTTTTTGACTAGGTTCTTCCTTTTTTTGTATATATATATATATATATATATATATATATATATATATATATATTCTTTTTTCTCTTGTCATATACTTTTATCAGACTTTTTGTTTGTCTACTTCATAAATCTTACCTTGGGGCCCATTTGGGCTGAACTTTCTCTTTCATCTTCCCTCTCTTTTTCCTGTCTCTCTATCTCTTTTTTTGTTTTTCTTTTCCTTTTTTTTTTTTTTCTTTTGTCTCTCATTTGGGTGGGGAATCCTGATTGTTCAGACGTGTTCCAGGGTGCACCTTGACTGCACCATGGTTGATACATCCAGCTACATCTGTTCAGTCATCTCTCACCAAAATGACTAGGAGGAGGAATGCCCAACAGAAGAAAAATACAGGGGATGGACCTTCTGCACTAGAGCTACTGGCTATCAACATAGACAATATGTTGGAAAGAGAATTCAGGTTAACAATTATCCAGGCAATAGCTAGTTTGGAGAAAAGGCATGGATGACCAAACATAATTGATTAGGGCCAAGCTGAAAGCGATGAGACATGATGTTCACAATGTTAGGGCGGAGCTTAAAGCTACCAGGGAGGAGGTCCACAATGCTCTCAATGAGTTCCAATCTAATCTAAACTCTCTCAAAGCCCAGGGTAACTGCGACAGAAGATAGAATTAGTGATCTGGAGGACAAACAGATAGAGAGAAAGGATCAGGAGGAATCCTGGAACAAACAGCTTAGAAATCACGAAAACAGAATCAGGGAAATAAATGATGCCATGAAACGTTCCAACCTCAGAATTACTGGAATCCCTGAAGGGGAGAAGAAAGAAAGATCTAGAAGATATAGTGGAACAAGTCCTTCAAGAAAATTTCCCCAATCTCGCGAATGGAACCAGAATTCATGTACTAGAGGCTAAATGGTCTCCACCCAAGATTATACATTCCAAAAAAAAAAAAAAAAACACGACACCTGATAGTCAAATTGAGGAATTATAATTGTAGGTATAATCTCCTGAAAGCTGCTAGGGCAAAGAGGCTCCTTACTTACATAGGAAAGCCCATCAATATAACATCAGACCTGTCCACAGAAGCCTGGCAAGCCAGAGAGGGCTGGCAAGATATATTCAGGGCACTAAATGAGAAGAACATGCAGCCAAGAATACTTTATCCATCAAGACTGACATTCAGAATGGATGGAGATATAAAGAGTTTACAAGACCGGCAAGACTTAAAAGACTATGCTACCTCCAAGCCGACACTGCAGTAAATATTAAGGGGGGTTCTATAAAAGAGTAAAAATCCTAAGAATAGCATGGAAGAGAAATATAGAGACAATCTACAGAAAGAAAGACTTCAAAGGTAACTCGAAGTCAATAAAAACGTATCTATCAATAATCAATCTCAATGTGAATGGCCTAAATGCACCCATAAAAAACAGCACAGGGTTGCAGATTGGATAAAACGACAGAACCCATCCATATGTTCTCTACAAGAGACCCATTTTGAACCTAAAGATACACCCAGACTGAAAGTGAAGGGACGGAGAAGCATCTTTCATGCCAATGGGCCTCAAAAGAAGGTCGGGGGTTAGCGATTGTCATATCAGATAAATTAGATTTTAAACTAAAGGCTCTAGTCAGAGATACAGAAGGACACTACAGAATTCTTAAAGGGACAATCCACCAAGATGATCTAACAATTGTAAATATCTATGCCTCCAATATGGGAGCATCCGATTACAGAAGAAAACTGTTAATCAAGATAAAGAGTCATATTGATATGAATACACTAATCATAGGAGATCTTAACATGCCTCTCTCAGAAATAGACAGATCATTGAAGCAGAAAATCAATAAAGAAACAAGAGCATTGAATGACACATTGGAACAGATGGATCTCATAGATATATTCAGAACATTCCACCCTAAAACAAAAGAATACTCATTCTTCTCAAGAGCACAGGAAACCTTCTCAAGAATAGACCACATGCTGGGTCATAAATCAGGACTAAACTGATATCAAAAGACTGAGATTTTCCCCTGCATATTCTCAGATCATAATGCTTTGAAACTGGAGCTTAATCACAAGGAAAAGTACAGAAGAAACTCAAAACACCTGGAAGCTAAAGACCATCTTGCTTAAGAATGCTTGGATCAACCAGGAGATCAAAGAAGAACTGAAACAAATGGAAACCAATGAGAATAAAGACACTTCGATCCAAACCCTATGGGATACAGCAAAGGCGGTTCTAAGAGGGAAATACATAGACATCCAAGCCTCCCTCAAAATTCTGAAAAATCCAGAATACACCAGATGTCTCTACACCTTAAAGAACTGGAGAATCAACAAAAAAAATCAAACTAACTCCACACATAAGAAGAGAAATCATCAAGATTAGAGCTGAGATCAATGAGGTAGAAACCAAAGATACAGTAGAATGTATCAATGAAACTAGAAGTTGGTTTTTTTTGAAAGAATAAATAAGATCAATAAGGTACTGGCCACACTAATCCAAAAGAAAAGAGAGAAAGCCCAAATTCACAAAATTATAAATGAAAACGGAGAGATCACAACTAACAACGAGGAAGTAGAAACAATCATCAGAAGTTATTATCAATAGTTATATGCCAATAAGCTTAGCAACCTTGATGAAATGGATGCATTCTTGGAAAACTATAAACTTCCAAAATTGAACCAGGAAGAGATCGACAACCTGAATCGACTGATATCTAGTAATGAGATATAAGCAGTGATCAAAAAACCTCCCAAGAAACAAGAGCCCAAGACCTGATGGATTGCTTGGGGAATTCTACCCAAACTTCAAAGAAGAAATAACATCTATTCTCCTGAAGCTGTTTCAAAAAATTGAAGCAGAAGGAAAACTTCCACACTCTTTCTATGAAGCCAGAATTACCCTGTTCCCCAAACCAGGCAAAGACCCTACCAAAATGGATAATTTCAGACCAATATCACTGATGAATATGGATGCTAAGATTCTCAACAAGATCCTTGCAAACAGGGTCAAACAGCACATTAAAAAGATTATCTACCATGACCAGGTGGGATTCATCCCTGGGCTACAAGGATGGTTCAACATTCATAAATCAATCAATGTCATTGAAAAAATTAATATGAGAAGAGGGAAGAACCACATGGTCCTCTCAATTGATGCAGAAAAATCATTTGAAAAAATCCAGCATCCATTCGTGATTAAAACGCTGCAAAGTATAGGGATAGAGGGAACATTCCTGAACTTCATCATATCTATCTATGAAATACCCACAGCAAATATCATCCTCGATGGGAAAAAGCTTGCAGCCTTCCCGTTGAGATCAGGATCACGACAAGGATGCCCACTCTCACCAGTCTTGTTCAACATAGTATTAGAAGTCCTAGCAACAGCAATCAGACAACAAAGAAAAATAAAAGGTATCCAAATTGGCACTGAAGAAGTCAAACTCTCTCTCTTTGCAGATGACGTGATTCTTTATATGGAAAACCCAAAAGACTCCACCCCCCCCAACTACTAGAACTCATACAGCAATTCAGCAACGTGGCAGGATACAAAGTCAATGTATCCTGTATCCACAGAAATCAGTGGCTTTTTTATGCACTAATAATGAAAATACAGAAAGGGAAATCAGAGAATCATTCCATTTACTATAGCACTAAGAACCATAAGATACCTGGGAATAATCCTAAACAAAGAGATAAATGTTCTGTACTCAAGGAACTACAGAATTCTCATGAAAGAAATTGAAGAAGACCCTAAAAGATGATAGACCATTCCATGCTCTTGGATCGGAAGAATAAACATTGCTACAATGTCGATAATGCCTGGAGCAATCTCTACTTTTAATGCTATTCCAATCAAAATTCTACCAGTATTTTTCAAAGAGCTGGAGCAAATAATCCAAAAATTTGTATGGAATCAGAAGAGATCCCGAATCACTAAGGAAATTTTGAAAAACAAAAAATAAAAATGGGGGTATGACAATACCTGATTTCAAGTTTACTACAAAGCTGTGATCACCAAGACAGCATGGAACTCGCATGAAAACAGACACAGACCAGTGGAACAGAGTAGAGAGCCCAGATATGGACCCTCAACTATATGGTCAAATAATCTTCGAAAAAACAGGAAAAAATAGACAGTGGGAAAAAGTCAGTCTCTTCAATAAATGGTGCTGGGAACAATAGGCAGCTATATGTTGAAAAATGAAACTCGACCATTCTCTTACACCGTACACAAAGATAAACTCAAAATGGATAAAAGACCCTCAATGTGAGGCAGGAATCCATCAGAATCCTAGAGAAGAACATAGGCAGAAATCTCTTTGATATCAGCCACAGCAACTTCTTTCAAGATATGTCCCCAAAGGCAAGGGAAACAAAAGTGAAAATGAACTTTTGGGGCTTCATCAAAATCAAAAGCTTCTGCACAGCAAAGGAAACAGTCAAGAAAACAAAGAGGTAACCCACGGAATGGGAGAAGATATTTGCACATGACAGTACAGACAAAAGGTTGATATCCAGGATCTATAAAGAACTCCTCAAACTCAACACACACAAAACAGACAATCATATTAAAAAATGGGCAGAAGATATGACAAGACACTTCTCCATTGAAGACGTACAAATGGCTATCAGACACATGAAAAATGTTCATCATCACTAGCAAATTAATACCACATTGAGATATCATCTTACACCAGTTAGAATAGCCAAAATTAGCAAGACAGGAAACAATATGTGTTGGAGGGGATGTGGGGGAATGTGAACCCTCTTCCACTGTTGGTTGGAATGCAAGTTGGTGCAGCCTCTTTGGATAACAGTGTGGAGATTTCTCAAGAAATAAAAAAAAATAGAACTTCTCTATGACCCTGCAATTGCACTCCTGGGTATTTACCCAAAGATACAGATGTCATGAAAAGAAGGGCCATCTGTACCCCAATGATTATAGCAGCAATGGCCACGGTCACCAAACTGTGGATAGAACCAAGATGCCCTTCAATGGACGAATGGATAAGGAAGATGTGGTCCATATACACTATGGAGTATTATGCTTCCATCAGAAAAGACGAATACCCAACTTTGGTAGCAACATGGATGGGACTGGAAGAGATAATGCTGAGTGAAATAAGTGAAGCAGAGAGAGTCATTTATCATATGGTTTCACTTAGTTGTGGAGCATTACAAATAGCATGGAGGACATGGGGAGATAGAAAAAGGGAGTTGAGGGAAATTGGAAGGGGAGGTGAACCATGAGAGACTATGGACTCTGAAAAAAAATCTGAGGGGTTTGAAGTGGCAGGGGGGTGGGACGTTGGAGTACCAGGTGGTGGGTATTATAGAGGGCACGGATTGCATGGAGCACTGGGTGTGGTGCAAAAAGTAATAAATACTGTTATGCTGAAAATAAATAAATTAATTAAAAAAACTGAGGGTTTTGAAGGGGCGGGGGTTGGGAGGTTGGGGTACCAGGTGGAGGGTATAATAAAGGGCATGGATTGCATGGAGTGCTGGGTGTGGTACAAAAACAATGAATACTGTTATGCTGAAAATAAATTAATAAATTAAAAAAAAAACATCTTGTGGGAAAAAAATATCTATACTGCCTAGTGCAATTGATCCTTTTAATGCCATTTGGATGAAAATTCCACCGGTATCATTCAAAGACCTGGAGCAAACACATGCCTAAAATTTGTGTGGAATCAGAAAAGACCCCGTATTGCTAAGAAATGCCAAAAGAA
Organism: Mustela putorius furo; assembly: GCF_011764305.1. Lineage (NCBI taxonomy): Eukaryota > Metazoa > Chordata > Mammalia > Carnivora > Mustelidae > Mustela > Mustela putorius. Next base: position 1,021,491 of record NW_025422122.1, on the reverse strand, counting down.
AAATAAAACTGGGAGCATAATGTTGCCTGATTTCAAGGGTTACTATGATGATGTGATCACCAAGGCAGCATGGGACTGGCATAAAAACAATCACATAGACCACTAGAACGGTGTAGAGAGTTCAGATAGGGATCATCAGCACTATGGTCAAATAGTCTTCAAATAATCAGGAAAAAAAATACAGTGGAAAAAAATGAGAGTCTCTTCAATAAATGGTGGTTGGAAAACTGGGCAGCTATAGGTAAAAGAATGAAAATCGACCATCCTTTTACACCATACACAAAAGGTAAACTCATAATGGATAAAAGACTTCAATGTGAGACAGGAATCCATCAGAATCCTAGAGGAGAACATAGACATTAACCTCTTCAACACTGGCCATAACAACTTCTTTCAGGTATGTCTCAAAGACAAAAGAATGAAGCGGTGGCACTGGGGCCCTGAAGGGTTCTCCTAAAGAGAAGCTTTGACCAAGCTCCAATGTGCAAGTTTCCCATGTGTAGAGGAGATTTGTTCTGATGGGTGAGTCAAGAAACAGCCATATTCGGGAATTGAAATCCAGGCCTCTGAGGAGAGATGCCTGGAAACCAAAGCAATGGATCCGATTAGTGCCTAGGGGTCTGTTCGTTCCTTTTTCCCTCTGGGGACATCAGTCTACGGGTCTGAGTGCAGGTAGGTGCTCAGATGGGCTCAGATTGCCCCTGTTTGTCCTGGGAAGCCACCACTATTGAGATGGCCTCAGGGACTTTGGAGGTTGATCCTATTAGTAGGGTTGTGGCCATTGCAATGGGCACACAGAAAATCCCTTGGAGAGGGCAAGTACAGTCCTCAGGTTTGGCTCCAGGGGCCTGAGCCTGTAGGGTGTGTAGGCCAGGGCTGTTTAGACCGTTGTCTGAAAACACACAAACTCGGCTTCTGTTTCGGGTCATAGGTATGGCAGGACTGATCTACAGACCATGAGGAGAACTCTTCGGGATATAAAAAAGGGCGAGTGTGAGGCTCTTGCTCAAGTTTTTGTCTCTGGATATCGTGTCACCCATGTTCATGAAATTTCCGGGTGACTTCATGGGAAATGGACGAGTCTTACTCTCTGGAGGTGTGGCCCCGTCCAAAGAGTTTGGGGTCATTCTGTGGGATGGAATAAGTCCGTTTTTTTTTGTTGTTGTTGTTTTGTTTTGTTTTGTTTTTGTTTTTTTTTTTTAACCTCAGGTGTCCCACCAAATGAGGGATTCCAGAGTAGAGCCCTGGGGAGGGGCGACTGGACAACCAGAAATCTGGTTAAAAATTGGGGCCTAGGGACATGTCAAGCCCATTATGACATCTAATGGTCCAGTCACTAAGAGGACATACTAGAGGGCAGGACTCACGCTGAGGGTCACAATGCATGTTTATGCCCTCGTCACGCTCAAGAACGGGCCGGACCTCAGGGTGAAAGCTGGTTTCTCCTACACTGAACGTTGGACAACATGCCAACCACAAGGTTTCTTGCCATGGGTAAGGAGGAGTTCTGATTTCTGCATCACACTCACCCCTGGGCAGGGATTGGAGATAAGGTCTAGGTTCTGAAGACTGAAAACTGAGGTAGGGAAGAGATGATGACCTAAGGCCATGGCGGGTCTGATGTGCTCAATGTGCGGTCAGCTGTCTGGGTGTTGGTCAGGAGGTCCGGGCTCAGGTTGTGTCAGAATGTGCTTTAGTGCCCAGGTTAGACTATATAATTTGGGTACATTCGAGTGCCGTGTAGGTTGATCCTCATTTAAGCTGCCTGGGCAGCTCATCAGGCAATATTTTTTTTTCTAGAGCGCAGGCAGAGTGCTGCATTGTGGGCACGGAATTGCCAAACTTGAGTGCTTCAGGGCCAGGAGTGTGAGGACGGAAGTCTGAGAACACAAGCTAGACTTGGGTTTCAGGGCGAGGGACACGGCAGGTACCCCCTTCACATCAGAACCAAGATGTCATGCATCTGAAGTCAGGGCGAGGATCAGACGTTGGCTCAGTTCGAGTTTCTGTGCATGATGGCCCCTTCATGACGGGAGTGGAATCTCGAGGCCATGGAGGTTTTCCCACGTTGGGAGTTGTGGGATGCCCCCTTCAAGGATTTCTTCTGCGGGACAATTGAGACCTGTTGGAGAGGTCCAGGACATCCCATATGGAATGACTCCAGGGGTCCGTTCGAGGATGGATGCCAGGGACGTGCGCCACGCATCCAATTGTCTCCTAGCAACAAGGCAGTTTAGATCTGATGGCTGGCTCTGCGGGAGAAACTTTGGTGGCTGAGATGAAATGGACTTTCCTGAGGATGGGTCCTAATGTGTGTTTGTGTCCATGAGGGCCTTGAAATGAGGCGGTGGCACCGGGACCCTGACGTATTCTCCTAAGCTTTTGACATAGCTCCTATGCACAAGTTTCCTTGTGGAGATGAGATTTGTTCTGATGGGTGCTTCAGGAAAACCCTATGCTAGTATTGGAATCCAGGCTTTTGAGGAGACATGCCTGTAAACCAAAGCAATGGATCCGATTATGGCCTAGGGTCCTGTCTGGTTCAATCTTCCTCTTTGGGGACATCCATCTATGGAATGAGTGGAGATAGATGCTCAGCTGGTGTCAGACCCGCCCTTGTTTGTGGGCGGGGCGACCTACACTATTGGGATGGCCTCAGGGACTTTGGAGGGCTCTCCTAATTTGTACGGTTTGGGACAATGGAATGGGCCGAATTCCCATGGATTGGGTAGGCGCAGTCATAATGTGTGACTCCAGGGGCCAAGTCTGGAGTGTGTGTTGCCCAGGACATTGAGGACAGAAGTCTAAAAACACAAACTCAGCTAAATTTTGCGGATGTAGGTATGGCGGACCCGATCGACAAACCATGAGAAGAACTCTTCAGGATATGAAGAAACAGCGAGTCTGAGGCGCTTGCTCATTCTTTTGTCTCTGGATTTTGTATCAGCGTTGGCCGTGGAATGTCGGGGAGGCCTCATGGGCCATGGAAGAATCTTGCTCTCTGTGGATTTGGCCCGATCCCAATTGTTTTTCGTCAATCTGGGGGATGGGAGGACTCCTTTCAGGTTTGTTACCTCAGGTGTCCCACCAAAAGAGGAATTCCAAAGCAGAGCCCTAGGGAAGAGTGAAGGGACAAAGCGAACTATGGTAAAAAATTGGGGCCAGGGGCATGGCAGGCCCCATATGCGGGCTCAGGGTCCAGCCACTGAGAGGCCTTACTTGAGGACTGGGCTCAGGCTGAGGGTCACAATGTGTGTTTGTGACCAATGTGGCCCGCGAGCATGGGCGGGGCCTCATGGGCCACACTGCTTTCAACTACACTGAACGTTGGACAACATGGCAACCACAAGGTTTTCTTGCCATGGGGATGGAGGAGTTCTGATTTCTGCATCATTTTCAACCGTGGGCAGTGGTTTGAGATAAGTTATAGGTTTCTGAAGCCTGAAAATCGAGGTTGAGAAGAGATGACGACCTAAGGCCATGGCGGGTCCGATGTGCTCAGAGTGCGGCCAGCTGTCGGGGTGGGGCCAGGAGGTCCAGGCTCAGGTTGTGTGTTCTGAAAGGGCATCAGTGCCCAGGTCAGCCTATATATTTGGGGTACAGCCAAGTGGCGTGCAGGTTGATCCTCATTTGGGGTTTCTGGGGAGCCCCAGAGGGCAATGTTTTTCTTCTGGAGGAAAGGCAGAGTGTTGCATTGTAGTTCTGGATTGCCAAACTGGAGGGCTTGTGGGCCCGTAGTCTGAGGACGGAAGTCTGAGACCACAAAGCTAGGCTTAGGTTTCTGGGTGAGGACATGGCAGGCACAATCTACAGACCTGACTCGAGATCTCGTGGATCTGAAGTCAGGGCGAAGGATCAGACGATCGCTCAGGTTGGAGGTTCTTCCCTGATGGACCCTTCATGAAGGGGGGGGGGATCACGAGGCCATGGGGGTTTCCCAAGATGGGAGTTTGTGAGAAGCTCCCAAACTGCAAAGATTCTTCTGCAGGACAATTGAGACCTGTTGGTTGGCTCCAGGCCAACGATTCCGAGCAGGGTTCTAAGGATGGATGGATGGGAAGCCCACCTCGCATTCCAATTGTCTCCAAGCAACAAGACATGTTAGATCTGCTGGATCTGGGGGAGCAACCGAGGAGGCTGAGTTGAAATGGACTCTCCTGTGGATGGGTCCTAATGTGTTTTTGTGTCTATGAAAACCTTGGAATGAAGCGGTGGCACTGGGGCCCTGAAGGGTTCTCCTAAAGAGAAGCTTTGACCAAGCTCCAATGTGCAAGTTTCCCATGTGTAGAGGTGATTTGTTCTGATGGGTGAGTCAAGAAAACAGCCATATTCGGGTATTGAAAATCCAGGCCTCTGAGGAGAGATGCCTGGAAACCAAAGCAATGGATCCGATTAGTGCCTAGGGTCTGTTCGTTCCTTTTTCCCTCTGGGGACATCAGTCTAGGGGTCTGAGTGCAGGTAGGTGCTCAGATGGGCTCAGATTGCCCCTGTTTGTCCTGGGAAGCCACCACTATTGAGATGGCCTGCAGGGACTTTGGAGGTTGATCCTATTAGTAGGGTTGGTGGCCATTGCAATGGGCACACAGAAATCCCTTGGAGAGGGCAAGTACAGTCTTCAGGTTTGGCTCCATGGGCCTGAGCCTGTAGGGTGGTGTAGGCCAGGGCTGTTTAGACCGTTGTCTGAAAACACAAACTCGGCTTCTGTTTCGGGTCATAGGTATGTGCAGGACTGATGTACAAGAACAGACCATGAGGAGAACTCTTCGGGATATGAAAAAAAAAAAGGGCGAGTGTGAGGGCTCTTGCTCAAGTTTTTTGTCTCTGGATATCGTGTCACCCCATGGTCATGAAATTTCCCCTTCCGGGTGACTTCATGGGAAATGGACGAGTCTTACTCTCTGGAGGTGTGGCCCCGTCCAAAGAGTTTGGGTTCATTCGTGGGATGGAAGAAATCCGTTTTTTTTTTTTTTTGTTGTTGTTGTTTGTTTGTATTGTTTTGTTTTTTAACCTCAGGTGTCCCCACCAAATGAGGGATTCCAGAGTAGAGCCCTGGGGAGGGGCGACTGGACAACCAGAAATCTGGTTAAAAATTGGGGCCTAGGGACATGTCAAGCCCCATTATGACATCTAATTGTCCAGCCACTGAAAGTACTTACTAGAGGACCAGGACTCACGCTGAGTGTCCCAATGCGTGTTTATGCCCTCGTCGCACTCAAGAATGGGCGGGGCCTCAGGGTGAATGCTCGTTTCTCCTACCCTGAACGTTGGACAACATGCCAACCACAAGGTTTTCTTGCCATGGGTAAGGAAGTGTTCTGATTTCTGATTTCTGCATCACATTCACCCCTGGGCATTGATTGGAGATATGGTCTAGGTTTCTGAAAGCCTGAAAACTGAGGTAGGGAAGAGATGATGACTAAGGCCATGGCGGGTCTGATGTGGCTCAGTGTGCGGTCAGCTGGTCTGGGTGTTCGTCACGAGGTCCGGGCTCAGGTTGTCAGACAGTGCATTAGTGCCCCAGGTTAGACTATATATTTTGGGTGCATTCGAGTGCCGTGTAGATTCTTATCTGAAGAACTCTTCATGATATGAAGAATGAGCGAGTCTGAGGCGCCGTGCTTCAGGCTTTTGTTCTCTGGATTTTGTATCAGCGATGGGCCGCGTGTGGAATGTTGGGGGAGGCTCAATGGGCCATGGACGAATCTTGCTCTCTGTGGATTTGGCCCGATCCCAATTGTTTTTTTCGTCAATCTGTTGGGATGGGAGGGAGGCTCCTTTCAGGTTTGTTACGCCTCAGGTGTCCCACCAAAAGAGGAATTCCAAATCAGAGCCCTGGGGAAGAGTGAAGGGACAACCGAAAAACTATGGTTAAAAATTTGGGGCCTAGGGGCATGGCAAGACCAATATGCTTGTGGTCTCTCATCCAGCCACTGAGAGGCCTTACCTGAGGACTGGGCTTCTCAGGCTGAGGGTCACAATGTGTGTTTGGTGACCAATGTGGCCCGCAAGCATGGGCGGCGGGGCCTCATCATGGGCCACACTGGTTTTCAACTACACTGAACCTTGGACAACATGCCAACCACAAGGTTTCTTTTGCCATGGGGAAAGAGTTCTGATTTTCTGCATCATAACAATCATTTTTCAAAAATCCCGGGCCGTGATTGGAGATAAGGTCTAGGTTCTGAAGCCTGAAAAACCCGAGGTTGAGAAGATTGATGACGACCTAAGATGGGTCCATGGCGGGTCCGATGTGCTCAGTGTGCGGCCAGCTGTCTGGGTGGAGCCAGGAGGTCCAGGATCAGGCTGTGTCAGAAAGGGGCATTAGTGCCCAGGTCAGCATATATTTGGGGTACAGAGCCGAATGGCGTCGGGCATGTTGATCTCATTTGGTTGGTTTCATTTGGGTTTCTGGGTAGCCCAGAGGGCAATGTTTTTCTTCTGGATGGCAGCAGAGAGTGCTGCATTGTAGTTCTTCTGGATTGCAAAACTGGAGGGGCTTGTGGGCCAGTAGTCTGAGGACGGAAGTCTGAGAACACCAAGCTAGGCCTAGGTTTCTGGGTTGAGGTTATGGCAGGCCATGCAATCTACAGACCTGAATTGAGATCCTCGTGCATCTGAAGTCAGGGGCAGAGGGATCAGACGATCGCTCAGGTTTGACATTCTGTCCTTGATGGCCCCTTCTTGAAGGGGGGGTGGATCACGAGGCCATGGGGGTTTTTCCACGATGGGAGTTGTGAGAAGCTCCCAACTGCAAAGATTCTTCTGCAGGACAATTGAGACCTGTTGGGTTGGCTCCAGGACAACGATTCCGAGCAGGGATTCTAAGGATGGAGGCATGGGTGGGTAGCCCACCTCGCATTCCAATTGTCTCCAAGGAAACAAGACAGGTTAGATCTGCTGGATCTGGGGGAGGCAACCGAGGAGGCTGAGTTGAAATGAAACGTGAATGGACTCTCCCCCGGGGATGTGTCCTCCTAATTGAGATTTTGTTTCTATGAGAGACCTTGGAATGAAGCGGTGGCACTGGGGCCCTGAAGGGTTCTCCTAAAGAGAGGCTTTCACACAGCTCCATCGGTGCAAGTTTCCCATGTGTAGATGAGATTTGTTCTGATGGGTGGATGTCAAAGAAACAGACATATGCTGTTATTGAAATCCAGTCCTCTGAGGAGAGATGCCTGGAAAAACAAAAGCAATGGATCCGATATGTGCCTAGGGGCCTGTTCGTTCCGTTTTTACCTCTCTGGGGACATCAGGTCTACGGGGGTCTGAGTGCCACGGTAGTAGGTGCTCAGATGGGCCCAGATTGCCAGGCCTGCCTGTTTGTCCTGGGAAGCCCACAAATATTGGGGATGGCCTCAGGGACTTTGGAGGTTATACTCTTAGTTAGGGTTTGTGGCCATTGGAATGGGCACACACAATTCCCTTGGAGAGGGGCAAGCACAGTCGTCAGGTTTGGCTCCAGAAAGCCTGAGCCTGTTAGGGTGTGTAGGCCCAGGGCTGTTTGGACAGTTGTCTTTAAAACACAAACTCAGGCTTATGTTTCGGGTTATAGGTATGGCAGGACTTGATCAACAGACCATGAGGAGAACCTTTGGGATATGAAAAAAGGGCGAGTGTGAGGCTCTTGCTCAAGTTTTTTGTCTCTGGATATCGTGTCACTCATGGTCGTGAAATTTCCGGGTGACTTCATGGGAAATGGAGCGAGTCTTACTCTCTGGGGGTTGCGCCCCCGTCTGCAAAGAGTTGTGGGTCATTCTGTGGGATGGAAGAAAGTCCCGTCCGTGTTCTTTTGCTGTGTTGATTTGTTTTGTTTTGTTTTTCAACCTCAGGTGTCCCCACCAAATGAGGATTTCCAGAGTAGAGCACCTTGGGGAGGGGGGCGCACTGGACAACCAGAAATCTGTTTAAAAAATTGGGGCCTAGGGACATGTCAAGCCCATTATGACATCTAATGGTCCAGCCACTGAGAGGACGTACTAGAGGACAGGACTCACGCTGAGGGTCAAATGCGTGTTTTATGCCCTCGTCGGCACTCAAGAATGGGCGGGGCCTTCAGGGTATGTGGTGAATGCTCGTTTCTCCTACACTGAACGTTGGACAACATGCCAACCACATGGTTTCTTTGCCATTGGTAAAGGGATAAGGAAGAGTTCTGATTTCTGCATCATAGTCACCCCTTTGGCAGTTGATTGGAGATAAGGTCTAGGTTCTGAAAACTTCCTGAAAACGGAGGTAGGGAAGAGATGATGACCTAAGGCCATGGCGGGTCTGTTGTGCTCAGTGTGCGGTCCAGCTGTCTGGGTGTTGGCCGTCACGAGGTCCGGGCTCAGGTTGTCAGACAGTGCATTAGTGCCCAGGTTAGACTATATATATTTTGGGTGCCTTCGAGTGTGCCGTGTAGGTTCTTATCTGAAGAAACCTTCGGGAATGAAGATGAGCGAGTCTGGAGGCATGCCCATGATCAGTACTTTTGTCTCTGGATTTTTTATCAGCGATGGCCGTGGAATGTTTGTGGGAGGCCTCATGGGCCATGGAATTCGAATCTTGCTGCTCTGTGGACTTGGCGCGATCCCAATTGTTTCTCGTCAATCTGTGGGATGGCAGCGAACTCTTTACAGGTTCTGAGACCCTAGAGGTCTCAGAGTGTCCCACCCAAAGAGGAATTCCAAAGTCAGAGCCCTGGGGAAGAGTGCAGGGACAACCGAACTAGTGGTTAAAAATGGGGGCCTCGGGAACTGGGCAAGCTGCAATATGCTGTCTCTCCATCAGGACACTGAGAGGCCTTACCTGAGTGACTGGCTCCAGGCTGAGGGTCCGAATGTGTGTTTCTATGACCAATGTGGCCCGCAAGCATTGAGGCATGGGGCCTCATGGGCCACACTGGTTCACAAGGACACTGAACCTTAGACAAGAATGCCAACCAGAAAGGTTTCTTGCCATGGGGAAAGGTGAGTTCTGATGTCTAGCATCATTTGGGCACCAGGGCCTATTGGAGATAAGGTCTAGGTTCTGAAGCCTGAAAACCGAGGTTGAGAAGAGATGACGCACCTAAGGCCCTGGCGGGTCATAGCTGAAGCTTACAGTGTGCGGCCAGCTAGTCTGGGTGGGGCAAGGAGGATCCAGGATCAGGCTGTGTTCAGAAAGGGCATTAGTGCCCAGGTCAGCCAATATATTTGGGGTACAGGCCGAATAGCTGTTCACATGCGAGTGGGTCCAGGTGGGGGCCACATGAGAGTTTCTGGCGTAGCCCCAGAGGGGCAATGTTTTCTTCCATCGTGGAGGTGCAGGCAGAGTGCTGCATTGTACTTCTGGAGAAGCCAAACTAACATATAGGCTTGTGGCCAGATAGCTGCTGAGGACGTAGTGCTGAGAACCCAAGCTAGGCCTAGGTTTCTGGGTGAGGACCTGCGTGGGCACAATCTACATACCTTAATCGAGATCATCGTGCATGTCGGAATTCAGTGCGAGGATCTCGATATCACTCAGGTTGGCCACAATCTGCCTCCCTGCTGGCCCCGTGCATCTAGAAGGTGGAGTGGCCTCACGAGGCATGGGTTTTTTTCCCCCGCGATTAGTTAGGTTGAAGCTGGCCCTAGTGGCAAAGAATCTTCTGCAGGACAATTGAGACCTGTAGGTTTGCTTCAGTGGACAACGATTGGGCCTCAGCAGGGTTATTGAAGGATGGATGGCTGGGTAGGTCCCACCTCGCATTTCAATTGTTGTCCTGAGCAACAAGACAGGTAGATATGCGGGACTCTGGGGGAGCAACCGAGGAGGCTGAGTTGAAATGGACTCTCTCGTGGGATGTGTCCTAATATGAATTTTGTGTCTATGTAGGCGACCTTGGAATCTCAAGTTTTGTCACTGGGGCCCTGAAAGGGTTCTCCTAAAGGTCGCCTTTCACATTTCCATCGTGCAATTTCCCCATGTGAAGATGAGATTTGTTCTCTGATGGGGTGAGTCAAGGCCGCGACATCCATATGAGTTTAGGGAAATCACTTCTCTGGGGAGAGATGCCTGGAAACCAAAGTCCATTCTATCTTGGGTGCCGAGGGTCCTGTCGTTTCCTTTTTGGGCAACCTCAGGGGACATCATTCAAATGAGGGGGAGATTGCAGAGTAGATCCCTCAGATGGGCCCAGGTCGCCCGCTGTTTTGTCCAGGGGACCACAAATATTGGGGATGGCGACTCAACCGACTTTGGGTTTTATAACTAGTCTAGGGGCATGTGGCATTGTCAAAACCCATTATGACATACAATGTCCCAGCCACACTGAGAGAACAGTCGTCCAGTACTAGAGGACAGGGGTCTCACGCTGTAGGGCGTGTAGGGCAATGCGCTGTTTATGCCAGTCGGTTCTGGCAAAACAAGAATGGGGCGTTGGCCCTCAGGGTGAATAGGTATGGTTTCTCCCTACACTGAACGTACTGCAACACGCATGCCAACCACAAGGTTTCTTGCCATATGGGTAATGGAAGAGTTCTGAGGCTCTTGCATCACATTCACCCCCTGGGCTGTGATATGGAGTATCAGGTCTCAGGGTCTGAAGAAAAACTTCTCGAGTGAGTACTGGAAGAGGAGATGATGACCTAGAGGCATGAGTGGCGGTAAATTCTGTGGGGGGGAGAGTGTGCCGTCAGCTGTCTGGTCAGATCTTTGGGTGTTTGGTGACACGAGATGTCCCAAAAAAGTTCCAGGATGTCAGCACAGGGCATTAGGGCCCCCAGGATTTCAGACTATATATTTTGGGTGCCTTTGAGAGTGTGCCGTGTAGGTTCTATATCTGAAGAACTCTTTCAGGATATGAAGAATGAGCGATGGCGAGTCTGAGGCGCGTGCTCAGGCCTTTTGTCTCTGGATTTTGTATCAGCGATGGCCGTGGAATGTTGGGGAGGCCTCATGGGCCATGCCGACGAATCTTGCTGCTACATCTATGTGGATTTTGGCCCGATCCCAATTGTTTTTCAGTCAATCTGTGGGATGGGAGGGACTCCTTTCAGGTTTGTTACCTCAGGTGTCCACCAAAGAGGAATTCAATAAAGCAGAGCCCTGGGGAAGTGTGAAGGGACATAACCAGAACTACGGTTAAAAATTGGGGGCCTATAGGGGCATGGGCAAGCCCAATATGCTGTCTCTCCATCCAGGGCCACTGAAGAGGGCCTTACCTAGAGGACTGGGCTCTCAGCTGAGGGTCACAATGTGTGTTGTTTGACTGCAATTGTTGCCCACTGAAGCATGGGGGAGGGCCTCCTCATGGGCCACACTGCTGGGTTCAACTACACTGAAACCTTGGGACAAACATGCCAACCACAAGGTTTCTTGCCATGGGGAATAGAGTTCTGATTTCTGCATCATTTGTCAAACCCCAGGCCGTGATTGGAGATAAGTTCTAGGTTCTGAAGCCTTGAATAACCGAGGTTCAGAAGAGATGACGACCTAAGGCCAATGGCGGGTCCGGATGGTGCTCAGTGGGTGCGGCCAGCTGTCTGGGTGGGGGCTGGAGATACAGGGCTCAGGCTGGTGTCAGAAGGGCAATTATTGCCCAGGTCAGACGTATATATTTGGGGTACAGCCGAATGCGGTAGCACCGTTGGTTGATCATTTTGGGTTTCTGGGTAGCCCCCCAGAATGGCAATTTTTTTCTTCTGGAGGCAGGCAAGAGTGCTGCATTGTAGTTTCCTGGATTGCCCAACTGGAGGGCTTGTGGGCCATAGTCTGAGGTCCGAAAGTCTGATGGCCCAGTAGTCTGATCCTAGTTTTGCTGGGTTTGAGGTTGGCATCCACAATCTACCTTGAATCGAGATCTCGTGCATCTGAAAGTCAACTGGGCGAGGATCAGACCGATCGCTCAGGTTTGGACACATTAATGTCCCTGATGGCCCCTTAATCTTGAAAGGTGGGTTTGATCACGAGGAGGCCTGGGGGTTTTTCCCACGATGGGAATTGTGAAAAGCTCCCCCAACTGCAAAGATTCTTCTGCAGGACAATTGATACCTGTTGGTTGGCTCCCAGGAGACAACGATTCGCAGGAGGGTTCTAAGGAAATGGATGGTCTGGGTAGCCCAACCTCCGCAAGAACCAATGGTCTCCAAAGCAACAAACATGCCGGATCTGCTGGATATGGGGAGCAACCGAGGAGGCTGAGTTTGAAAAATGACTCGTCGCCCGTGGATGTGTCCTAATATGATTTTGTGTGTCTATGGAGACCTTGGAAATGAAGCGGTGGCAACTGGGGCCCTGAAGGGTTCTCTTAAAGGAGAGGCTTTCACACAGCTACCATCGTGCATTGTTTCCCATGTGTTAGATGAGATTTGCGTTCTGATGGGTTGAGTTCAAGAAACCATAACAGATATGCTGTTAATTGAAATCAAGGCCTCTGAGGAGGAGATGCCTGGAAACCCAAAGCAATGGATCCGATAGTTGCCTTTAGAGTTCTAGGGGCCTGTTCACGTTCCAAGCATTACCTCTGGGACATCAGTCAGGGATGGGTTCTGAGTGCCGGGTAGGTGATCAGAGGGGGCCAGATTGCCCCTGGTTGTCATGGGAAGCCAAACAAATATTGCTATGGGTATAAGGGACTTTGGGAGGTTTATCTTCTATTAGTACGGTTGTGGCAAATTGGAAGGGGGTGCACAATACAATTCCTTGGAAGGAGGGGCAAGCACAGTCGTCGTCAGGTTTGTGCTCAGGGGGCCTGAGCCGGTAGGGTGTGTAGGGCCAGGCTTGTTTGGACATTTGTCTGAAAAACAACAAAACTTTTTTCGGCTTGTTTTTAGAGCTCATAGGTATGGCAGGACTGATCGTACTGACGAAAGGAAGAAACTCCTCGGGAATGAAAAAAAAAAAAAAAAAAACAAACTTGCCTCACGGTTTGGCAAACATGAAAAATCGTTCACAGTAAAAGAAAAAAAAAAATGGGGGCAACTAAAAAAAAAAAAAAAAAGTCTAAAAAACAAGAAAAATTGAAACGGTCAAAGGAGTAAATGGTCAAAAAGAAAAATGGAACAAGTAAAAAAAGGAAAAGAAAACAAAAACTTCTTTTGATAACAAAAAAAACAACCTAACTTGTCCTGCAACAATGAGCACAACCATGTAGATTCATGTCCATGGTGATTGGGACGACGCAGAAACTTGCTTAAAATGGCTGGTACACTCTACCATGAAAAACCAGCACTAGAGAGGCGCACTTAACCCACCTGAGGACGTGTGGGCCTATATCAACAAACTGTTGCAACGCCATCAGGCATGAGGACATCACAATTGTGTTTTTTGACCACTGGCCGCTACAGATTCTGGGCGCGGGAAGCGCCATGGGTCCCACAATGTCATGTTTTCTACAACTACCGACCCATGGACAACATGCCGAACACACAAGGTAATTCTGTGGCAAATGGGGAAAGAGTTCTTATTTCTACGCAGCTGCAGTTTCAAACCCGCCGTCGATTTGGAGTATGAAGTCATGCGTGTTAGACGTGCGACGTCTGAAAAAACCTAGCTTGAGAGATAGACAATGAAAAACGACCTAAGGCCATGGCGTGGTCCGATGTGCCGCAGTGTGCGGCCCGTCTGTCTGGGTGGGGCCAGGAGCACGCAGGCTCCAGGCTGTGTGCAGAAAGGGCAACCTTAATTGCCTCATGTACGCGTCATATATATTTGGGGACACCGACAGTAGGTCGTGCAGGTTGATCCTCATTGGGGCAGAATGCACGGCCCAGGTCGGGCATGTTTTCTGCTGGAGCACTGCAGGTAATACTGCATTGCTGTTCCTGGATGTCAAACTGCAGGCTTTTGAGCCTAGTAGTCTGATGACGGAACGCCTTAAATCCCAAGCTAGGCTACGTTTCCGGCATTGAGGATATGGCAAGGGCATACAATGCTACAGAACTCTGAAGTCGTCATCACTGAGCCCTGAAGTCAGGGCCGGAGTATCAGACTATCCTCTCTGTGCTTGTCGATGGCGACAGACTGTCTTCCTGATGGGCGTACCCAATACCAACACTTGAACTGAGGGAAGTGGAGGTGGATCACGGAAGCCATGGTGGTTTCCTCACGATGGGAGTTGTGGGATGCCCCCTGCAAAGATTCTTCTGCAGGACAATTGAGACCTGTTGGACAGCTCCAGGACATCCCATATGGATGAGTCAGAGCAACTTAGGATGGATGCCTGGGTAGCCGCCTCGCATTCCAATTGTCTCCTAGCAACAAGACAAGTTAGATCTGCTGGATCTGGGAGCAACCGAGGAGGCTGAGTTGAAATGGACTCTCCGTGGATGTGTCCTAATATGTGATTTTGTCTATGGAGACCTTGGAATGAAGCGGTGGCACTGGGGCCCTGAAGGGTTCTCCTAAAGAGGCTTTGACACCTCCCACGTGCAATTTTCCCATGTGTAGATGAGATTTGTTCTGAGGGTGAGTCAGAAACAGCCATATGCTGGTATTGAAATCCAGGCCTCTGAGGAGAGATGCCTGGAAACCAAAGCAATGGATCCGATTAGTGCCTAGGGGCCTGTTCGTTCCTTTACCTCTGGGACATCAGTCTACAAGTCTGAGTGCAGGTAGGTGCTCAGATGGGCTCAGATGCTCCTGTTTGTCCTGGGAAGCCACCACTATTGTGATGGCCTCAGGGACTTTGGAGGTTTATCCTATTAGTAGGGTTGTGGCCATTGGAATGGGCACACAGAATTCCTTGGAAGGGCAAACAGTCCTCAGGTTGGCTCAGGGGCCTGAGCCTGTAGGGTGTGTAGGCCAGGGCTGTTTGGACAGTTGTCTGAAAACACAAACTCGGCTTATGTTTCGGTCATAGGTATGGCAGGACTGATCTACAGACCATGAGGAGAATCTTCGGGATATGAAAAGAGGCGAGTGTGAGGCTCTTGCTCAAGTTTTGTCTCTGGATATCATTCCATTCATGGTCATGAAATTTCCGGTTGGCTTCATGGGAAATGGACGAGTCTTACTCTCTGGGGTTTGGCCCATCCAAAGTTTGGGGTCGTTCTGTGGGATGGAAGAAGTCCGTTTTATTGTTGTTGTTGTTTTGTTTTGTTTTGTTTTCAAACTCAGGTGTCCCTAAATCAGGAGTTGAGTAGAGCCCTGGGGAGGGCGGTGGACAACCAGAAATCTGGTTTAAATTTGGGACCTAGGAACATGTCAAGCCATTATGGCATCTAATGGTCCAGCCACTGAGAGGACGTACTAGGACAGGACTCACGCTGAGGGTCACAATGCGTGTTTATGCCTCATCGCACTCAAGAATGGGCGGGGCCTCAGGGTGAATGCTGGTTTCTCCTACACTGAACGTTGGACAACATGCCAACCACAAGGTTTCTTGCCATGGATAAAGAGGAGTTCTGATTTCTGCATCACACTCACCCCTGGGCAGTGATTGGAGATAAGGTCTAGGTTCTGAAGCCTGAAAACTGAGGTAGGGAAGAGATGATGACCTAAGGCCCTGTGGGTCTTATGTGCTCAGTGTGCAGTCAGCTGTCTGGGTGTTGCTCAGGATGTTCGGCTCAGGTTGTGTCAGACAGTGCATTAGTGCCCAGGTTAGACTATATATTTGGGTACATTCGGGCCGTGTAGGTTTATTCTCATTTAATGTGCCGGGCAGCTCATTAGGCAATATTTTTTTTCTAGAGGCGGCAAGAGTTGCCGGCATGAATGTTCCGGAATTGCCAAATTTGTGCGCTTGGGGCATGGGCGGGCAGCAGTGTGAGAACGGAATAATCTGAGGAACTACAAGCTTAAAAGACTTGGGATGGCAGGTCGAGGGATCAACACGCATGTCCCTCGCTGAAGATCTTAAAGCATATCCTGCATCATGCATCTGGAAGTTCAGAGCGATAAGGATCAAGACGTTGGCTGTTAGCTCGCTTTGGATTTGTTCTTGGATTCAGGGGTGACGCCCCTTCATGAATGGGAGCCGATTCTCGGGGCCGTGGAGGTTTTTTTCACCACGTATTGGCATTGGTGTGGATGTGGCCCCCCTCCTAGGATTCCTTTCTGCTGGAGCAAGGTTTAGAACGCTGGTTTGACAGCTCCAAGGACATCCCATATGGATGAGTCCAGATCCAGACCATACGTTCGAGGATGGATGCCTGGGAAGAAGCCTCCCGCGGCCTTCGCAGTTCAATTGTCGGTCCTATCGACAACAAGTTTAGATCTGATGAATGGCTGAGCGGGAGCACACCAGAACCAGTGTGGGCTGTAGTTTGAAATTGGACTTTTTCCTGAGGATGTGGTCCATAATGTGTGTTTGTTGTCCCATGAGAAGGGCTTGGAATGGGGCGGTGGCAACCCGGAACCGGGCTGACGTATTCTCCTCCGAGAGCTTTTGGACATATCCCTCCCATGCACAAGTTTCCTTGGTGGAGACGAGGTGTTGTTTCTGATCCGGGTGCCCGCGCGTCAGGAAAAACCCCAATGCTCTTGGTATTGGGAAATCCACAGGGTTTTGAGGAGACATGCCTGTAAACCAAAGCAAATGGATCCGATTTTTGGCCTAGGGTCCTGTCCCTGGTTTCAATCTTCTTCTCTGGGGGACATCCATCTAGGGTATGAGTGGGAGGTAGATGCTCAGCTGGGTGACAGACCTGACCTTTTTTTGTCCCGGGTGCGACCTTAATACTATTGGGATGACCTGCGCCCTCAGGGACTTTGGTGTGAGGTTTCTCCTAATTTGTTTACGATTTTGGACAATGGAAATGGGCAGAATTCCCATGGATTTGGTTAGGCACAGTCTATAATGTGTGGGCTCCAGGGTCCCCAGCTGGATGAGTGGTGTGGGCCCAGGACTTTGAGGACAGAATAACTGAAAACACAAAAAAATCAGCATGTTTGGGTAGGGTACGTAAGGTTTGGCAGGGCCAGTGATCTATCCAAACCTTGTGAGAAGAAGAAATCCTCAGGATTATAGAAGGATTAGGGTGGACGAGGCTGAGGAGCCGCTTGCTAAGGTCTTTTTGTATCTGGATATTTGTATCAGCGATGAATCGTGGTGGAATGGTCGAAGGATTGCCTCATGGGCAAGGACGATATTTCTCTACCGATGGATTTGTCCAGCCCGATCCCAATTGTTTTTTCGTCAAGCTGTGTGTATGGAGTTCTCCGTCAAGGGTGATACCGCTAGGTGTCCGACCAAAAAAGCGGAATCCAATGCATAGCCCTGGGTGAAGATTGACAACTGACATTACCCGAACTAGGTGCGCGGTTTAGGCCTATGGGCCTCACAAGGGAAATGATAAGCCCAATATGCTGGTCTCTTGGATCCATGTCCACTCGACTGACAGGCCTCGTACCTTTAGGACCTGGGACTAAGGCGAAATGGTCACCAAATAGTGATTGTTGTAGTATAATAAAAAAATTGCACACCTATGAATGACTCCGTCGCGCAGCACATGGTGCAGGAAAAGTATCATCGGCACACTACAGGTAAATCCATGATACCTCTGAACATTAATAGCCACAACCTAACACATAGGTTTTTTGGCCATGGGGAAGAAGGGAAGGAGTTGACTGCTAGATTTTCTGCACAAGATACTTACGTTCAAAATCCTTCGGGACAGATGATTGGAAGATATTGGATCAAAAGATTCTGAATCCTGAAAAACCGGTGAGGCTGGCGAAGAGCATAATTACCTAATAAGGCAATGGTTGGTCGTCGATGATAGCTCATTTGATGCGGCGCAGCATTTGGATTGAGCCTGGTAGTATGTCCAGGCTCAGCCTCTGGGTGCAGAAAGTTCATTATTTGCCACAGGTCCATCCCTATATTTTTTGGGATGTTATTTGTCTAATTTGGTGCGTGGCAGGTTGAATCTTCATTTGGGGTTAATGAGGTAGCCCCAGAATTGCAAATGTTTTTCTTACTCAGGGAGGCAGGAGTGCTGCATTGATAGTTTCTGGAATTGCCAAACAAACTGGAGGGCTTGTGGGCCAGTAGTACCTGAGGAACAGAAGTCCTGAAGACACAAGCTAGGCTTTAGGTTTATGGGTGTGAAAGACATGGCTGGCACATGTCTAAAGACTGACGAACCGAGATCTCGTGCATCTTGAATTGTCAGGAGTGAGGATCGACGATTTCGCTCAGGTTTTAGACTTATGTCCCTGATGGCTCGCCTCATTCATGAAGGTGAGGAGGATCACGAGGCCATGGGTATGTTTTCCTCACGATGGGAGTTGTGAGAAGCGACTCCCAACTGCAAAGATTCTTCTGCAGGACAATTGAGACCTGTATGGTTGGCTGTCCAGGCCCACGATGGATCCGAGGCAGGGTTTAAGGATGGATGCGGGTAGTAGGGGTTGCCCACCTCGCAAATTCCAATTGTCTCCTAGCACACACAGACACGTTAGATCTGCTGTGATTTCGCGGAGCAGGAACCGAAATACGCTCAGTTACTGAAATGGACTCTCCTGTGGGACTGGGTCCTAAGGTGTTTTTCGGTCTAATGGATAACCTATGGAATGAGCACGGTGTGCACTGGGGTCCATGAGGGTTCTACTTAAACGAGAGGCTCTGATACAGCTCCCCCATGTGCAAGTTCCCATGCGTAGATGAGAATTTGTTGAGATGGGTCAGTCACGAAAAGGTCATACATTTTTGTACTCGAAATCCAAGGCCTCCTTGAGGAGAGATGCATTGGACCCAAACGTCAATATGATCCCTATTAGGGCCTAGGGGTCCTGTTCGTTCCTTTTTTTACCCCTGGGGACATCACCGTCTACGGGTTCTGAGTGGCAGGTCAGGTTCTCAGATGTGGCCCTCAGATTGCTCCCTGTTTGTCCTGGGGAGCCACAACTATTAAGGGATGGCCTCAGGAGACTTTGGAGGTTTATCCTCTTAGTGTCATGGGTTGTGGCCATTGGAATGGGCACAACAAAAATTCCCTGGGGAGAGGGCAAAGTTACAGTCGTAAGGTTTGGATCAATGGGCCGCCTGAGCCTGTTTAGGGTTGGGTGAGGCCAGGGCGTTTTTTGGACAAGTTGTTGTTTGGACAAAACACAACAAAAAATCGGCGTATGTTTCAGGTCATGAGTATGGCCGGATGATCTACAGGGGACCAGAGGGAGGAGAACTCCTTGGGATATGTGAAAAAAAAATAGGGCGACGTTTGATGGTCTCGTGCTTCAAGTTTTTGATCTTTGTTTATCTCTGGGTTATTAGTTTGTCACTCCATGGGCGTGAAAACTTCGGAGTGAATTCTTGGGGGAATAGGACGAAGTCTTAACTCTCTGGGGGTTTGTCCCGTTCCCAAAGAGTTTGGGGTCATTTGGGGGAGTGAAGAAGGAGAAATCGTGTTCTGTTTGGTTGTGTTGTGTCGTGTTGTGTTGTGGTAGTTTTGTTTGTGTCAACCTTGAACAGGTGTTCCCAGCCAAATGAGGGGATTCCCGAGCACGCCTGGGGGAGTCGAACCCGGACAACCAGAAATTGGTTAAAAATTGGGCCTAGGGGACATGTCAAGCCCATATGACATCTAATGTCCATGCCCTGTAGAGAGGATTATAGAGGACAGGACTCCGTGGTGGTCACAATGCGCAGGGTTCTGCCATAGTCGCATCAATAATGGGCGGAGCCCGTGTGATATGCTGGTTCTCCTTACCTGACTTGGACATCCTTTCCAACCACAGGCTTCTTGCCCTGGGTTACGGAGGACTCCGATTTCTTTGATCCATTCAACCACTGGTTCAGGGCGTGGAGTTCCGGTCTCAGTTCTGCAGGCTGAAAAGATAGGTTGGGACGAGATAAACGAGCTAAGCCCCTGCCGGGGTGTTGTGATGGTGTGATGTTTCAGGTGCGTTAGATATTTCGGGTTTGGTTAAGGAGGTCCGGGTATCGTATCAGAACATTGTATTAGTCGGGCCAGGTTTTTACTAGGACTATTCTAATTTGAGTAAATTCGAGTGCCGTGTACGCTCTATCCCATTTGGGTTATGTGAGAAAAATCCATAGGTCAAATTTTTCTTCTGGATGGAGGCATGAAGATGTGTCATTTTGCATGTCGACGAATTTCCAAATGGCGAGGGCTGGGGGGCCAGGAGTGCTGAGCTGACGGCCAAGTCATGAGAACACAAGCTAGGTCATGGTTTCACGGCTGTGGGGGTGTGGGGCGGTTGGCGGCGAGGGGCGTCGGTTTTTGTTTTTTTTGGGTGGTTTTTTTGTGGGCCCCCAAGGAAAGACACACTCTTGCCAGAACTGAATCGATATCTCATTGCCCCCCATGAGAATTCACGCGGATGAAGATCCCAGACGTTGTCTTAGGTTGAGCTCCTGTCCGTTATCGCATTTTCCCCATCACAAATGGGTGGGGGGCCATGCACAAAGACATCTACGATTTTGCCCAGAGATTGGGAGTATGTGAGATGCTCCAAAACTCAAGGATTCCTTCTGCAGGACATTTGTAGACCTGTGGGGAGCCGACCTCCAGCTACATCCTCATACAGGAATGCCGCCATGAGCAGAGCCTCTAAGGAGGTTTTGGTGGGGCATGGTCGGCAGACCGTCTCGACAATCCAATTGTCTCCTAGTCATGACCGAAAAACGGTCAGTCTGCTCCCTCTCTGCGGGAGCAGACAACCCAAGGGAGCACCTGAGTTGTTGAAATGGAATTGGAATTTCCTGCGGATGGTGTTCCTAATGTAGGATTTATTCCCATCGCGAGACAACCGGGTAATGGGCAGTGGCACACAGGCCTGAAGGATCCTCCTAACTGGAGGTTTGCAGACAATCGTTCAAAGGGTAATTTTCCCATGCTGGAAGAAGAGAGAGTTGTCTTGAGTGCTGACTCATGAAATCCCCATATGCTAATATTTTGGAAACCAGGGCCTCTGAGGAGAGATACCTGTAACACGAAAGCCATGGAATGAATTCAGGCCTAGGGGCCTGTCTGATTCAATCTTCTTCTCTGGGGACATCCATCTACGCTGAGTAGAGGTAGATGCTCAGATTGGTTTCAGATGACCCTTGGTTGTCCTGGGCGGCCTACACATTATTGGGATGTCATTGGGGACTCTGGAGGAGTTTTACCTCTATTTTGGTACGATTGTGGACAATGGAATGGGCAGAATTCCCGTGGTATGGACATGGCACAGTCCTGATGTGTGGCTCCAGGGGCCCCAGCCTGAA
This sequence comes from Mustela putorius furo, assembly GCF_011764305.1. NCBI lineage: Eukaryota > Metazoa > Chordata > Mammalia > Carnivora > Mustelidae > Mustela > Mustela putorius. The sequence continues at coordinate 1,000,373 of NW_025422122.1, read as the reverse complement.
GGGTCGTGGGCAAGGAATGTGGGGACAGAAGTCTGAAAACACACAAAACTCGGGCTTAGGTTTGGGAAGTAGGTATGGCAGGCTGTAGGCTGATCTACAGACCGTGAGGAGAAACTCTCGGGAATACGACAAAAGAGCGAGTGTGAGGCGCTGTGCTCAGAATTTCTCTGGATTTGTTGTCAACGATGGGTCAACGTCTGGTTGTGAAGGGCCTCATGAGGCCATGGACGAGACTTCCTCCTGTGAATTTGGTCCAATCCCAATTGTTTGGGGTCAATCTGAAGGATGGGAGGAGTCCTTTTAGTTTTGTTACCTCAGGTGTCCCACCAAAGAGGGATTCCAAAGCAGAGCTCTGGGGAGGGATGAATGGACAACCCGAACAATCCAATTGGGGTGAGGTCGAGAACCGAGCAGGTTGATCCTCATTTGGGGTTTATGGAGATCCCCATATAGAGCAACGTTTTTTTCTGGAGGGCCAGCATAGGGCTGCATTTTGGTTCCAGAATTCCAAGTCTTGAGGACATGTTTGCCAGGAGTGTGAGGAAGGAAGTCTGAAAACACAAGGTAGCACGAGGTTTGGGCCCACTGTGCAGAGGCTGAATCGAGATCTCCTGCATCTGAGGTCAGGGCGAGTATCAGATGTTGCCTCAAGCTGGAGTTTGTGTCCATGACGGCCCCTTCCTGAAGGGGGTGGGGCGGTGGGGGTCATGAGGCGCCAGGGAGGTTTCCCTACGCTGGGAGTTGTGAGCTGCTCCAAACTTCAAAGTTTCCTTCTTCAGGACAGTCGAGTACTATTGGATGGTTCCAGGATGCCCCATACAGAAAGACTCGAGAGCAGGGGCCTAAGCATGGATGCCGAGAAACGCCAACTCACCTTCCCATTGCCTGGTCGAGACAAGGCACGCTCAATCTGCGGGCTCTTGGGTGAGCTACCCAGAAGGCTGAGTTTAAATGGACTTTCCTGAGGATGAGTCATAATGTGGGTTGGTGGCCATGGAGACCTTGGAATGTGGCAGTAGCTAAGGGACTCTGCAGGATTCTCCAACCCGAAGGGTTTGACACAACTCCAACAAGGAAGCTTTCCATGTGGAGATGAGAGGTGTTCTGTCTGGTGCCTCAGGATAGCCCCATATGCTGGTCTTCGAACCCAGGCCTCTGAGGAGTGATACCTGGACACCAAAGCAAGAGTTCATAATAGGGCCTAGGGGCCTGTCTGGTTCAATCTTCTGTCTCTGCGGATATCAGTCTGTGTGTCTGCATGGAGGTAGTAGTTGTTGGCTCAGCTGGTGTCATAATGCCCTGTTGTCCAAGTGCGGCTGCGGGTCGTGAGATGTCGTGGGGGAGCCGTGAGATGAGGGGTTGTAGTACTAATTTGTGAGTTGATGGGCAATTTGGTGGACAGGATAGGGGTCTTAAGATGCGAGCATGGCAACAGTGATGTGGCTTGAGGCGCCATGAGGGAACCCCAGCTATGGAGGACGGCTTGTGGGCCACGGATGTTGCAGACAGACATCCAAAAACCCAAACTGCAGCTCATGCTTGAGGCCGAGGGTTATTGCAGACATGGCCATGGAATAAAGTAGTACTTTGAGGGAGTTGCTCTTGGATATTAAAAGACAGGGTGAAGGGAGGCAGTCGCGTCCGTCTCGTTGTACCTCTGCATATTTTGTACACAATGTGCCGGCTTTTTATTTAGGAGTTGCCCTCATGGGGGTCGTAGAAGGCTACCTCTTCTGCGGAGTTTTGTCACAGGCCCCAAAGAAAAGTTTGGGGGTCATTCTGTGGTGAAGGAGGTCCTGTTTATCTTTCTGCTTCAGGTGTCCCCCCAGTAGAGGGATTCTGGAGCATAGCAGTGGGTACTGACAACTGGAATACTCGCTCTCTGGTTAAGCCTGGGGGCCTATGGATATGACAAGCCCCATATGCAGGATCTTGGTCCAGCCACTGAGAGGCGTTACTTTAATACGGGACTCACGCTACAGGTCACAATGCATGTCTGTGCCCTAGGCGGCCCTCAAGCACTGGCGTGGCCTTTCCGACAATGCAGGTTTTCCACATTGAACGTTGGACAACATGCCAACCACAAGGTTTCTGGCCATGGGGAAGGAGGAATTCTAATTTCTGCATCACGTTCACCCCTGGGGCAGTGATTGGAGATAAGGTCTAGGTTTCTGAAGCCTGAAAACCGAGGTTGGGAAGAGATGACGAACTACAGCCATAGCGCGGGTCCCTTGTGTCCAGGTTGGAGCCAGCTGTCTAGGTGTCGTTTGGGATGTCTTGTCTCAGGCTGTGTGCCAGACAGGGCATTCGTATTCAGGGTAGGCTGTATAATTGCTTTACAGTCGAGTGGCATGCATTAGATAATCATTTGGGGTTTCTTATTAGCAGCATAGGGCAAAGTTTTTCTTCTGGAGGGCAGGCAGAGTGCTGCATTGTGGCTTCGGAATTCCCAAACTGGAGGGCTTGTGGGCCAGGAGAGTGAGGACGGAAGTCTGAGAACACAAGCTAGGCTTAGGTTTCGGGGAATGGACATGGCAGGCACACTCTGCAGAGCTGAATTGAGATCTCATGAGTCTGAAGTCAGGTCGAGGATCAGACTTTGGCTCAGGTTGGAGTTTCTGTCCATGTTGGCCCCTTCATGAAGGGGGGGGGCATTATGAGGGCCATGGGGGTTTTCCCACTATTAGAGTTGTGAGATGCTCCAAACCGCAAGGATTCCTTCTGTGGGACAATTAAGATTTGTTGGATGGCTCCAGGACGTCTCATAAGGTATTTTTCCAGAACAGGGTTCTAAGTATGGATGCCTGGGCAGACAGCCTCAATTCCAATTGTCTCCTAGCAACAAGAAACGTTTGATCTGCTGGCTTGGGGTAGCATCAGAGGGGGCTGAGTTGGAATGGACTTTCCTGAGGATGGTCTTAAATGAGTTGAAATGGACTTTCCTGAGGATGGTCTTAATGTTGGTTTTGAGTCCATTGAGACCTTGGTATGGGGCAGTGGCACCAGGGCCCTGAAGGATTCTCCTAACCAGAGGTGATAACAAAGCTCCAATGAGCAAGTTTTCCATGGGGAGACGAGATTTGTTCTTATTGGTGCCTCAGGAAACCACCATTTGCTGGTATTGGAAATGAGGCCTCTGAGGAGAGATGCCTGGAAACCAAAGCAATGGATCTGATTAGGGCCTAGGGGCCTGTCCGGTTCAATATTCTTCTCTGGGGACATCTTTTGTCTGAGTGGAGGTAGTTGCTCAGCTGGTTTGAGATCACACCTGTTTGTCCTGGGCGGCCTACACTATTGGGATGGCCTCGGTAACTTTGGAGGTTTTTCCTAATTTGCAAGGTTGTGGCCAATGGAATGGGAAGAATTCTCTTGAAAGGGAAGCACAGTCCTGAGGTGTGGCTCCAGGGACCCAAGTGTGGAGCGTGTGTGGTCCAGGGCTATTTGGACAAAAGTCTGAAAACACAAACTCCACTTAGGTTTGGGTCTGTAGGTATGGCCGGCCCGATATATAGACCGTGAGGAGAACTCTTCGGGATATGAACAAAGGGCGAAAGTGAGGTGCTTGCTCATGCTTATTTTTTTCTGGATATGTGTCACCGATTGCCATGGAATGTCCGGGTGTTGTCCTCATGGGCCATCGATGAGGCTCCCTTTCTGGGGATTTGACCCAATCCCAAGAGTTTGGGGGTCATTCTGTGGGAAGGGAGGAGGCCTTTTTTGTTTTTTTTTTTTTTTTTTTTTTTTTTTTTACCTCAGGTGGACCACCAAAAGAGGGATTCCACAGCAGAGTCCTGGGGAGGGGCGACTGGACAACCAGAACTCTGGTTAACATTGGGACCTAAGAACATGGCAAGCCCCATATGTGGGCTCTTGGTCCAGACACTGAGAGGCCTTCCTTGAGCATAGGGCTCACATTGAGTTTCACAATGTGTTTTTGTGCCCAAGGAGCCCCTCAAGTCAGGGCGTGGCCTAATGTACCATGCTGGTTTCTCCTACACTGAACGTTGCACAATATGGCAACCACAAGTTTTCTGGCCATGGGGAAGAAGGAGTTCTAATTTCTGCAACACTTTCACTCCTGGACTGTGATTGGATTTAAGGTCTAGGTTCTGAAGCCTGAAAACTGAGGTTGGGAAGAGATGAAGACCTAAGGCCATGGTGTGTCTGATGTGATGTGCTCAGTGTTCGGCCAGCTGTTGAGTGTGGGTTGGGAGGTGCAGGCTCAGGCTGTGGCAGGACAGGGAATTAGTGCCCAGGCTAGACTGTATCATTGGGGTGCAGTCGAGTTTCGTGCAGGTTGGTACTCATTTGTGGTTACTGGGTAGCCCCAGAGGGCAACGTTTTTCTTCTGGAAGGAAGACACAGTGCCACATAGTGGCTCCAGAATTCCCAAACTGGAAGGCTTGTGGGCCAGGAGTGTGAGGAAAAAAAAATTCTGAGAACACAAGCCAGACTTAGATTTCGGGGTGAGGGGGGGACGGCAGGAACCCTCTGCAGAGATGATTCGAGATCCCGTGTACCTGAAGACAGAGCTAGGATCAGACGTTGGCTCAGGTTGGAGTTTCTGTCCATGACGGCCCCCTTCATGAAGGGGAGGGTGTCACGAGGCCATGGAGGTTTTCCCACGATGGGAATTGTGAGATGCTCCAAACCGCAATGATTCCTTCCGTGGGACAGTCGAGACCTGCTGGATGGCTCCAGGACATCCCATAAGGAAGTTATCCAGAGCAGGGTTCTAAGGATGGATGCCTGGGCAGCCTGCCTCCCATTCCAGGTGTCTCATAGCGCCAAGGCAAGTTCGATCTGCTGGATCTAGGGGAGTAACCGAGGCGGGTGTGTTGAAATGGGTGAGTTGAGGATGGGTCATAATGTGCATTTGTGTCCATGGAGACCTTGGAATGGGGTGCTTGATCCGGGGCCTTGAGGGATGTTCATAACCGGAGGTTTTGATGGAGCTCTAAAGAGTACGTTTCCTATGTAGAGAAGAGAATTGTTTTGATGAGTGCCTAAGGAATCTCCCATATGCTGGTATTGGAAAACCAGGCCTCTGAGGAGAGATGCCTGGAAAACAAAAGCAATGGATATGATTAGGGCCTAGGTGCCTGTCCGGTTCAATCTCTTTCCTGGGGATACGTGTCTATGGATCTGAGGGGAGGTAGTTGCTCGGCTTGTGTCAGATCGCCCCTGTTTGTCCTGGGCAGCCTATAATATTGGGAATGGCCTCGGGATTTTGGAGTTTCTCCTAATCTATAGGGTTGTGGCCAATGGAATGGGCAGAAATCCCCTGGAGAGGGGGCAGGCACAGTTCTGAGTTTGGCTCTAGGGGCCCAGCCTTGAGGGTGTGTGGGGGCCAGGCCTGTGGGGACAGAAGTCTGAAAAACACAAATTCCGCTTAGGATTGGGGACATAGGTATGGCACGCCCAATCTACAGACCGTGATAACACTTCGGGATATGAAAAAAAGGGTGAGTTTGAGGTGCTTGCTCAGGTTTTGTCTCTGGATTTGTGTCAACAATGTGGGTCGAATGCTGGCGTGGCCTCATGGGTTGTGGACGGCTTTCCTTCTCTGAGGATTTGACCCAATCCCAAGAGTTTGGGTACATTCTGGGGGATGGGAGGTGTCCTTTCTGTTTTTTTATTTTATTTTATGTACCTCATGTGTGCCAATAAAAGAGGGGGATCCCAGAGAGAGTCCTTGGTAGGGACAACTGGATAACCCCACCTCTGTTTAAGTTTGGGGGCCTAGGGGCATGGCAAGTCCAATATGTGGGCTCTTGATTCAGACACTGAGAGAGGTCTTCCTTGAGGACAGGGCTCATGCTGCGGGTTCATCAATGCCTACTTTGTGCCCACAATTGGCCATCAGTCTTGCGGAAGGAAGTCTATGGCGACACGCTGGGCAGATTATCCGACACTGTAACGTTGGGAATTGCCAACCACAGGTTTCGGCCATGGAGAAGGAGCAGTGTCGATTTCTTGATTCAGTTCACCCATTCTGGACATGGATTGGAGTTAGGTATAGGGTTCGCTGAACCACGAAAACGAGGTCTGGGAAGAGATGAAAACCTAAGGAACCTGATGGGTAATACTGAGATCAGAGTGTGGCCTCGCTTGTTTTAGATGTAGGTAAATCTGGATGTGTGGGGCTCATGCTGTGTCATGACACGGGCATATAGACAGGGTAGACTAGGACTTGTATATTTTGGGGTGCAGAATCGAGTGGCGTTCACAGTTGATTCCTCATACTCGGGTTTCTAGGTAGCTCCATTAAGGGCAACGTTTTTCTTCTTCTGGAGGGGCAGTGCAGACTTCGTGCCTGCATTTTGGTACCCAGTATTGCCCAAACTGTAAGGACTTTTGGGCCAGGGCGCCGGTGTGAGGACACTGTGTAGTTATGCAGAACCATCAAAGCCCTAGGCTTAGTTTTTATTGGTTGTGAGGGCACAGCATGAAGCACACTCTGCAGCAGCTGAATCTAAGAGTCGCATGCACCTGAAAGCAAGGTGGCGAATATCATACGTTTGGCTCGAGGGGGGGAAGTTTGAGTTATATCTCTCCATGATGGCCCCCCCTTTTATAAAGTGCCGCAGCGTCTCAAGATGGCATGAAGATTAAGCTTTCCCCCCCATGGGAGGGTGGAGATGCAACAGACTTGCAAAGAATTCCCTTATGTGGGACACTATGAGACACCTGTGGGAATGGCTCTTTGGATTGTCCCCATAGGGAAACGACTCCCGAGTGCGGGTGCTAAGGAATGGGATGACGTGCTGGCAGACCTTGCCCCCTACCTCCCTTCTCGTTGTCCCTTATGCAACAACAACGGCCACGGTTGGATCTTGCATGGACCTAGGTGAAGAAACCAGGTGGTGTAGTTGACATTGCTCTACCGAAGGATAGATCCATAATGTAGGGGTTTTACGTCCATGAGACCTTGGAATGGAGCGCTGATCCGTAGGGCCTGAAAGATTCTCCTAAACAGAGGTTTTTATAGAGCTCCAAAGAGTACATTTCCTATGTGTGGAGACGAGATTTTTCTATGAGTGCCTCAGTAATCCCCCATATGCTGGTATTGGTAACCAGGCCTCTGAGGAGAGATGCCTGGAAACAAAAGCAATGGATCTGATTAGGGCCTAAGTGCCTGTCCAGTTCAATCTTATTCTATGGGGATATCTGTCTCTGGGTCTGAGTGGAGGTAGTTTTTCTAACTTGTGAAAGATCATCCCTGTTTGTCCTGGGCAGCCAACACTATTGGGATGGCCTCGGGGAGTTGGAGAGGTTTCTCCTAATCTATAGGGTTGTGGCCAATGGAAATGGCAGAATTCCCCTGGAGAAGGAAGCCACAGTCCTCAGGTGTGGCTCCAGGGGCCCCAGCTTGGATGGTGTGTGGGGCAGGACTGTGGGGACAGAAGTCTGAAAACACAAACTCAGCTTAGGTTTTGGGGATGTATGTATGAAGGCTCGATCTACAGACCGTGAGAATTTTCCGGGCTATGAACAAAGGGCGAGTATGTGGCGTTTGCTCAGGCTTTTGTCTCTGGATTTTGTGCCTACGGTGGCCGTGGAATGTCGGGGTGTCCTCAAGGGCCATGGACAAGTCTTTCTCTGGTGATTTGGCCTGATCCCAAGTGGTTGGGATCATTCTGTGGATGGGAAGAGTCCTTTCTGTATTTTTTTTTTTTTTTACCTCAGGTGTCCCACCAAAGAGGGATTCCAGAGCAGTGCCCTGAGTAGGGGTGACTAGACATCTCTAACTCTGGTTGAGATTGGGGGACTAGGGGCTTGGCAAGCCCCATATGTGGGCTGTTGTTCCAGTCACTAAGAGGCTTTACATGAGGATAGGGCTCACGCTGAGGGTCACAATGTGTGTTTGTGCAAATTGTAGCCCTCAGGGATAGGTGGGGCCTCATAGTCCATGCTGCTTCTCCTACAATGAACGTTGGACCACATGCCAACCACAAGGTTTCTTGCCATGGCGAAGGAGAAGTTCTGATTCTTGTATCACGTTCACTCCTGAGCAGTGAGTGGAGATAAGGTCTAGGTTCTGAAGGTGTGAAAACTGAGGTTGGGTAGAGATGATGGCCGAAAGCCATTGTGGGTTTTGATATGCTCAGTGTACGGCCAGCTGTCTGGGTGTTGGACTGGAGGTCTGCCTTCAGGCTGTGTCAGACAGGGCTTTAGTGCACAGGCTAGATTGTATAATTGGGGTATGGTCGAGTGGCATGCAGGTTGTTACTCATTTGGCGTTTTTCTGGTTAGCCCTATAGGGCAACATTTTTCTTCTGGAGGGCAGGCAGAGTGCTGCATTGTGTCTCCAGAATTGCCAAACTGGAGGGGTGTGTGGCCAGGATTGTGAAGACGGAAGTCTGAGAAACACAAGTTAGGCTTAGGGTTTCGGGGCGAGGGCACAGCAGGCACACTCTCAAGTGCTGAATCGAGATCTCGTGCTTCTGAATTCAGGGCGCGGATCAGACTTTGGCTTAGGATGGAGTTTCTGTCCATGATGGCCCATTTATGAAGGTGTGGGGCATCATGAGGAAATGGAGGTTTTCTCACAGTGGGATTGTGTGATGCTTCAAACCACAAGGATTCATTCTGCGAGACAGTCAAGACAGGTTGGTTGGATTCAAGACGTCCCATAAAGAAATTCTCCAGAGCAGGGTTCTAAGGATGGATGCCTGGGCAGCCCACCTCGCATTCCAACTGTCTCCTAGTGACAAGGCAGGTTTGATCTGCTGGCTCTGGGTGAGCAGCCGAGGGGGCTGATTTGAAATGGACTCTCCTGAGGATGGATCATAATGTAAGTTTGTGTCCTTGGAGACCTTGGAATTGGGCCATGGTGCCAGCGCCGCCCTGAAGGATCCTCCTAAACCTGAGGTATTGACACAGCTCCAAAGAGCAAGTTTCTCATGTGGAGATGAGATCTGTTCTGATTGTTTCCTTAGGAAACCCCCATATTCTGATATTGGAAACAGGCCTCTGAGGAGAGATACATAGAAACCAAAGCAATGGATCAGAAGTTGGCTCAGGTTGGAGTTTCTGTCCATGATGGCCCCTTTATAAAGGGGAGCATCTCATGAGGCCATGTAGGTTTTCCCACGATAGGAGTTGTGAGATGCTCCAATCTGCAAGGATTCCTTCTGCAGGACAGTCAAGACCTGTTGGAAGGCTCCCAGGACATCCCATATGGGAACGGCGCGCAGAGCAGGATTCCAACGATGGATGCCTAGAGAGTCTGCTTTGCATTCCAGTTGTCTCCTAGCGACAAGGCAGGTTTGATATTCTGGCTCTGGGGGAGTAATCAACGGGGCTGAGTTGAAATGTACTCTCCTGCCGAATGGTCATAATGCGGGTTTGTGTCCATGGAGACCTTGGAATAGGGCGGTGGCTCCGGTTACCTGAAGGTTTCTCCTAACTGGAGGTTTTTACAGAGCTCCAAAGGATAAGTTTCCCATGTGGAGACAAGATTTGTTCTGATTGGTATCTCTGGAATCCCCCATATGCTGGTATTGGAAAACAGGCCTCTGAGGAGAGATGCTTAGAAACAAAAGCAATGGAACCAATTACGTTCTAGGGGCCTGTCCAGTTTTAATACCTTTCTCTTGGGATATCTGTCTACGGGTGAGTTGAGTTGAGGTCGTTGCTCAGCTTGTGTGACAGATCACCCCTTTTGTTATTACTGGGCGGCCTACACTATTGGAATGGCCTCTGGGACTTTGGAGGTTTCTCCTAATCTGTAGGGTTGTGGCCAATGGAATGGGAAGAATTTCCTTGGAGAGGGCAGGCACAGTCCTGAGGTGTGGCTCCAGGGGCCTCAGCCTGGAGGGTGTGTGGGGACAGGGATGTCAGGATAGAAGTCTGAAAACACGGTTTGGGGACGTAGGTATGGCAGGCCCGATCTACAGACTATGAGGAGAATTTTTTGGGCTATGACCTAAGGGTGGAGGCTTATGTCTCTGGATTTTGTGTCAATAGTGGCCGTGGAATGTCGGGCTGGCCTCATGGGCCATGGAGGAGTCTTTCTCTCTGGGGATGGCCTGATCCCAAGTGATTGGGGTCATTCTTTGGGGGGGGGAGAAATCCTTTCTGTGTTTACTTACCTCAAATGTCCCACCAAAGAGGGATTCCAGAGCAGAGCCCTGAGTAGGGGTGACTAGATGTCTCTACCTCTGGTTAAGATTGGGTGACTTGGGGCATGGCAGGCCCCATATGCGGGCTCATGGTCCAGCCACTGAGAGGCTTTACTTGAGGACAGGGTTCAAACTGAGGGTCCCATGTGTGTTTGTGCCCACCGCAGCTCTTAAGCATGGGCAGGGCCTCAGGGACCCTACACTACCCTCAGGGGCCCTACTACTACTCCTGTAGGCCCTACAGGGGTCCTACACTGAACTTTGGATAAGATGCCAACCACAAGATTCTGGCGAGAGGGAAGGAGGAGAGTATGATTTCTGCATCACGTTCACCCATGGGAAATGAGTAGAGATAAGGTCTAGGTTTCTGTAGCCTGAAAACCAGGTTGGAAAGAGATGGCAACCTAAGGCCATGGCGGTTCAGATGTTTCTCAGTGTACGGCAAGCTGTCTGGGTGTCGGTTGGGAATTCAGGCCTCAGGTTGTGTCAGACAGGGCATTAGTGCACAGGCTAGACTATATAATTGGTGTACAGTTGAGTGGGCATGCAGGTTTATCCTCATTTGAGGTTTCTGGGTAGACCCATAGGGCAACGTTTTTCTTCTAGAGGGCAGGCAGAGTGCAGCACTGTGTCATCGGAAATCCCAAAATGGAGGGCGTGTGGTCCAGGAGAGTGAGGACGGAAGTCTGAGAACACTAGCTATGCTTAGGTTTTGGGGTGTGAGGGCACACAGCAGGTGCACTCTGAAGAGCTTAATCAAGATCTCGTGCATCTGAAGTCAAGGCGAAGATCAGCCGTTGGCTCAGGTTGGAGTTTCTTTCCATGATCCGACTTCATGAAGATTTGGGCATAATGTCGACCTGGAAGCTTTCCATGATAGAGTTGGGAGGTGGTCATTGAACAAGGGACTCCTGTGGGGACCAGTCGAGAACCTGTTGGATGGATCAAGGATGCTCCCAAAGGAATCCGACGCAAGAGCAGGGTTCTAAGGGTTTCTACCGGATCTACTGATGGAAAAATGCCTGGGAACCAAAGCAATAGTATACGATAGGTGCCTAGGGGACCTGTTAGTTTCTTTTAACATGTCGGGCGACATCAGTCTAGGGTTCTGGCGTGCGGGTAGGTAGGTGCTCAGACTTGGATCCCAGATTGCCCCTGTTTGTCATGGCGTTGCCACAAATATAGGGGAGGGGCATCAGGGACTTTGGAGGTTTTTATCCTATGAGTAGGGTTGTGGCCAATGTGAATCGGGCAACATACAATGCCATTGGAGAGCGTAAGCCCAGTCGTCAGGGTTGCGCCTTCCAGGGGCAGGCGGCTGTAGGAGGGTGGGTAGGCCAGGGGCTGTTTGGGACAGTTGTCTGATAAAAACACAAAACTACAGCCTTTATGTTTCGGGGTCAGAGGTTATGGCAGGAAGGATGATATACAGACCAGGAGAGGAACTATGCGGGATATGAAAAACATGTGAGCGAAGGTGCTTCCTTGCTCAAGTTTTGTCTCTGGATTATCGGTGTCAATTCATGGTCGTGAAATTTCCGGGTGACTTCATGGGAAATGGACGAGTCTTACTCTCTGGGGGTTTTTGGGCCTAGGTCCCAAAGAGTTTGGGGTCAAAGGTCATCTGTGGGATGGGAAGAAGTTCCGTTGTTCCTGTTGTTGTTGATTGTTTTTGTTTTGTTTTCAACCTCTTAGGTTGTCCGTCCTGTCCCACCAAAATGAGGGATTCCAGAGTAGAGCCCTGGGAGGGGCACTGACTGGACAACCAGAAATCGGTTAAAAATTGGGCGGGACTAGGGACATGTCAAGCCCCATTATGAACATCTAATGGTCCAGCCACTGAGAGGGACGTACTAGAGGAAGGCTCCACGCTGAGGGTCACAATGCATTGTTTTATGGCCTCGTCGCAACTCAAGAATGGGCGGGGGGCCTCAGGGTGATTGACTGCGTTGCTCCTACACTGAAGCGTTGGACACATCATGCCAACCACAAGGTTTCTTGCCCATGGGTACGGAGGAGTTCTGATTTTCTGCATCACCCCCACCCCTGGGCATGATTGGAAGGTAAGGTCTACGGTTCTGAAGCCTGAAAAAACTGAGGGTCGGGAAGACGCTTCGGACCTAAGGCTCCATGGCGGGTTGCGATCTGGGCCCCGTGTTGCGGTCATGCTGTCTGGGTGTTTCCCGCGTCACGGGTCCGGTCCGGGTTCAGGCCCCCGTCAGACGAGTGCATTAGTGCCCAGGTTAGACGCCTATACTGTTGGGTGCACAACTTAGACGTGCCGTGTAGGTTACTTATCTGAAAATCTCTTCAGGCATGAGATGCTGAGGAACAATGAGCGAAGAGGAGATGCAAAGTAGCGCCGTGGGCGGCTCAGGCTTTTTGTCCTCTGGATTTTGTATCAGCGGATGGCCATGGAATGTTTGGGATGCCCCCCCCCCCCTCATGTGCCATCGACTAATCTTGCTTTCTGGTTGGATTTTGACCGATCGCAATGGTTTACTTCTTCCACATCTGTGGGATGGTGAGGACTCACTTTCAGGTTTGGTTACCCTCAGGTTGTCTCACCAACAGTAGGAATTCCAAAGCAGAGCCCTGGGTAAGATTGGTATGGACAACCGAAAGTATGTTTAAAAATCTGGGCCTACGGGCATTGCAAGCCCAATGTCTGACTCTCTCCATCCAGCCAATGAGATTTGAGCCTTACCTTAGGACTGGGCCTCATGCCCGAAGGTCACAATGTGTGTTTGTGACCAATGTTGCCGCAAGCATTGGCGGGGCCTCATGTGCACACTGGTTCAAACTACAACTGAATCTTGGACAACCATGCCAACCACAAGTTTTCTTGGCCATGGGGAAAGAGTTCTGATTTCCTGCATCTTTTCAAAACCTGGGTAGTGATTGAGATAAGGTCTAGATTCTAAGCAAAAACCGAGTTTGAGAAAGAGATGATGCCCTAAGGCACTGGAAACCCTGTGGTTGTAGGGGGAAGGGGGGAAGGAGGGGAAAGAAGGATGTTTTTAGATTGTGATTTGTTTTGAGAGAGATTGATGACACTAAGGCCATGGGCGCGGTGGTGGAGTTTGGGTTGTGGGAGACCGGTGGTCTAGTTCGGGCGGAGGTGTTTTTGGCGAGTTGTTTTTATTTGATTTGTTGCTCAAGCTATGGTGTGTTTGGCCGGTCAGCTTATCTGGGTGTGTTGGTCTCAACGAAAGGTCCGGGATATCGTGTCACTCATGGTCCTGAAATTTCTGGGTGACTTCATGGGAAATGGACGAGTTTACTCTCTGGGCTTTGGCCCCGTCCAAAGTTTGGATCATTCTGTGGGATGGAAGAAGTCCGTTGTTCTGTTGTTGTTGATTTGTTTTGTTTTGTTTTCAACCTCAGGTGTCCCACCAAATGAGGGTTCAGAGTAGAGCCCTGGAGAGGGTGACTGGACAACCAGAAATCTGGTTAAAAATTGGGGCCTAGGGACATGTCAAGCCCATTATGACATCTAATGGTCCAGCCACTGAGAGGACATACTAGAGGACAGGACTCACGCTGAGGGTCACAATCGTGTTTATGCCCACGTAGCACTCAAGAATGGGCGGGGCCTCAGGGTGAATGCTGGTTTCTCCTACACTGAACGTTGGACAACATGCCAACCACAAGGTTTCTTGCCATGGGTAAGGAAGAGTTCTGATTTCTGCATCACAGTCACCCCTGGGCAGTGATTGGAGATAAGGTCTAGGTTCTGAAGCCTGAAAACTGAGGTAGGGGAAGATGATGACCTAAGGCCATGGCGGTTCTGATGTGCTCAGTGTGCGGTCAGCTGTCTGGGTGTTGGTCACGAGGTCCGGGCTCAGGTTGTCAGACAGTGCATTAGTGCCCAGGTTAGACTATATATTTTGGGTGCATTCGAGTGCCGTGTAGGTTCTTATCTGAAGAACTCTTCAGGATATGAAGAATGAGCGAGTCTGAGGCGCGTGCTCAGGCTTTGTCTCTGGATTTTGTATCAGCGATGGCGTGGAATGTTGGGGAGGCCTCATGGGCCATGGACGAATCTTGCTCTCTGTGGATTTGGCCCGATCCCAATTGTTTTTCGTCAATCTGTGGGATGGGAGGACTCCTTTCAGGTTTGTTACCTCAGGTGTCCCACCAAAGAGGAATTCCAAAGCAGAGCCCTGGGGAAGAGTGAAGGGACAACCCGACTATGGTTAAAAATTGGGCCTAGGGGCATGGCAAGCCCAATATGCTGTCTCCATCCAGCCACTGAGAGGCCTTACCTGAGGACTGGGCTCAGGCTGAGGGTCACAATGTGTGTTTGTGACCAATGTGGCCAGCAAGCATGGGCGGGCCTCATGGGACACACTGGTTTCAACTACACTGAACCTTGGACAACATGCCAACCACAAGGTTTCTTGCCATGGGGAAAGAGTTCTGATTTCTGCATCATTTTCAAACCCGGGCCGTGATTGGAGATAAGGTCTAGGTTCTGAAGCCTGAAAACCGAGGTTGAGAAGAGATGCGACCTAAGGCCATGGCGGGTCCGATGTGCTCAGTGTGCGGCCAGCTGTCTGGGTGGGGCCAGGAGGTCCAGGCTCAGGCTGTCAGAAAGGGCATTAGTGCCCAGGTCAGCCTATATATTTGGGGTACAGCCGAATGGCGTGCAGGTTGATCCTCATTTGGGGTTTCTGGGTAGCCCCAGAGGGCAATGTTTTTCTTCTGGAGGGCAGGCAGAGTGCTGCATTGTAGTTCTGGATTGCCAAACTGGAGGGCTTGTGGGCCAGTAGTCTGAGGACGGAAGTCTGAGGCAAGCTAGGCCTAGGTTTCTGGGTGAGGATATGGCAGGCACAATCTACAGACCTGAATCGAGATCTCGTGCATCTGAAGTCAGGGCGAGGATCAGACGATCGCTCAGGTTGGACATTCTGTCCCTGATGGCCCCTTCTTGAAGGGGTGGATCACAGGCCATGGGGGTTTTCCCACGATGGGAGTTGTGAAAGCTCCCAACTGCAAGATTCTTCTGCAGGACAATTGAGACCTGTTGGTTGGCTCCAGGACAATGATTCGAGCAGGGTTCTAAGGATGGATGGCTGGGTAGCCCACCTCGCATTCCAATTGTCTCCAGCAACAAGACAGGTTAGATCTGCTGGATCTGGGGAACAACCGAGGAGGCTGAGTTGAAATGGACTCTCCTGTGGATGTGTCCTAATATGATTTTGTGTCTATGGAGACCTTGGAATGGCGGTGGCACTGGGGCCCTGAAGGGTTCTCCTAAAGAGAGCTTTCAACATCTCCCGTGCAAGTTTCCCATGTGTAGATGAGATTTGTTCTGATGGGTGAGTCAAGAAACAGCCATATGCTGTTATTGAAATCCAGGCCTCTGAGGAGAGATGCCTGGAAACCAAAGCAATGGATCCGATAGGGCCTAGGGGCTGTTCGTTCCTTTTACCTCTGGGGATATCAGTCTACAGTCTGAGTCATGTAGGTATCTTTCCGCCGATATTCCTCACTAGATCACTGAAACGTTGACCCACATGCCATGGCCTCAGGACTTTGGAGTGTTCTCCTAAATTTGTACGATTTTGGGCCATTGGACTTGGGGCAGATAACCAACTGCCATTGAGTAGGCCAGTCACAGTCGTCAGGTTGGCTCCAGGGGTCTGAGACTGTTAGGGTGTGTAGGCCAGGGCTGTTTTGGACAGTTGTCTGAAAAAACACAAACTCGACTTATGTTTAGGGACATAGGTTCTATGGCAGGACTGATCTACAGACCGATGAGGAGAAAACTCTCAGGATATGAAAAAAATAGGGGCGAGTGTGAGGCTCTTGCTCAAGTTTGTCTCGGATATCGTTGTCACTTCATGGTCGTGAAATTTCGAGGTGAGGCTTCATGGGAAATGGACGAGTCTTGCTCTCATGTGGTTTGGCCCCCGTACAAAGAGTTTGTGGTCATTCTGTTGGATGGAAGTACTACCTTCGAGTTCTGTTGGAAGATTTTGTTTTGTTTTCTTTTCATAATCAGTGTCCCACCAAAAGTGGGATTCCAGAAAGCAGAGCCCCTGGAAGCGAGTGCGGACAATGAGGAACTCCGTGGTTAAAAATTGAGGGCATAGGGTCATGTCACGCCCATTTGTGATTCTAATGATCAAGCCACAACAGCGAGAAAGCCGTACTATGAGGGGGAGGCCTCACGATGAGGGTCACAATGCGTGTCGATGCCACCTCTGTCGCCTCACTCGAGCAATGGGCGGGGGCCTCAGATGACACTGCGTATTACTCGCGGACTGAACTGTTGTCTACAAAAAGCCCTACACAAGGTTTATTGCATGGGGTCGGGAGATTTCTATTGCCGCATCATTTCAGCTCCTGTGCCAGTGGTGGGAGATAAGGTCTAGGTTCTAAATCCTGAAAACATGAGGCTGGGATTGAGATAACGACTTCTGGCCATGGGGTGGCGTATGATTGTGTCTCTCGTGAGCATGTGTCAGCTGGTCTGGGTGTGGCCAGGACCGCCAGGCTCAGGTCTGTCCGTCCGGTGGAAACTGCCATATTGCCCAGGTTTAGCTATTATTTTCGGGTAGCAGCTCAATAGCCGTGCAGGTTCTTATCTGAATTTGGGGTTTTGGGGATATGAAGAAATGGGCAAGTTTTTTCTGGAGGTCAGGCAGAGTGCTGCATTAGAATTCATGGATGCCATGAATCCCAAGGCTTGTGCCATGGTGAGGTCTGGGGAAGTCCCATGAGGGGGGCCACATAGCCGAGGCTTTGGCTTTCTGGGTGGACCATGGCTAGGACCTACAGATCTGGACCGAGAATTCTCGTCAATCTGTGCGATTCAAGGTTGAGGACTCAGACGATTGCTCAGGTTGTTACCTTAGTGTCCACCAAAGAGGCCAGCTCCCTTTGTCAAGCTAGCTTTGGGGACACGAGGGCCCTGGGTGTTTCTAACTCACTGGAGTTACTGGAATTGGAGTTCTAAGACAGCCGGCACTGGCAAATATGCGACTTCTTCAGGGACCCATTGGGAGTCCTGTTGGTTGCTCCAGGTTGAAAGATCCGAGAAGGGTCACTATCGTGATGGTTGACACCAGTAGTAGCCCACCTAGCATTCCCCAATTGTCTCATAGCACAAGACCATGGTTTGCTGCCGATCACTTTCAAACCTGCGGAGAAACCGATACGGGAGTATGAAATGGTGCTCTCCTGTGGATGGGTACTAGATGTCTGCATTGTGTCTATAAAATACCGTGTGAATTGAGAAAGAGGTCTAGGTTGCATGAGGGTTGCCTAAACAGAGGCTTTGAAGATCCCTCCCACGTGCTCTGTGCCCATGGTGGCGTCCGATGATTGCTAATGTGAATGTGGCCAGCGGATGTCCTGGTTGGGGCCAGGAGGTGCTGGTACTGAAGTGGGCTTTTCCCTCGGGCTGTGTTCAGAAAGGTTATTACTGTGCAGGTCAATTTCCACGCGATTGACTATATTAATGGATCGGTTACAGCCTATGGGCGTGCAGGTTGATCCTCATGTGGGGTTTGTGGGTTCAGGGTAGCCCCGAGGGGCAATTGTTTTTCTTATTGGGGGGCGACAGTGCATCGAGTGCTGCATTGTTACAGTTCTGGGATTGCCCAAACTGCGAGGGTTTGTTGGGCCAGTATTAGTCTGAGGAAGGAAAGTCTGAGAACCCAAGCTAGGCCTAGGTTTTCTGGGTGGAGTGATTATGGGACAAGGCACAATTCCGATCCAGGGCTTAATCGAGATCTCAAGCATCTGAAGTCAGGGTGACTTTTTGATCAGACCTTTAGCTAGTGTAAGGTCTGGGTGCACCTTCTGTCCTGATGGCCCCTTCTCTGAAGGGGGGGGGGTGGATCGAGATCGCCATGCGGGTTTTCTGACGATGGGAGTTGTGAGAAGGTCCAATCTGCAAAGATTCTTCTGCAGGACAATTGAGACCTGGGATGGAAAAAAAGGACAATGTTCCAGGCGGGTTATCAGGATGGATGGATGGGGTTGGTTAAGCCACCTTCGCCATTCCATTTGTCTCGAAAGCAACAAGACAGTTAGCTCTGCTGGATCAGTGGGAGCCACCGAGGAGGCAATGTGTGGAGTTCTGAGTTTGAAATGAAATGGGACTCTGCCGTGGACTGCTTGGTGCAAAATATGAGTTGGGTCTCATGGAGACATTGGAAGGAAGCTGCGTTGGCACTGGGGCCCTCAGATGTGTTGTTGGGCTGGCACCTGGCACTGGGGCACTGACGGGCCCTGAAGGGCAAGGGCCTTTGGCAGGGCCCTGATGAAGGGTCCAAAGAGGAGCTTCCACACAGCTCCATCGTTGCAAGGTGTTTCCCATGTGTAGATGAGATTTGAGCGATGGATTAGACAACCAGATTAGCTCTGGGTTAGTGAAATCCATTCCTGAGGAGGAGCGGAAACTAGATCAATGGATCGGATAGGTGCATAGGGGCCCTCTGTTCCCTTCTTGTACCTCTGGGGCCATATAGTCATGCATGTTGAGTGCATGCAGCGTGCCTCAGATGGGGCACAGAATTGCCCTGTCTGTTCTGGGGAAGCCACACATATTGGGATGGCCTCTCGGGACTTGGGAGGTTTAATCCTCTTAGGTGGGTTGTGGGCCAATTGGAATGGGCCCATCCAATTCTTTTGTGACATTGGCAAAGCCCAGTCTGTTCGGTTGGCTCCAGGGACGATCCCATAAGGATGAGTCCAGACAACGTTAGGAGGATGAGATAGCCTGGAAAGCCCGCCTTCGGATTCCATATTCCGGGTGGTATAGCGACAAGACAGTTTAGATCTTTGCGGCTTCGCTGTGGTAGGCAACCGGGTTGGCTGGTGACAAAAAGGGGCAAGTGTGAGCTCTTGATGAGTTTTGGGGTGTGGATACGCTTCAAATCATGGTTTGGAAAATTTTTAGGTGACCTTCCTTGGATATGGCGAGGGTGACCGCTATGGGACCCTGAAGTATTTCCTCAGCTGTTTCTGAGCATAGCTCCCATGCACAAGTTTGCGTTGTGGGCGCGTACGAGGATTTGTTCTGATGGGGGTGCGCCTCAGGAATAGCCCACTTGCTGGTATTGGAAATCCAGGGTTTGAGGACGACATGCTGTGGCAACCTAATGCAATGGATTCCGAGTTTTGGCTGGGTCCTGTCTGGTTCAATCTTCAGTACTCTGGCTGAGGGTCCTCTAGGCCGTGGTTTATGCTCGGGGTTCGTAGGAAAGATCAGGTGGTGCCTCAGACTCTGACTGCTGGTTTGTACCAGGCTGACCATTGGATAACTAGTGGGAACCACAGGTCAGGGACGTTAAAGGGAGGGGGTCTGACTTTATTTGTCATAGTCACCCCCTGGACAGTGATGGATATGGGGGGCAGAGATCCTAAGCCATGGGAAAATGAGGTAGGTCACGATTGAGGACTAAGTGGTTGTGGCGTCCGGTGAGCCCAGCCTGGATGGGTGTATGCCCAGGACTTTGAGGACAGAAGTCTGAGAACACAAACTAGGAATATATGTTTGGGTGACTATGTAATGGCTGTTGTGGCCTGATTAAAGAACACGATGAGAAGGACATATTCCGGGTATGAATGACAAATAGTGCGAGTACGGCAGGCGCGGTGCTCAGGCTTTTGTATAGGCGTTTGTGATGAATCGGGAAGTGGACGTGGAATTTTGTTTGTAGCGGGGCGTACATGGGCCAATGGACGAATCGTTGACTCTCTGTGGATTTAGGCTCCGATCACCAATTGTTTGTCGGTCAATCTGTTTGAATGGAAGTACTCCGTGCAGGGTGGTAACCTCAGGCTGTGTCCCACCAGAAGAGGAATTCCAGAAGTAGCAGAGACTGGGAATGAAGACTGAAGGGACAACACGAGAAACGGTATGGGTTCTTTAAAAAATGGGACTCCTAGGGGATGGGGTGCCCAAGCGCTCCAATATGCGTGCAGTATTGCAGTCCCGCCACTGGAGTGAGGGCCTTACCTGAGGGACTGTGGCTAAGGCTGAGGGGTCACAGTGTGTGGTTTGCTAACCTATCTGGATGGGCACCGCGGAGCAAATGGCGGGTCCTCAAGGGACAACACTGATTTCCACTACACTTGAACGTTGGAACAACAAGGCCCAACCACAAAGGTTTCCTGCCATCGGATAGGAGTTCTGAATTTCTGCATCATTTCTAGACCTGGGCAGTTGGATTGGATGATAATCGGTCTAGGTTCTGAGAGCCTGAAAAATGAGGTTGGGAGAGGGATAACCACCAAATGGCCAATGGGGGTCTGAATGTTTCTCCGTGGTCTGTGAGCCAGCTGTCTGGGTTTGGGGCCAGACGGTTCAGGCTCAGGCTGTGTCAGAAAGGGCATTAGTGCCCAGGTCAATATATATTTGGGTATACCCAAGTGGCATGAGTTGATCCTCATTTGGGGGTTTCTAGGTAGCCCCAGGGGCAATGTTTTTCTTCTGGAGGGCCTATTCTGGTTCCTTTTTACATCTTCGGACATGAGTCTACAGGTCAGTGCGGTGAAGTGCTCAGATGAGCCCAATTGCCTGTTTGTCCTGGAAGCCACTAATATTGGGATGGCCTCAGGGACTTTGGAGTTTATCCTATTAGTAGGGTTGGCCATTGGAATGAGCACATATAATTCCCTTGGAAGGCAAGCCCAGTCTTTCATTTTGGCTCAGGGGCCTGAGCCTGTAGGGTGTGTGAGCCAGGCCTGTTTGGACAGTTGTCTGGAAACACAAACTCGGCTTATGTTTTGGGTCATAGGTATGGCAGGAATGATCTACCACACACCATAGAGAACTCTTCAGGATATGAAAAAAAGGGAACAAGTGTGAGGCTATTCTCAAGTTGTGTCCTGCTTAATCGGGTCATTTCTGGTCGTGAATTTCCGGGGACTTCATGGGACATGGAAGAGTCTTACTCTCGGGCGGTTTGGCCCGTCCAAAGAGTTTGGGTCATTCTGTGGGATGGAAGAAGTCTGTTTTTATGTTGTTGTTGATTTGTTTTGTTTTGTTTTTCGCCTCATGTGTCCCCACCAAATGAGGATTCACAGAGTAGAGCCCTGGGGAGGGGGCGATTGGACTGGACAAGAAATCTGGTTGAAAAATTGGGCCTAGGGGACATGTCAAAGCCATTATGACATCTAATGGTCTAGCCACTGAGAGGACGTTACTAGAGGACAGGAGTCACGCTGAGGTTCACAATGCGCGTTTCTGCTCCTCGTTTGCACTCAGTAATGGCGGGACCTCAGCCTGAATGCTGGTTTCCCCTACACTGAACGTTGGTCATAAAAAGCCCCCACAAGGATTCTGGCCTTGGTAAGCAGGAGTTCTGATTTCTGGCTCACCCCATTCACCACGGTGAAGTGATTGGAGATAGTTCTCGGTTCTGCAGCCTGAAATCTGAGGTAGGTTAGGGCAGAGATGATGATAGAAGGCAACAGCTGGGTCGTATGTGCTCAGTGTGCGTTCAGCTGTCAGGTTGTGTGCTCAGGAGGGGGTCCCGGCTCAGGGTGTGTCAGGTCAGTGCATTGCCCGCCAGGTTAGACTATATAATTGGCTTCTTCGAGTGTGCCGTGTAAGGGTTCTTCTCGCATTAATGGGCCCGGGCCATCTCATTGTCGCAATATTTGTTTATCTCGAGCAAGGACAGAGTGCTGGCAATGATGGCCCGGATTGGGCAAACTTGGTGGGCTTTGGCGGGGCCAGCAGTGTGGGGTGAAGGGACGGAAGTCTGAGACCACAAAGCGAGACTTGGGATTTAGGGCGGACGGGCACTGCAATGTACCTCCTGAAGAACTGAATTCATGCCATTCAATGGTCATGAAATTTCCGGGTGACTTTCATGGGAAAATGGACGAGTTCCTACGTCCTGGGGGTGTGGCCCCATCCAAAGAGTTTGGGGTCATTCTGGTGTGACGAAGAAGTCCCGTTTTTTTGTTGTTGTTGTTTTGTTTTTGTTTTGTTTTTTCAAACTCAGGGTTCCCAACCAAATGAGGGATTCCCCAGAGTAGAGCCCTCAGCTTGGATGGGGTTCTGTTCATGACGGAAGATCTAAGCAATATCCTCATGGCAAAGCAGGCGAGATCAACGCTCATCTTGATTTTTCTGTTCTAGACGGCCCCTCATGGAGGTTTTTCCCACGTTTGGAGTGTCGGATGGCCCCCCCTCCTCCACGGATGCCTACTCCAACGGGACCATTGAGAACCTGTTGGGACACGCTCCAGGACATCCCCTATGTATGCGTCCAGACCAACGTTCTAGGATGATGGCCTGGGAAAGCCCGCCTCGCATTCCAAATTGTCTCCTAGCGACAAGACACCCCCCGGGGTTTAGTCTGATGGCTCTGCGGAGCA
Organism: Mustela putorius furo; assembly: GCF_011764305.1. Classification (NCBI taxonomy): domain Eukaryota; kingdom Metazoa; phylum Chordata; class Mammalia; order Carnivora; family Mustelidae; genus Mustela; species Mustela putorius. The sequence goes on along the minus strand of NW_025422122.1, from coordinate 977,895 downwards.
ACCGGCGGTGGCTGAGGTTTGAAAATGGACTTTCCTGAGGATTGAGTTCGTAATGGGATCTGATGGGTGTCAATGAGGCCCCCTTGGAATGGGGCAAGTGGGCACAGGGAACCTGAAGTATTCTCCGCAAGCTTTTGATCATAGCTCCCCTGCCACAAGTCTCCCCCTAGTCTCCTTGTGAGACGATCTTGGATTATAATCGGTGCCCTCAGGACAACCCCCACGCTGGGTATTGGAAAAACAGGGTTTTGACGAGACATGCTGTAAACCAAAGCATGGATCCGATATTGGCTGGGTCCTCTCTGGTCAATCTTCTTCTCTGGGGACATCCTTCTAGGATATGAGTGGAGTTAGATGCTCAGCTGTGTCAGACTAGCCCTTTTGTCCCGGGCGACTATTACTATTGGGTGGCATCAGGGGACGTTGGAGGGTTCTCCTAATTTGTACGATTTTCGACAATGGAATGGGCAGGAATTCCCATGGATTGGGTAGGCACAGTCCTAATGTGTGGCTCCGGGTCCCCACTGGATGGTGTGTGGCCAGGATTTGAGGACAGAATTCTGAAAAACACAAACTCAGCTTATGTTTGGGACGTAGGTATGGCAGGCCCGATCTAACAAACCATGAGAAGACATCTTCAGGGATATGAAGATAGGTAGGAGTCTGAGGCGCTTGCTCAGTCTTTTTGTCTCTGGATTTTGTTCAGGCGATGGCCGTGGAATGTCGAGGATGCCTCATGGGCCATGGACGAATCTTGCTCTCTGTGGATTTGGCCCAATCCCAATGGTTTTTCGTCAATCTGTTGGATGGTAGTAACTTCCTTTCAGGGTTGTTACTGTCAGGTGTCCCACCAAAAGAGGGAGTTCCAAAGCAGAGCCCTGGGAGAAGGATGAGTGAAGGGACAACCCGAACTATTGTTAAAAATTGGGGCATAGGGGCATGGCAAAGACCCCCAATATGCTGTCTCTTCATCCAGCCACTGAGAGGCCTTACCTGAGGACTTGGGCTAAGGCTGAGGGTCACAATGTGTGTTTGCCACCTATGTGGCCCGCGAGCAATGGCGGGGCCTCATTGGACACACTGGTATCCAGCTACACTGAACATTATACAAACAAGCCTACCACAAGGTTTCTTCGCCATCGGGAAAGGAGTTTCTGATTTCTGCATCATTTTCAAACATGGGCAGTGATTGGAGATAGGGTCTAGGGTCTAAAATCCTGAAAACCGAGGCTGGGAAGAGATAACGGACCTAAGGCAATGGAACTGGTCCGATGTGCTCAGTGAGCGGCCAGCTGTATGGGTGGGGCCAGGACGGTCCAGGCTCAGCCTCTGTCAGGAAAGGGCAATTATTGCCCAGGTCAGCCTATATATTTTGGGGTACAGCCAAGTGGCGTGCAGGTTGATCTTCATTTGGGGTTTCTGGGTAGCCCCAGAAGGCAAATTTTTCTTCTGCGAGGGCAAGCAGAGTGCGTGCATTTAATTCTGGATTGCCAAACTGGAGGGGCTTGTGGTGCCATTAGTCTGAGGATTGAAGTCTGAGGACACAAGCTAGGCTTAGGTTTATGGGTGAGGACATGGCAGGCACAATCTACAGATCTGAACCTAGATCTCGTGCATCTGAAGTCAGGGTGAGGATCAGATGATCGCTCAGGTTGGACCTTTATGGTCCCTGAGGGCCACTTATGAAGGGGGGCGGATCACGAGGCCATGGGTGTTTTCGTCATGATGGGAGTTGTGAGAACGCCCTCCCAATTTCAAAGGTTCTTCGCCAGGACAATTTGAGACGTGTTGGTTGGCTCCAGGCTAACGATTCCGAGCAGGGTTCTAAGGGATGGATGGCTGGGTATATCCCACTTCGCATTCCAATTGTCTCCTAGCAACAATACAAGTTAGATCTGCTGGATCTCGCGGAGTCAACCAAAATTCGCTGAGTTGAAATGGGACTCTCCTGTGGGATGGTTTTTAATGTGTTTTTGTGTCTATGGATACCTTAGAATGACGCGGTGGCACTGGGGGCCATGAAGGGTTCTCCTAAACAAGAGGCTTTGACATCACTCCCACGTGCAAGTTTCCCATGTGTAGATGAGATTTGTTCTGGTGGGTTGAGTCAAGAAAAAGCCATATGCTGGTACTGAAATCCAGGCCTCGGAGGAGAGATGCCTGGAAACCAAAGCAATGGATGGATCCGATTAGGGCCTAGGGGCCTGTTCGTTCCTTTTTACCTCTGGGGGATATCAGTCTACAAGTCTGAGGTTGGTTCTCAGTTGGCTCTCTCAGGTGGGTTCTCAGGTAGGTTTCAGATGGGCTCAGATTACTCCTGTTTGTCCTGGGAAGCCACCACTATTGAAATGGCCTCAGGGACTTTGGAGATTTATCCTCTATTAGTAGCGTTGTGGCCATTGTAATGGGCACACAGAATTCCCTTGGAGAAGGGCAAGTACAGTCCTCAGCTTGGCTCCAGGGGCCTAAGCCTGTAGCTGTGCAGGGCCAGGGCCTGTTTGGACATTTGTCTGAAAACACAAACTCGGCTTATGTTTCGGGTCATAGGTATGGCAGGACTGATCTCCAGACCATGAGGAGAGAAACTCTTCGAGATATGAAAAAAAGGGCGAGTGTGAGGCTCTTGCTCAAGTATTTATCTCTGGATATCATGCCATTCATGGTCTTGAAATTTCCGGATGACTTCATGGGAAAATAGACGAGTCTTACTCCTGGGGTTTGGCCCAATCCAAAGAGTTTGGGGGTCATTCTGTGGGACGGAAGAAGTCCGTTTTTTTGTTGTTGTTGTTATTCTGTTCTTTGTGTTTTCAAACTAAGGGTCCCACCAAAATGAGGCGATTGCCAGCAGTAGAGCCGTGGGAGATTGAGAAGAGATGACGACCTAAGGCCATGGGCGGGGTCCCGATTTGTGCTCAGTGGTGACGCGCAAGCTGTCTGGTTGTCAGGGCCCAGGAGTTCCAGACTCCACGCAGACTGTGTCAGAAAGGGCATTAGTGCCCAGTTTCAGCCTATATATTTTGGCGGGTACAGGGGCCATGGCGTGCAGGTATGATACTCATGTGGGGTTACTGGGTAGCCCAGAGTGCACTGTTTTTCTTCTGGAGGGCAGCGCCAGAGTGCTGCATTATAATTCTGGATTTGCCAAACTGTTGTGCTGGCTTGTGGGCCATTAGTACTGAGGATTGAAGTCTGAGGCCACAAGCTAGCTGATGGCTTTCTGTGGTGAGGACATGGCAGGCAACAAGCTACAGACCTGAACCGATATCTCCTGCCATCTAGAAGTCAGGGTGAGCGGATCAGACGATATCCGCTCAGAGTTGGACCTTATAGTCCCCTGATGGCCCCCTTATATGAAGGGGGGGGGATCATTTGGCCATGCGCGTTCTAATCACGACTGTAGTGTGTGTTCTGAGGAACTCCCACACTGCAAAGATATCTTCTGAAGCGACAATTGAGACCTGTTGGTTGGCCCTCCAGACCAATGCATTCCTAGCCCAGGGTTTTACGGAAATTGAGCATGGGCTGGTTATGCCCCTCAACATTCAATTGTATCCTAGCAACCAGACAAGTTAGATCTGCTGGATCTCGCAGAGCCAACGAATACGCTGAGTATATGAATGCACTCCTCCTGATGGATGGGGTCCTAAGGTGTTTGTGTGTCTATGAGGAACTTGTAATGGGGCCGTGGCCACACGCGCCCTGACGGATTCTCCTAAATGGACGGGTTTGCATGATATCTTCAAAGGAAATTTTTTTCCCATAGTGGTAGAAGACAGTTGGGTGTTTCGATTGCTGCCTCATGAAATCCCAATATGTATATAATATTGGGAAGACCAGGCCTATGAGGAGAGATACCTGTCAAACTGAAAGCAATGAATCTGTTTTCAGCGCCTAGGGCACCTGTATGATTCAATACTTCTTCTCTGCCGGCGGACATCCATCTACGCTGAGTAGAGCCGTAGATGCTCAGCTGGTTTCAGATTGACCCCTTGGTTTGGTCCTGGCGGCCCTACGGTTATTGCGGGATGTCCTTGGGGACTCGGAGACGCGTTTGTCCCTAATTTGGTAACGGTTGGGTGACAAGCGAATGGGCAGAAGTTCCCATTCTGGAACAGGCACAGTCCTGATGTTGTGGACTCCAGGGGCCCCAGCCCTGAAGAGGATCTGTGGGCCAGGAATGTGGGCGACAGAAGTCTGACAACACAAACGCGACTGAGGTTGAGGAAAGTAGGTTATTGACATGACCCAATCTACAGACCGTGATGCGAAATCTTCAGGATACGACCAAATAGCGGTGTGAGGTGCTTGCGCTCTAGGACTTTTGTGTCCTGGATTATTGTTCTGGTCAACGATTGCTGATGGAATCTCGGGAGGCCTCATGGGCCATGGACGATACTTCCTCTCTGTAGAATTTGGTCCAATCCAATTGTTTTGGGTCAATCTGAAGGATGTGAGGAGTCCTTTTAGTTTTGTTACTCTCAGGTGTCGTACACCAAAAGAGGGATTCCAAAGCAAGCTCTCTGGAGGGATGAAATGGACAACCCGAACAATCCAATTGGGGTGAGGGTCGAGAACCGAGCAGGTTGATCCTCATTTGGGGTTTATGGATGATCCCCATAGAGCAACGTTTTTTCCTCTTCTGGAGGGCCAGCATAGGGCTGCATTTTGGTTCCAGAATTCGCAAGTCTTGAGGAATGTTTGGCCATAAGTGTGAGGAAGGAAGTCCTGAAAACACAAGGTAGCACGAGGTTTGGGCCCACTGTGCAGGAGGCTGAATCGAGATCTCCTGCATCTGAGTGTCAGGTGCGATGTATCAGATGTTGCCTCAAGCTGGAGTTTGTGTCCATGATGGCCCCTTCCTGAAGGGGGTGGGGGCGTCATGAGTGCCAGGGAGGTTCCCTACGCTGGGAGTTGTGAGCCTGCTCCAAAACTTGTTCAAGTTTCCTTCTTCAGGACATTCGAGTACTATTGGTTGGGTTCCAGATGCCCCATCACAGAAAGACTCGAGAGCAGGGGCCTAATCATGGATGCCGAGGATCGCCAACTCACCTTCCCATTGCCTGGTCGAGACAAGGCAAACGCTCAATCTGGGCGGGCTCTTGGGTGAGCTACCCAGAAGGCTGAGTTTAAAAATGGACTTTCTTGCGGATTAATCATAATGATGGGTTGGTGGCCATGGAGACCTTGGTAATGTGGCAGTAGCTAAGGGACTCTGCAGGATTCTCCAACCCGAAGGGTTTGACACAAACTCCAACAAGGAAGCTTTCCATGCGGAGATGAGAGGGTGTTCTGTCTGGGTGCCTCCGTGATAGCCCCATATACTGGTCTTCGAACCCAGGCCTCCTGAGGAGTGTATAACCTGGACACCCAAAGCAAGAGTTCAAAAAAAATAATAGGGCCTAGGGGCAATGTTCTGGTTCAATCTTCTGTCCTCTGCGGATATCATTTTGTGTGTCTGCATGGAGTAGTAGTAGTTGCTCAGCTGGTGTCATAATGCCCCTGTGTGTCCAGTGCGGCTTGCGGTAGTGGGACATGTCCTTGGGGGACCTTGAGGTTTCTACTATTTTGTAGAGTTGTTGCCAATGGAACGGGCAGTTTCTTAGGAGAGAGCAGGCATAGTTTCTGTGGTGTGGCTCCAGAGACCCCAGCCTGGAGGCGGTGTGGGCCACGGCTGTGCAGACAGACATCCAAAAACCCAAACTCAGCTCAGGTTTGGGGCCGAGGTTATGGCAGGCCTGATCTACAGTCCGAGAGGGGAGCTCCTTCTGGATATGAAAAAAAAAGAAGGGTGAGAGGGAGGCAGTCGCTCAGGTCTTTTGTCTATCGTGGATATTTTGTCCACAATGGCCGTTTTTAATGTAGGCTGTTGCCTCATGGGTCGTAGAAGTCTCCCTCTCTGGTAGTTTGTCCAGCCCCCAAGAGGTTGGGGTCATTCTGTGGGAAGGGAAGAGTCCTGTTTTTCTGCTTCATGTGTCCCCCCAGTAGAGGGATTCTGGAGCATAGCAGTGGTTACTGACAACTGGAATACTCGCTCTCTGGTTAATCCTGGGGGCCCTATGGATATGACAAGCCCCATATGCAGGGATCTTGGTCCAGCCAGTGAGAGGCGTTACTTTAATACGGGACTCACGCTACAGGTCACAATGCATGTCTGTGCCCTAGGCGGCCCTCAAGCACTGGCCCTCCTTTCCGACACTGCAGTATTTTCCCACATTGAACGTTGGACAACATGCCACCACAAGGTTTCTGGCCATGGGGAAGGAGGAATTCTAATTTCTGCATCACGTTCACCCCTGGGCAGTGATTTTGGAGATAAGGTCTAGGTTCTGAAGTCCTGAAAACCGAGGTTGGGAAGAGATGACGAACTACAGCCATAGCGGGTCCCTTGTGTCCAGGTTGGAGCCAGGGGTCTAGGGTTGTCGTTTGGGATGTCTTGTCTCAGGCTGTTTCAGACAGGGCATTCGTATTCAGGGTAGGCTGTATAATTGCTTTACAGTCGAGTGGCCATGCATTAGAGAAATCATTTGGGGTTTCTTATTAGCAGCATAGGGCAAAGTTTTTCTTCTGGAGGGCAGGCAGAGTGCTGCATTGTGGCTTCGGAATTCCCAACCTGGAGGGCTTGTGGGCCAGGAGAGTGAGGACCGAAGTCTGAGAACACAAGCTAGGCTTAGGTTTCGGGGAATGTAAGGACATGGCAGGCACACTCTGCAGAGCTGAAGTTGAGATCTCATGAGTCTGAAGTCAGGTCGAGGATCAGACTTTGGGCTCAGGTTGGAGTTTCTGTCCATGTTGGCCCCTTCATGAAGGGGGGGGGGCATTATGAGGCCCCATGGGGGTTTTTCCCACTATTAGAGTTGTGAGATGCTCCAAACCGCAAGTATTCCTTCTGTGGGACAATTAAGATTTGTTGGATGGCTCCAGGACGTCTCCTAAGGTATTTTTCCAGAACAGGGTTCTAATATGGATGCCTGGGCAGACAGCCTCAATTCCAATTGTCTCCCTAGCAACAAGAAACGTTTGATCTGCTGGCTTGGGGTAGCATCAGAGGGGGCTGAGTTGGGAATGGACTTTCCTGAGTATGGTCTTAAATGAGTTGAAATGGACTTTCCTGAGGATGGTCTTAATGTTGGTTTGAGTCCATTGAGACCTTGGTATGGGGCAGTGGCACCAGGGCCCTGAAGGATTCTCCTAACCATAGGTTATAAACCAAAGCTCCAATGAGCAAGTTTTCCATGGGGAGACGAGATTTTGTTCTTATTGGTGCCTCAGGAAACCACCATTTGCTGGTATTGGAAATTAGGCCTCTGAGGAGAGATGCCTGGAAACCAAAGCAATGGATCTGATTAGGGCCTAGGGGCCTGTCCGATTCAATATTCTTCTCTAGGGACATCTTTTGTCTGAGTGGAGGTAGTTGCTCAGCTGGTTTGAGATCACACCTGTTTGTGTCCTGGGCGGCCTACACTATTGGGATGGCCTCGGTAACTTTGGAGGTTTTTCCTAATTTGCAAGGTTGTGGCCAATGGAATGGGAAGAATTCTCTTGAAAGGGAAGCACAGTCCTGAGGTGTGGCTCCAGCGACCCAAAGTGTGGAGCGTGTGTGGTACAGGGCTATTTGGACAAAAGTCTGAAAACACACAACTCCACTTAGGTTTGGGTCTTGTAGGTATGGCCGGCCCGATATATAGACCGTGAGGAGAACTCTTCGGGATATGAACAACAGGGCGAAAGTGAGGTGCTTGCTCATGCTTATTTTTTTCTGGATATGTGTCACCGATTGCCATGGAATGTCCGGTGGTCCTCATGGGCCATCGATGAGGCTCCCTTTCTGGGGATTTGGACCCAATCCCACAGTTTGGGGGTCCATTCTGTGGGAAGGGAGGAGGCCTGTTCTGTTTTATTTTTAATACCTCAGGTGGTCCAGCAAAAAGAGGGATTACACAGCAGAGGCCTGGGTAGGGGCGACTGGACAACCAGAACTCTGGTTAATATTGGGACCTAAGAACAAGGCAAAGCCCCATATGTGGGCTCTGGGTGCATAAACTGAGAGGCCTTCCTTGAGCATAGGGCTCTCATTGAGTTTTCACAATGTGTTTTTGTGCCCAAGGAGCCCCTCAAGTCAGGGCGTGGCGTAATGTACCATGCTGGTTTCTCTCCTACACTGAACGTTGCACAATATGGCAACCACAAGTTTTTCTGGCCATGGGGAAGAAGGAGTTCTAATTTCTGCAACACTTTCACTCCTGGACTGTGATTGGATTTAAGGTCTAGGTTCTGAAGCCTGAAAACTGAGGTTGGGAAGAGATGAAGACCTAAGGCCATGGTGTGACTGATGTGCTCAGTGTTCGGCCAGCTGTTGAGTGTGGGTTGGGAGGTGCAGCCTCAGGCTGTGGCAGACAGGGAATTAGTGCCCAGGCTAGATTGTATCATTGGGGTGCAGTCGAGTTTCGTGCAGGTTGGTACTCATTTGTGGTTACCGGGTAGCCCCAGAGGGCAACTTTTTTCTTCTGGAAGGAAGACACAGTGCCACATAGTGGCTCCAGAATTCCCAAACTGGAAGGCTTGTGGGCCAGGAGTGTGAGGAAAAAATTCTGAGAACACAAGCCAGACTTAGATTTCGGGGTGAGGGGACGGCAGGACCCCTCTGCAGAGATGATTCGAGATCCCGTGTACCTGAAGACAGAGCTAGGATCAGACGTTGGCTCAGGTTGGAGTTTCTGTCCATGACGGCCCCTTCATGAAGGGGAGGGTGTCACGAGGCCATGGAGGTTTTCCCACGATGGGAATTGTGAGATGCTCCAAACCGCAATGATTCCTTCTGTGGCACAGTCGAGACCTGCTGGATGGCCCCAGGACATCCCATAAGGAAGTTATCCAGAGCAGGGTTCTAAGGATGGATGCCTGGGCAGCCTGCCTCCCATTCCAGGTGTCTCATAGCGCCAAGGCAAGTTCGATCTGCTGGATCTAGGGGAGTAACCGAGGCGGGTGTCTTGAATTGGGTGAGTTGAGGATGGGTCATAATGTGCATTTGTGTCCATGGAGACCTTGGAATGGGGTGCTTGATCCGGGGCCTTGAGGGATGTTCATAACCGGAGGTTTTGATGGAGCTCTAAAGAGTACGTTTCCTATGTAGAGAAGAGAATTGTTTTGATGAGTGCCTAAGGAATCTCCCATATGCTGGTATTGGAAACCAGGCCTCTGAGGAGAGATGCCTGGAAACAAAAGCAATGGATATGATTAGGGCCTAGGTGCCTGTCCGTTTCAATCTCTTTCCTGGGGATACGTGTCTATGGATCTGAGGGGAGGTAGTTGCTCGGCTTGTGACAGATCGGCCCTGTTTGTCCTGGGCAGCCTAAAATATTGGGAATGGCCTCGGGATTTTGGAGTTTCTCCTAATCTATAGGGTTGTGGCTAATGGAATGGGCAGAAATCCCCTGGAGAGGGCAGGCACAGTTCTGAGTTTGGCTCTAGGGGCCCAGCCTTGAGGGTGTGTGGGCCAGGCCTGTGTTGACAGAAGTCTGAAAACACAAATTCCGCTTAGGATTGGGGACATAGGTATGGCACGCACAATCTACAGACCGTGATAACACTTCGGGATATGAAAAAGGGTGAGTTTGAGGTGTTTGCTCAGGTTTTGTCTCTGGATTTGTGTCAACAATGTGGGTCGAATGCTGGCGTGGCCTCATGGGTTGTGGACGGCTTTCCTTCTCTGAGGATTTGACCTAATCCCAAGAGTTTGGGTACATTCTGTGGGATGGGAGGTGTCCTTTCTGTTTTTTTATTTTTTTTTTATGTACCTCATGTGTGCCAATAAAAGAGGGATTCCAGAGCAGAGTCCTTGGTAGGGACAACTGGATAACCCCACCTCTGTTTAAGTTTGGGGGCCTAGGGGCATGGCAAGTCCAATATGTGGGCTCTTGATTCAGACACTGAGAGGTCTTCCTTGAGGACAGGGCTCATGCTGAGGGTCACAATGCCTATTTGTGCCCAACAAGGCCCTCAAGCATGGGAAGGGCCTCATGGGCAACGCTGGATTCTCCTACACTGAACGTTGGAGAATATGCCAACCACAAGGTTTCCGGCCATGGCGAAGGAAGAGTTGTGATTTCTGCATCACGTTCACCCCTGGACAGTGATTGGAGTTTATGTCTTGGTTCTGAAACCCGAAAACCGAGGTTTGGAAGAGATGAAGACCTAAGGACCTGATGGGTACAATGAGCTCAGTGTGTGGCTAGCTGTTGAGCGTAGGTCTGGATGTGTGGGCTCATTCTGTGTCAGACAGGGCATTAGACAGGGTAGACTGTATATTTGGGGTGCAGTCGAGTGCCGTTCAGTTGATCCTCATTCGGGTTTCTAGGTAGCTCCATAAGGCAACGTTTTTCTTCTGGAGGGCAGGCAGAGTGCTGTATTGTGGCCCCAGTATTGCCAAACTGTAAGGCTTTTGGGCCAGGGGTGTGAGGACGGTAGTCTGAGAACACAAGCTAGGCTTAATTTTTGGGGTGAGGGCACAGAAGGCACACTCTGCAGACCTGAATCAAGATCTCATGCACCTGAAGCCAGGGCGAATATCAGACGTTTGCTCAGGTTGGAGTTTCTGTCCATGATGGCCCCTTTATAAAGTGGAGCGTCTCAAGAGGCCATGAAGATTTTCCCACAATGGGAGTTGTGAGATGCACCAGACTGCAAAGATTCCTTCTGTGGGACACTTGAGACCTGTTGGATGGCTCTTGGATGTCCCATATGGAACGACTCCAGAGTAGGGTTCTAAGGAAGGATGTCTGGGCAGCCCGCCTCCCATTCTAGTTGTCTCCTAGCAACAAGGCAGGTTTGATCTGCAGGCCCTGGGGGAGAAACCAAGGGGGATGAGTTGACATGGACTCTACCAAGGATAGATCATAATGTGGGTTTAAGTCCATGGAGACCTTGGAATGGGGCGCTTGTTCCGGGGCCCTGAAAGATTCTCCTAAACAGAGGTTTTTATAGAGCTCCAAAGAGTACATTTCCTATGTGGAGACGAGATTTTTCTATGAGTGCCTCAGTAATCCCCCATATGCTGGTATTGGTAACCAGGCCTCTGAGGAGAGATGCCTGGAAACAAAAGCAATGGATCTGATTAGGGCCTAAGTGCCTGTCCAGTTCAATCTTATCATATGGGGATATCTGTCTCTGGGCCTGAGTGGAGGTAGTTTCCTAACTTGTGAAAGGTCATCCCTGTTTCTCCTGGGCAGTCAACACTATTGGGATGGTCTCGGGGAGTTTGGAGGTTTCTCCTAATCTATAGGGTTGTGGCCAATGGAAATGGCAGAATTCCCCTGGAGAAGGAAGCCACAGTCCTCAGGTGTGGCTCCAGGGGCCCCAGCTTGGATGGTGTGTGGGCCAGGACTGTGGGGACAGAAGTCTGAAAACACAAACTCAGCTTAGGTTTGGGGATATATGTATGAAGGTTCGATCTACAGACCGTGAGAATTTTCCGGGCTATGAACAAAGGGCGAGTATGTGGCGTTTGCTCAGGCTTTTTTCTCAGGATTTTGTGCCTACGGTGGCTGTGGAATGTCGGGGTGTCCTCAAGGGCCATGGACAAGTCTTTCTCTGGTGATTTGGCCTGATCCCAAGTGGTTGGGTTCATTCTGTGGATGGGAAGAGTCCTTTCTGTATTTTTTTTATTTTACCTCAGGTGTCCCACCAAAGTGGGATTCCAGGGCAGTGCCCTGAGTAGGGGTGACTAGACATCTCTAACTCTGGTTGAGATTGGGGGACTAGGGGCTTGGCAAGCCCCATATGTGGGCTGTTGTTCCAGTCTCTTAGAGGCTTTACATGAGGATAGGGCTCACGCTGAGGGTCACAATGTGTGTTTGTGCAAACTGTAGCCCTCAGGGATAGGTGGGGCCTCATAGTCCATGGTGCTTTCTCCTACAATCGACGTTGGACCACATGCCAACCACAAGGTTTCTTGCCATGGCGATGGAGAAGTTCTGATTCTTGTATCACGTTCAGTCCTGAGCAGTGAGTGGAGATAAGGTCTAGGTTCTGAAGGTCTAAACTGAGGTTGGGTAGAGATGATGGCCGCAAGCCATTGTGGGTTTGATATGCTCAGTGTACGGCCAGCTGTCTGGGTGTTGGACTGGAGGTCTGCCTTCAGGCTGTGTCAGACAGGGCTTTAGTGCACAGGCTAGATTTTATAATTGGGGTATGGTCGAGTGGCATGCAGGTTGTTACTCATTTGGCATTTCTGGTTAGCCCTATAGGGCAACATTTTTCTTCTGGAGGGCAGGCAGAGAGCTGCATTGTGTCTCCAGAATTGCCAAACTGGAGGGGTGTGGCCAGGATTGTGAAGACGGAAGTCTGAGAACACAAGTTAGGCTTAGTTTTCGGGGCGAGGCACAGCAGGCACACTCTCAAGTGCTGAATCGAGATCTCGTGCTTCTGAATTCAGGGCGCAGATCAGACTTTGGCTTAGGATGGAGTTCTGTCCTTGATGGCCCATTTATGAAGGTTTGGGGCATCATGAGGAAATGGAGGTTTTCTCACAGTGGGATTGTGTGATGCTTCAAACCACAAGGATTCATTCTGCGAGACAGTCAGGACAGGTTGGTTGGATTCAAGACGTCCCATGAAGAAATTCTCCAGAGCAGGGTTCTAAGGATGGATGCCTGGGCAGCCCACCTCGCATTCCAACTGTCTCCTAGTGACAAGGCAGGTTTGATCTGCTGGCTCTGGGTGAGCAGCCGAGGGGGCTGATTTGAAATGGACTCTCCTGAGGATGGATCATAATGTAAGTTTGTGTCCTTGGAGACCTTGGAATTGGGCCATGGTGCCAGCGCCCTGAAGGATCCTCCTAACCTGAGGTATTGACACAGCTCCAAAGAGCAAGTTTCTCATGAGGAGATGAGATCTGTTCTGATTGTTCCCTTAGGAAACCCCCATATTCTGATATTGGAAACCAGGCCTCTGAGGAGAGATACATAGAAACCAAAGCAATGGATCAGAAGTTGGCTCAGGTTGGAGTTTCTGTCCATGATGGCCCCTTTATAAAGGGGAGCATCTCATGATGCCATGTAGGTTTTCCCACGATAGGAGTTGTGAGATGCTCCAATCTGCAAGTATTCCTTCTGCAGGACAGTCAAGACCTGTTGGAAGGCTCCCAGGACATCCCATATGGAACGGCGCCAGAGCAGGATTCCAACGATGGATGCCTAGAGAGTCTGCTTTGCATTCAAGTCTCCTAGCGACAAGGCAGGTTTGATATTCTGGCTCTGGGGGAGTAATCAACGGGGCTGAGTTGAAATGTACTCTCCTGCCGAATGGTCATAATGCGTGTTTGTGTCCATGGAGACCTTGGAATAGGGCGGTGGCTCCGGTTACCTGAAGGTTTCTCCTAACTGGAGGTTTTTACAGAGCTCCAAAGGATAAGTTTCCCATGTGGAGACAAGATTTGTTCTGATTGGTATCTCTGGAATCCCCCATATGCTGGTATTGGAAAACAGGCCTCTGAGGAGAGATGCTTAGAAACAAAAGCAATGGAACCAATTACGTTCTAGGGGCCTGTCCAGTTTAATACCTTTTCTTGGGATATCTGTCTACGGGTGAGTGGAGGTCGTTGCTCAGCTTTTGACAGATCACCCCTCTTTGTACTGGGCGGCCTACACTATTGGAATGGCCTCTGGGACTTTGGAGGTTTCTCCTAATCTGTAGGGTTGTGGCCAATGGAATGGGAAGAATTTCCTTGGAGAGGACAGGCACAGTCCTGAGGTGTGGCTCCAGGGGCCTCAGCCTGGAGGGTGTGTGGGACAGGGATGTCAGGATAGAAGTCTGAAACACGGTTTGGGGACGTAGGTATGGCAGGCCCGATCTACAGACTATGAGGAGAATTTTTTGGGCTATGACCTAAGGGTGAGGCTTATGTCTCTGGATTTTGTGTCAATAGTGGCCGTGGAATGTCCGGCTGGCCTCATGGGCCATGGAGGAGTCTTTCTCTCTGGGGATGGCCTGATCCCAAGTGATTGGGGTCATTCTGTGGGTGGGAGGAATCCTTTCCGTGTTTACTTACCTCAAAAGTCCCACCAAAGAGGGATTCCAGAGCAGAGCCCTGAGTAGGGGTGACTAGATGTCTCTACCTCTGGTTAAGATTGGGTGACTTGGGGCATGACAGGCCCCATATGTGGGCTCATGGTCCAGCCACTGAGAGGCTTTACTTGAGGACAGGGCTCAAACTGAGGGTCCCAATGTGTGTTTGTGCCCACCGCAGCTCTTAAGCTTGGGCAGGGTCTCAGGGACCCTACACTACCCTCAGGGGCCCTACTACTACTCCTGTAGGCCCTACAGGGGTCCTACACTGAACTTTGGATAAGATGCCATCCACAAGATTCTGGCGAGAGGGAAGGAGGAGTTATGATTTCTGCATCACGTTCACCCATGGGAAATGAGTAGAGATAAGGTCTAAGATTCTGTAGCCTGAAAACCAGTTTGGAAAGAGATGGCAACCTAAGGCCATGGCGGTTCAGATGTTCTCTGTGTACGGCAAGGTGTCTTGGTGTCGGTTGGGAATTCAGGCCTCAGGTTGTGTCAGACAGGGCATTAGTGCACAGGCTAGACTATATAATTGGTGTACAGTTGAGTGGCATGCAGGTTTATCCTCATTTGAGGTTTATGGGTAGACCCATAGGGCAACGTTTTTCTTCTAGAGGGCAGGCAGAGTGCAGCACTGTGTCATCGGAAATCCCAAAATGGAGGGCGTGTGGTCCAGGAGAGTGAGGACGGAAGTCTGAAAACACTAGCTATGCTTAGGTTTTGGGGTGAGGGCACAGTAGGAGCACTCTGAATAGCTTAATCAAGATCTCGTGCAACTGAAGTCAAGGCGAAGTTCAACCTTTGGTCAGGTTTGAGTTTCTTTCCATGATCCGACTTCATGAAGATTGGGGGCATGATGTGACCTTGGAAGCTTTCCATGATATGAGTTGTGAGGTGGTCATGAACAAGGACTCCTGTGGGACAGTCGACACCTGTTGGATGGCTCAAGGATGTCCCATAAGGAAAGACGCAAGAGCAGGGTTCTAAGGGTTCTAAGGATGTCTAAGGAGAGATGCCTGGAAACCAAAGCAATAGATCCGATAGGTGCCTATGGGCCTGTTCGTTCCTTTTTAACTCTGGGGACATCAGTCTACGGGTCTGAGTGCAGGTAGGTGCTCAGATGGGCCCAGACTGCCCCTGTTTGTCCTGGGAAGCCACAAATATTGGGAAGGCCTCAGGAACGTTGGAGGTTTATCATATTAGTAGGGTTGTGGCCATTTGGAGTGGGGACATTCAATTCCCTTGGAGAGGGCAAGCACAGTCGTAAGGTTTGGCTCCAGGGGCCTGAGCCTGTTGGGTTTGTATGCATGGGCTGTTTGGACAGTTGTCTGAAAACACTTACTCGGCTTATGTTTCAGTTCATAGGTATGGCAGGACTGATCTACAGACCATGAGGAGAACTCTTTGGGATATGAAAAAAGGGCGAGTGTGAGTCTCTTGCTCAAGTCTTTGTCTGTGAATATCGTGTCACACATGGTCGTGAAATTTCCGGGTGACTTCATGGGAAATGGACGAGTCTTACTCTCTGGGGGTTTGGCCCCGTCCAAAGAGTTTGGGGTCATTCTGTGGGATGGAAGAAGTCCCCTGTTCTGTTGTTGTTGATTTGTTTTGTTCTGTTTTTCAACCTCAGGTGTCCCACCAAATGATGGATTCCAGAATAGAGCCCTGGGGAGGGGCGACTGGACAACCAGAAATCTGGTTAAAAATTGGGGCCTAGGGACATGTCAAGCCCATTATGACATCTAATGGTCCAGCCACTGAGAGGAAGTACTAGAGGAAAGGACTCACGCGGAGGGTCACAATGCATGTTTATGCCCTTGTCGCACTAAGAATTGGTGGGGACTCAGGGTGAATGCTGTTTTCTCCTACACTGAACGTTGGACAACATGCCAACCACAAGGTTTCTTGCCATGGGTAAGGAAGAGTTCTGATTTCTGCATCACTGTCACCCCTGGGCAGTGATTGGAGATAAGGTCTAGGTTCTGAAGCCTGAAAACTGAGGTAGGGAAGAGATGATGACCTAAGGCCATGGCGGGTCTGAAGTGCTCAGTGTGCGGTCAGCTGACTGGGTGTTAGTCACGAGGTCCGGGCTCAGGTTGTCAGACAGTGCATTGGTGCCCAGGTTAGACTAAATATTTTGTGTGCATTAGAGAGCAGTGTAGGTTCTTATTTGAAGAACTCTTCAAGATATGAAGAATGAGTGAGTCAGAGGTAAGTGCTCAGTCTTTTGTCTCTGGATTTTGTATCAGCGATGGCCGTGGAATGTTGGGGAGGCCTCATGGGCCATGGAGGAATCTTGCTCTCTGTGGATTTGGCACGATCCCAATTGTTTTTCGTCAATCTGAGGGAAGGGAGGACTCCTTTCAGGTTTGTTACCTCAGGTGTCCCACCGAAAGAGGAATTCCAAAGCACAGCCCTGGGGAAGAGTGAAGACACAACCTGAACTACGGTTAATAATTGGGGTCTAGGGGCATGGCAAGACCAATATGCTGTCTCTCCAACCAGCCACTGAGAGACCTTACCTGAGGACTGGGCTCAGGCTGAGGGTCACAATGTGTGTTTGTGACCAATGTGGCCCGCAATCATGGGCGGGGCTTCATGGGCCACACTGGTTTCAACGACACTGAACCTTGGACAACATGCCAACCACAAGGTTTCTTGCAATGGGGAAAGAGTTCTGATTTCTGCATCATTTTCAAACCCGGGCCGTGATTGGAGATAAGGTCTTGGTTCTGAAGCCTGAAAACCGAGGTTGAGAAGAGAGCACACCTAAGGCCATGAGGGGTCCGATGTGCTCAGTGTGCGGCCAGCTGTCTGGGTGGGGCCAGGAGGTCCAGGCTCAGGCTGTGTCAGAAAAGGTATTTGTGCCCAGGTCAGCCTATATTTTTGGGGTACATCCGAATGCCGTGCATGTAGATACTTATTGGGGGTTTCTCGGTAGCCCCAGAGGGCAATGTTTTTCTTCTGGAGGGCAGGCAGAGTGCTGCATTGTATTCCTGGATTGCCAAACTGGAGGTTTTGTGGCTCAGTAGTCTGAGGACGGAAGTCTGAGAACCAAAGCTAGTCCTAGAATTCTGGGTGAGGACATGGGAGACACAATCTACATACCCGAATCGAGATGTCGTGCGTCTGAAGTCAGGGCGAGGATCAGACGATCGCTCAGTTTGGACATTCTGTCCCTGAGGCTCCACTTGAAGGTGGGGTGGATCACGAGGCCATGGGTGTTTTCCCACGATGGGAGTTGCGAGAAGCTCCCAACTGCAAAGATTCTTCTGCAGGACAATTGAGACCTGTGGGTAGGCTCCAGGACAATGATTCCGAGCAGGGTTCTAAGGATGGATGGCTGGGTAGCCCACCTCGCATTCCAATTGTTTCCAAGCGTCAAGACAGGTCAGATCTGCTGGTTCTGGGGGAGCAAACCGAGGATGCTGAGTTGAAATGGACTCTCCCGTGGATGTGACCTTATATGATTTTGTGTGATGGAGATCTTGGAATATAGCGGTGGCACTGGGGCACTGAAGGGTTCTCCAAAAGAGAGGCTTTCACACAGCTCCATCGTGCAAGTTTCCCATGTGTAGATGAGATTTGTTCTGATGGGTGAGTCAAGAAACAGCCATATGCTGTTACTGAAACCCAGGCCTCTTGAGGAGAGGAGAGATGCCTGGAAAACAAAGCAATGGATCCGATAGGTGCCTAGGGGCCTGTTCGTTCCTTTTTACCTCAGGGGACATCAGTCTACGGGTCTGAGTGCCGGTAGGTGCTCAGATGGGCCCAGATGCCCCTGTTTTGTCATGGGAAGCCACAAATATTGGGATGGCCTCAAGGACGTTGGAGGTTTATCCTATTAGTAGGGTTGTGGCCTTTGGAATGGGCACACAGAATTCCCTTGGAGAGGGCAAAAAACAGTAGTCAGGTTGGGCTCCAGATACCTGAGCCTTTAGGGTGTGTAGGTCAGGGTTGTTTGGACAGTTGTCTGAAAAACACAAACTCGGCTTATGTTTCGTGTCATAGGTATGGCAGGACTGATTTAAAGACCATGAGGAGAACTCTTCGAGATATGAAAAAAGGGCGAGTGTGAGGCTCTTGCTACAGTTTTAGTCTCTGGATATCGTGTCACTCATGTTCGTGAAAATCCAGGGTGACTTCTTGGGAAATGGACGACTCTTACTCTCTGGGGGTTTGGCCCCGTCCAAAGAGTTTGGGGTCATTCTGTGGGATGGAAGAAGTCCGTTGTTCTTTTGTTGTTGATTTGTGTTTTGTTTTGTTTTTCAACCTCAGGTGTCCCACCAAATGAGGGATTCCAGAGTAGAGCCCTGGGGAGGGGCGCCTGGACAACCAGAAATCTGGTTAAATATTGGGGCCTAGGCACATGTCAAGCCCATTATGACATCTAATGATCCAGCCACTGAGAGGACGTACTAGAGGACAGGACTCACGCTGAGGGTCACAATGCTTGTTTATGCCCGCGTGGCACTCAAGAATGGGCAGGGCCTCAGAGTGAATGAGCGAGTCTGAGGCGCATGCTCATGCTTTTGTCTCTGGATATTGTATCAGCGATGGCCGTGGAATGTTGGGGAGGTCTCATGGGCCATGGACGAATCTCGCTCTCTGTGGATTTGGCCCGATCCCAATTGTTTTTCGTCAATCTGTGGGATGGGAGGACTCCTTTCAGGTTTCTTAACTCAGGAGTCCCACCAAAAGAGGAATTCCAAAGCAGAGCCCTGTGGAAGAGTGAAGGGACAACCCGAACTATGGTTAAAAATTGGGGCCTAGGGGAATGGCAAGCCCAATATTCTGTCTCTCCATCCAGCCACTGAGAGGCCTTACCTGAGGACTGGGCTCAGGCTGAGGGTCAAAATGTGTGTTTGTGACCAATGTGGCCCCCAATCATGGGTGGGGCCTCATGGGCCCCACTGGTTTCAAGTACACTGAACCTTGGACAACATGCCAACCACAAGGTTTCTTGCCATGGGGAAAGAGTTCTGATTTCTGCATCATTTTCAAACCCGGGCCGTGATTGGAGATAAGGTCTAGGTTCTGAAGCCTGAAAACCGAGATTGAGAAGAGATGACGACCTAAGGCCATGGCGGGTCCGATGTGCTCAGTGTGCGGCCAGCAGTCTGGTTGGGGCCAGGAGGTGTAGGCTCAGGCTGTGTCAGAAAGGGCATTAGTACCCAGGTCAGCCTATATATTTGTGGTACAGCCGAATGGCGTTCATGTTGATCCTAATTTGGGGTTTCTGGGTAGCCCCAGAAGGCAATATTTTTCTTCTGGAGGGCAGGCAAAGTGCTGCATTGTAGTTCTGAATTGCCAAATTCGAGGTCTTGTGGGCCAGTAGTCTGAGGACGGAAGTCTGAGAAGCCAAGCTAGGCCTAGGTTTGTGGGTGAGGATATGGCAGGCACAATCTACAGTCCTGAATCTAGATCTCGTGCATCTGAAGTCAGGGCGAGGATCAGACCATCGCTCAGGTTGGAAATTCTGTCCCTGAGGGCCCCTACTTGAAGGGGGTGTTCTCGAGGCCATGGGGGTTTTCCGACGATGGGAGTTGTGAGAAGGTCCCAATTGCAAAGATTCTCCTGCAGGACAATTGATACCTGGTGGTTGGCTCCAGGACAACGTTTCCATTCAGGGTTCTAAGGATGGATGGCCGGGTACCCCACCTCGCATTCCAATTGTCTCCAAGCAACAAGAAAGGTCAGATCTCCTGGATCTGGGGGAGCAACCGAGGAGGCTGAGTTGAAATGTACTCTACCGTGGATGTGTCCTAATATGATTTTGTGTCTATGGAGACCTTGGAATGAATCGGTGGCACTGGGGCCCTGAAGGGTTCTCCTAAATAGAGGCTTTCACAGAGCTCCATCGTGCAAGTTTCCCATGTGTAGATGAGATTTGTTCTGATGGTTGGTCAAGAAACAGCCATATGCTGTTATTGAAATCCAGGCCTCTGAGGAGAGATGCCTCGAAACCAAAGCAATGGATCCGATAGGTGCCTAGGGGCCAGTTCGTTCCTTATTACCTCTAGGGATATCAGTCTACGGGTCTGAGTGCAGGTAGGTGCTCAGATGGGCACAGATTGCCCCTTTTTGTCCAGGGAAGCCACCACTATTGGGATGGCATCAGGAATTTTGGCGGTTTATCCTCTAAGTAGGGTTGTGGCCATTGGAATGGGCACATACAATTCCCTTGGAAATGGCAAGCACAGTCTTCAGGTTTGGCCTCAGGGGCCTGAGCCTGTAGGGTGTGTAGGCCAGAGCTGTTGGGACAGTTGTCTGAAAACACAAACTCGGCTTATGTTTCAGGTCATAGGTATGGCAGGACTGATCTTCAGACCATGAGGAGAACAATTTTGGATATGAAAAATGGGCGAGTGTGAGGCTCTTGCTCACGTTTTTGTCTCCAGATATTGTGTCACTCATGATCGTGAAATTTCCGGGTGACTTCATAGGAAATGAACGAGTCTTACTCTCTGGGGTTTGGTCCCGTCCAAGGAGTTTGGGGTCACTCTGTGGGATGGAAGAAGTCCGTTTTTTTTTTTTGTTGTTGTTGTTGTTGATTTGATTTGTTTTGTTTTTCAACCTCAGGTGATCTACCAAATGAGGGATACCAGAGTACAGCTCTGGGGAGTTGTGACTGGACAACCAGAAATCTGGTTAAAAATTGGGGCCTAGGGACATGTCAAGCCCATTATGAAATCTAATGGTCCAGCCACTGAGAGGACGTACTAGAGGATTGGACTCACGCTGAGGGTCACAATGCGTGTTTATGCCCTCGTTGCACGAAAGAATGGGCGTTACCTCAGGGTGAATGCTGGTTTCTCCTACATTGAACGTAGGACAACATCGCAACCACAAGGTTTCTTGCCTTGGGTAAGCAGGATTTCTGATTTCTGCATCACAGTCACCCCTGGGCAGTGATTGGAGATAAGGTCTAGGTTCTGAAGCCTGAAAACTGAGGTAGGGCAGAGATGATGACCTAAGGCCATGGCGGGTCTGATGTGCTCAGTGCGTTCTGCTGTCTGGGTGTTGCTCAGGAGGTCCTGGCTCAGGTTGTGTCAGACAGTGCATTACTGCCCAGGTTAGACTATATAATTTTGGTACATTCGAGTGCCGTGTAGGTTTATTCTCATTTAATGTGCACGGGCAGCTCATTAGGCAATTTATTTTTCCTGAGGGCAGGCAGAGTGCTGCAATGATGGTCCGGAATTGCCAAACTTGTAGGCTTCGGGGCCAGGAGTGTGAGGATGGAAGTCTGAGAACACAAGCTAGACTTGGGTTTCAGGGCGAGGGCACGGCACGTACCCCCTGAAGATCTGAAGCAATATGTCATGCATCTGAAATCAGAGCGAGGATCAGACGTTGGCTCAGCTTGGATTTTCTGTTCATGACGGCTCCTTCATGAAGGGAGAGGAATCGAGCGTGGAGGTTTTCCCACGTTGGGAGTGGTGGGATGCCCCCTCCAAGGATTCCTTCTGCGTGAAAATTGAGACCTGTTGGACAGCTCCAGGACATCCCATATGGATGAGTCCAGACCAACGTTTGAGGATGGATGCCTGGGAAGCCCACCTCGCATTCCAATTGTCTCCTAGGGACAAGACAGTTTAGATCTGATGGCTCTGCGGGAGCAACCGGGGTGGCTGAGTTGAAATGAACTTTCCTGAGGATGGGTCTAATGTGTGTTTGTGTCCATGAGGGCCTTGGAATGGGGCGGTGGCACCGGTACCCTGAAGTATTCTCCTCAGCTTTTGACATAGCTCCCATGCACAAGTTTCCTTGTGGAGACGAGTTTGGTTCTGATGGGTGCCTCAGGAAAACCCCAATGTTGGTATTGGAAACCAGGGTTTTGAGGAGACATGCCTGTAAACCAAAGCTATGAATCCGATTTTGGCCTAGGGTCCTGTCTGGTTCAATCTTCTTCTCTGGGGACATCCATCAAGGGTATGAGAGGAGGTAGATAGATGCTCAGCTGGTGTCAGACTGAACTTTTTTGTCCCGGGCGACCTATACTATTGGGATGGCCTCAGGGACTTTGGAGGGTTCTCCTAATTTGTACGATTTTGGACAATGGAATGGGCAGAATTACCATGGATTCGGTAGGCACAGACCTATTGTGTGGCTCCAGGGTCCCCAGCCTGGATGGTGTGTGGCCCAGGACTTTGAGGACAGAAGTCTGAAAACACAAACTCAGCTTATGTTTGGGGACGTAGGTATGGCAGGCCCGATCTACAAACCATGAGAAGACATCATCAGGATATGAAGAAAGTGCGAGTCTGAGGCGCTTGCTCACTTTTCTCTCTGGATTTTGTTTCAGCAATGGCCGTGGAAAGTTGAGGAGGCCTCATGGGCCATGGAGGAATCTTGCTCTCTGTGGATTTGGCCCGATCCCAATTGTTTTTCGTCAACCTGTTGGATAGAGGACTCCTTTCAGGGTTGTTACATCAGTTGTCCCATCAAAAGAGGAATTCCAAAGCAGAGCCCTGGGGAAGAGTGAAGGGACAACCCGAACTATGGTTAAAAATTGGGGCCTAGGGGCATGGCAAGCCCAATATGCTGTCTCTTCATCCAGCCACTGAAGGCCTTACCTGAGGACTGGGCTCAGGCTGAAGGTCACAATGTGTGTTTGTGACCAATGTGGCCCCAAAGCATGGGCGGGGCCTCATGGGCCACACTGGTTTCAAGTACACTGAACCTTGGACAACATGCCAACAACAAGGTTTCTTGCCATGGGGAAAGAGTTCTTATTTCTGCATCATTATCAAACCCGGGCCGTGATTGGAGATAAGGTCTTGAGTGCGACGATGGCATAAACACACATTGTGACCCTCAGCGTGAGTCCTGTCCTCTTGTACGTCCTCTCAGTGGCTTGACCATTAGATGTCATAATGGGCTTGACATATCCCTAGGCCCCAATTTTTAACCAGATTTCTGGTTGTCCAGTCGCCCCTCCCCATGGCTCTATTCTGGAATCCCTCATTTGAGGGACACCTGAGGTTGAAAAACAAAACAAAACAAATCAATAACAACAGAACAACGGACTTCTTCCATCCCACAGAATGACCCCAAACTCTATGGACGGGGCCAAACACCCAGAGAGTAAGACTCGTCCATTTCCCATGAAGTCACTCGGAAATTTCACGACCATGCGTGACACGATATCCAGAGACAAAAACTTGAGCAAGAGCCTCACCCTCGCCCTTTTTTTCATATCCGAAAGAGTTCTCCTCATGGTCTGTAGATCAGTCCTGCCATACCTATGACCCGAAACATAAGCCGAGTTTGTGTTTTCAGACAACTGTCCAAACAGCCCTGGCCTACACAGCCTACAGGCTTAGGCCCCTGGAGCCAAGCTGAGGACTGTACTTGCCCTCTCCAAAGGAATTCTGTGTGCCCATTCCAATGGCCACAACGCTACTAATAGGATAAACTCTCCAAAGTCCCTGAGGCCATCCCAATAGTGGTGGCTTCCCAGGAAAAACAGGAGCAATCTGAGCCCATCTGAGATCCTACCTGCACTCAGACTTGTAGACTGATATCCCCAGAGGTAAAAAGGAACTAACAGGCCCTTAGGCCCTAATCGCATCCATTGCTTTGGTTTCCAGGCATCTCTCCTCAGAGGCCTGGATTTCAGTACCAGCATATGGCTGTTTCTTGACTCACCCATCAGAACAAATCTCATCTACACATGGGAACCTTGCACGATGGAGCTATGTGAAAGCCTCTCTTTAGGAGAACCCTTCAGGGCCCCAGTGCCACCGCTTAATTCCAAGGTCTCCAAGGACACAAAATCAAATTAGGACACATCCACGGGAGAGTCCATTTCAATTCAGCCTCCTCGATTGCTCCCCCCAGATCCAGCAGATCTAACCTGTCTTGTTGCTTGCAGACAATTGGAATGCGAGGTGGGCTACCCAGCCATCCATCCTTAGAACCCTGCTCGGAATCATTGTCCTGGAGCCAACCAACAGGTCTCAATTTTCCTGCAGAAGAATCTTTACAGTTGGGAACTTCTCACAACTCCCATCGTGGGAAAACCGCCATGGCTTTGAGATCCAACCCCCCTTCAAGAAGGGGCCATCATGGACAGAATGTCCAACCTGAGCGATCATCTGATCCTTGCCCTGACTTCAGAAGCACGAGATCTCGATTCAGGTCTGTAGATTGTTCCTGCCATATCCTCACCCAGAAACCTAGGCATAGCTTGGCTTCTCAGACTTCCGTCCTCAGACTACTGGCCCACAAGCCCTCCAGTTTGGCAATCCAGAACTACAATGCAGCACTCTGCCTGCCCTCCAGAAAAAAAACATTGCCCTCTGGGGCTACCCAGAAACCCCAAATGAGGATCAAACTGCACGCCATTCGGCTGTACCCCTAATATATAGGCTGTCCTGGGCACCAAAGCCCTTTCTGACACAGCCTGAGACGGGACCTCCTGGCCCCACCCAGACAGCTGGCCGCACACTGAGCATATCGGACCCGCCATGGCCTTAGGTCGTCATCTCTTCTCAACCTCGGTTTTCAGGCTTCAGAACCTAGACCTTATCTCCAATCACGGCCCGGGTTTGAAAATGATGCAGAAATCAGTACTCTTTCCCCATGGCAGGAAACCATGTGGTTGGCATGTTGTCCAAGATTCAGTGTAGTTGAAACCAGTGTGGCCCATGAGGCCCCGCCCATGCTTAAGGGCCACATTGGTCACAAACACACATTGTGACCCTCAGACTGAGCCCAGTCCCCAGGTAAGGCCTCTCAGTGGCTGGATGGATAGACAGCATATTGGGCTTGCCATGCCCCTAGGCCCCAATTTTTAACCATAGTTCGGGTTGTCCCTTCACTCTTCCACAGGGCTCTGCTTTGGAATTCCTCTTTCGGTGGGACACCTGAGGTAACAAACCTGAAAGGAGTCCTCCCATCCCACAGATTGACGAAAAAACAATTGGGATCGGGCCAAGTCCCCAGAGAGCAAGATTCGTCCATGGCCCATGAGGCCTCTGCAACATACCACGTCCATCGCTGATACAAAATCCAGAGACAAAAAGCATGAGTACGCGCCTCAGACTCGCTCATTCTTCATATCCTGAAGATTTCTTCAGATAAGAACCAACACGGCACTCGAATGCACCCAAAATATATAGTCTAGCATGGGCACTAATGCACTGTGTGACAACCTGAGACCGGACCTCATGACCAACACCCAGACAGCTGACCGCACACTGAGCACATCAGACCCGCCATGGCCTTAGGTCATCATCTCTTACCTACCTCAGTTTTCAGGCTTCAGAACCTAGACCTTATCTCCAATCACTGCCCAGGGGTGACTGTGATGCAGAAATCAGAACTCTTCCTTACCCATGGCAAGAATCCTTGTGGTTGGCATGTTGTCCAACGTTCAGTGTAGGAGAAACCAGCATTCAGCCTGAGGCCCCGCCCATTCATGAGTGCGACAAGGGCATAAACACGCATTGTGACCCTCAGATTGAGTCCTGTCCTCTAGTACGTCCTCTCAGTGGCTGGACCATTAGATGTCATAATGGGCTTGACGTGTCCCTAGGCCCCAATTTTTAACCAGATTTCTGGTTGTCCAGTCGCTCCTCCCCCCAGGGCTCTACTCTGGAATCCCTCATTTGGTGGGACACCTGAGGTTGAAAAACAAAATAAAACAAATCAACAACAGAGCAAGGACTTCTTCCATCCCACAGAATGACCCCAAACTCTTTGGATGGGTCCAAACCCCCAGAGAATAAGACTCGTCCATTTCCCATGAAGTCACCCAGAAAATTCACGACCATGAGTGACACGATATCCAGAGACAAAAACTTGAGCAAGAGCCTCACACTCGCCCTTTTTTCATATCCCGAAGTGTTCTCCTCATGGTCTGTAGATCACTCCTGCCATACCTATGACCCGAAACATAAGCCGAGTTTGTGTTTTTCAGACAACTGTCCAAACAGCCCTGGCCTACACACCCTACTTGCTCAGGCCCCTGGAGCCAAACCTGACGACTGTGCTTGCCCTCTCCAAGGGAATTGTTTGTGCCCACTCCAATGGCCACAACCCTACTAATACAATAAACCTCCAAATTCCCTGAAGCCATCCCAATATTTGTATCTTCTCAGGACAAACAGGGGCAATCTGGGCCCATCTGAGCACCTACCTGCTCTCAGACCGGAATACTGATGTCCCCAGAGGTAAAAAGGAAGGAACAGGCCTCGAGGCACCTATCGGTTCCATTGCATTGGTTTCCAGGCATCTCTCCTCAGAGGCCTGGATTTCAATAACAGCATATGGCTGTTTCTTGACTCACCCTTCAGAACAAATCTCATCTAAACATGGGAACCTTGCACGATGGAGCTTTGTGAAAGCCTCTCTTTAGGAGAACCCTTCAGGGCCCCAGTGCCACCGCTTCATTCCAAGGTCTCCATAGACACAAAATCATATTAGGACACATCCACGGGAGAGTCCATCTGAACTCATCCTCCTCGGTTGCTCCCCCAGATCAAGCAGATCTAACCTGTCTTGTTGCTTGGAGACAATTGGAATGCGAGGTGTGCTACCCAGCCATCCATCCTTAGAACCCTGCTCAGAATCATTTTCCTGGAGCCAACCAACAGGTGTCAATTGTCCTGCAGAAGAATTTTTTTGCAGTTGGGAGCTTCTCACAACTCCCATCGTGGGAAAATCCCCAAGGCCTCGTGATCCACCCCCCCCTTCAAGAAGGGGCCATCAGGGACAGAATGTCCAACCTGAGCGATCGTCTGATCCTCGCCCTGACTTCAGATGCACGAGATCTCGATTCAGGTCTGTAGATTGTGCCTGCCATATCCTCACCCAGAAACCTAGGTCTAGCTTGGTTTCTGAGACTTCCGTCCTCAGACTACTGACCCACAAGCCCTCCAGTTTGGCAATCCAGAACTACCATGCAGCACTCTGCCTGCCGTCCAGAAGAAAAACATTGCCCTCTGGGGCTACCCAGAAAACCCAAATGAGCATCAACCTGCATGCCATTCGGCTGTACCCCAAATATATAGGCTGACCTGGGCACTAAAGCCCTTTCTAAAACACCCTGAGCCTGACCTCCAGGCCCCACCCAGACAACTGGCCGCACACTGAGCACATCGGACCCGTCATGGCCTTAGTTCGTCATCTCTTCTCAATCACGGTTTTCAGGCCTACACACCCTACAGGCTCAGGACCCTGGAGCCAAACAAGAAGACTGGGCTTGCCCTCTCCAAGGGAATTGTATGTGCCCATTCCAATGGCCACAACCCTACTAATAGGATAAACCACCAAAGTCCCTGAGTCCATCCCAATATTTGTGGCTTCTCAGGACAAGCAGGGGCAATCTGGGCCCATCTGAGCACCTACCGCCCCTCAGACCCATAGATTGATGTCCCCAGAGGTAAAAAGGAACGAAAAGGCCCATAGGCACCTATCGGATCTATTGCTTTGGTTTCCAGGCATCTCTCCTTAGACATCCTTAGAACCCTTAGAACCCTGTCTTGCGCCGTTCCTTATGGGACATCCTTGAGCCGTCCAACAGGTGTCGACTGTCCCGCAGGAGTCCTTGTGCATGGACCACCTCACAATTCATATCATGGAAAGCTTCCAAGGTCACATGATGCCCCCAATCATCATGAAGTCGGATCATGGAAAGAAACTCCAACCTGAGCCAACGGCTGATCTTCGCCTTGACTTCAAATGCACGAGATCTTGATTGATTAAGCTCTTCAGAGTGCACCTGCTGTGCCCTCACCCTAAAACCTAAGCATAGCTAGTGTTCTCATACTTCCGTCCTCACTCTCCTGGACCACACGCCCTCCATTTTGGGATTTCCGATGATATAGTGCTGCACTCTGCCTGCCCTCTAGAAGAAAAAACGTTGCCCTATGGTTCTACCCAGAAACCTCAAATGAGGATAAACCTGCATGCCACTCAACTGTACACCAATTATATAGTCTAGCCTGTGCACTAATGCCCTGTCTGACACAACCTGAGGCCTGAATTCTCAACCGACACCCAGACAGCTTGCCGTACACTGACAACATCTGAACCGCCATGGCCTTAGGTTGCCATCTCTTTCCAACCTGGTTTTCAGGCTACAGAAACCTAGACCTTATCTCTACTCATTTCCCATGGGTGAACGTGATGCAGAAATCATAACACCTCCTTCCCTCTCGCCAGAATCTTGTGGTTGGCATCTTATCCAAAGTTCAGTGTAGGACCCCTGTAGGGCCTACAGGAGTAGTAGTAGGGCCCCTGAGGGTAGTGTAGGGTCCCTGAGGCCCTGCCCATGCTTAAGATCTGCGTTGGGCACAAACACACTTTGGGACCCTCAGTTTGAGCCCTGTCTTCAAGTAAAGCCTCTCAGTGGTTGGACCATGAGCCCACATATGGGGCCTGCCATGCCCCAAGTCACCCAATCTTAACCAGAGGTAGAGACATCTAGTCACCCCTACTCAGGGCTCTGCTCTGGAATCCCTCTTTGGTGGGACATTTGAGGTAAGTAAACACAGAAAGGATTCCTCCCACCCAGAGAATGACCCCAATCACTTGGGATCAGGCCATCCCCAGAGAGAAAGACTCCTCCATGGCCCATGCGGCCAGCCCGACATTCCACGGCCACTATTGACACAAAATCCAGAGACATAAGCCTCACCCTTAGGTCATAGCCCAAAAAATTCTCCTCATAGTCTGTAGATCGGGCCTGCCATACCTACGTCCGTTCCCAAACCGTGTTTTCAGACTTCTATCCTGATATCCCTGTCCCACACCCCCTCCAGGCTGAGGCCCCTGGAGACACACCTCAGGACTGTGCCTGCCTTCTCCAAGGAAATTCTTCCCATTCCATTGGCCACAACCCTACAGATTAGGAGAAACCTACAAAGTCCCAGAGGCCATTCCAATAGTGTAGGCCGCCCAGTACAAAGAGGGGTGATCTGTCACAAGCTGAGCAACGACATCAACTCACCCGTAGACAGATATCCCAAGAGAAATGTATTAAACTGGACAGGCCCCTAGAACGTAATTGGTTCCATTGCTTTTGTTTCTAAGCATCTCTACTCAGAGGCCTGTTTTCCAATACCAGCATACGGGGAATTCCAGAGATACCAATCAGAACAAATCTTGTCTCCACATGGGAAACTTATCCTTTGGAGCTCTGTAAAAACCTCCAGTTAGGAGAAACCTTCAGGTAACCGGAGCCACCGCCCTATTCCAAGGTCTCCATGGACACAAACCCGCATTATGACCATTCGGCAGGAGAGTACATTTCAACTCAGCCCCGTTGATTACTCCCCCAGAGCCAGAATATCAAACCTGCCTTGTCGCTAGGAGACAACTGGAATGCAAAGCAGACTCTCTAGGCATCCATCGTTGGAATCCTGCTCTGGCGCCGTTCCATATGGGATGTCCTCGGAGCCTTCCAACAGGTCTTGACTGTCCTGCAGAAGGAATACTTGCAGATTGGAGCATCTCACAACTCCTATCGTGGGAAAACCTACATGGCCTCATGAGATGCTCCCCTTTATAAAGGGGCCATCATGGACAGAAACTCCAACCTGAGCCAACTTCTGATCCATTGCTTTGGTTTCTATGTATCTCTCCTCAGAGGCCTGATTTCCAATATCAGAATATGGGGGTTTCCTAAGGAAACAATCAGAACAGATCTCATCTCCACATGAGAAACTTCCTCTTTGGAGCTGTGTCAATACCTCAGGTTAGGAGGATCCTTCAGGGCGCTGGCACCATGGCCCAATTCCAAGGTCTCCAAGGACACAAACTTACATTATGATCCATCCTCAGGAGAGTCCATTCCAAATCAGCCCCCTCGGCTGCTCACCCAGAGCCAGCAGATCAAACCTGCCTTGTCACTAGGAGACAGTTGGAATGCGAGGTGGGCTGCCCAGGCATCCATCCTTAGAACCCTGCTCTGGAGAATTTCTTTATGGGACGTCTTGAATCCAACCAACCTGTCTTGACTGTCTCGCAGAATGAATCCTTGTGCTTTGAAGCATCACACAATCCCACTGTGAGAAAACCTCCATTTCCTCATGATGCTCCACACCTTCATAAATGGGCCATCATGGACAGAAACTCCACCCTAAGCCAAAGTCTGATCCGCGCCATGAATTCAGAAGCACGAGATCTCGATTCAGCACTTGAGAGTGTGCCTGCTGTGCCCTTGCCCCGAAACCTAAGCCTAACTTGTGTTCTCAGACTTCTGTCTTCACAATCCTGGCCACACCCCTCCAGTTTCGCAATTCTGGAGACACAATGCAGCACTCTGCCTGCCCTCCAGAAGAACCTCAGTTTTCACCTTCAGAACCTAGACCTTATCTCCACTCACTGCTGAGGAGTGAACGTGATACAAGAATCAGAACTTCTCCTTCGCCATGGCAAGAAACCTTGTGGTTGGCATGTGGTCCAACGTTCATTGTAGGAGAAAGAAGCATGGACTATGAGGCCCCACCTATCCCTGAGGGCTACAATTTGCACAAAGACACTTGTGACGCTCAGCGTGAGCCCTATCCTCATGTAAATCCTCTTAGTGACTTGAACAACAGCCCACATATGGGGCTTGCCAAGCCCCTAGTCCCCCAATCTCAACCAGAGTTAGGGATGTCTAGTCACCCCTACTCACGGCACTGCTCTGGAATCCCACTTTGGTGGGACACCTGAGGTAAAATAAAAAAAATACAGAAAGGACTCTTCCCATCCACAGAATGATCCCAACCACTTGGGATCAGGCCAAATCACCAGAGAAAGACTTGCCCATGGCCCTTGAGGACACCCCGACATTCCACGGCCTCCGTAGGCACAAAATCCAGAGACAAAAGCCTGAGCAAACGCCACATACTCGCCCTTTGTTCATAGCCCGGAAAATTCTCACGGTCTGTAGATCGAGCCTTCATACATATATCCCCAAACCTAATATGAGTTTGTGTTTTCAGACTTCTGTCCCCACAGTCCTGGCCCACACACCATCCAAGCTGGGGCCCCTGGAGCCACACCTGAGGACTGTGGCTTCCTTCTCCAGGGGAATTCTGCCATTTCCATTGGCCACAACCCTATAGATTAGGAGAAACCTCCAAACTCCCCGAGGCCATCCCAATAATTTTGGCTGCCCAGGACAAACAGGGATGATCTTTCACAAGTTAGGAAACTACCTCCACTCAGGCCCAGAGACAGACACCCCCATAGAATAAGATTGAACTGGACAGGCACTTAGGCCCTAATCAGATCCATTGCTTTTGTTTCCAGGCATCTCTCTTCAGAGGCCTGGTTACCAATACCAGCATATGGGGGATTACTGAGGCACTCATAGAAAAATCTCGTCTCCACATAGGAAATGTACTCTTTGGAGCTCTATAAAAACCTCTGTTTAGGAGAATCTTTCAGGGCCCCGGATCAAGTGCCCCATTCCAAGGTCTCCATGGACTTAAACCCACATTATGATCTATCCTCGGTAGAGTCCATGTCAACTCATCCCCCTTGGTTTCTCCCCCAGGGCCTGCAGATCAAACCTGCCTTGTTGTTAGGGGACAACTAGAATGGGAGGCAGGCTGCCCAGGCATCCATCCTTAGAACCCTATTCTGGAGTCGTTCCATATGGGACATCCTAGAGCCATCCAACAGGTCTCAAGTGTCCCACAGAAGGAATCTTTGCAGTCTGGTGCATCTCACAACTCCCATTGTGGGAAAATCTTCATGTCCCCTTGAGACGCTCCACTTTATAAAGGGGCCATCATGGACAGAAACTCCAACCTGAGCAAACGTCTGATATTCGCTCTGGCTTCAGGTGCATGAGATCTTGATTCAGGTCTGCAGAGTGTGCCTTCTGTGCCCTCACCCCAAAAACTAAGCCTAGCTTGTGTTCTCAGACTACCGTCCTCACACCCCTGGCCCCAATGCCCTACAATTTGGCAATACTGGGGCCACAATGCAGCACTCTGCCTGCCCTCCAGAAGAAAAACGTTGCCTTATGGATCTACCTAGAAACCCGAATGAGGATCAACTGAACGCCACTCGACTGCACCCCAAATATACAGTCTACCCTGTCTAATGCCCTGTCTGACACAGCATGAGCCCACACCTCCAGACCTACGCTCAACGGCTAGCCACACACTGAGCTCATTGTACCCATCAGGTCCTTAGGTCTTCATCTCTTCCCAACCTCGATTTTCGGGTTTCAGAACCTAGACCTAAACTCCAATCACTGTCCAGGGGTGAACGTGATGCAGAAATCACAACTCTTCCTTCGCCATGGCCGGAAAACTTGTGGTTGGCATATTCTCCAACGTTCAGTGTAGGAGAATCCAGCGTGGCCCATGAGGCCCTTCCCATGCTTGAGGGCCTTGAGGGCACAAATAGGCATTGTGACCCTCAGCAAGAGCCCTGTCCTCAAGGAAGACCTCTCAGTGTCTGAATCAAGAGCCCACACATTGGACTTGCCATGCCCCTAGGCCCCCAAACTTAAACAGAGGTGGGGTTATCCAGTTGTCCCTACCAAGGACTCTGCTCGGGAATCCCTCTTTTATTGGCACACATGAGGTACATAAAATAAAATAAAAAAAAAACAGAAAGGATCTTCATTCCAAGATCTCCATAGACACAAAATCATATTAGGACACATGAACGGGAGAGTGCAATTCAACTCAGCATATTTGGTTGCTCCGCGAGATCCAGCAGATCTAACTTGTTTTGTTGCTGGGAGACAATTGGAATGCGAGGTGGTCTACCCGCCATCCATCCTTAGAACCCTGCTCAGAATCATTGGCCTGGAGCCAACCAACAGGTCTCAATTTTCCTGCAGAAGAATCTTTGCAGTTGGGAGCTTCTCACAACTCCCATCGTGAGAAACCCCCATGGCCTCGTGATACTCCCCCCATCATGAAGGGGCCATCAGGGACCTAACGTCCAACCTGAGAAATAGTCTGATCCTCAACCTGACTTCAGATGCACGAGATCTCGATTCAGGTCTGTATATTGTGCCTGCCATGTCCTCACCCAGAAACCTAAGCCTAGCTTGTGTCCTCAGACTTCTGTACACAGACTACTGGCTCACAAGCCCTCCAGTTTGGCAATCCAGAACTACAATGCATCACTCTACCTGCCCTGCAGAAGAAATACATTGCCCTCTGGGGACACCCAGAAACCCCAAATGAAGATCAACCTGCATGCCTCTTGGCTGTACCCAAAATATATAAGCTGACCTGGGCAATAATGCCCTTTCTGACAGAGACTGAGCCTGGACCTCCTGGGCCCACCCAGACAGCTTGCCGCTCACTGAGCACATAGGACCAGCCATTGCCTTAGGTCGTCATCTCTTCCTAACCTCGGTTTTCAGGTTTCAGCTCCTAGACCTTATCTCCAATCACTGCCCAGGTTTGAAAATGATGCAGAAATCAGAACTCCTTCCCAATGGCAAGAACCTTGTGGTTGGCTTGTTGTCCAACGTTCAGTGTAGTGGAAACCTCTTTGTCCGATGAGGCCCCGCCATTGCTCGCGGGCCACATAGGTGGCAAACTCACATTGTGACCCACAGCCTTAGCCCAGTCCTCAGGTAAGGCCTCTCAGGGGCTGGATGGAGAGACAGCATATTGAGCTTGCCATGCCCATAGGGCCCAATTTTTAACCATAGTTCGTGTTGTCCCTTCACTCTTCCCCATGGCTCTGCATTGGAATTCCTCTTTTGGTGGGACAACTGATGTAACAACCCTGAAAGGAGTCCTCCATCCAACAGATTGACAAAAAATAATTGGGATCGGCCCAAATCCACAGAGAGGAAGATTCGTCCATGGCCCATGAGGCCTCCTAGACATTCCACGGCATTCGCTGAAACAAAATCCAGAGACAAAAGTCTTAGCAAGCGCCTCAGACTCACATTTTCTTCATATCCTGAAGATGTCTTCTCATGGTTTGTAGATCGGGCCTGCCATACCTTCGTCCCCAAACATAAGCTGAGTTTGTGTTTTCAGACTTCTGTCCTCAAAGTCCTGGGCCGCACACCATCCAGGCTGGGGACCCTGGAGCCACACATTAGGACTGTGCCTACCCAATCCATGGGAATTCTGCCCATTCCATTGTCCAAAATCGTACAAATTAGGAGAACCCTCCAAAGTCTCTGAGGCCATCCCAATAGTATAGGTCGCCCGGGACAAACAAGGTCAGTCTGACACCAGCTGAGCATTTACCTCCACTCATACCCTAGATGGATGTCCCCAGAGAAGAAGATTGAACCAGAGAGGACCCTAGGCCAAAATCGGATCCATTGCTTTGGTTTACAGGCATGTCTCCTCAAAACACTAGTTTTCAATACCAGCATTGGGGTTTTCCTGAGGCACCCATCAGAACAAAGCTCGTCTCCACAAGGAAACGTGTGCATGGGAGCTATGTGAAAAGCTGAGAATACTTCAGTGTCCCGGTGCCACCGCCCCATTTAAAGGCCCTCATGGACCCAAACACTCATTAGACCCATCCTCAGGAAAGTCCATTTCAACTCAGCCACCCCGGTTGCACCCGCAGAGCCATCAGATCTAAACTCTCTTGTCGCTAGGAGACAATTGGAATGCGAGGCGGGCTTCCCAGGCATCCATCCTCGAACGTTGGTCTGGACTCATCCATATGGGATGTCCTGGACTGTCCAACAGGTCTCAATTGTCCCGCAGAAGGAATCCTTGGAGGGGGCATCCCACCACTCCCAACGTGGGAAAACCTCCACGCTCTCTAGAATCCGCTCCCTTCATGAAGGGGCCGTCATGAACAGAAAATCCAAGCTGAGCCAACGTCTGATACTCACTCTGAATTCAGAAGCATGAGATATTGCTTCAGATCTTCAGGGGGTACAAGCCGTGCCCTCGCCCTGAAACCCAAGTCTAGCTTGTGTTCTCAGACTTCCATCCTCACACTCCTGGCCACGAAGCCCACAAGTTTGGCAATTCCGGACCATCATTGCAGCACTCTGCCTGCCCTCTAGAAAAAATATATTGCCTAATGAGCTGTCCGGGCACATTAAATGAGAATAAACGTACACGGAACTCGAAAGTACCCAAATTATATAGTCTAACCTGGGCAGTAATGCACTGTCTGACACAACCTGAGCCGGGACCTCCTGAGCAACACCCAGACAGCTGACCACAAACTGAGCACATCAGACCCGCTATAGCCTTAGGTCATCATCTCTGCTCTACCTCAGTTTTCAGGCTTCTGAACCTAGAGCTTATCTCCAATCACTGCCCAGGGGTGACTGTGATGCAGAAATCAGTACTCCTGCTTACACATGGCAAGAAACCTTGTGGTTGGCATGTTGTCCAACGTTCAGTGTAGGAGAAACCAGCATTCACCCTGAGGCCCCGCCCATCCTTGAGTGCGACGAGGGCATAAACACGCATTGTGACCCTCACCGTGAGTCCTGTCCTCTAGTACGTCCTCAGTGGCTGGACCATTAGATGTCTTAATGGGCATGACATGTCCCTAGGCCCCAATTTTTAACCAGATTTCTGGTTGTCCAGTCGCCCCTCCCCAGGGCTCTACTCTGGAATCCCTCATTTGGTGGGACACCTGAGGTTGAAAAACAAAACAAAACAAATCAACAACAACAGAACAACGGACTTCTTCCATCCCACAGAATGACCCCAAACTCTTTGGATGTGGCCAAACCCCCGGAGAGTAAGACTCGTCCATTTCCCATGAAGTCACCCGGAAATTTCACGACCATGTGTGACACGATATTCACAGACAAAAACTAGAGCAAGAGCCTCACACTCGCCCTTTTTTCATATCCCGAAGAGTTCTCCTCATAGTCTGTTGTTCAGTCCTGCCATACCTATGACCCGAAACATAAGCTGAGTTTGTGTTTTCAGACAACTGTCCGGACAGCCCTGGCATACACACCCTACATGCTCAGGCCCCTGGAGCCAAACCTGAGGACTGTGCTTGCCCTCTCCAATGGAATTGTATGTGCCCATTCCAATGGCCACAACCCTACTAATAGGATAAACCTCCAAAGTCCCTGAGGCCATCCCAATAGTGGTGGCTTCCCAGGACAAACAGGGGCAATCTGGGCCCATCTGAGAACCTACTGGCACTCAGACCCGTAGAATGATGTCCCCAGAGGTAAAAAGGAACGAACAGGCCACTAGTCACCTGACGGATCCATTGCTTTGGTTTCCAGGCATCTCTCCTCAGAGGCCTGGATTTCAATAACAGCATATGGCTCTTTCTTGACTCACCCATCAGAACAAATCTCATCTACACATGGGAAACTTGCTCAATGGAGCTGTGTGAAAGCCTCTCTTTAGGAGAACCCTTCAGGGCCCCAGTGCCACCGCTTCATTCCAAGGTCTCCATAGACACAAAATCATATTAGGACATATCCACGGGAGAGTCCATTTCAATTCAGCCTCCTCGGTTGCTCCACCTTATCCAGCAGATCTAACCTGTCTTGTTGCTTGGAGATAATTGGAATGCGAGGTGGCCTACCCAGCCATCCATCCTTAGAACCCTGCTCGGAATTGTTGTCCTGGAGCCAACCAACAGGTCTCAATTGCCCTGCAGAAGAATCTTTGCAGTTGGGATCTTCTCACAACTCCCATCGTGGGAAAACCCCCATGGCCTCGTGATCCACCCCCCCTTCAAGAAGGGGCCATCAGGGACAGAATGTCCAACCTGAGCGATCGTCGGATCCTCACCCTGACTTCAGATGCACGAGACCTCGATTCAGGTCTGTAGATTGTGCCTGCCATATCCTCACCCAGAAACCTAGGCCTAGCTTGGGTTCTCAGACTTCCGTCCTCAGACTGCTGCCCCACAAGCCCTCCAGTTTGGCAATCCAGAACTACATGCAGCACTCTGCCTGCCCACTAGAAGAAAAACATTGCCCTCTGGTGCTACCCAGAAATCACAAAAGAGGATCAACCTGCACGCCATTTTGCTGTACCCCAAATATAAGGGCTGTCCAGGGCACTAATGCCCTTTCTGACACAGCCTGAGCCTGGACCTCATGGCCCCACCCAGACAGCTGGCTACACACTGAGCACATCGGACCCGCCATGGCCTTAGGTCGTCATCTCTTCTCAACCTCGGTTTTCAGGCTTCAGAACCAAGACCTTATCTCCAATCACGGCCCGGGTTTGAAAATGATGCAGAAATCAGAACTCTTTCCCCATGGCAAGAAAACCTTGTGGTTGGCATGTTGTCCAAGGTTCAGTGTAGTTGAAACCAGTGTGGCCCATGAGGCCCCGCCTATGCTTGCGGGCCACATTGGTCACCAACACACATTGTGACCCTCAGCCTGAGCCCAGTCCTCAGGTAAGGCCTCTCAGTGGCTGGATGGAGAGACAGCATATTGGGCTTGCAATTCCCCTAGGCCCCAATTTTTAACCATAGTTCGGGTTGTCCCTTCACTCTTCCCCAGGGCTCTGCTTTGGAATTCCTCTTTTGGTGGGACACCTGAGGTAACAAACCTGAAAGGAGTCCTCCCATCCCACAGATTGACGAAAAACAATTGTGATCGGGCCAAATCCACAGAGAGCAAGATGCATCCATGGCCCATGAGGCCTCCCCAACATTCCACGGCCATCGCTGATAAAAAATCGAGAGACAAAAGCCTGAGCACGCGCCTCAGACTCACTCATTCTTCATATCCTGAAGAGTTCTTCAGATAAGAACCTACACGGCACTCGAAGGCACCCAAAATATATAGTCTAACCTGGGCACTAATGCACTGTCTGACGACCTGAGCCTGACCTCGTGACCAACACACAGACAGCTGACCGCACACTGAGCACATCAGACCCGCCATGGCCTTAGGTCATCATCTCTTCCCTACCTCAGTTTTCAGCCTTCAGAACCTAGACCTTATTTCCAGTCACTGCACAGGGGTGACTGTGATGCAGAAATCAGAACTCTTCCATACCCATGGCAAGAAACCTTGTGGTTGGCATGTAGTCCAAAGTTCAGTGTAGGAGAAACCAGCATTCACCCTGAGGCCCCGCCCATTCTTGAGTGCGACGAGGGCATAAACACGCATTGTGACCCTCAGCGTGAGTCGTGTCCTCTAGTACGTCCTCTCAGTGGCTGGACCATTAGATGTCATAATGGTCTTGACATGTCCCTAGGCTCCAATTTTTAACCAGATTTCTGGTTATCCAGTCGCCCCTGCCGAGGGCTCTACTCTGGAATCCCTCTTTTGTTTTGACACCTGAGTTTGAAAATCAAAAGAAAACCAATCATCAACAACAGAACAACGGACTTCTTCCATACCACAGAATGACCGAAACTCTTTGGAGGAGGCCAAACCCCCAGGGAGTAAGACACGTCTATTTCCCATGAAGTCACCCGGAAATTTAACGACCATGACTGACACGATATCCAGAAAGAAAAACTTGAGCAAGAGCCTCACACTCGCCCCCTTTTTTCATATCCCGAAATGTTCCCCTCATGGTCTGTAAATCAGTCCTGCCATACCTATGACCGGAAACATAAGCCGAGTTTGTGTTTTCAGACAACTGTCCAAACAGCCCTGGCCTACACACCCTACAGGCTCTGGCCCCTGGAGCCAAACCTGACGACTGTGCTTGCCCTCTCCAAGGGAATTGTATGTGCCCATTCCAATGGCCACAACCCTACTAATAGGATAAACCTCCAAAGTCCCTGAGGCCATCCCAATATTTGTGGCTTCCCAGGACAAACAGGGGCAATCTGGGCCCATCTGAGCACCTACCGGCGCTCAGTCCCGTAGACTGATGTCCCCAGAGGTAAAAAGGAACAAACCGGCCCCTAGGCACCTATCGGATCCATTGGTTTGGCTTCCAGGCATCTCTCCTCAGAGGCCTGGATTTCAATAATAGCATATGGCTGTTTCACGACTCACCCATCAGAACAAATCTCATCTACACATGGGAAACTTGCACGATGGAGCTGTGTGAAAGCCTCTCTTTAGGAGAACCCTTCAGGGCCCCAGTGCCACCGCTTCAATCCAAGGTCTCCTTAGACGCAAAATCATATTAGGACACATCCACGGGAGAGTCCATTTCAACTCAGCCTCCTCGGTTGCTCCCCCAGATCCAGCAGATCTAACCTGTCTTGTTGCGTGGCGAGAATTGGAATGCGAGGTGGGCTACCCAGCCATCCATCCTTAGAACCCTGCTCAGAATAATTGTCCTGGAGGCAACCAACAGGTCTCAATTGTCCTTCAGAAGTATCTTTGCAGTTGGGAGCTTCTCACAACCCCCCTCTTGGGAAAACAACCATTGCCTCGTGATCCACCCCATCAGGGACAGAATGTCCAACCTGAGCGATTGTCTGATCCTCGCCCTGACTTCAGATGCACGAAATATCGATTCAGGCCTGTATTTGTGCCTGCCCTACCCTCACCCATAATTCTAGGCCTCTCTTGGATTCTCAGACATCCGTCCTCAGAATCCTGGCCCACAAGAGCTCCAGTTTGGCAATCCAGACTACAATGCAGCACTCTGCCTGCACTCCAGAAGAAATAAATTGCCCTCTGGGGCTACCCAGAAACCCCAAATGAGGATCAACCTGCACGCCATTCGGCTGTACCCCAAATATATAGGCTGACCTGGGCACTAATGCCCTTTCTGACACAGCTGAGCCTGGACCTCCTGGTCCCACCCAGACAGCTGGCCGCAAAACTGAGCACATCGGACCCACCAACGCCTAAGTACGTCATCTCCTCTAAACCTCGGTTTTCAGGCTTCAGAACCTAGACCTTATCTCCAATCACGGCCCGGGTTTGAAAATGATGCAGAAATCAGAACTCTTTCCCCATGGCAAGAAACCTTGTGGTTGGCATGTTGTCCAAGGTTCAGTGTAGTTGAAACCAGTGTGGCCCATGAGGACCCGCCTATGCTTGCGTGCCACATTGGTCACAAACACACATTGTGACCCTCAGCCTGTGCCCAGTCCTCAGGTAAGGCCTCTCAGTGGCTGGATGGTGAGAAAGCATATTGGGCTTGCCATTCCCCTAGGCCCCAATTTTTAACCATTGTTCGGGTTGTCCCTTCACTCTTCCCCAGGGATCTGCTTTGGAATTCCTCTTTTGGTGGGACACCTGAGTTAACAAACCTGAAAGGAGTCGTCCCATCCCACAGATTGACGAAAAACAATTGGGATCGGGCCAAATCCACAGAGAGCAAAATGCGTCAATGGCCCATGAGGCCTCTCCAACATTCCACGGCCATCGCTGATACAATATCCAGAGAAA
Source organism: Mustela putorius furo (assembly GCF_011764305.1). Taxonomy (NCBI): domain Eukaryota; kingdom Metazoa; phylum Chordata; class Mammalia; order Carnivora; family Mustelidae; genus Mustela; species Mustela putorius. Next base: position 937,613 of record NW_025422122.1, on the reverse strand, counting down.
AAGCCTGAGCATGCGCCTCAGACTTGCTCATTCTTCATATCCTGAAAAGTTCTTCAGATAAGAACCTAGACGACACTCGAATGCACCCAAAATATATAGTCTAACCTGGGCACTAATGCACTGTCGGACAACCTGAGCCCGGACCTCGTGACCAACACACAGACAGCTGCCCGCACACTGAGCACATCAGACCCGCCATGGCCTTAGGTCATCATCTCTTCCCTACCTCACTTTTCAGCCTTCAGAACCTAGACCTTATCTCCAATCACTGCCCAGGGGTGACTGTGAAGCAGAAATCAGAACTCTTCCTTACCCATGGCAATAAACCTTGTGGTTGGCATGTTGTCCAACGTTCAGTGTAGCAGAAACAAGCATTCACCCTGAGGCCCCGCCCATCCTTGAGTGCGACGAGGGCATAAACACCCATTGTGACCCTCACCGTGAGTCCTGTCCTCTAGTACGTCCTCTCAGTGGCTGGACCATTAGATGTCATAATGGGCTTGACATGTCCCTAGGCCCCAATTTTTAACCAGATTTCTGGTTGTCCAGTCGCCCCTCCCCAGGGCTCTACTCTGGAATCCCTCATTTGGTGGGACACCTGAAGTTGAAAAAACAAAACAAATCAACAACAACAGAACAACGGACTTCTTCCATCCCACAGAATGACACCAAACTCTTTGGACGGGGCCAAACCCCCAGAGAGTAAGACTCGTACATTTCCCATGAAGTCACCCGGAAATTTCACGACCATGTGTGACACGATATCCAGAGACAAAAACTTGAGCAAGAGCCTCACACTCGCCCTTTTTTCATATCCCGAAGAGTTCTCCTCATGGTCTGTATATCAGTCCTGCCATACCTTTGACCCGAAACATAAGCCGAGTTTGTGTTTTCAAACAACTGTCCAAAAAGCCCTGGCCTACACACCCTACAGGCTCTGGCCCCTGGAGCCAAACCTGACGACTGTGCTTGCCCTCTCCAAGGGAATTGTATGTTCCCATTCACATGGCCACAACCCTACTAATAGGATAAGCCTCCAAAATCCCTGAGGCCATCCCAATATTTGTGGCTTCCAAGGACAAACAAGGGCAATCTGGGCCCATCTGAGCACCTACTGTCACTCAGAGCCGAAGACTGATGTGCCCAGAGGTAAAAAGGAACGAACAGGCCCCTAGGCACCTATCGGATCCATTGCTTTGGTTTCAAGGCATCTCTCCTCAGAGGCCTGGATTTCAATAACAGCATATGGCTGTTTCTTGACTCACCCATCAGAACAAATCTCATCTACACATGGGCAACTTGCACGATGGAGCTGCGTGAAAGACTTCTTTAGGAGAACCCTTCAGAGCCCCAGTGCCACTGCTTCATTCAAAAGGTCTCCATAGACACGAAATCATATTAGGACACATCCACGGGAGAGTCCATTTAAACTCAGCCTCCTCGGTTGCTCCCCCAGATCCAGCAGATCTAACCTGTCTTGTTGCTTGGAGACAATTGGAATGCGAGGTGGGCTACCCAGCCATTCATCCTTAGAACCCTGCACGGAATCCTTGTCCTGGAGCCAACCAAAGGTTTCAATAGTCCTGCAGAAGAATCTTTGCAGTGGGAGTTACTCACAACTCCCATCGTTGGAAAACCCCCATGGCCTCGTGATCCACCCCCGCCCTTCAAGAAGGGGCCATCAGGGATAGAATGTCCAACCTGAGCGATCGTCTGATCCTCGCCCTGACTTCAGAAGCACGAGATCTCGATTCAGGTCTGTAGATTGTGCCTGCCATATCCTCACCCAGAAAACTAGGCCTAGCTTGGTTTCTCAAACTTCCGTCCTCAGACTGCTGGCCCTCAAGCCCTGCAGTTTGGCAATCCAGAACTACAATGCAGCACTCTGCCTGCCCTCCAGAAGAAAAACATTGCCCTCTGGGGCTACACTGAAAACCCAAATGAGGAGCAACCTGCACGCCATTCGGCTGTACCCCAAATATATAGGCTGACCTGGGCACTAATGCCCTTTCGGACACAGCCTGATCCTGGAACTCCGGGCCCACCCAGACAGCTGGCCGCACTCTGAGCACATCGGACCCGCCATGGCCTTAGGTCGTCATCTCTTCTCAACCTCGGTTTTCAGGATTCAGAACCTAGACCTTATCTCCAATCACGGCCCGGGTTTGAAAATAATGCAGAAAACAGAACTCTTCACCCATGGCAAGAAACCTTGTGGATGGCATGTTGTCCAAGGTTCAGTGTAGTTGAAACCAGTGTTGCCCATGAGGACCGGCCCATGCTTGCGGGCCATTGGTCACAAACACACATTGTGACCCTCAGCCTGAGCCCAGCCTCAGGTAAGGCCTCTAAGTGGCTGGATGGAGAGACAGCATATTGGGCTTGCCATGCCCCAAGGCCTCAATTTTTAACCATAGTTCAGGTTGTCCCTTCACTCTTCCCCAGGGCTCTGCTTTGGAATTCCTCTTTTGGTGGGAGACCTGAGGTAACAACTTGAAAGAAGTCCTCCCGTCCCACAGATTGACGAAAAAAAATTAGGATCGGGCCAAGTGCACAGATAGCAAGGTTTGTTCATGGCCCATGAGGCCTCCCCAACATTCCACGGCCATCGCTGATACAAAATCCAGAGACAAAAGCCTGAGCACGCGCCTCAGACTCGCTCATTCTTCATATCCTGAAGAGTTCTTCAAATAAGAACGAACACGGCACTCGAATGAACCCAAAATATAGTCTAACCTGGGCACTAATGCACTGTCTGACAATCTGAGCCCGGAACTCGTGACCAACACCTAGACAGCTGACCGCACACTGAGCACATCAGACCCGCCATGGCCTTAGGTCATGATCTGTTCCCTAGCTCAGTTTTCAGGCTTCAGAACCATAGACCTTATCTCCAATCACTGCCCAGGGGTGACTGTGATGCAGAAATCAGAACTCTTCCTTACCCATGGCAAGTAACCTTCTGGTGGGCAAGTTGTCCAACGTTCAGTGTAGGAGAAACCAGCATTCAGCCTGAGGCCCCGCCCATTCTTGATTGCGACGAGGGCATAAACACGCATTGTGACCCTCAGCGTGAGTCCTGTCCTCTAGGACGTCCTCTCAGTGGCTGGACCATTAGATGTCATAATGGGATTGACATGTCCCTAGGCCCCAATTTTTAACCAGATATCTGGTTGTCCAGTCGCCCTGCCCAGGGCTCTACTCTGGAATCCCTCATTTGGTGGGACACCTGAGGTTGAAAAACAAAACAAAACAAATCAACAACAACAGAACAACGGATTTCTTCCATCCCACAGAATGACCCGAAACTCTTTGGACGGGGCCAAACCCCAAGAGAGTAAGACTCGTCCATTTCCCCTGAAGTCACCCGGAAATTTCACGACCATGTGTGACACGATATCCAGAGACAAAAACTTGAGCAAGAGCCTCACACTCGCCCTTTTTTCATATCCCGAAGTGTTCTCCTCATGGTCTGTAGATCAGTCCTGCCATACCTATGACCCGAAACATAAGCCGAGTTTGTGTTTTCAGACAACTGTCCAAAGAGCCCTGGCCTACACACCCTACATTCTCAGGCCCCTGGAGCCAAATCTGACGACTGTGCTTGCCCTCTCCAAGGGATTTGTATGTTCCCATTCCAATGGCCAGAACCCTACTAATAGGATAAACCTCCAAAATCCCTGAGGCCATCCCAATATTTGGGGCTTCCCAGGACAAACAGGGGTAATCTGGGCCCATCTGAGCACCTACCTGCACTCAGACCCGTAGAATGATGTCCCCACTGTTAAAAAGGAACAAACAGGCCCCAGGCACCTATCGGTTACATTGCTTTGGTTTCCAGGCATCTCTCCTCAGAGTCCTGGATTTCAGTAACAGCATATGGCTGTTTCTTGACTCACCCATCAGAACAAATCTCATCTACACATGGGAAACTTGCACGATGGAGCTGTGTGAAAGCCTCTCTTTAGTAGAACCCTTCAGGGCCCCAGTGCCACCGCTACATTCCAAGGTCTCCATAGACACAAAATCATATTAGGACACATCGACGGGAGACTCCATTTAAACTCAGCCTCCTCCGTTGCTCCCCCAGATCCAGCAGATCTAACCTGTCTTGTTGCTTGGAGACAATTGGAATGTGAGGTGGGCTACCCAGCCATCCATCCTTAGCACCCTGCTCGGAATCCTTGTCCTGGAGCCAACCAACAGGACTCAATTGTCCTGCAGAAGAATCTAAGCAGTTGGGAGCTTCTCACAACTCCCATCGTGGGAAAACCCCCATGGCCTCGTGATCCACCCCCCCCCCTCAAGAAGGGGCCATCAGGGACAGAATGTCCAACCTGAGCGATCGTCGGATCCTCGCCCTGACTTCAGATGCACGAGATCTCGATTCAGGTCTGTAGATTGTGCCTGCCATATCCTCACCCAGAAACCTAGGCCTAGCTTGGGTTCTCAGACTTCCGTCCTCAGTGTACTGGCCCACAAGCCCTCCAGTTTGGCAATCCAGAACTATAATGCAGCACTCTGCCTGCCCTCCAGAAGAAAAAAACATTGCTCTCTGGGGCTACCCAGGAACCCTAAATGAGGATCAACGGGGCACGCCTTTCGGCTGTACCCCAAATATATAGGCTGACCTGGGCACTAATGCCCTTTCTGTCGCAGCCTGATCCTGGACCTCCTGGCCCTACCCAGTCAGCTGGCCGCACACTGAGCACTTCGTACCCGTCATGGTCTTAAGTCATCATCTCTTGTCAACCTCGGCTTTCAGGCTTCAGAACATAGACCTTATCTCCAATCACGGCCCGCGTTTGAAAAGGATGCAGAAATCAGAACTCTTTCCCCATGGCAAGAAACCTTGTGGATGGCATGTTGTCCAAGGTTCAGTGTAGTTGAAACCAGTGTTGCCCATGAGGACCGGCCCATGCTTGCGGGCCACATTGGTCACAAACACACATTGTGACCCTCAGCCTGAGCCCAGCCTCAGGTAAGGCCTCTCAGTGGCTGGATGGAGAGACAGCATATTGGGCTTCCCATGCCCCTAGGCCTCAATTTTTAACCATAGTTCAGGTTGTCCCTTCACTCTTCCCCAGGGCTCTGCTTTGGAATTCCTCTTTTGGTGGGAGACCTGAGGTAACAAACTTGAAAGAAGTCCTCCCGTCCCACAGATTGACGAAAAATAATTGGGATCGGGCCAAGTGCACAGATAGCAAGGTTTGTTCATGGCCCATGAGGCCTCCCCAACATTCCACGGCCATCGGTGATACAAAATCCAGAGACAAAAGCCTGAGCACGCGCCTCAGACTCGCTCTTTCTTCATATCCTGAAGAGTTCTTCAAATAAGAACGTACACGGCACTCGAATGAACCCAAAATATAGTCTAACCTGGGCACTAATGCACTGTCTGACAATCTGAGCCCGGAACTCGTGACCAACACCTAGACAGCTGACCGCACACTGAGCACATCAGACCCGCCATGGCCTTAGGTCATGATCTGTTCCCTAGCTCAGTTTTCAGGCTTCAGAACCATAGACCTTATCTCCAATCACTGCCCAGGGGTGACTGTGATGCAGAAATCAGAACTCTTCCTTACCCATGGCAAGTAACCTTCTGGTGGGCAAGTTGTCCAACGTTCAGTGTAGGAGAAACCAGCATTCAGCCTGAGGCCCGGCCCATTCTTGAGTGCGACGAGGGCATAAACACGCATTGTGACCCTCAGCGTGAGTCCTGTCCTCTAGTACGTCCTCTCAGTGGCTGGACCATTAGATGTCATAATGGGATTGACATGTCCCTAGGCCCCAATTTTTAACCAGATATCTGGTTGTCCAGTCGCCCCGCCCAGGGCTCTACTCTGGAATCCCTCATTTGGTGGGACACCTGAGGTTGAAAAACAAAACAAAACAAATCAACAACAACAGAACAACGGATTTCTTCCATCCCACAGAATGACCCCAAACTCTTTGGACGGGGCCAAACCCCAAAAGAGTAAGACTCGTCCATTTCCCATGAAGTCACCTGGAAATTTCACGACCATGAGTGACACGATATCCAGAGACAAAAACTTGAGCAAGAGCCTCACACTCGCCCTTTTTTCATATCCCGAAGTGTTCTCCTCATGGTCTGTAGATCAGTCCTGCCATACCTATGACCCGAAACATAAGCCGAGTTTGTGTTTTCAGACAACTGTCCAAAGAGCCCTGGCCTACACACCCTACAGGCTCAGGCCCCTGGAGCCAAATATGACGACTGTGCTTGCCCTCTCCAAGGGATTTGTATGTTCCCATTCCAATGGCCAGAACCCTACTAATAGGATAATCCTCCAAAATCCCTGAGGCCATCCCAATATTTGGGGCTTCCCAGGACAAACAGGGGTAATTTGGGCCCATCTGAGCACCTACCTGCACTCAGACCCGTAGAATGATGTCCCCACAGTTAAAAAGGAACAAACAGGCCCCAGGCACCTATCGGATCCATTGCTTTGGTTTCCAGGCATCTCTCCTCAGAGTCCTGGATTTCAGTAACAGCATATGGCTGTTTCTTGACTCACCCATCAGAACAAATCTCATCTACACACGGGAAACTTGCACGATGGAGCTGTGTGAAAGCCTCTCTTTAGTAGAACCCTTCAGGGCCCCAGTGCCACCGCTACATTCCAAGGTCTCCATAGACACAAAATCATATTAGGACACATCGACGGGAGACTCCATTTAAACTCAGCCTCCTCCGTTGCTCCCCCAGATCCAGCAGATCTAACCTGTCTTGTTGCTTGGAGACAATTGGAATGTGAGGTGGGCTACCCAGCCATCCATCCTTAGCACCCTGCTCGGAATCCTTGTCCTGGAGCCAACCAACAGGACTCAATTGTCCTGCAGAAGAATCTAAGCAGTTGGGAGCTTCTCACAACTCCCATCGTGGGAAAACCCCCATGGCCTCGTGATCCACCCCCCCTTCAAGAAGGGGCCATCAGGGACAGAATGTCCAACCTGAGCGATCGTCGGATCCTCGCCCTGACTTCAGATGCACGAGATCTCGATTCAGGTCTGTAGATTGTGCCTGCCATATCCTCACCCAGAAACCTAGGCCTAGCTTGGGTTCTCAGACTTCCGTCCTCAGTGTACTGGCCCACAAGCCCTCCAGTTTGGCAATCCAGAACTATAATGCAGCACTCTGCCTGCCCTCCAGAAGAAAAACATTGCCCTCTGGGGCTGCCCAGGAACCCCAATTTAGGATCAACGGGGCACGCCATTCGGCTGTACCCCAAATATATAGGCTGACCTGGGCACTAATGCCCTTTCTGTCGCAGCCTGATCCTGGACCTCCTGGCCCTACCCAGTCAGCTGGCCGCACACTGAGCACTTCGGACCCGTCATGGTCTTAAGTCATCATCTCTTGTCAACCTCAGCTTTCAGGCTTCAGAACATAGACCTTATCTCCAATCACGGCCCGCGTTTGAAAAGGATGCAGAAATCAGAACTCTTTCCCCATGGCAAGAAACCTTGTTTTTGGCATGTTGTACAAGGTTCACTGTATTTGAAACCAGTGTGGCTCATGAGGCCCCGCCCATGCTTGTGGGCCACATTGGTCACAAACACACATTGTGAACCTCTGCCTGAGCCCAGTCCTCAGGTAAGGCCTCTCAGTGGCTGGATGGAGAGTCAGCATATTGGTCTTGCCATGCCCCTAGGCCCCAATTTTTAACCATAGTTCGGGTTGTCCCTTCACTCTTCCGCAGGACTCTGCTTTGGAATTCCTCTTTTGTTGGACACCTGAGGTAACAAACCTGAAAGGAGTCTTCCCATCCCACAGATTGACGGAAAACAATTGGGATCGGGCCAAGTCCACAGAGAGCAAGATTCGTCCTTGGCCCATGACGCCTCCCCAACATTCCATGATCATCGCTGATACAAAATCCAGAGACAAAAGCCTGAGCACGCGCCTCAGACTCGCTCATTCTTCATATCCTGAAGAGTTCTTCAGATAAGAACCTGCACGACACTCGAATGCACCCAAAATATATAGTCTAACCTGGGCACTAATGCACTGTCTGACAACCTGAGCCCGGACCTCGTGACCAAACACCCAGACAGCTGACCGCACACGGAACACATCAGACTAGCCATGGCTTAGGTCATCATCTCTTCCCTACCTCACTTTTCAGCCTTCAGAACCTAGACCTTATCTCCAATCACTGCCCAGGGTTGACTGTGATGCAGAAATCAGAACTCTTCCTTACCCATGGCAAGAAACCTTGTGGTTGGCATGTAGTCCAAAGTTCAGTGTAGGAGAAACCAGCATTCAGCCTGACGCCCGGCCCATTCTTGAGTGCGACGAGGGCATAAACACGCATTGTGACCCTCAGCGTGAGACCTGTCCTCTAGGACGTCCTCTCAGTGGCTGGACCATTAGATGTCATAATGGGCTTGACATGTCGCTAGGCCCCAATTTTTAACCAGATTTCTGGTTGACAAATCACCCCTCCCCAGGACTCTACCTTGGAATCCCTCATTTGTTGGGACACCTGAGGTTGAAAAACAAAAAAAAAACAAATCAAAAACAACAGAGCAACGGAATTCTTCCATCCCACAGAATGACCCCAAACTCTTTGGACGGGGGCAAACCCCCAGAGAGTAAGACTTGTCCATTTCCCATGAAGTCACCCGGAAATTAAACGACCATGAGTGACACGATATCCAGAGACAAAAACTTGAGCAAGAGCCTCACACTCGCACTTTTTACATATCCGGAAGGGTTCTCCTCATGGTCTGTTGATCAGTCCTGCCATGCATATGACACGAAACATAAGCCGAGTTTGTGCTTTCAGACAACTGTCCAAACAGCCCTGTCCTACACACCCTACAGGCTCAGGCCCCTGGAGCCAAACATGACGACTGTTCTTGACCTCTCCCAGGGAATTGTATGTGCCCATTCCAATAGCCACAACCCTACTAATAGGATAAACCTCCAAAGTCCCTGAGGCCATCCCAATATTTGTGGCTTCCCAGGACAAACAGGGGCAATCTGAGCCCATCTGAGCACCTCCTCTCACTCAGACCCGAAGAATGATATCCCCAGAAGTATAAAGGAAAGAACAGGCCCCTAGGCACCTATCGGATCCATTGCTTTGGTTTCCAGGCATCGCTCCTCAGAGGCCTGGATTTCAATAACAGCATATGGCTGTTTCTTGACTCACCCATCAGAACAAATCTCATCTACACATGGGAAACTTGCACGATGGAGCTGTGTGAAAGCCTCTCTTTAGGAGAACACTTCAGGACCCCAGGGCCACCGCTTCATTCCAAGGTCTCCATAGACAAAAAATCATATTAGGACACATCCACGGGAGAGTCCATTTCAACTCAGCCTCCTCGGTTGCTCCCCGAGATCCGCAGATCTAACCTGTCTTGTTGCTTGGAGACAATTGGAATGTGAGGTGTGCTACCAAGCCATCCATCCTAAGAACCCTGCTCGGAATCGTTGTCCTGGAGCCAAACAACAGGACTCAATTGTCCTGCAGAATTTCTTTGCAGTTGGGAGCTTCTCACAACTCCCATCGTGGGAAAACCCCCATGGCCTCGTGATCCACCCCCCCTTCAAGAAGGGGCCATCAGGGACAGAATGTCCAACCTGAGCGATCGTCTGATCCTCGCCCTGACTTCAGATGCACGAGATCTCGATTCAGGTCTGTAGATTGTGCCTGCCATATCCTCACCCAGAAACCTAGGCCTAGCTTGGGTTCTCAGACTTCTGTCCTCAGTGTACTGGCCCACAAGCCCTCCAGTTTGGCAATCCAGAACTACAATGCAGCACTCTGCCTGCCTTCCAGAAGAAAAACATTGCCCTCTGGGACTACCCAGGAAGACCAAATGAGGATCAACTTGCACAGTATTCCGCTGTACACGAAATATATAGGCTGACCTGCGCACTAATGCCCTTTCTGACACAGCTTGATCCTGGACCTCCTGGCCCCACCCCCAGACAGCTGGCCTCACACTGAATTCATCGGACCCGTCATGGCCTTACGTCGTCATCTCTTGTCAACCTCGGTTTTCAGGCTTCAGAACCTAGACCTTACCTCCAATCACGGCCCGGGTTTGAAAATGATTTAGATATCAGAACTCATTCCCCATGGCAAGAAACCTTGTGGTTGGCATGTTGTCCAAGGTTCAGTGTACTTGAAACCATTCTGGATATGAGGCCCCGCCCATGCTTGCGGGCCACATTGGTCACAAACACACATTGTGACCCTCAGCCTGAGCCCAGTCCTCATGTAAGGCCTCTCAGTGGCGGGATGGAGAGATAGCATATTGGGCTTGCCATGCCCCTAGGCCCCAATTTTTAACCATAGTTCGGGTTGTCCCTTCACTCTTCCCCAGGGCTCTGCTTTGGAATTCCTCTTTTGGTGGGACACCTGTGGTAACAAACCTGAAATGAGTCCGCCCATCCCACAGATTGACGGAAAACAATTGGGATCTGGCCAAGTCCACAGAGAACAAGATTCGTCCATAGCCCATGAGGCATCCCCAAAATTCCACGGCCATCGCTGATACAAAATCAAGAGTCCAAAGCCTGAGCATGCGCTTCAGACTCGCTCATTCTTCATATCCTGAAGAGTTCTTCAGATAAGTACCTACACGGCATTCGAATGCATCCAAAATATATAGTCTAACCTGGGCACTAATGCACTGTCTGACAAACTGAGCCCGGTATTCGTGAACAACACCCAGACAGCTGACCGCACACTGAGCACATCAGACCCGCCATGGCCTTGGGTCATCATCTCTTCCCTACCTCAGTTTTCAGGCTTCAGAACCTAGACCTTATCTCCAATCACTGCCCAGGGTTGATTGTGATGCAGAAATCAGAACTCTTCCTTACCCATGGCAAGAAACTTTGTGGTTGGCATGTTGTCCAACGTTCAGTGTAGGAGAAACTAGCATTCACCCTGAGGCCCCGTCCATTCATGAGTGCCACGAGGGCATAAACACGCATTGTGACCCTCAGCGTGAGTCCTGTACTCTAGTACGTCCTCTCAGGGGCTGGACCATTAGATGTCATAATGGGCTTGACATGTCCCTAGGACCCAATTTTTAACCAGATTTCTGGTTGTCCAGTCGCCCCTCCCCGCGCTCTACTCGAGAATCCCTCATTTGGTGGGACACCTGAGGTTGAGAAACAAAACAAAACAAATTAACAACAACAGATCAACGACTTCTTCCATCCCATTGAATGACCCCAAACTCTTTGGACGGGGCCAAACCCCCAGAGAGTAAGACTCGTCCATTTCCCATGAAGTCACCCGGAAATTTCACGATCATGAGTGACAGGATATCCAGAGACAAAAACTTGAGGAAGAGCCTCACACTGGCCCTTTTTTCATATCCCTAGAGTTCTCCTCATGGTCTGTAGATCAGTCCTGCCATACCTAGGACCCGAAACATAAGCCGAGTTTGTGTTTTCAGACAACGGTCCACACAGCCCTGTCCTACGCACCCTACAGGCTCAGACCCCTGGAGCCAAACATGACGACTGTGCTTGACCTCTCCAAGGGAATTGTATCTGCCCATTCCAATGGCCACAACCCTACTAAAAGGATAAACCTCCAAAGTCCCTGAGGCCATCCCAATATTTGTGGCTTCCCAGGACAAACAGGGGCAATCTGTGCCCATCTGTGCACCTCCTGTCACTCAGACCCGAAGACTGATGCACTGTCTGAAGGGCCCATCAGGGACAGAATGTCCAACCTGAGCGATCATCTGATCCTCGACCTGAGTTCAGATGCATGAGATCTCAATTGAGGTCTGTAGATTGTGCCTGCCATGTCCTCACCCAGAAACCTAGGCCTAACTTAGGATCTCAGACTTCCTTCCTCAGACTACTGGCCCACATGCCCTCCATTTTGGCAATCCAGAACTACAATGCAGCACTCTGCCTGCCCTCCAGAAGAAAAACATTGCCCTCTGGTGCTACCCAGAAACCCCCAATGAGGATCAACTTGCACGACATTCGGCTGTACCTCATATATATAGGCTGACCTGGGCACTAATGCCCTTTCTGACACAGCTTGATCCTGGACCTCCTGTCCCCACCCAGAGAGCTGGCCGCACACTGAGCACATCGGACCCGCCATGGTCTTAGGTCGTCATCTCTTTTCAACCTTGGTTTTCAGGCTTCAGAACCTAGACCTTATCTCCAATCACGGCCCGGGTTTGAAAATGATGCAGAAAACAGATCTCTTATCCCATGGCAAGAAACCTTGTGGTTGGCTGGTGTCCAACGTTCAGTGTAGTGGAAACCAGGGTGGCCGATGAGGCCCCGACCATGCTTGCGGGCCACATTGTTCACAAACACACATTGTGACCCTCAGCCTGAGCCCAGTCCTCAGGTAAGGCCTCTCAGTGGCTGGATGGCGAGACAGCATATTGGGCTTGCCATGCCCCTAGGCCCCAATTTTTAACCATAGTTCGCTTTGTCCCTTCACTCTTCCCCAGGGCTCTGCTTTGGAATTCCTCTTTTGGTGGGACACCTGATGTAACAAACCTGAAAGGATTCCTCCCATCCCACAGATTGACGAAAAACAATTGGGATCGGGCCAAATCCACCGAGAGAAAGATTCGTCCATGGCCCATGAGGCCTCACCAACATTCCACGGCCATCGGTGATAAAAAATCCAGAGACAAAAGGCTGAAAACGCGCCTCAGACTCGCTCATTCTTCATATCCTGAAGAGTTCGTCAGTTAAGAACCTACACGGCACTTGAAAGCACCCAAAATATATAGTCTAACCTGGGCACTAATGCACTGTCTGACAACCTGAGCCCGGACCTCGTGACCAACACCCAGACAGCTGACCGCACACTGAGCTCATCACACCCGCTATCACCTTAGATCATCATCTCTTCCCTACCTCAGTTTTTTTTCAGCTTCAGAACCTAGAACATATCTCCAATCAATGCCCAGGGGTGACTGTGATGCAGAAATCAGAACTCTTCCCTACCCATGGGAAGAAATCTTGTGGTTGGCATGTTGTCAAACGTTCAGTGAAGGAGAAACCAGCATTCACCCTGAGGCCCCGCCCATTCTTGAATGAGACGAGGGCATAAACACGCTTAGGGCTTGCCATGCCCCTAGGCCCCAATTTTTTAACCATAGTTCGGGTGTCCCTTCAGTCTTCCCCAGTGCTCTGCTTTAGAATTCCTCTTTTGGTGGGACACCTGAGGTAACATACCTGAATGGAGTCCTCCCATCCCACAGATTGACGAAAAACAATTGGGATCGGGCCAAATCCACAGAGAACAAGATTCGTCCATGGCCCTTGATGCCTCCCCAATATTCCACGACCATCGCGGATACAAAATCCAGAGACAAAAGCCTGAGCACGCACCTCAGACTCGCTTATTCTTCATATCCTGAAGAGTTCTTCAGATAAGAACCTACACGGCACTCGAAGGCACCCAAAATATAGAGTCTAAACTGGGTTCTAATGCACTGTCTGAAAACCTGAGCCCGGACCTCGTGACAAACACCCAGACAGCTGCCCGCACACTGAACACATCAGACACGCCATGGCCTTAGGTCATCATCTCTTCCCTACCTCAGTTTTCATGCTTCAGAACCTAGACCTTATCTCCAATCACTGCCCGGGTTTGAAAATGATGCAGAAATCAGAACTCTTTCCCCATTGCAAGAAACCTTGTGGTTGGCATGTTGTCCAACTTTCAGTGTCGTTGAAACCAGTGTGGCCCATGAGGCCCCGCCCATGCTTGCGGGCCATATTGGTCACAAACACACATTGTGACCCTCAGCCTGAGCCGAGTCCTCAGGTAAGGCCTCTCAGTGGCTGGATGGAGAGACAGCATATTGGGCTTGCCATGCCCCTAGGACCCAATTTTTAACCATAGTTCGGGTTGTCCCTTCCCTCTTCCCCAGGGCTCTGCTTTGGAATTCCTCTTTTGGTGGGACACCTGAGGTAACAAACCTGAAAGGAGTCCTCCCATCCCACAGATTGACGAAAAACAATTGGTTCGGGCCAAATCCATAGAGAGCAAGATTCGTCCATGGCCCATGAGGCCTCTCCAACATTCCACGGCCATCGCGGATACAAAATCCAGAGACAAAAGTCGGAGCACGCGCCTCAGACTCGCTCATTCTTCATATCCTGAAGATTTCTTCAGATCAGAAACTACACGGCACTCGAAGGCACCCAAAATATATAGTCTAACCTGGGCACTAATGCACTGTCTGACAACCTGAGCCCGGACCTCGTGACCAACAACCAGACAGCTGACCGCACACTGAGCACATCAGACACGCCATGGCCTTAGGTCATCATCTCTTCCCTACCTCAGTTTTCAGGCTTCAGATCCTAGACCTTATCTCCAATCACTGCCCAGGCGTGAGTGTAATGCAGAAATCAGAACTCTTCCTTACCCATGGCAAGAAACCTTGTGGTAGGCATGTTGTCCAACGTTCAGTGTAGGAGAAACCAGCATTCACCCTGAGGCCCCGCCCATTCTTGAGTGCGACGGGGTCATAAACACGCATTGTGACCCTCAGCGTAAGTCCTGTCCTCTAGTATGTCCTCTCAGTGGCTGGACCATTAGATGTCATAATGGGCTTGACATGTCTCTAGGCCCCAATTTTTAACCAGATTTCTGGTTGTCCAGTCGCCCCTCCCCAGGACTCTACTCTATAATCCCTCATTTGGTGGGAGGTTGAAAAACAAAACAAAACAAATCAACAACAACAGAACAACGGACTTCTTCCATCCCACAGAATGACCCCAAACTCTTTGGATGGGGCCAAACCCCCTGAGAGTAAGACTCGTCCATTTCCCATGAAGTCACCCGGAAATTTCACGACCATGGGTGACACGATATCCAGAGACAAAAACTTGAGCAAGAGCCTCACCCTCGCCCTGTTTTCATATCCTGATGAGTTCTCCTCATGGTCTGTAGATCAGTCCTGCCATACCTATGACCCAAAATATAAGCCGAGTTTGTGTTTTCAGACAGCTCTCCAAACAGCCTTGTCCTACACACCCTACAGGTTAAGGCCCCTGGAGCCAAACATTAAGACTGGGCTTTCCCTCTCCAAGGGAATTGTATGTGCCCATTCCAATGGCCACAACCCTTCTAATGGGATAAACCTCCAAAGTCCCTGAGGCTATCCCAATATCTGTGGCTTCCATGGACAAACAGGGGCAATATGGGCCCTTCTGAGCACCTACCGGCACTCAGACCCGTAGACTGATGTCCCCAGAGTAAAAAGGAACGATCAGGCCCATAGGCACCTATCGGATCTATTGCTTTGGTTTCCAGGCATCTTTCCTTAGAGGTCCTAGGTACCCTTAGAACCCTGCCCTTGCGTCGTTCCTTATGGGACATCCTTGAGCCATCCAACAGGTGTCGACTGTCCCACAGGAATCCTTGTTCATGGACCACCTCAAAACTCATATCATGGAAAGCTTCCAAGGTCACATGATGCCCCCAATCTTCATGAAGGCGGATCATGGAAAGAAACTCCAACCTGAGCCAACGGCTGATCTCGCCTTTACTTCAGATGCACGAGGTCTTGATTAAGCTCTTCAGAGTGCACCTGCTGTGTCCTCACCCCAAAACCTAAGCATAGCTAGTGTTCTCAGACTTCCGTCCTCACACTCCGGGACCACACGCCCTCCATTTTGGGATTTCCGATGACACAGTGCTGCACTCTGCCTGCCCTCTAGAAGAAAGACGTTGCCCTATGGGTCTACCCAGAAACCTCAAATGAGTATAAACCTACATGCCACTCAACTGTACACCAATTATATAGTCTACCCTGTGCACTAATGCCCTGTCTGACACAACCTGAGGCCTGAATTCCCAACCGACACCCAGACAGCTTGCCGTACACTGACAACATCAGAACCGCCATGGCCTTAGGTTGCCATCTCTTTCCAACCTGGTTTTCAGGCTACAGAAACCTAGACCTTATCTCTACTCATTTCCCATGGCTGAACGTGATGCAGAAATCAGAACTCCTCCTTCCCTCTCACCAGAATCTTGTGGTTGGCATCTTATCCGAAGTTCAGTGTAGGACCCCTGTAGGACCTACAGGAGTAGTAGTAGAGCCCCTGAGGGTAGTGTTGGGTCCCTGAGGGCCTGCCCATGCTTAAGAGCTGCGGTGGGCACAAACACACATTGGGACCCTCAGTTTGAGCCCTGTCCTCAAGTAAAGCCTCTCAGTGGCTGGACCATGAGCCCACATATGGGGCCTGCCATGCCCCAAGTCACCCAATCTTAACCAGAGGTAGAGAAATCTAGTCACCCCTACTCAGGGCTCTGCTCAGGAATCCCTCTTTGGTGGGACATTTGAACTAAGTAAACACAGAAAGGATTCCTCCCACCCACAGAATGACCCCAATCACTTGGGATCAGGCCATCCCCAGAGAGAAAGAATCGTCCATGGCCCATGAGGTGAGCCCGACATTCCACGGCCACTATTGTCACAAAATCCAGAGACATAAGCCTCACCCTTAGGTCATAGCCCAAAAAATTATCCTCATAGTCTGTAGATCGGGCCTGCCATACCTACGTCCACAAACCTAAGCCGAGTTTGTGTTTTCAGACTTCTTTCCTGACATCCCTGTCCCACACACCCTCCAGGCTGAGGCCCCTGGAGCCACACTTCAGGACTGTGCCTGCCCTCTCCAAGGAAATTCTTCCCATTCCATTGGCCACAACCCTACAGATTAGGAGAAACCTCCAAAGTCCCAGAGGCCATTCCAATAGTGTAGGCCGCCCAGTACAAAGAGGGGTGATCTGTCACAAGCTGAGCAACGACCTCAACTCACCCGTAGACAGATATCCCAAGAGAAAGGTATTAAACTGGACAGGCCCCTAGAACGTAATTGGTTCCATTGCTTTTGTTTCTTAGCATCTCTCCTCAGAGGCCTGTTTTCCAATACCAGCATATGGGGGATTCCAGAGATAACAATCAGAACAAATCTTGTCTCCACATGGGAAACTTATCCTTTGGAGCTCTGTAAACCTCCAGTTAGGAGAAACCTTCAGGTAACCGGAGCCACCGCCCTATTCCAAGGTCTCCATGGACACAAACCCGCATTATGACCATTCGGCAGGAGAGTACATTTCAACTCAGCCCCGTTGATTACTCCCCCAGAGCCAGAGTATCAAAACTGCCTTGTTGCTAGGAGACAACTGGAATGCAAAGCAGACTCTCTAGGCATCCATATTTGGAATCCTGCTCTGGCGCCGTTCCATATGGGATGTCCTGGGAGCCTTCCAACAGGTCTTGACTGTCCTGCAGAAGGAATCCTTGCAGATTGGAGCATCTCACAACTCCTATCGTGGGAAAACCTACATGGACTCATGAGGTGCTCCCCTTTATAAAGGGGCCATCATGGACAGAAACTCCAACCTGAGCCAACTTCTGATCCATTGCTTTGGTTTCTATGTATCTCTCCTCAGAGGCCTGGTTTCCAATATCAGAATATGGGGGTTTCCTAAGGAAACAATCAGAACAGATCTCATCTCCACATGAGAAACTTGCTCTTTGGAGCTGTGTCAATACCTCAGGTTAGGAGGATCCTTCAGGGCGCTGGCACCATGGCCCAATTCCAAGGTCTCCAAGGACACAAACTTACATTATGATCCGTCCTCAGGAGAGTCCATTCCAAATCACCCCCTCGGCTGCTCACCCAGAGCCAGCAGATCAAACCTGCCTTGTCACTAGGAGACAGTTGGAATACGAGGTGGGCTGTCCAGGCATCCATCCTTAGAACCCTGCTCTGGAGAATTACTTTATGGGACGTCTTGAATCCAACCAACCTGTCTTGACTGTCTCGCAGAATGAATCCTTGTGGTTTGAAGCATCACACAATCCCACTGTGAGAAAACCTCCATTTCCTCATGATGCCCCACACCTTCATAAATGGGCCATCATGGACAGAAACTCCATCCTAAGCCAAAGTCTGATCCGCGCCCTGAATTCAGAAGCACGAGATCTCGATTCAGCACTTGAGAGTGTGCCTGCTGTGCCCTCGCCCCGAAACCTAAGCCTAACTTGTGTTCTCAGACTTCCGTCTTCACAATCCTGGCCACACCCCTCCAGTTTGGCAATTCTGGAGACACAATGCAGCACTCTGCCTGCCCTCCAGAAGAAAAATGTTGCCCTATAGCGCTAACCAGAAACGCCAATGAGTAACAACCTGCATGCCACTCGACCATACCCCAATTATACAATCTAACCTGTGCACTAAAGCCCTGTCTGACACAGCCTGAAGGCAGACATCCAGTCCAACACCCAGACAGCTGGCCTTACACTGAGCATATCAAACCCACAATGGCTTTCGGCCATCATCTCTACCCAACCTCAGTTTTCACTTTCAGAACCTAGACCTTATCTCCACTCACTGCTCAGGAGTGAACGTGATACAAGAATCAGAACTTCTCCTTCGCCATGGCAAGAAACCTTGTGGTTGGCATGTTGTCCAACGTTCATTGTAGGAGAAAGCACCATGGACTATGAAGCCCCACCTATCCCTGAGGGCTACAATTTGCACAAACACACATTGTGACCCTCAGCGTGAGCCCTATCCTCATGTAAAGCCTCTTAGTGACTGGAACAACAGCCCACATATGGGGCTTGCCAAGCCCCTAGTCCCCCAATCTCAACCAGAGTTAGAGATGTCTATTCACCCCTACTCAGGGCACTGCTCTGGAATCCCTCTTTGGTGGGACACCTGAGGTAAAAAAAAAAAATACAGAAAGGACTCTTCCCATCCACAGAATGATCCCAACCACTTGGGATCAGGCCAAATCACCAGAGAAAGACTTGTCCATGGCCCTTGAGGACACCCCGACATTCCACGGCCACCGTAGGCACAAAATCCAGAGACAAAAGCCTGAGCAAACGCCACATACTCGCCCTTTGTTCATAACCCGGAAAATTCTCACGGTCTGTAGATCGAGCCTTCATACATACATCCCCAAACCTAAGCTGAGTTTGTGTTTTCAGACTTCTGTCCCCACAGTCCTGGCCCACACACCATCCAAGCTGGGGCCCCTGGAGCCACACCTGAGGACTGTGGCTTCCTTCTCCAGGGGAATTCTGCCATTTCCATTGGCCACAACCCTATAGATTAGGAGAAACCTCCAATCTCCCCGAGGCCATCCCAATAGTGTTGGCTGCCCAGGACAAACAGGGATGATCTTTCACAAATTAGGAAACTACCTCCACTCAGACCCAGAGACAGATATCCCCATAGAATAAGATTGAACTGGACAGGCACTTAGGCCCTAATCAGATCCATTGCTTTTGTTTCCAGGCATCTCTCCTCAGAGGCCTGGTTACCAATACCAGCATATGGGGGATTACTGAGGCACTCATAGAAAAATCTCGTCTCCACATAGGAAATGTACTCTTTGGAGCTCTATAAAAAACCTCTGTTTAGGAGAATCTTTCAGGGCCCAGGATCAAGCGCCCCATTCCAAGGTCTCCATGGACTTAAACCCACATTATGATCTATCCTCGGTAGAGTCCATGTCAACTCATCCCCCTTGGATTCTCCCCCAGGGCCTGCAGATCAAACCTGCCTTGTTGCTAGGAGACAACTAGAATGGGAGGCGGGCTGCCCAGGCATCCATCCTTAGAACCCTACTCTGGAGTCGTTCCATATGGGACATCCTAGAGCCATCCAACAGGTCTCAAGTGTCCCACAGAAGGAATCTTTGCAGTCTGGTGCATCTCACAACTCCCATTGTGGGAAAATCTTCATGGCCTCTTGAGACGCTCCACTTTATAAAGGGGCCATCATGGACAGAAACTCCAACCTGAGCAAACGTCTGATATTAGCCCTGGCTTCAGGTGCATGAGATCTTGATTCAGGTCTGCAGAGTGTGCCTTCTTTTTGCCCTCACCCCAAATACTAAGCCTAGCTTGTGTTCTCAGACTACCGTCCTCACACCCCTGGCCCCAAAGCCCTACAGTTTGGCAATACTGGGGCCACAATGCAGCACTCTGCCTGCCCTCCAGAAGAAAAACGTTGCCTTATGGATCTACCTAGAAACCCGAATGAGGATCAACTGAACGCCACTCGACTGCACCCCAAATATACAGTCTACCCTGTCTAATGCCCTGTCTGACACAGCATGAGCCCACACCTCCAGACCTACGCTCAACAGCTAGCCACACACTGAGCTCATTGTACCCATCAGGTCCTTAGGTCTTCATCTCTTCCCAACCTCGGTTTTCGGGTTTCAGAACCTAGACCTAAACTCCAATCACTGTCCAGGGGTGAACGTGATGCAGAAATCACAACTCTTCCTACGCCATGGCCGGAAACCTTGTGGTTGGCATATTCTCCAACGTTCAGTGTAGGAGAATCCAGCGTGGCCCATGAGGCCCTTCCCATGCTTGAAGGCCTTGTTGGGCACAAATAGGTATTGTGACCCTCAGCATGAGCCCTGTCCTCAAGGAAGACCTCTCAGTGTCTGAATCAAGAGCCCACATATTGGACTTGCCATGCCCCTAGGCCCCCAAACTTAAACAGAGGTGGGGTTATCCAGTTGTCCCTCCCAAGGACTCTGCCCTGGAATCCCTCTTTTATTGGCACACATGAGGTACATAAAATAAAATAAAAAAACAGAAAGGACTCCTCCCATCCAACAGAATGTACCCAAACTCTTGGGATTGGGTCCAATCCTCATAGAGGGAAAGCCGTCCACAACCCATGAGGCCACGCCAGCATTCGATCCACATTCTTGACCCAAATCCAGAGACAAAACCTGAGCAAGCACCTCAAACTCACCCTTTTTCATATCCCGAAGTGTTATCACGGTCTGTAGATTGGGCGTGCCATACCTATGTCCCCGATCCTAAGCGGAGTTTGTGTTTTCAGACTTCTGTCCCCACAGGCCTGGCCCACACACCCTCAAGGCTGGGCCCCTAGAGCCAAACTCAGAACTGTGCCTGCCCTCTACAGGGGATTTCTGCCCATTCCATTGGCCACAACCCTATAGATTAGGAGAAACTCCAAAGTCCCGAGGCCATTCCCAATATTATAGGCTGCCCAGGACAAACAGGGGCGATCTGACACAAGCCGAGCAACTACCTCCCCTCAGATCCATAGACACTTATCCCCAGGAAAGAGATTGAAACGGACAGGCACCTAGGCCCTAATCATATCCATTGCTTTTGTTTCCAGGCATCTCTCCTCAGAGGCCTGGTTTCCAATACCAGCATATGGGAGATTCCTTAGGCACTCATCAAAACAATTCTCTTCTCTACATAGGAAACGTTCTCTTTAGAGCTCCATCAAAACCTCCGGTTATGAACATCCCTCAAGGCCCCGGATCAAGCACCCCATTCCAAGGTCTCCATGGACACAAATGCACATTATGACCCATCCTCAACTCACCCATTTCAACACACCCGCCTCGGTTACTCCCCTAGATCCAGCAGATCGAACTTGCCTTGGCGCTATGAGACACCTGGAATGGGAGGCAGGCTGCCCAGGCATCCATCCTTAGAACCCTGCTCTGGATAACTTCCTTATGGGATGTCCTGGAGCCATCCAGCAGGTCTCGACTGTCCCACGGAAGGAATCATTGCGGTTTGGAGCATCTCACAATTCCCATTGTGGGAAAACCTCCATGGCCTCGTGACACCCTCCCCTTCATGAAGGGGCCGTCATGGACAGAAACTCCAACCTGAGCCAACGTCTGATCCTAGCTCTGTCTTCAGGTACACGGGATCTCGAATCATCTCTGCAGAGGGGTCCTGCCGTCCCCTCACCCCGAAATCTAAGTCTGGCTTGTGTTCTCAGAATTTTTTCCTCACACTCCTGGCCCACAAGCCTTCCAGTTTGGGAATTCTGGAGCCACTATGTGGCACTCTGTCTTCATTCCAGAAGAAAAACGTTGCCCTCTGGGGCTACCCAGTAACCACAAATGCGTACCAACCTGAACGAAACTCGACTGCACCCCAATGATACAGTCTAGCCTGGGCACTAATTCCCTGTCTGCCACAGCCTGAGCCTGCACCCCCCAACCCACACTCAACAGCTGGCCGAACACTAGCACATCAGTCACACCATGGCCTTAGGTCTTCATCTCTTCCCAAACTCAGTTTTCAGGCTTCAGAACCTAGACCTTAAATCCAATCACAGTCCAGGAGTGAAAGTGTTGCAGAAATTAGAACTCCTTCTTCCCCATGGCCAGAAAACTTGTGGTTGCCATATTGTGCAACGTTCAGTGTAGGAGAAACCAGCATGGTACATTAGGCCACGCCCTGACTTGAGGGGGTCCTTGGGCACAAAAACACATTGTGAAACTCAATGTGAGGCCTATGCTCAAGGAAGGCCTCTCAGTGTCTGGACCAAGAGCCCACATATGGGGCTTGCCATGTTCTTAGGTCCCAATGTTAACAAGAGTTCTGGTTGTCCAGTCGCCCCTCCCCAGGACTCTGCTGTGGAATCCCTCTTTTGGTGGTCCACCTGAGGTAAAAAAAAAAAAAAAAAAAAAAAAAAAAAACAGAAAGGCCGCCTCCCTTCCCACAGAATGACCCCAAACTCTTGGGATTGGGTCAAATCCCCAGAAAGGGAGCCTCATCGATGGCCCATGAGGACACTCGGACATTCCATGGCAATCGGTGACACATATCCAGAAAAAAATAAGCATGAGCAAGCACCTCACTTTCGCCCTTTGTTCATATCCCGAAGAGTTCTCCTCACGGTCTATATATCGGGCAGGCCATACCTACAGACCCAAACCTAAGTGGAGTTTGTGTTTTTAGACTTTTGTCCAAATAGCCCTGGACCACACACGCTCCACACTTGGGTCCCTGGAGCCACACCTCAGGACTGTGCTTCCCTTTCAAGGGAATTCTTCCCATTCCATTGGCCACAACCTTGCAAATTAGGAAAAACCTCCAAAGTTACCGAGGCCATCCCAATAGTGTAGGCCGCTCAGGACAAACAGGTGTGATCTCAAACCAGCTGAGCAACTACCTCCACTCAGACAAAAGATGTCCCCAGAGAAGAATATTGAACCGGACAGGCCCCTAGGCCCTAATCAGATCCATTGCTTTGGTTTCCAGGCATCTCTCCTCAGAGGCCTCATTTCCAATACCAGCAAATGGTGGTTTCCTGAGGCACCAATAAGAACAAATCTCGTCTCCCCATGGAAAACTTGCTCATTGGAGCTTTGTTATCACCTCTGGTTAGGAGAATCCTTCAGGGCCCTGGTGCCACTGTCCCATACCAAGGTCTCAATGGACTCAAACCAACATTAAGACCATCCTCAGGAAAGTCCATTTCAACTCATTTAAGACCATCCTCAGGAAAGTCCATTCCAACTCAGCCCCCTCTGATGCTACCCCAAGCCAGAGGATCAAACGTTTCTTGTTGCTAGGAGACAATTGGAATTGAGGCTGTCTGCCCAGGCATCCATACTTAGAACCCCTGTTCGGGAAAAAAAATACCCTTATGAGACGTCCTGGAGCCATCCAACAAATCTTAATTGTCCCACAGAAGGAATCCTTGCGGTTTGGAGCATCTCACAACTCTAATAGTGAGAAAACCCCCATGGCCTCCTAATGCCTAATGTAGAGTCCCTTAGCTACTGCCACATTCCAAGGTCTCCATGGCCACCAACCCACATTATGACTCATCCTCAGGAAAGTCCATTTAAACTCAGCCTTCTGGGTAGCTCACCCAAGAGCCCGCAGATTGAGCGTGCCTTGTATCGACCAGGCAATGGGAAGGTGAGTTGACGTTTCTCGGCATCCATGCTTAGGCCCCTGCTCTCGAGTCTTTCTGTATGGGGCATCCTGGAACCATCCAATAGTACTCGACTGTCCTGAAGAAGGAAACTTTGAAGTTTGGAGCAGCTCACAACTCCCAGCTTAGGGAAACCTCCCAGGCCTCATGACGCCCCCACCCCCTTCAGGAAGGGGCCGTCATGGACACAAACTCCAGCTTGAGGCAACATCTGATACTCGCCCTGACCTCAGATGGAGGAGATCTCGATTCAGCCTCTTCACAGTGGGCCCAAACCTCGTGCTACCTTGTGTTTTCAGACTTCCTTCCTCACACTCCTGGCAAACATGTCCTCAAGATTTGGAATTCTGGATCCAAAATGCAGCCCTATGCTGGCCCTCCAGAAGAAAAACGTTGCTCTATGGGGATCTCCATAAACCCCAAATGAGGATCAACCTGCTCGGTTCTCGACCTCACCCCAATTGGATTGTTCGGGTTGTCCATTCATCCCTCCCCAGAGCTCTGCTTTGCAATCCCTCTTTTGGTGGGACACCTGAGGTAACAAAACTAAAAGGACTCCTCCCATCCTTCAGATTGACCCCAAACAATTGGGATTGGACCAAATTCACAGAGAGGAAGTCTCGTCCATGGCCCATGAGGCCTCCCCGAGATTCCACAGCCATCGTTGACAACAAATCCAGAGACAAAAGTCTGAGCAAGCGCCTCACACTCGCTCTTTTGTCGTATCCTGAAGAGTTCTCCTCACGGTCTGTGGATCGGGCCTGCCATACCTACTTCCCAAACCTAAGCCGAGTTTGTGTTTTCAGACTTCTGTCCCCACATTCCTGGCCCACAGACCCTTCAGGCTGGGGCCCCTGGAGCCACACATCAGGACTGTGCTGTCCATACCACGGGAATTCTGCCCATTTCATTGTCCACAATCGTACAAATTAGGAAAAACCTCCAGAGTCCCCAAGGACACCCCAATAATGTAGGCCTCCCAGGACAAACAAGGGTCATCTGAAACCAGCTGAGCATCTACCTCTACTCAGCGTAGATGGATGTCCCCAGAGAAGAAGATTGAATCAGACAGGCCCCTAGGCCTGAATCAGATTCATTGCTTTCGGTTACAGGTATCTCTCCTCAGAGGCCTGGTTTCCAATATTAGCATATGGGGATATCATGAGGCAGCAATCAGAACAAATCTCTTCTCCACATGGGAAAATTATCCTTTGAAGATGTCTCAAAACCTCCAGTTAGGAGAATCCTTCAGGGCCTGTGTGCCACTGCCCCATTACAAGGCCTCCATAGACACAAAATCATATTAGGACACATGCACGGAAGAGTCCAATTCAACTCAGCATATTCGGTTGCTCCGCGAGATCCAGCAGATCTAACTTGTCTTGTTGCTAAGAGACAATTGGAATGCGAGGTGGCCTACCCCGCCATCCATCCTTAGAACCCTGCTCGGAATCATTGGCCTGGAGCCAACCAACATGTCTCAATTTTCCTGCAGAAGAATCTTTGCAGTTGGGAGCTTCTCACAACTCCCATCGTGAGAAACCCCCATGGCCTCGTGATACCCCCCCTTCGTGAAGGGGTCATCAGGGACATAATGTCCAACCTGAGAAATAGTCTGATCCTCACCCTGAATACAGATGCACGAGATCTCGATTCAGGTCTGTATATTGTGCCTGCCATGTCCTCACCCAGTAACCTCAGCATAGCTTGTGTCCTCAGACTTACGTCCTCAGACTAATGGCCCACAAGCCCTCCAGTTTGGCAATCCAGAATTACAATGCAGCACTCTGCTTGCCCTCCAGAAGAAAAACATTGCCCTCTGGGGCTACCTAGAAACCCCAAATGAAGATCAACCTACACGCCACTTGGCTGTACCCCAAATATATAGGCTGACCTGGGCAATAATGCCCTTTCTGACACAGCCTGAGCCTTGACCTCCTGGCCCCACACAGACAGCTTGCTGCTCACTGAGCACATAGGACCTGCCATTGCCTTAGGTCGTTTATCTCTTCCCAACCTCGGTTTTCAGGATTCAGATCCTAGACCTAATCTCCAATCACTGCCCAGGTTTGAAAATGATGCAGAAATCAGAACTCCTTCCCAATGGCAAGAACCTTGTGTGTTGGCTTGTTGTCCAACGTTAAGTGTAGTGGAAACCTGTTTGCCCGATGAAGCCCCGCCATTGCTCGTGGGCCACATAGGTGGCAAACTCACATTGTGACCCACAGCCATAGCCCAGTCCTCAGGTAAGACCTCTCAGTGTCTGGATAAAGAGACAGCATATTGGGCTTGCCATGCCCATACGCCCCAATTTTTAAACATAGTTCGGGTCGTTCCTTCATTCTTCCCCAGGGCTCTGCTTTGGAATTCCTCTTTTGGTGGGACACCTGGTGTAACAACCCTGAAAGGAGTCCTCCATCCAACAGATTGACGAAAAACAATTGGGATCAGGCCAAATCCACAGAGAGGAAGATTCGTCCATGGACCATGAGGCCTCCTCGACATCCCACGGCCATCGCTGAAACAAAATCCAGGGACAAAAGTCTGAGCAAGCACCTCAGACTCGCACTTTCTTCATATCCTGAAGATGTCTTCTCATGGTTTTTAGATCGGGCCTGCCATACCTACGTCCCCAAACATAAGCTGAGTTTGTGTTTTCAGACTTCTGTCCTCAAAGTCCTGGGCCACACACCATACAGGCTGGGGAACCTGGAGCCACACATTAGGACTATGCCTTCCCAATCCATGGGAATTCTGCCCATTCCATTGTCCAAAATCGTACAAATTAGGAGAACCCTCCAAATTCCCTGAGGCCATCCCAATAGTATAGGTCGCCCGGGACAAAAAAGGTCAGTCTGACACCAGCTGAGCATCTACCTCCACTCATACCCTAGATGGACGTCCCCAGAGAAGAAGATTGAACCAGACAGGACCATAGGCCAAAATCGGATCCATTGCTTTGGTTTACAGGCATGTCTCCTCAAAACCCTGGATTCCAATACCAGCATAGGGGTTTTCCTGAGGCACCCATCAGAACAAACCTCGTCTCCACAAGGAAACTTGTGCATGGGAGCTATGTCAAAAGCTTAGGAGAATACTTCAGGGTCCCGGTGCCACCGCCCCATTCAAAGGCCCTCATGGACACAAACACACATTAGACCCATCCTCAGGAAAGTCCATTTCAACTCAGCCACCCCGGTTGCTCCCGCAGAGCCATCAGATCTAAACTGTCTTGTCGCTAGGAGACAATTGGAATGCGAGGCGGGCTTCCCAGGCATCCATCCTCGAACGTTGGTCTGGACTCATCCATATGGGATGTCCTGGAGCTGTCCAACAGGTCTCAATTGTCCCGCAGAAGGAATCCTTGGAGGGGGCATCCCACCACTCCCAACGTGGGAAAACCTCCACGGCCTCGAGATTCGGCTCCCTTTATGAAGGGGCCGTCATGAACAGAAAATCCAAGCTGAGCCAACGTCTGATCCTCACTCTGACTTCAGATGCATGAGATATTGCTTCAGATCTTCAGGAGGTACATGCCGTGCCCTCGCCATGAAACCCAAGTCTAGCTGTCCCTAGGACCCAATTTTAACCAGATTTCTTGTTGTCTAATCGTCGCACCCCAGGGCTCTACTCTGGATTCCCTCATTTGGTGGGACCCCTGAGGTTGAAAAACAAAACAAAACAAAACAAAACAACAACAACAAAAAACAGACTTCTTCCGTCCCACAGAATGACCCCAAACTCTTTGGATTGGGCCAAACCCCCAGGGAGTAAGACTCGTCCATTTCCCATGAAGTCACCCGGAAATTTCATGACCATGAATGGCATGATATCCGGAGATAAAAACTTGAGCAAGAGCCTCACACTCGCCCTTTTTTCATATCCCGAAGAGTTCTCCTCATGGTCTGTAGATCAGTCCTGCCATACCTATGACCCGAAACATAAGCCGAGTTTCTGTTTTCAGACAACTGTCCAAACAGCCCTGGCCTACACAGCCTACAGGCTTAGGCCCCTGGAGCCAAGCTGAGGACTGTACTTGCCCTCTCCAAGGGAATTCTGTGTGGCCATTACAATGGCCACAACGCTACTAATAGGATAAACCTCCAAAGTCCCCTGAGGCCATCCCAATAGTGGTGGCTTCCCAGGACAAACAGGAGCAATCTGAGCCCATCTGAGAACCTACCTGCACTCAGACTTGTAGACTGATATCCCCAGAGGTAAAAAGGAACGAACAGGACCCTAGGCCCTAATCGGATCCATTGCTTTGGTTTCCAGGCATCTCTCCTCAGAGGCCTGGATTTCAGTACCAGCATAATGCTGTTTCTTGACTCACCCACCAGAACAAATCTCATCTACACATGGGAAACTTGGACGTGGGAGTGATGTCAAAGCCTCTGTTTAGAAGAACCCTTCATGGCCCCAGTGCCACCGCGTCATTCCAAGGTCTCCATAGACACAAAAACACATTAGGACCCATCCACAGGAGAGTCCATTTCAACTCAGCCTCCTCGGTTGCTCCCCCAGATCCAGCAGATCTAACTTGTCTTTTTGCTAGGAGACAATTGGAATGCGAGGTGGGCTACCCAGCCATCCATCCTTAGAACCCTGCTCGGAATCGTTGTCCTGGAGCCAAGCAACAGGTCTCAATTGTCCTGCAGAAGAATCTTTGCAGTTGGGTGCTTCTCACATCTCCCATCGTGAGAAAACCCCCATGGCCTCGTGATCCCCCCCCCTTCATGAAGTGGCCCTCAGGGACATAAGGTCCAACCTGAGCTATCGTCTGATCCTCACCCTGACTTCAGATGCACGAGATCTCGGTTCAGATCTGTAGATTGTGCCTGCCATGTCCTCACCCAGAAACCTAAGCCTAGCTTGTGTCCTCACACTTCCATCCTCAGAATAATTGCCCACAAGCCCTCCAGTTTGGCAATCCAGAATTATAATGCAGCACTGTGCCTGCCCTCCAGAAGAAAAACATTGACTTCTGGGGCTACCCAGAAACCCCAAATGAAGATCAACCTGCACGCCACTTGGCTGTACACAAAATATATAGGCTAACCTGGACATTAATGCCCTTTCTGACAGATGCTGAGCCTGGACCTCCTGGCCCCACCCATACAGCTGGCCGCTCACTGAGCACATAGGACCAGCCATTGCCTTAGGTAGTTAACTCTTCCCAGCCTCGGTTTTCAGGATTTAGATCCTAGGCCTTATCTCCAATCACTGCCCATTTTTGAATATGATGCAGAAATCAGAACTCTTTCCCGATGGCAAGAAACCTTGTGGTAGGCTTGTTTTATAATGTTCAGTGTAGTGGATACCAGTGTGTCCAATGAGGCCCCGCCATTGCTCGCGGGCCACATAGGTGGCAAACACACATTGTGACACTCAGCCTTAGCCCAGTCCTAGGTAAGGCCTCTCAGTGGCTGGATGAAGAGACAGCATATTGGGCTTGCCATGCCCATAGGCCCCAATTTTTAACAATAGTTCGGGTTGTCCATTCACTCTTCCCCAGGGCTCTGCTTTGGAACTCCTCTATTGGTGGTACACCTGATGTAACAACGGTGAAAGGAGTCCTCCATCCAACAGATTGACGAAAAAAAACTGGGATCTGGCCAAATCCACAGAGAGCAAGATTCGTCCGTGGCCCATGAGGCCACCTCGATATTCCACGGCCATCGCTGATACAAAATCCAGAGACAAAAGCCTAAGCAAGCGCCTCAGACCCGCCCTATCTTCATATCCTGAAGATGTCTTCTCATGGATTGTAGATCGGGCCTGCCATACCTACGTCCCCAAACATAAGCTGAGTTTGTGTTTTCAGACTTCTGTCCTCAAAGTCCTCGGCCACATACCTTCCAGGCTGGGGACCCTGGAGCCACACATTAGGACTGTGCCTACCCAATCCATGGGAATTCAGCCCATTCCATTGTCAAAATCGTACAAATTAGGAGAACCCTCCAAATTCCCTGAGGCCATCCCAATAGTATAGGTCGCCCGGGACAAAAAAGGGCAGTCTTACACCAGCAGATCATCTAACTCCACTCATACCCTAGAAGGATGTCCCCAGAGAAGAAGATTGAACCAGACAGGACCCTAGGCCAAAATCGGATCCATTGCTTTGGTTTACAGGCATGTCTCCTCAAAACCCTGGATTCCAATACCAGCATTGGGGTTTTCCTGAGGCACCCATCAGAACAAACCTCGTCTCCACAAGGAAACTTGTGCATGGGAGCTATGTCAAAAGCTTAGGAGAATACTTCAGGGTCCCGGTGCCACCGCCCCATTCCAAGGCCCTCATGGACACAAACACACATTAGACCCATCCTCAGGAAAGTCCATTTCAACTCAGCCACCCCGGTTGCTCCCGCAGAGCCATCAGATCTAAACTGTCTTGTCACTAGGAGACAATTGGAATGCGAGGCGGGCTTCCCAGGCATCCATCCTCGAACGTTGGTCTGGACTCATCCATATGGGATATCCTGGAGCTGTCCAACAGGTCTCAATTGTCCCGCAGAAGGAATCCTTGGAGGGGGCATCCCACCACTCCCAACGTGGGAAATCCTCCACGGCCTCGAGATTCGGCTCCCTTTATGAAGGGGCCGTCATGAACAGAAAATCCAAGCTGAGCCAACGTCTGATCCTCGCTCTGACTTCAGATGCATGAGATATTGCTTCAGATCTTCAGGAGGTACATGCCGTGCCCCCGCCATGAAACCCAAGTCTAGCTGTCCCTAGGACCCAATTTTAACCAGATTTCTGGTTGTCTAATCGCCGCTCCCCAGGGCTCTACTCTGGAATCCCTCATTTGGTGGGACCCCTGAGGTTGAAAAACAAAACAAAACAAAACAAAACAACAACAACAACAAAAAAAACGGACTTCTTCCGTCCCACAGAATGACCCCAAACTCTTTGGATTGGGCCAAACCCCCAGGGAGTAAGACTCGTCCATTTCCCATGAAGTCACCCGGAAATTTCATGACCATGAATGGCATGATATCCGGAGATAAAAACTTGAGCAAGAGCCTCACACTCGCCCTTTTTTCATATCCCGAAGAGTTCTCCTCATGGTCTGTAGATCAGTCCTGCCATACCTATGACCCGAAACATAAGCCGAGTTTCTGTTTTCAGACAACTGTCCAAACAGCCCTGGCCTACACAGCCTACAGGCTTAGGCCCCTGGAGCCAAGCTGAGGACTGTACTTGCCCTCTCCAAGGGAATTCTGTGTGGCCATTCCAATGGCCACAACGCTACTAATAGGATAAACCTCCAAAGTCCCTGAGGCCATCCCAATAGTGGTGGCTTCCCAGGACAAACAGGAGCAATCTGAGCCCATCTGAGAACCTACCTGCACTCAGACTTGTAGACTGATATCCCCAGAGGTAAAAAGGAACGAACAGGACCCTAGGCCCTAATCGGATCCATTGCTTTGGTTTCCAGGCATCTCTCCTCAGAGGCCTGGATTTCAGTACCAGCATATGGCTGTTTCTTGACTCACCCACCAGAACAAATCTCATCTACACATGGGAAACTTGGACGTGGGAGTGATGTCAAAGCCTCTGTTTAGGAGAACCCTTCATGGCCCCAGTGCCACCGCGTCATTCCAAGGTCTCCATAGACACAAAAACACATTAGGACCCATCCACAGGAGAGTCCATTTCAACTCAGCCTCCTCGGTTGCTCCCCCAGATCCAGCAGATCTAACTTGTCTTTTTGCTAGGAGACAATTGGAATGAGAGGTGGGCTACCCAGCCATCCATCCTTAGAACCCTGCTCGGAATCGTTGTCCTGGAGCCAACCAACAGGTCTCAATTGTCCTGCAGAAGAATCTTTGCAGTTGGGAGCTTCTCACATCTCCCATCGTGAGAAAACCCCCATGGCCTCGTTATCCCCCCCCCCACTTCATGAAGTGGCCCTCAGGGACATAAGGTCCAACCTGAGCGATCGTCTGATCCTCACCCTGACTTCAGATGCACGAGATCTCGGTTCAGATCTGTAGATTGTGCCTGCCATGTCCTCACCCAGAAACCTAAGCCTAGCTTGTGTCCTCACACTTCCATCCTCAGACTAATTGCCCACAAGCCCTCCAGTTTGGCAATCCAGAATTATAATGCAGCACTCTGCCTGCCCTCCAGAAGAAAAACATTGCCTTCTGGGGCTACCCAGAAACCCCAAATGAAGATCAACCTGCACGCCACTTGACTGTACCCAAAATATGTAGGCTGACCTGGGCAATAATGCCCTTTCTGACAGAGCCTGAGCCTGGACCCCCTGGTCCCACCCATACAGCTGGCCTCGGTTTTCAGGATTTAGATCATAGACATTATCTCCAATCACTGCCCATGTTTGAAAATGATGCAGATCAGAACTCTTTCCCGATGGCAAGAGACCTTGTGGTAGGCTTGTTGTATAATTTTTTCAGTGTAGTGGATACCAGTGTGTCCAATGAGGCCCCGCCATTGCTCGCGGGCCACATAGGTGGCAAACACACATTGTGACCCTCAGCCTTAGCCAAGTCCTCAGGTAAGGCCTCTCAGTGGCTGGATGAAGAGACAGCATATTGGGCTTGCCATGCCCATAGGCCCCAATTATTAACTATAGTTCGGGTTGTCCATTCACTCTTCCCCAGGGCTCTGCTTTGGAACTCCTCTATTGGTGGGACACCTGAGGTAACAACCCTGAAAGGAGTACTCCATCCAACAGATTGATGAAAAACAATTGGGATTGGGCCAAATCCACAGAGAGCAAGATTCGTCCATAGCCCATGAGGTCTCCTCGACATTCCATGGCCATCGCTGAAACAAAATCCAGAGACAAAAGCCTGAGCAAGCGCCTCAGACTCGCACTATCTTCATATCCTGAAGATGTCTTCTCATGGTTTGTAGATCGGGCCTGCCATACCTACGTCCCCAAACATAAGCTGAGTTTGTGTTTTCAGACTTCTGTCCTCAAAGTCCTGGGCCACACACCATCCAGGCTGGCGACCCTGGAGCCACACATTAGGACTGTGCCTACCCAATCCATGGGAATTCTGCCCATTCCACTGTCCAAAATCGTACAAATTAGGAGAACCCTCCAAAGTCTCTGAGGCCATCCCAATAGTATAGGTCGCCCGGGACAAAAAAGTCATTCTGTCACCAGATGAGCATCTACCTCCACTCATACCCTAGATGAATGTCCCCAGAGAAGAAGATTGAACCTGACAGTACCCTAGGCCAAAATCGGATCCATTGCTTTGGTTTACAGGCATTTCTCCTCAAATCCCTGGATTCCAATACCAGCATTGGGGTTTTCCTGAGGCACCCATCAGAACAAACCTCGTCTCCACAAGGAAACTTGTGCATGTGAGCTATGTCAAAAGCTTAGGAGAATACTTCAGGGTCACGGTGACACCGCCCCATTCCAAGGCCCTCATGGACACAAACACACATTAGACCCATCCTCAGGAAAGTCCATTTCAACTCAGCCACCCCGGTTGCTCCCGCAGAGCCATCAGATCTAAACTGTCTTGTCGCTAGGAGACAATTGGAATGCGAGGCGGGCTTCCAAGGCATCCATCCTCGAACGTTGGTCTGGACTCATCCATATGGGATGTCCTGGAGCTGTCCAAAAGGTCTCAATGGTCCCGCAGAAGGAATCCTAGGAGGGGGCATCCCACCACTCCAAACGTGGGAAAATCTCCACGGCCTCGAGATTCGGCTCCCTTCATGAAAGGGCCGTCATGAACAGAAAATCCAAGCTGAGCCAATGTCTGATCCTCGCTCTAACTTCAGATGCATGAGATATTGTTTCATATCTGCAGGAGGTACATGCCGTGCCCTCGCCCTGTATCCCAAGTCTAGCTTGAATTCTCAGACTTCCGTCCTCACACTCCTGGCCCGGAAGCACACAAGTTTGGCAATTCCGGACCATCATTGCAGCACTCTGCCTGCATTCGAGAAACAAAATATTGCCCAATGAGCTGCCCGGGCACATTAAATGAGAATAAAGCTACAAGGCACTCGAATGTACCCAAATTATATAGTCTAACCTGGGCAGTAATGCACTGTCTGACACCCTGAGCCGGGACCTCCTGAGCAACACCCAGACAGCTGACCGCACCCTGAGCCCATAAGACCGGCGTGGCCTTAGATCATCATATCTTCCCTACCTCAGTTTTCAGGCTTCAGAACCTAGACCTTATCTCCAATCACTGCCCAGGGGTGACTGTGATGCAGAAATCAGAACTCTTCCTTACCCATGGCAAGAAACCTTATGGTTGGCTTGTTGTCCAACGTTCAGTGTAGGGGAAACCAGCATTCACCCTGAGGCCCCGCCCATTCTTGAATGCGACGAAGGCATAAACACGCATTGTGACCCTCAGCGTGAGTCCTGTCCTCAAGTACGTCCTCTCAGTGTCTAGATCATTAGATGCCATAATGGCTTGACATGTCCCTAGGCCCCAAATTTAAACCAGATTTCTGGTTGTCCAATCGCTCCTCCCCAGGGCTCTACTCTGGAATCCCTCATTTGGTGGGGTTTGAAAAACAAAACAAAACAACAACAACAACAACAACAACAACAACAACAACAAAAACGGACTTCTTCCATCCCACAGAATGACCCCAAACTCTTTGGACGGGGCCAAACCCCCAGAGAGTAAGACTCGTCCATTTCCCATTAAGTCACCCGGATATTTCATGACCATGAATGGCACGATATCCAGAGATAAAAACTTGAGCAAGAGCCTCACACTCGCCCTTTTTTCATATCCCGAAGAGTTCTCCTCATGGTCTGTAGATCAGTCCTGCCATACCTATGACCCGAAACATAAGCCGAGTTTCTGTTTTCAGACAACTGTCCAAAGAGCCTAGGCCTACACACCCTACAGGCTGAGGCCCCTGGAGCCAACTGAGGACTGTACTTGCCCTCACCAAGGGAATTCTGTGTGCCCATTCCAATGGCCACAACACTACTAATAGAATAAAACTCCAAATTCCCTGAGGCCATCCCAATAGTGGTGGCTTCCCAGGACAAACAGGAGCAATCTGAGCCCATCTGAGAACCTACCTGCACTCAGACTCGTAGACTGATATCCCCAGAGGTAAAAGGAATGAACAGGCCCCTAGGCCCTAATCGGATCCATTGCTTTGGTTTCCAGGCATCTTCCTCAGAGGCCTGGATTTCAGTACCAGAATATGGCTGTTTCTTGACTCACCCATCAGAACAAAACTCATCTACACATGGGAAACTTGCACGTGGGAGGTGTGTCAAAGCCTCTTTTTAGGAGAACCCTTCAGGGCCCCAGTGCCACCGCTTCATTCCAAGGTCTCCATAGACACAAAATCATAACAGGACACATGAACGGGATTGTCCAATTCAACTCAGCATATTCGGTTGCTCCGCGAGATCCAGCAGATCTAACTTGTCTTTTTGCTAGGAGACAATTGGAATGCGACGTGGCCTACCCCGCCATCCATCCTTAGAACCCTGCTCAGTATCATTGCCCTGGAGCCAAACAACAGGTCTCAATTTTACTGCAGAAGAATCTTTGCAGTTGGGAGCTTCTCACAACTCCCATCGTGAGACACCCCCCATGGCCTCGTGATACCCCCCCCCCCCCCCTTCATGAAGGGGCCATCAGGGCATAAGGTCCAACCTGAGAAATAGTCTGATCCTCACCCTGACTTCAGATGCACAAGATCTCGATTCAGGTCTGTATATTGTGCCTGCCATGTCCTCAACCAGAAACCTAAGCCTAGCTTGTTTCCTCAGACTTCCGTCCTCAGACTAATGGCCCACAAGCCCTCCAGTTTGGCAATCCAGAATTACAATGCAGCATTCTGCTTGCCCTCCAGAAGAAAAACATTGCCCTCTGGGGCTACCCAGAAACCCCAAATGAAGATCAACCTGCACGCCACTTGGCTGTACCCCAAATATATAGGCTGACCTGGGCAATAATGACCTTTCTGACACAGCCTGAGCCTGGACCTCCTGGCCCCACCCAGACAGCTTGCCGCTCACTGAGCACATAGGACCAGCCATTGCCTTAGGTCGTTATCTCTTCCCAAACTCGGTTTTCAGGATTCAGAACCTAGACCTTATCTCCAAACACTGCCCAGGTTTGAAAATGATGCAGAAATCAGAACTCCTTCCCAATGGCAAGAACCTTCTGGTTGGCTTGTTGTCCAACGTGCAGTGTAGTGGAAACCTGTTTGTCCGATGAGGCCCCGTCATTGCTCGCGGGCCACATAGGTGGCAAACTCACATTGTGACCCTCAGCCTTAGCCCAGTCCTCAGGTAAGGCCTCTCAGTGGCTGGATGAAGAGACAGCATATATTGGGCTTTCATGCCCATAGGCCCCAATTTTTAACCATAGTTCCGGTTGTGCCTTCATTCTTCCCTAGGGCTCTGCTTTGGAATTCCTCTTTTGGTGGGACACCTGATGTAACAACCCTGAAAGGAGTCCTCCATCCAACAGATTGACAAAAAACAATTGGGATTGGGCCAAATCCACAGAGAGCAAGATTCGTCCATGGCCCATGAGGCCTCCTCAACATTCCACGGCCATCGCTGAAACAAAATCCAGAGACAAAAGCCTGAGTAAGCGCCTCAGACTCGCACTTTCTTCATATCCTGAAGATGTCTTCTCATGGTTTTTAGATCGGCCTGCCATACCTACGTCCCCAAACATAAGCTGAGTTTGTGTTTTCAGGCTTCTGTCCTCAAAGTCCTGGGCCAAACACCCTCCAGGCTGGGGACCCTGGAGCCACACATCAGGACTGTGCCTATCCAATCCATGGGAATTCTGCCCATTCCATTGTCCAAAATCCTACAAATTAGGAGACCCCTCCAAAGTCCCTGAGGCCATCCCAATAATATAGGTCGCCCGGGACAAAAAAGGTCAGTCTGACACCAGCTGAGCATCTACCTCCACTCATACCCTAGATGGGTGTCCCCAGAGAGGAAGATTGAACCAGACAGGACCATAGGCCAAAATCGGATCCATTGCTTTGGTTTACAGGCATGTCTCCTCAAAAGCCTGGTTTCCAATACCAGCATTGGGGTTTTCCTGAGGCACCCATCAGAACCAAACTCGTCTCCAAAAGGAAACTTGTGCATGGGAGCTATCTCAAAAGCTGAGGAGAATACTTCATGGTCCCGGTGCCACTGCCCATTTAAAGGCCCTCATGGACACAAACACACATTAGACCCATCATCAGGAAAGTCCATTTCAACTCAGCCACCCTGGTTGCTCCTGCAGAGCCATCAGATCTAAACTGTCTTGTCGCTAGGAGACAATTGGAATGCGAGGTGGGCTTCCCAGGCATCCATCCTCGAACGTTGGTCTGGACTCATCCATATGGGATGTCCTGGAGCTGTCCAACAGGTCTCAATTGTCCCACAGAAGGAAACCTTGGAGGGGTATCCCACCACTCCCAACGTGGGAAAAACTTTACGCTCTCGAGAATCCTCTCCCTTCATGAAGGGGACGTCATGAACAGAAAATCGAGGCTGAGCCAACATCTGATCCTCGCTCTGACTTCAGAAGCATGAGATATTGCTTCAGATCTTCAGGGGGTACCTGCCGTGCCCTCGCCCTGAAACCCAAGTCTATCTTGTGTTCTCAGACTTCCATCCTCACACTCCTGGCCCCGAAGCCCACAAGTTTGGCAATTCCGGACCATCATTGCAGCACTCTGCCTGCCCTCTAGAAAAAATATATTGCCTAATGAGCTGCCCGGGCACATTAAATGATTATAAACCTACACGGCACTCGAATGTACCGAAATTATATAGTCTAACCTGGGCATTAGTGCACTGTGTGACACAACCTGAGCCGGGACCTCCTGAGCAACACCCAGACAGCTGACCGCACACTGAGCACATCAGAACCGCCATGGCATTATGTCATCATCTCTGCCCTACCTCAGTTTTCAGGCTTCAGAACCTAGACCTTATCTCCAATCTCTGCCCAGGGATGACTGTGATGCAGAAATCAGAACTCCTGCTTACCCAAGGCAAGAAACCTTGTGGTTGCCATGTTGTCCTACGCTCTATGTAGGATAAACCAGCATTCACCCTGAGGTCATGCCCATTCTTGAGTGCGACGAGGGCATAAACACGCATTGTGACCCTCAGCGTGAGTCCTGACCTCTAGTAAATCCTCTCAGTGGCTGGACCATTAGATGTCATAATTGGCTTGACATGTCCCTAGGCCCCAATTTTTAACCAGATTTCTGGTTGTCCAGTCACAACTCCCCAGGGCTCTACTCTGGAATCCCTCATTTGGTGGGACACCTGAGGTTGAAAAACAAAACAAAACAAATCAACAACAACAAAAAAAACCGACTTCTTCCATCCAACAGAGTGACCCCAAACTCCTTGGACGGGGCCAAACCCCCAGAGAGTAAGACTCGTCCATTTCCCATGAAGTCACCTGGAAATTTCACGATCATGAGTGACAAAATATCTAGAGACAAAAACGTGAGCAAGAGCCTCACACTCGCCCTTTTTTCATATCCCAAAGTGTTCTCCTCATGGTCTGTAGATCAGTCCTGCCATACCTATGACCTGAAACATAAGCCGAGTTTGTGTTTTCAGACAACTGTCCCAACAGCTCTGGCCTACACACCCTACAGGCTCAGGACCCTGAGGCCAAACCTGAAGACTGTGCTTGCCCTCTCTAAGGGAATTGTATGTGCCCACTCCAATGGCCACAACCCTACTAAGAGGATAAACCTCCAAAGTCCCTGAGGCCATCCCAATATTTGTGGTTTCCCAGGACAAACAGGGGCAATTGGGCCCATCCTAGCACCTATCGGGACTCAGACCCATAGACTGATGTCCCCAGAGGTAAAAAGGAACGAACAGGCCCCTAGGCACTTATCGGATCCATGGCTTTGGTTTCCAGGCATCTCTCATTAGAGATCCTTAGAACCCTTAGAACCCTGCTCTTGCATCGTTCCTTATTGGACATCCTTGAGCCATCCAGCAGGCCTCGACTGTCCCACAGGAGTCCTTGTGCATGGAGCACCTCACAACTCATATCATGGAAAGCTTCCAAGGTCAAATGATGCCCCCAATCTTCATGAATGCGGATCATGTAAAGATACTCCAACCTGAGCCAACGGCTGATCTTCGCCTTGACTTCAGATGCACGAGATCTTGATTCAGCTCTTCAGAGTGTACCTTCTGTGCCTTCACCCCAAAACCTAAGCATAGCTAGTGTTCTCAGACTTCCGTCCTCACTCTCCTGGACCACACGCCCTCCATTTTGGGATTTCCGATGACACAGTGATGCACTCTGCCTGCCCTCTAGAATAAATACGGTGCCCTATGGGTCTACCCAGAAATCTCAAATGAGTATAAACCTGCATGCCACTCAACTGTACACCAATTATATAGGCGAGCCTGTGCACTAATGCCCTGTCTGACACAACCTGAGGCCTGAATTCCCAAACGACACCCAGACAGCTTGCCGTACACTGAGAACATCTGAACTGCCATGGCCTTAGGTTGCCATCTCTTTCAATCCTGGTTTTCAGTCTACAGAAACCTAGACCTTATCTCTACTCATTTCCCATGGGTGAACGTGATGCAGAAATCATAACTCCTCCTTCCCTCTCGCCAGAATCTTGTGGTTGGCTTCTTATCCAAAGTTCAGTGTAGGACCCCTGTAGAGCCTACAGGAGTAGTAGTAGGGCCCCTGAGGGTAGTGTAGGGTCCCTGAGGCCCTGCCCATGCTCAAAAAAAAAAAAAAATTCTCTGCTCTGGAATCCCTCTTTGGCGGGACATTTGAGGTAAGTAAACACAAATAGGATTCCTCCCACCCACAGAATGACCCCAATCACTTGGGATCAGGCCATCCCCAGATAGAAAGACTTTTCCATGGCCCATGAGGCCAGCCCGATATTCCACGGCCACGAGTGACACAAAATCCAGATACATAAGCCTCACCCTTAGGTCATAGCCCAAAAAATTCTCCTCATAGTCTGTAGATCGGGCCTGCCATACCTAGGTCCCCAAACCTAAGCCGAGTTTGTGTTTTCAGACTTCTATCCTGACATCCCTGTCCCATACACCCTCC
Source organism: Mustela putorius furo (assembly GCF_011764305.1). Classification (NCBI taxonomy): domain Eukaryota; kingdom Metazoa; phylum Chordata; class Mammalia; order Carnivora; family Mustelidae; genus Mustela; species Mustela putorius. The sequence continues at coordinate 897,770 of NW_025422122.1, read as the reverse complement.
AGGCTGAGGCCTCTGGAGCCACACCTCAGGACTGTGCCTGCCCTCTCCAAGGAAATTCTTCCCATTCCATTGGCCACAACCCTACAGATTAGGAGAAACTTCCAAAGTCCCAGAGGCCATTCCAATAGTGTAGGCCGCCCAGTACAAAGAGGGGTGATCTGTCACAAGCTGCGCAACGACCTCAACACACCCGTAGACAGATATCGCAAGAGAAAGGTATTAAACTGGACAGGCCCCTAGAACGTAATTGGTTCCATTGCTTTTGTTTCTAAGCATCTCTCCTCCGAGGCCTGTTTTCCAATACCAGCATATGGGGGATTCCAGAGATACCAATCAGAACAAATCTTGTCTCCACATGGGAAACTTATCCTTTGGAGCTCTGTAAAAACCTCCAGTTAGGAGAAACCTTCAGGTAACCGGAGCCACCGCCCTATTCCAAGGTCTCCATGGACACAAACCCGCATTATTTAAATTCGGCAGGAGAGTACATTTCAACTCAGCCCCGTTTGATTACTCCCCCAGAGCCAGAATGTCAAACCTGCCTTGTCGCTAGGAGATAACTGGAATGCAAAGCAGACTCTCTAGGCATCCATCGTTGGAATCCTGCTCTGGCGCCGTTCCATATGGGATGTCCTGGGAGCCTTCCAACAGGTCTTGACTGTCCCGCAGAAGGAATCCTTGCAGATTGGAGCATCTCACAACTCCTATCGTGGGAAAACCTACATGGCCTCATGAGATGCTCCCCTTTATAAAGGGGCCATCATGGACAGAAACTCCAACCTGAGCCAACTACTAATCCATTGCTTTGGTTACTATGTATCTCTCCTCAGAGGCCTTGTTTCCAATATCAGAATATGGGGGTTTCCTAAGGAAACAATCAGAACAGATCTCATCTCCACATGAGAAACTTGCTCTTTGGAGCTGTGTCAATACCTCAGGTTAGGAGGATCCTTCAGGGCGCTGGCACCATGGCCCAATTCCAAGGTCTCCAAGGACACAAACTTACATTATGATCCATCCTCAGGAGAGTCCATTTCAAATCAGCCCCCTCGGCTGCTCACCCAGAGCCAGCAGATCAAAACTGCCTTGTCGCTAGGAGACAGTTGGAATGTGAGGTGGGCTGCCCAGGCATCCATCCTTAGAACCCTGCTCTGGAGAATTTCTTTATGGGACGTCTTGAATCCAACCAACCTGTCTTGACTGTCTCGCAGAATGAATCCTTGTGGTTTGAAGCATCACACAATCCCACTGTGAGAAAACCTCCATTTCCTCATGATGCCCCACACCTTCATAAATGGGCCATCATGGACAGAAACTCCATCCTAAGCGAAAGTCTGATCCGCGCCCTGAATTCAGAAGCACGAGATCTCGATTCAGCACTTGAGAGTGTGCTTGCAGTACCCTCGCTCCGAAACCTAAGCCTAACTTGTGTTCTTAGACTTCCGTCTTCACAATCCTGGCCACACCCCTCCAGTTTGGCAATTCTGGAGACACAATGCAGCACTCTGCCTGCCCTCCAGAAGAAAAATGTTGCCCTATAGCGCTAACCAGAAACGCCAAATGAGTAACAACCTGCATGCCACTCGACCATACCCCAATTATACAATCTAGCCTGTGCACTAAAGCCCTGTCTGACACAGCCTGAGGGCAGACCTCCAGTCCAACACCCAGACAGCTGGCCGTACACTGAGCAAATCAAACCCACAATGGCTTTCGGCCATCATCTCTACCCAACCTCAGTTTTCACCTTCAGAACCTAGACCTTATCTCCACTCACTACTCAGGAGTGAACGGGATACAAGAATCAGAACTTCTCCTTCGCCATGGCAAGAAACTTTGTGGTTGGCATGTGGTCCAACGTTCATTGTAGGAGAAAGCAGCATGGACTATGAGGCCCCACCTCTCCCTGAGGGCTACAATTTGCACAAACACACATTGTGACCCTCAGCGTGAGCCCTATCCTCATGTAAAGCCTCTTAGTGACTGGAACAACAGCCCACATATGGGGCTTGCCAAGCCCCTAGTCCCCCAATCTCAACCAGAGATACAGATGTCTAGTCACCCCTACTCAGGGCTGTGCTCTGGAAACCCTCTTTGGTGGGACACCTGAGGTAAAAAAAAAAAAAATACAGAAAGGACTCTTCCCATCCACAGAATGATCCCAACCACTTGGGATCAGGCCAAATCACCACAGAAAAACTCGTCCATGACCCTTGAGGACACCCCGACATTCCACGGCCACCGTAGGCACAAAATCCAGAGACAAAAGCCTGAGCAAACGCCACATACTCGCCCTTTGTTCATAGCCCGGAAAATTCTCACGGTCTGTAGATCGAGCCTTCATACATGCATCCCCAAACCTAAGCTGAGTTTGTGTTTTCAGACTTCTGTCCCCACAGTCCTGGCCCACACCATCCAAGCTGGGGCCCCTGGAGGCACACCTGAGGACTGTGGCTTCCCTCTCCAGAGGAATTCTGCCATTTCCATTGGCCACAACCCTATAGATTAGGAGAAACCTCCAAACTCCCCGAGGCCATCCCAATAGTTTTGGCTGCCCAGGACAAACAGGTATGATCTTTCACAAGTTAGGAAACTAACTCCATCAGACCCAAGGACAGATATCCCCATAGAATAAGATTGAACTGGACAGGCACTTGGCCCTAATCAGATCCATTGCTTTTGTTTCCAGGCATCTCTCCTCAGAGGCCTGGTTACCAATACCAGCATATCGGGGATTATAGAGTTACTCATAGAAAAATCTCGTCTCCTCATAGGAAATGTACTCTTTGGAGCTCTATAAAAACATCTGTTTAGGAGAATCTTTCAGGGCCCCGGATCAAGCGCCCCATTCCAAGGTCTCCATGGACTTAAACCCACATTATGATCTATCCTCGGTAGAGTCCATGTCAACTCATCCCCCTTGGTTTCTCCCCCAGGGCCTGCAGATCAAACCTGCCTTGTTGCTAGGAGACAACTAGAATGGGAGGCGGGCTGACCAGGCATCCATCCTTAGAACCCTGCTCTGGATAACTTCCTTATGGGATGTCCTGGAGCCATCCAGCAGGTCTCTACTGTCCCACGGAAGGAATCATTGCGGTTTGGAGCATCTCACAATTCCCATCGTGGGAAAACCTCCATGGCCTCGTGACACCCGCCCCTTCATGAAGGGGCCGTCATGGACAGAAACTCCAACCTGAGCCAACGTCTGATCCTAGCTCTGTCTTCAGGTACACGCGATCTCGAATCATCTCTGCAGAGGGTTCCTGCCGTCCCCTCACCCAGAAATCTAAGTCTGGCTTGTGTTCTCAGAATTTTTTCCTCACACTCCTGGCCCACAAGCCTTCCAGTTTGGGAATTCTGGAGCCACTATGTGGCACTGTGTCTTCCTTCCAGAAGAAAAACGTTGCCCTCTGGGGCTACCCAGTAACCACAAATGAGTACCAACCTGCACGAAACTCGACTGCACCCCAATGATACAGTCTAGCCTGGGCACTAATTCCCTGTCTGCCACAGCCGGAGCCTGCACATCCCAACCCACACTCAACAGCTGGCCGAACACTGAGCACATCAGTCACACCATGGCCTTAGGTCTTCATCTCTTCCCAACCTCAGTTTTCAGGCTTCAGAACCTAGACCTTAAATCCAATCACAGTCCAGGAGTGAAAGTGTTGCAGAAATTAGAACTCCTTCTTCCCCATGGCCAGAAAACTTGTGGTTGCCATATTGTGCAACGTTCAGTGTAGGAGAAACCAGCATGGTACATTAGGCCACGCCCTGACTTGAGGGGCTCCTTGGGCACAAAAACACATTGTGAAACTCAATGTGAGCCCTATGCTCAAGGAAGGCCTCTCAGTTTATGCACCAAGAGCCCACATATGGGGCTTGCCATGTTCTTAGGTCCCAATGTTAACCAGAGTTCTGGTTGTCCAGTCGCCCCTCCCCAGGACTCTGCTGTGGAATCCCTCTTTTGGTGGTCCACCTGAGGTAAAAAAAAAAAAAAAAAAAAAAAAAAAAAAAAGAACGGCCTACTCCCTTCCCACAGAATGACCCCAAACTCTTGGAATTGGGTCAAATCCCCATAACGGGAGCCTCATCGATGGCCCATAAGGTCCCCCGGACATTCCATGGCAATCGGTGACACATATCCAGAAAAAAATAAGCATGAGCAAGCACCTCACTTTCGCCCTTTGTTCATATCCCAAAGAGTTCTCCTCACGGTCTGTATATCGGGCCGGCCATACCTACAGACCCAATCCTAAGTGTAGTTTGTGTTTTTTTTTTAGACTTTTGTCCAAATAGCCCTGGACCACACACGCTCCACACTTGGGTCCCTGGAGCCACACCTCAGGACTGTGCTTCCCTTTCAAGAGAATTCTTCCCATTCCATTGGCCATAACCTTGCAAATTAGGAAAAACCTCCAAAGTTACCGAGGCCATCCCAATAGTGTAGGCCGCCCAGGACAAACAGGTGTGATCTCAAACCAGCTGAGCAACTACCTCCACTCAGACAAAAGATGTCCCCAGAGAAGAATATTGAACCGGACAGGCCCCTAAGCCCTAATCAGATCCATTGCTTTGGTTTCCAGGCATCTCTCCTCAGAGGCCTCATTTCCAATACCAGCAAATGGTGGTTTCCTGAGGCACCAATAAGAACAAATCTCGTCTCCCCATGGAAAACTTGCTCATTGGAGCTTTGTTATCACCTCTGGTTAGGAGAATCCTTCAGGGCCCTGGTGCCACTGCCCCATACCAAGGTCTCAATGGACTCAAACCAACATTAAGACCATCCTCAGGAAAGTCCATTTCAACTCATTTAAGACCATCCTCAGGAAAGTCCATTCCCACACAGCCCACTCTGATGCTACCCCAAGCCAGCAGATCAAACGTTTCTTGTTGCTAGGAGACAATTGGAATTGAGGCTGTCTGCCCAGGCATCCATACTTAGAACCCTGTTCTGGAAAAATACCTTAGGAGACGTCCTGGAGCCATCCAACAAATCTTAATTGTCCCACAGAAGGAATCCTTGCGGTTTGGAGCATCTCACAACTCTAATAGTGGGAAAACCCCCATGGCCTCATAATGCCCCCCCCTTCATGAAGGGGCCAACATGGACAGAAACTCCAACCTGAGCCAAAGTCTGATCCTCGACCTGACTTCAGACTCATGAGATCTCAATTCAGCTCTGCAGAGTGTGCCTGCCATGTCCATTCCCCGAAACCTAACCCTAGTTTGTGTTCTAAGACTTCCGTCCTCACTCTCCTGGCCCACAAGCCCTCCAGTTTGGGAATTCCGAAGCCACAATGCAGCACTCTGCCTGCCCTCCAGAAGAAAAACTTTGCCCTATGCTGCTAATAAGAAACCCCAAATGATTATCTAATGCATGCCACTCGACTGTAAAGCAATATACAGCCTACCCTGAATACGAATGCCCTGTCTGGCACAGCCTGAGACAAGACATCCCAAACGACACCTAGACAGCTGGCTCCAACCTGGACACAAGGGACCCGCTATGGCTGTAGTTCGTCATCTCTTCCCAACCTCGGTTTTCAGGCTTCAGAACCTAAACCTTATCTCCAATCACTGCCCAGGGGTGAACGTGATGCAGAAATTAGAATTCCTCCTTCCCCATGGCCAGAAACCTTGTGGTTGGCATGTTGTCCAACGTTCAATGTGGGAAAACCTGCATTGTCGGAAAGGCCCTGCCAGTGCTTGAGGGCCGCCTAGGGCACAGACATGCATTGTGACCTGTAGCGTGAGTCCCGTATTAAAGTAACGCCTCTCAGTGGCTGGACCAAGATCCTGCATATGGGGCTTGTCATATCCATAGGCCCCCAGGCTTAACCAGAGAGCGAGTATTCCAGTTGTCAGTACCCACTGCTATGCTCCAGAATCCCTCTACTGGGGGGACACATGAAGCAGAAAACAGGACTCTTCCCTTCCCACAGAATGACCCCAAACTCTTGGGGGCTGGACAAACAACCAGAGAGGGAGACTTCTACAACCCATGAGGCGACTCCTACATTAAACGGCCATTGTGGACAAAATATCCAGAGACAAAAGACTGAGCGACTGCCTCCCTCTCACTCTTCTTTCATATCCAGAGGAGCTCCCCTCACGGACTGTAGATCAGGCCTGCCATAACCTCGGCCCCAAACCTGAGCTGAGTTTGGGTTTTTGGATGTCTGTCTGCACAGCCGTGGCCCACACCGCCTCCAGGCTGGGGTCTCTGGAGCCACACCACTGAATTGTGCCTGCTCTCTCCTAAAAAACTGCCCGTTCCATTGGCCACAACTCTACAAAATAGTAGAAACCTCAAGGTCCCCAAGGACATCCCACTACCGCAAGCCGCACTGGACAAACAGGGGCATTATGACACCAGCTGAGCAACTACTACCTCCATGCAGACACACAGACTAATATCCTCAGAGACAGAAGATTGAACCAGGCAGGCCCCTAGGCGATATTATGAACTCTGGCTTTGGTGTCCAGGTATCACTCCTCAGAGGCCTGGGTTTGAAGACCAGCATATGGGGCTATCCGGAGGCACCAGACAGAACACCTCTCATCTCCGCATGGAAAGCTTCCTTGTTGGAGTTGTGTCAAACCCTTCGGGTTGGAGAATCCTGCAGAGTCCCTTAGCTACTGCCACATTCCAAGGTCTCCATGGCCACCAACCCACATTATGACTCATCCTCAGGAAAGTCCATTTAAACTCAGCCTTCTGGGTAGCTCACACAAGAGCACGCAGATTGAGCGTGCCTTGTCTCGACCAGGCAATGGGAAGGTGAGTTGGCGTTTCTCGGCATCCATGCTTAGGCCCTTGCTCTCGAGTCTTTCTGTATGGGGCATCCTGGAACCATCCAATAGTACTCGACTGTCCTGAAGAAGGAAACTTTGAAGTTTGGAGCAGCTCACAACTCCCAGCGTAGGGAAACCTCCCTGGCCTCATGACGCCCCCACCCCCTTCAGGAAGGGGCCGTCATGGACACAAACTCCAGCTTGAGGCAACATCTGATACTCGCCCTGACCTCAGATGCAGGAGATCTCGATTCAGCCTCTGCACAGTGGGCCCAAACCTCGTGCTACCTTGTGTTTTCAGACTTCCTTCCTCACACTCCTGGCAAACATGTCCTCAAGACTTGGAATTCTGGAACCAAAATACAGCCCTATGCTGGCCCTCCAGAAGAAAAACGTTGCTCTATGGGGATCTCCATAAACCCCAAATGAGGATCAACCTGCTCGGTTCTCGACCTCACCCCAATTGGATTGTTCGGGTTGTCCATTCATCCCTCCCCAGAGCTCTGCTTTGGAATCCCTCTTTTGGTGGGACACCTGAGGTAACAAAACTAAAAGGACTCTTCCCATCCTTCAGATTGACCCCTAACAAATGGGATTGGATCAAATTCACAGAGAGGAAGTCTCGTCCATGGCCCATGAGGCCTCCCCGAGATTCCACAGCCATCGTTGACAACAAATCCAGAGACAAAAGTCTGAGCAAGCGCCTCACACTCCCTCTTTTGTCGTATCCCGAAGAGTTCTCCTCACGGTCTGTAGATCGGGCCTGCCATACCTACTTCCCAAACCTAAGCCGAGTTTGTGTTTTCAGACTTCTGTCCCCACATTCCTAGCCCACAGACCCTTCAGGCTGGGGCCCCTGGAGCCACACATCAGGACTGTGCCTGTCCATACCACGGGAATTCTGCCCATTCCATTGTCCACAATCGTACAAATTAGGAAAAACCTCCAGAGTCCCCAAGGACATCCCTATAATTTAGGCCGCCCAGGACAAACAAGGGTCATCTGAAACCAGCTGAGCTTCTGCCTCTACTCAGCGTAGATGGATGTCCCCAGAGAAGAAGATTGAATCAGACAGGCCCCTAGGCCTGAATCAGATTCATTGCTTTCGGTTACAGGTATCTCTCCTCAGAGGCCTGGTTTCCAATATTAGCATATGGGGATTTCATGAGGCAGCAATCAGAGCAAAATCTCTTCTCCACATGGGAAAATTATCCTTTGAAGATGTCTCAAAACCTCCAGTTAGGAGAATCCTTCAGGGCCTGTGTGCCACTGCCCCATTACAAGGTCTCCATGGACAGAAATCCACATTAGAACCCATCCGCAGGAAATTCCATTTCAACTCAGCTCCCTTGGTTGCTCCCCCAGAGCGAGCACACTGAACCTGTCTTGACTAGGAGACATTGGAATGTGAGGCGGTCTGCCCAACCATCCATGCTTAGAGCTCTGCTCTGGCGTCGTTCCATATGGGATGTCCTGGAGCCATCCAACAGGTCTCAAATGTCCAGTAGAAGGAATCCTTGAGTTTTGGAGCATCTCACAACTCCCAACCTGGGAAAATCTAGATGGCTTAGCGATGCCCCCACCCCCATTTATGAAGGGGAAATCATGGACAGGAACTCCAACCTAAGACAACGTCTGATCTTCACCCTGAATTCAGATGCACGAGATCTCGATGCAGCTCTGCAGAGTGTGCTTTCCTTGTCCTCGCCCTGAAACCTATGACTAGCTTGTGTTCTCAGATTTCCGTCCTCACACTCCTGGCCCCCAAGCCCTCACATTTGGAAATTCGGGACACAAAATGAAGCATTATGCCTGCCTTCCAGAAGAAAAATTTTGACCTATGGAGTTTCTCACATAACCCAAATGAGGATAGACATACACGGCACTCGAATGTACCCAAATTAGATAGTCTAACCTGGCCACTAATACACTGTCTGATACAGAGTGAGCCCGGACCTCCTGACCAAAACCGAGACAGCTGACCGCACACTGAGAACATCACACACGCCATGGTCTTAGCTCATTATCTCTTCCCAACCTAACTTTTTGGCTTCAGAACTTAGATGTTAACTCCAAGCCCTGAAAAGGATTGAATGTGATGCAGAAATCAAACTCCTCCTTACCCAAGGCAAGAAGCCTTGTGGTTGGAAAGTTGTCAAACGATCAGTGTAGGAGAAACCAGCATTAACCCTGAGGCTCCGCCCATTCTTGAGTGCGAAGAGGGCATAAACACGCATTGTGACACTCAGCGTGAGTCCTGTCCTCTAGTACGTCCTCTCAGTGGCTGGACCATTAGATGTCATAATGGGCTTGACATGTCCCTATTCCCCAATTTTAACCAGATTTCTGGATGTCCAGTCGCCCCTTCCCAGGGCTTTACTCTGGAATCCCTCATTTGGTGGGACACCTGAGGTTAAAAAACAAAACAAAACAAAACAAAACAACAACAACAAAAAAAAAAAACGGACTTCTTCCATCCCACAGAATGACCTCAAACTCTTTGGACAAGGCCAAAACCCAGAGAATAAGACTCATCCATTTCCCATGAAGTCACCTGTAAATTTCACGACCATGAGTGACACGATATCCAGAGACAAATACTTGAGCAAGATCCTCACACTCGCCCTTTTTTCATATCCTGAAGAGTTCGCCTCAAGTTCTGTAGATCAGTCCTGCCATACCTATGACTCGAAAAATAAGACGAGTTTGTGTTTTCAGAAAACTGTCCAAAGAACCCTGGCCTAAACACCCTACAGGTTCAGGTCCCTGGAGCCAACCTGAGGACTCTACTTGCCCTCTCCAAGGGAATTCTGTGTGCCCATTCCAATGGCCACAACTCTACTAATAGGATAAACCCCCAAAGTCCCTGAGGCCATCCCAATAGTGGTGGCTTCCCAGGGCAAACAGTAGTAATCTGAGCCTATCTGAAAACCTACCTGCACTCAGACCCGTAGACTGATGTCCCCAGAGGTAAAAAGAAATGAACAGGCCCCTAGGCCCTAAATGGATCCATTGCTTTGGATCCCAGGCATCTCTCCTCAGAGACCTGGATTTAAATACCAGCATATGGCTGTTTCTTGACTCACACATCAGAACAAATTTCATCTACACATGGGTAACTTGCACGTGGGAGCTGTGTCAAAGCCTCTGTTTAGGAGAACCCTTCAGGGCCCCAGTGCCACCGCTTCATTCCAAGGTCTAAATAGACACAAAAACACATTAGGACCCATCCACAGGAGAGTCCATTTCAACTGAGCGTATTCGGTTCCTCCGCGAGATCTAGCAGATCTAACTTGACTTGTTTCTAGGAGATAATTGGAATATGAGGTGGCCTACCCCGCCATCCATCCTTAAAACCTTGCTCAGAATCGTTGGCCTGGAGCCAACCAACAGGTCTCATTTGTCCTGCAGAAGAATCTTTGCAATTGGGAGCTTCTCAGAACTCCCATCGTGAGAGAACCCTCATGGCCTCATCATCCACCCCCTTCATAAAGGGGCCATCAGGGACATAAGGTCCAACCTGCGCGATCGTCTGATCCTCACCCTGACTTCAGATGCACGAGATCTCGGTTCAGGACTGTGGATTGTGCCTACCATTTCCTCTCCCAGAAACCTAAGCCTAGCTTGTGTCCTCAGACTTTTGTCCACAGACTACTGGCTCACAAGCCCTCCAGTTTGGCAATCCAGAACTACAATGCAGCACTCTACCTGCCCTGCAGAAGAAATACATTGCCATCTGGGGCTACCTAGAAACCCCAAATGAAGATCAACCTGCACGACACTTGGATATACCCAAAATGTATAGGATGACCTGGGCAATAATGCCCTCTCTGACAGAGCCTGAGCCTGGACATCCTAGGACCACCCAGACAGCAGGCTATAAACTGAGAACATCAGACCCCCCATGGCCTTAGGTCGTTATCCCTTCCCAAACTCAGTTTTCAGGCTTCAGTACCTAGACCTTATCTCCAATCACGGCCCGGGATTGAAAATGATGCAGAAATCAGAACTCCTTCCCAATGGGATGAAAACTTGTGGTTGGCTTGTTGTCCAAGGTTCAGTGTACATGAAACCAGTGTGTTCCTTGAGGCCCCGCCATTGCTCGCGGGCCAGATAGGTAGCAAACACACATTGTGACCCTCAGCCTTAGCCCAGTCCTCAGGTAAGGCCTCTCAGTGGCTGGAGGAAGAGACAGCATATTGGGCTTGCCATGCCCCTAGGCCCCAATTTTTTACCATAGTTCGTGTTGTCCCTTCACTCTTCCCCAGGGCCCTGCTTTGGAATTCCTCTTTTGGTGGGACAACTGAGGTAACAAACCTGAAAGGAGTCCTCCCATACCACAGATTGACGAAAAACAATTGGGAATGGGCCAAATCCACAGAGAGCAATATTCGTCCATGGCCCATGAGGCCTCCTCGATATTCCACGGCCATCGCTGATACAAAATCCAGAGACAAAAGCCTAAGCAAGCCCCTCAGACTCGCACTATCTTCATATCCTGAGGATGTCTTTTCATGGTTTGTAGATCACGCCTGCCATACCTACGTCCCCAAACATAAGCTGAGTTTGTGTTTTCAGACTTCTGTCCTCAAAGACCTGGGCCACACACCCTCCAGGCTGGGGACCCTGGAGCCACACATTAGGACTGTGCCTACCCAATCCATGGGAATTCTGCCCATTCCATTGTCCAAAATCGTACAAATTAGGAGAACCCTCCAAAGTCTCTGAGGCCATCCCAATAGTATAGGTCGCCCGGGACAAAAAAGGGCAGTCTGACACCAGCTGAACATCTAACTCCACTCATATCCTAGAAGGATGTCCCCAGAGAAGAAGATTGAACCAGACAGGACCCTAGGCCAAAATCGGATCCATTGCTTTGGTTTACAGGCATGTCTCCTCAAAACCCTGGATTCCAATACCAGCATTGGGGTTTTCCTGAGCCACCCATCAGAACAAACCTCGTCTCCACAAGGAAACTTGTGCATGGGAGCTATGTCAAAAGCTTAAGAGAATACTTCAGGGTCCCGGTGCCACCGCCCCATTCCAAGGCCCTCATGGACACAAACACACATTAGACCCATCCTCAGGAAAGTCCATTTCAACTCAGCCACCACAGTTGCTCTCGCAGAGCCATCAGATCTAAACTGTCTTGTCGCTAGGAGACAATTGGAATGCGAGGCGGGCTTCCCAGGCATCCATCCTCGAACGTTGGTTGGACTCATCCATATGGGATGTCCTGGAGCTGTCCAACAGGTCTCAATTGTCCCGCAGAAGGAATCCTTGGAGGGGGCATCCCACCACTCCCGACGTGGGAAAACCTCGACGGCCTCGAGATTCGGCTCCCTTCATGAAGGGGCCGTCATGAACAGAAATTCCAAGCTGAGACAACGTCTGATCCTCGCTCTGACTTCAGATGCATGAGATATTGCTTCAGATCTTCAGGGGGTACATGCCGTGCCCTATCCCAGAAACCCAAGTCTAGCTGTCCCTAGGCACCAATTTTAACCAGAATTCTGGTTGTCCAATCGCCACTCCCCAGGGCTCTACTCTGGAATCCGTCATTTGGTGGGACACCTGAGTTTGAGAAACAAAACAAAACAAAACAACAACAAAAAACGGACATTTTCCATCCCACAGAATGACCCCAAACTCTTTGGACTGGGCTAAACCCCCAGGGAGTAAGACTCGTCCATTTCCCATGAAATCACCCGGAAATTTCTTGACCAGGAATGGCTCGATATCCAGAGATAAATACTGGAGCAAGGGCCTCACACTCGCCCTTTTTCATATCCCGAAGAGTTCCCCTCATGGTCTGTAGATCAGTCCTGCCATACCTATGACCCGAAACATAAGCCGAGTTTCTGTTTTCAGACAACTGTCCAAACAGCCCTGGCCTACACAGCCTACAGGCTTAGGCCCCTGGAGCCAAGGTGAGGACTGTACTTGCCCTCTCCAAGGGAATTCTGTGTGTCCAATCCAATGGCCACAACGCTACTAATAGGATAAACCTCCAAAGTCCCTGAGGCCATCCCAATAGTGGTGGCTTCCCAGGACAAAAAGGAGCAATCGGAGCCCATCTAAGAACCTACCTGCACTCAGAATTGTAGACTGATATCACCAGAGGTAAAAAGGAACGAACAGGCCCCTAGGCACCTATCGGATCCATTGCTTTGGTTTCCCGGCATCTCTCCTCAGAGGACTGGATTAGAATACCAGCATATGGCTGTTTCTTGACTCACCAATCAGAACAAATCTCATCTACACATGGGAAACTTGCACGTGGGAGCGATGTCAAAGCCTCTGTTTAGGAGAACCCTTCATGGCCCCAGTGAACCGCATCATTCCAAGGTACCCATAGACACAAAAACACATTAGGACCCATCCACAGGAGAGTCCATTTCAATTCAGCGTATTCAATTGCTCTGCGATAACCAGCAGATCCAACTTGTCTTGTTGATAGGAGACAATTGGAATACGAGGTGGCCTACCCCGCCATCCATCCTTAGAACCCTGCTCGTAATCGTTAGCCTGGAGCCAACCAACAGGTCTCAATTGTCCTGCAGAAGAATCTTTGAAGTTGGGGGCTTCTCACAACTCCCATCGTGAGAAAACACCCATGGCCTCGTGATCCCTCCCCCCTCATGAAGGGGCCCTCAGGGACATAAGTTCCAACCTGAGCGATCTTCTGATCCTCACCCTGACTTCAGATGCACGAGATCTCGATTCAGGTCTGTAGATTGTGCCTGCCATGTCCTCACCCAGAACCTAAGCCTAGCTTGTGTCCTCAGACTTCCATCCTCAGACTAATGGCCCACAAGCCCTCCAGTTTGGCAATCCAGCATTGTAATGCAGCACTCTGCCTGCCCTCCAGCAGAAAAACATTGCCTTCTGGGGCTACCCAGAGACCCCAAATGAAGATCAACCTGCACGCCACTTGGCTGTACCCAAAATATATAGGCTGACCTGCGCAATAATGCCCTTTCTGACAGAGGCTGAGCCTGGACCTCCTGGCCCCACACATACAGCTGGCTGCTCACTGAGCACATCGGACCAGCCATTGCCTTAGGTCGTTATCTCTTCCCAGCCTCGGTTTTCAGGATTTAGAACCTAGACCTTATCTCCAATCACTGCCCATGTTTGAAAATGATGCAGAAATCAGAACTCCTTCCCAATGGCAAGAATCCTTGTGGTAGGCTTGTTGTATAATGTTCAGTGTAGTGGATACCTGTGTGTCCGATGAGGCCCCGCCATTGCTCGCGGGCCACATAGGTGGCAAACACACATGTGACCCTCAGCCTTAGCCCAGTCCTCAGGTAAGGCCTCTCAGTGCCTGGATGAAGAGACAGCATATTGGGCTTGCCATGCCCCTAGGCCCCAATTTTTAACCATAGTTCGGGTTGTCCCTTTACTCTTCCCCAGGGCTCTGCTTTGGAATTCCGCTTTTGGTGGGACACCTGAGGTAACAACCCTGAAAGGAGTACTCCATCCAACAGATTGACGAAAAACAATTGGGATTGGGCCAAATCCACAGAGAGCAAGATTCGTCCACGGCCCATGAGGCCTCCTCGAAATTCCACGGCCATCGCTGAAACAAAATCCAGAGAAAAAAGCCTGAGCAAGCGCTTCAGACTTGCACTATCTTCATATCCTGAGGATGTCTTCTCATGGTTTGTAGATCGGGCCTGCCATACTTACATCCCCAAACATAAGCTGAGTTTGTGTTTTCAGACTTCTGTCCTCAAAGTCCTGGGCCACACACCATCCAGGCTGGGGACCCTGGAGCCACACATTAGGACTGTGCCTACCCAATCCATGGGAAATTCTGCCCATTCCATTGTCCAAAATCGTACAAATTAGGAGAACCCTCCAAAGTCCCTGAGGCCATCCCAATAGTATAGGTCGCCCGGGACAAAAAAGGTCAGTCTGTCACCAGCTGAGCATCTACCTCCACTCATACCCTAGATGGATGTCCCCAGAGAAGAAGATTGAACCAGACAGGACCATAGGCCAAAATCGGATCCATTGCGTTGGTTTACAGGCATGTCTCCTCAAATCCCTGGTTTCCAATACCAGCATTGGGGTTTTCCTGAGGCACCCATCAGAACAAACCTCGTCTCCACAATGAAACTTGTGCATGGGAGCTATGTCAAAAGATTAGGAGAATACTTCAGGGTCCCGGTTCCACCGCCCCATTCCAAGGCCCTCATGGACACAAACACACATTAGACCCATCCTTAGGAAAGTCCATTTCAACTAGGCCACCCCGGTTGCTCTCGCAGAGCCATCAGATCTAAACTGTCTTGTCGCTAGGAGACAATTGGAATGCGAGGCGGGCTTCCCAGGCATCCATCCTCGAACGTTGGTCTGGACTCATCCATATGGGATGTCCTGGAGCTGTCCAACAGGTCTCAATTGTCCCGCAGAAGGAATCCTAGGAGGGGTCATCCCACCACTCCCAACGGGGGAAAACCTCCACTCTCTCGAGAATCTGGTCCCTTCATGAAGGGGCCGTCATGAACAGAAAATCCAAGCTGAGCCAACGTCTGATCCTCGCTCTGACTTCAGATGCATGAGATATTGCTTCAGATCTTCAGGGGGTACATGCCGTGCCCTCGCCCTGAAACCCAAGTCTAGCTTGTGTTCTCAGACTTCCATCCTCACACTCCTGGCCCCGAAGTCACAAGTTTAGCAATTCTGGACCATCATTGCAGCACTCTGCGTGCCCTCTAGAAAAAATATATTGCCTAATGAGCTGCGCGGGCACATTAAATGACAATAAACCTACACGGCACTCGAATGTACCCAAATTATATAGTCAAACCGGGGCAGTAATGCACTGTCTGACACAACCTGAGCCGGGACCTCCTGAGCAACACCCAGACAACTGACCGCACAAAATTCCTGAGGCCCATTCCAATGGCCACAACCCTACTAAGAGTATAAATCTCCAAAATTCCTGAGGCCTTCCCAATAGTTGTGGCTTCCCAGGACAAACAGGGGCAATCTGAGCCCATCTGAGCACCTACCTGCACTCAGACCCGTAGACTGATATCCCCAGAGGTAATAAGGAAGGAACAGGCCCCTAGGCACCTATCGGATACATTGCTTTGGTTTCCAGGCATCTCTACTCAGAGGCCTGGATTTCAATAACAGCATATGGCTGTTTCTTGACTCACCCATCAGAACAAATCTCATCTACACATGGGAAACTTGCACGATGGAGCTGTGTGAAAGCCTCTCTTTAGGAGAACCCTTCAGGGCCCCAGTGCCACCGCTTCATTCCAAGGTCTCTGTAGACACAGAATCATATTAGGACACATCCACGGGAGAGTCCATTTCAACTAAGTTACTTTGGTTGCTCCGCAGATCCAGCAGATCTAACCTGTCTTGTTTCATGGAGAAAATGGGAATGGGAGGTGGGCTACCCAACCATCCATCCTTAGAACCCTGCTCGGAATCATTGTCCTGGAGCCAACCAACAGGTCTCAGTTCTCCTGCAGAAGAATCTTTGCAGTTGGAGGCTTCTTACAACTCCCATCATGGGAAAACCCCCATGGCCTCGTGACCCACCTCCCCTTCAAGAAGGGGCCATCAGGTACAGAATGTCCAACCTGAGCGATCGTCTGATCCTCGCCCTGACTTCAGATGCACGAGATTTCGATTCTGGTCTGTAGATTGTGCCTGCCATATCCTCACCCAGAAACCTAGGCCTAGCTTGGGTTCTCAGACCTCCGTCCTCAGACTACTGGCCCACAAGCCCTCCAGTTTGGCAATCCTGAACTACAATGCAGCACTCGGCCTGCAATCCAGAAGTAAAACATTGCCCTCTGGGGCTACCCAGAAACCCCAAATGAAGATCAACCTGCACGCCATTCGGTTGTACCCCACATATATAGGCTGACCTGGGCACTAATGCACTTTCTGACACAGCCTGAGCCTGGACCGCCTGGCCCCACCCAGACAGCTGGCCGCACACTGAGCACATCGGACCCGCCATGGCCTTAGGTCGTCATCATCTCTTCTCAACCTCGGTTTTCAGGCTTCAGAACCTAGAACTTATCCCCTATCACGGCCCGGGTTTGAAAATGATGCAGAAATAAGAACTCTTTCCCCATGGCAAGAAACCTTGTGGTTGGCATGTGTCCAAGGTTCATTGTACTTGAAACCAGTGTGGCCCATGAGGCCCCGCCCATGATTGCGGGCCACATTGTTCACAAATACACATTGGGACCCTCAGTTTGAGCCCTGTCCTCAAGTAAATCCTCTCAGTGGCTGGACCATGAGCCCGCATATGGGGCCTGCCATGCCCCAAGTCACCCAATCTTAACCAGAAGTAGAGACATCTAGTCACCCCTACTCAGGGCTCTGCTCAGGAATCCCTCTTTGGTGGGACATTTGAATAAGTAAACACAGAAAGGATTCCTCCCACCCACAGAATGACCCCAATCACTTGGGATCAGGCCATCCCCAGAGAGAAAGAATCGTCCATGGCCCATGAGGCGACCCGACATTCCACGGCCACTATTGTCACAAAATCCAGAAACATAAGCCTCACCCTTAGGTCATAGCCCAAAAAATTATCCTCATAGTCTGTAGATCGGGCCTGCCATACCTACGTCCCCAAACCTAAGCCGAGTTTGTGTTTTCAGACTTCTTTCCTGACATCCCTGTCCCACACACCCTCCAGGCTGAGGCCCCTGGAGCCACACTTCAGGACTGTGCCTGCCCTCTCCAAGGAAATTCTTCCCATTCCATTGGCCACAACCCTACAGATTAGGAGAAACCTCCAAAGTCCCAGAGGCCATTCCAATAGTGTAGGCCGCCCAGTACAAAGAGGGGTGATCTGTCACAAGCTGAGCAACGACCTCAACTCACCCGTAGACAGATATCCCAAGAGAAAGGTATTAAACTGGTCAGGCCCCTAGAACGTAATTGGTTCCATTGCTTTTGTTTCTTAGCATCTCTCCTCAGAGGCCTGTTTTCCAATACCAGCATATGGGGGATTCCAGAGATACCAATCAGAACAAATCTTGTCTCCACATGGGAAACTTATCCGTTGGAGCTCTGTAAAAACCTCCAGTTAGGAGAAACCTTCAGGTAACCGGAGCCACCGCCCTATTCCAAGGTCTCCATGGAAACAAACCCGCATTATTTAAATTCGGCAGGAGAGTACATTTCAACTCAGCCCCGTTGATTACTCCCCCAGAGCCAGAGTATCAAAACTGCCTTGTTGCTAGGAGACAACTGGAATGCAAAGCAGACTCACTAGGCAACCATATTTGGAATCCTGCTCTGGCGCCGTTCCATATGGGATGTCCTGGGAGCCTTCCAACAGGTCTTGACTGTCCTGCAGAAGGAATCCTTGCAGATTGGAGCATCTCACAACTCCTATCGTGGGAAAACCTACATGGCCTCATGAGGTGCTCCCCTTTATAAAGGGGCCATCATGGACAGAAACTCCAACCTGAGCCAACTTCTGATCCATTGCTTTGGTTTCTATGTATCTCTCCTCAGAGGCCTGGTTTCCAGTATCACAATATGGGGGTTTCCTAAGGAAACAATCAGAACAGATCTCATCTCCATATGAGAAACTTGCTCTTTGGAGCTGTGTCAATACCTCAGGTTAGGAGGATCCTTCAGGGCGCTGGCACCATGGCCCAATTCCAAGGTCTCCAGGGACACAAACTTACACTATGATCCATACTCAGGAGAGTCCATTTCAAATCAGCCCCCTCTGCTGCTCACCCAGAGCCAGCAGATCAAACCTGCCTTGTCACTAGGAGACAGTTGGAAAGCGAAGTGGGCTGCCCAGGCATCCATCCTTAGAACGCTGCTCTGGAGAATTACTTTATGGGACGTCTTGAATCCAACCAACCTGTCTTGACTGTCTCGCAGAATGAATCCTTGTGGTTTGAAGCATCACACAATCCCACTGTGAGAAAACCTCCATTTCCTCATGATGCCCCACACCTTCATAAATGGGCCATCATGGACAGAAACTCCATCCTAAGCCAAAGTCTGATCCGCGCCCTGAATTCAGAAGCACGAGATCTCGATTCAGCACTTGAGAGTGTGCCTGCTGTGCCCTCGCCCCGAAACCTAAGCCTAACTTGTGTTCTCAGACTTCCGTCTTCACAATCCTGGCCACACCCCTCCAGTTTGGCAATTCTGGAGACACAATGCGGCACTCTGCCTGCCCTCCAGAAGAAAAATGTTGCCCTATAGGGCTAACCAGAAACGCCAAATGAGTAACAACCTGCATGCCACTCGACGATACCCCAATTTTACAATCTAGCCTGTGCACTAAAGCCCTGTCTGACACAGCCTGAAGGCAGACCTCCAGTCCAACACCCAGACAGCTGGCCGTACACTGAGCATATCAAACCCAAAGTGGCTTTCGGCCATCATCTCTACCCAACCTCAGTTTTCACCTTCAGAACCTAGACCTTATCTCCACTCACTGCTGAGGAGTGAACGTGATACAAGAATCAGAACTTCTCCTTCGCCATGGCAAGAAACCTTGTGGTTGGCATGTGGTCCAACGTTCATTGTAGGAGAAAGCAGCATGGACTATGAGGCCCCACCTATCCCTGAGGGCTACAATTTGCACAAACACACATTGTGACCCTCAGCGTGAGCCCTATCCTCATGTAAAGCCTCTTAGTGACTGGAACAACAGCCCACATATGGGGCTTGCCAAGCCCCTAGTCCCCCAATCTCAACCAGAGTTAGAGATGTCTAGTCAACCCTACTCAGGGCACTGCTCTGGAATCCCTCTTTGGTGGGACACCTGAGTTAAAATAAAAATACAGAAAGGACTCTTCCCATCCACAGAATGATCCCAACCACTTGGGATCAGGCCAAATCACCAGAGAAAGACTTGTCCATGGCCCTTGAGGACACCCCGTCATTCCACGGCCACCGTAGGCACAAAAACCAGAGACAAGAGCCTGAGCAAACGCCACATACTCGCCCTTTGTTCATAGCCCAGAAAATTCTCACGGTCTGTAGATGGAGCCTTCATACATACATCCCCAAACCTAAGTTGAGTTTGTGTTTTCAGACTTCTGTCCCCACAGTCCTGGCCCACACACCATCCAAGCTGGGGCCCCTGGAGCCACACCTGAGGACTGTGGCTTCCCTCTCCAGGGGAATTCTGCCATTTCCATTGGACACAACCCTATAGATTAGGAGAAACCTCCAAACTCCCCGAGGCCATCCCAATAGTGTTGGCTGCCCAGGACAAACAGGGATGATCTTTCACAAGTTAGGAAACTACCTCCACTCAGACCCAGAGACAGATATCCCCATAGAATAAGATTGAACTGGACAGGCACTTAGGCCCTTATCAGATCCATTGCTTTTGTTTCCAGGCATCTCTCCTCAGAGGCCTGGTTACCAATCCCAGCATATGGGGGATTACTGAGGCACTCATAGAAAAATCTCGTCTCCACATAGGAAATGTACTCTTTGGAGCTCTATAAAAACCTCTGTTTAGGAGAATCTTTCAGGGCCCCGGATCAAGCGCCCCATTCCAAGGTCTCCATGGACTTAAACCCACATTATGATCTATCCTCGGTAGAGTCCATGTCAACTCATCCCCCTTGGTTTCTCCCCCAGGGCCTGCAGATCAAACCTGCCTTGTTGCTAGGAGACAACTAGAATGGGAGGCGGGCTGCCCAGGCATCCTTCCTTAGAACCCTACTCTGGAGTCGTTCCATATGGGACATCCTAGAGCCATCCAACAGGTCTCAAGTGTCCCACAGAAGGAATCTTTGCAGTCTGGTGCATCTCACAACTCCCATTGTGGGAAAATCTTCATGGACTCTTGAGACGCTCCACTTTATAAAGGGGCCATCATGGACAGAAACTCCAACCTGAGCAAACGTCTGATATTCGCCCTGGCTTAAGGTGCATGAGATCTTGATTCAGCTCTGCAGAGTGTGCCTTCTGTGCCCTCACGCCAAAAACTAAGCCTAGCTGGTGTTCTCAGACTACCGTCCTCACACCCCTGGCCCAGAAGCCCTACAATTTGGCAATACTGGGGCCACAATGCAGCACTCTGCCTGCCCTCCAGAAGAAAAACGTTGCCTTATGGAGCTACCTAGAAACCCGAATGAGGATCAACTGAACGCCACTCGACTGCACCCCAAATATGCTGTCTACCCTGTCTAATGCCCTGTCTGACACAGCATGAGCCCACACCTCCAGACGTACGCTCAACAGCTAGCCACACACTGAGCTCATTGTACCCATCAGGTCCTTAGGTCTTCATCTCTTCCCAACCTCGGTTTTCGGGTTTCAGAACCTAGACCTAAACTCCAATCACTGTCCAGGGGTGAACGTGATGCAGAAATCACAACTCTTCCTTCGCCATGGCCGGAAACCTTGTGGTTGGCATATTCTCCAACGTTCAGTGTAGGAGAATCCAGCGTGGCCCATGAGGCCCTTCCCATGCTTGAGGGCCTTGTTGGGCACAAATAGGCACTGTGACCCTCAGCATGAGCCCTGTCCTCAAGGAAGACCTCACAGTGTCTGAATCAAGAGCCCACACATTGGACTTGCCATGCCCCTAGGCCCCCAAACTTAAACAGAGGTGGGGTTATCCAGTTGTCCCTACCAAGGACTCTGCTCGGGAATCCCTCTTTATTGGCACACATGGGGTACATAAAATAAAATAAAAAAACAGAAAGGACACCTCCCATCCCACAGAATGTACCCAAACTCTTGGGATTGGGTTAAATCCTCAGAGAAGGAAAGCCGTTCACAATCCATGAGGCCATGCCAGCATTCGACCCACATTGTTGACACAAATCCAGAGACAAAACCTGAGCAAGCACCTCAAACTCACCCTTTTACATATCCCGAAGTGTTATCACGGTCTGTAGATTGGGCGTGCCATACCTATGTCCCCAATCCTAAGCGGAATTTGTGTTTTCAGACTTCTGTCCCCACAGGCCTGGCCCACACACCATCAAGGCTGGGCCCCTAGAGCCAAACTCAGAACTGTGCCTGCCCTCTCCAGGGGATTTCTGCCCATTCCATTGGCCACAACCCTATAGATTAGGAGAAACTCCAAAATCCGAGGCCATTCCCAATATTATAGGCTGCCCAGGACAAAAAGGGGCGATCTGACACAAGCCGAGCAACTACCTCCCCTCAGATCCATAGACACGTATCCCCAGGAAAGAGATTGAACCGGACAGGCACCTAGGCCCTAATCATATCCAATGCCTTTGTTTCCAGGCATATCTCCTCAGAGGCCTGGTTTCCAATACCAGCATATGGGAGATTCCTTAGGCACTCATCAAAACAATTCTCTTCTCTACATAGGAAACGTACTCTTTAGAGCTCCATCAAAACCTCCGGTTATGAACATCCCTCAAGGCCCCGGATCAAGCACCCCATTCCAAGGTCTCCATGGACACAAATGCACATCATGACCCATCCTCAACTCACCCATTTCAACACACCCGCCTCGGTTACTCCACTAGATCCAGCAGATCGAACTTGCCTTGGCGCTATGAGACACCTCGAGTGGGAGGCAGGCTGCCCAGGCATCCATCCTTACAACCCTGCTCTGGATAACTTCCTTATGGGATGTCCTGGAGCCATCCAGCAGGTCTCGACTGTCCCACGGAAGGAATCATTGCGGTTTGGAGCATCTCACAATTCCCATCGTGTGAAAACCTCCATGGCCTCGTGACACCCTCCCCTTCATGAAGGGGCCGTCATGGACAGAAACTCCAACCTGAGCAAACGTCTGATCCTGGCTCTGTCTTCAGGTACACGGGATCTCGAATCATCTCTGCAGAGGGTTCCTGCCGTCCCCTCACCCCGAAATCTAAGTCTGGCTTGTGTTCTCAGAATTTTTTCCTCACACTCCTGGCCCACAAGCCTTCCAGTTTGGGTATTCGGGAGCCACTATGGGGCACTGTGTCTTCCTTCCAGAAGAAAAACGTTGCCCTCTGGGGCTACCCAGTAACCACAAATGAGTACCAACCTGCACGAAACTCAACTGCACCCCAATGATACAGTCTAGCCTGGGCACTAATTTCCTGTCTGCCGCAGCCTGAGCCTGCACCTGCCAACCCACACTCACCAGCTGGCCGAACACTGAGCACATCAGTCACACCATGGCCTTAGGTCTTCATCTCTTCCAAACCTCAGTTTTCAGGCTTCAGAACCTAGACCTTAAATCCAATCAGAGTCCAGGAGTGAAAGTGTTGCAGAAATTAGAACTCCTTCTTCCCCATTGCCAGAAACCTTGTGGTTGCCATATTGTGCAACGTTCAGTGTAGGAGAAATCAGCATGGTACATTAGGCCACGCCCTGACTTGAGGGGCTCCTTGGGCACAAAAACACATTGTGAAACTCAATGTGAGCCCTATGCTCAAGGAAGGCCTCTCAGTGTCTGGACCAAGAGCCCACATATGGGGCTTGCCATGTTCTTAGGTCCCAATGTTAACCAGAGTTCTGGTTGTCCAGTCGACTCTGCTGTGGAATCCCTCTTTTGGTGGTCCACCTGAGGTAAAAAAAAAAAAAAAAAAAGAAAGGCCTCCTCCCTTCCCACAGAATGACCCCAAACTCTTGGGATTGGGTCAAATCCCCAGAAAGGGAGCCTCATCGATGGCCCATGAGGACACCCGGACATTCCATGGCAATCGGTGACACATATCCAGAAAAAAATAAGCAAGAGCAAGCACCTCACTTTCGCCCTTTGTTCATATCCCGAAGAGTTCTCCTCACGGTCTATATATCGGGCAGGCCATACCTACAGACCCAAACCTAAGTGGAGTTTGTGTTTTCAGACTTTTGTCCAAATAGCCCTGGACCACACACGCTCCACACTTGGGTCCCTGGAGCCACACCTCAGGACTGTGCTTCCCTTTCAAGAGAATTCTTCCCATTCCATTGGCCACAACCTTGCAAATTAGGAAAAACCTCCAAAGTTACCGAGGCCATCCCAATAGTGTAGGCCGCCCAGGACAAACAGGTGTGATCTCAAACCAGCTGAGCAACTACCTCCACTCAGACAAAAGATGTCCCCAGAGAAGAATATTGAACCGGACAGGCCCCTAGGCCCTAATCAGATCCATTGCTTTAGTTTCCAGGCATCTCTCCTCAAAGGCCTCATTTCCAATACCAGCAAATGGTGGTTTCCTGAGGCACCAATAAGAACAAATCTCGTCTCCCCATGGAAAACTTGCTCATTGGAGCTTTGTTATCACCTCTGGTTAGGAGAATCCTTCAGGGCCCTGGTTCCACTGCCCCATACCAAGGTCTCAATGGACTCAAACCAACATTAAGACCATCCTCAGGAAAGTCCATTTCAACTCATTTAAGATCATCCTCAGGAAAGTCCATTCCCACTCAGCCCCCTCTGATGCTACCCCAAGCCAGCAGATCAAACGTTTCTTGTTGCTAGGAGACAATTGGAATTGAGGCTGTCTGCCCAGGCATCCATACTTAGAACCCTGTTCTGGAAAAATACCTTATGAGACGTCCTGGAGCCATCCAACAAATCTTAATTGTCCCACAGAAGGAATCCTTGCGGTTTGGAGCATCTCACAACTCTAATAGTGGGAAAAACCACATGGCCTCATAATGCCCCCCCCCTTCATGAAGGGGCCAACATGGACAGAAACTCCAACCTGAGCCAAAGTCTGATCCTCGACCTGACTTCAGACTCATGAGATCTCAATTCAGCTCTGCAGAGTGTGCCTGCCATGTCCATTTCCCGAAACCTAAGCCTAGCTTGTGTTCTCAGACTTCCGTCCTCACTCTCCTGGCCCACAAGCCCTCCAGTTTGGGAATTCCGAAGCCACAATGCAGCACTCTGCCTGCCCTCCAGAAGAAAAACTTTGCCCTATGCTGCTAATAAGAAACCCCAAATGATTATCTAATGCATGCCACTCGACTGTAAAGCAATATACAGCCTACCCTGAATACGAATGCCCTGTCTGGCACAGCCTGAGACAAGACATCCCAAACGACACCTAGACAGCTGGCTCCAACCTGGACACAAGGGACCCGCTATGGCTGTAGTTCGTCATCTCTTCCCAACCTCGGTTTTCAGGCTTCAGAACCTAAACCTTATCTCCAATCACTGCCGAGGGGTGAACGTGATGCAGAAATTAGAATTCCTCCTTCCCCATGGCCAGAAACCTTGTGGTTGGCATGTTGTCCAACGTTCAATGTGGGAAAACCTGCAATGTCGGAAAGGCCCTGCCAGTGCTTGAGGGCCGCCTAGGGCACAGACATGCATTGTGACCTGTAGCGTGAGTCCCGTATTAAAGTAACGCCTCTCAGTGGCTGGACCAAGATCCTGCATATGGGGCTTGTCATATCCATAGCCCCCCAGGCTTAACCAGAAAGCGAGTATTCCAGTTGTCAGTACCCACTGCTATGCTCCAGAATCCCTCTACTGGGGGGACACATGAAGCAGAAAACAGGACTCTTCCCTTCCCACAGAATGACCCCAAACTCTTGGGGGCTGGACAAACTACCAGAGAGGGAGACTTCTACGACCCATGAGGCTACTCCTACATTAAACGGCCATTGTGGACAAAATATCCAGAGACAAAAGACTGAGCGACTGCCTCCCTCTCACCCTTCTTTCATATCCAGAGGAGCTCCCCTCACGGACTGTAGATCAGGCCTGCCATAACCTCGGCCCCAAACCTGAGCTGAGTTTGGGTTTTTGGATGTCTGTCTGCACAGCCGTGGCCCACACCGCCTCCAGGCTGGGGTCTCTGGAGCCACACCACAGAACTGTGCCTGCTCTCTCCTAAGAAACTGCCCATTCCATTGGCCACAACTCTACAAAATAGTAGAGACCTCAAGGTCCCCAAGGACATCCCACTACCGCAAGCCGCACTGGACAAACAGGGGCATTATGACACCAGCTGAGCAACTACTACCTCCATGCAGACACACAGACTGATATCCACCGAGACAGAAGATTGAACCAGACAGGCCCCTAGGCCCTATTATGAACTCTTGGTTTGGTGTCCAGGTATCACTCCTCAGAGGCCTGGGTTCGAAGACCAGCATATGGGGCAATCCGGAGGCACCAGACAGAACACCTCTCATCTCCGCATGGAAAGCTTCCTTGTTGGAGTTGTGTCAAACCCTTCGGGTTGGAGAATCCTGCAGTGTCACTTAGCTACTGCCACATTCCAAGGTCTCCATGGCCACCAACCCACATTATGACTCATCCTCAGGAAAGTCCATTTAAACTCAGCCTTCTGGGTAGCTCACCCAAGAGCCCGCACATTGAGCGTGCCTTGTCTCGACCAGGCAATGGGAAGGTGAGTTGGCGTTTCTCGGCATCCATGCTTAGGCCCCTGCTCCCGAGTCTTTCTGTATGGGGCATCCTGGAACCATCCAATAGTACTCGACTGTTCTGAAGAAGGAAACTTTGAAGTTTGAAGCAGCTCACAGCTCCCAGCGTGGGAAACCTCCCTGGCCTCATGACGCCCCCACCCCCTTCAGGAAGGGGCCGTCATGGACACAAACTCCAGCTTGAGGCAACATCTGATACTCGCCCTGACCTCAGATGGAGGAGATCTCGATTCAGCCTCTGCACAGTGGGCCCAAACCTCGTGCTACCTTGTGTTTTCAGACTTCCTTCCTCACACTCCTGGCAAACATGTCCTCAAGACTTGGAATTCTGGAACCAAAATGCAGCCCTATGCTGGCCCTCCAGAAGAAAAACGTTGCTCTATGGGGATCTCCATAAACCCCAAATGAGGATCAACCTGCTCGGTTCTCGACCTCACCCCAATTGGATTGTTCGGGTTGTCCATTCATCCCTCCCCAGAGCTCTGCTTTGGAATCCCTCTTTTGGTGGGACACCTGAGGTAACAAAACTAAAAGGACTCCTCCCATCCTTCAGATTGACCCAAAACAATTGGGATTCAACCAAATTCACAGAGAGGAAGTCTCGTCCATGGCCCATGAGGCCTCCCTGAGATTCCACAGCCATCGTTGACAACAAATCCAGAGACAAAAGTCTGAGCAAGCGCCTCACACTCGCTCTTTTGTCGTATCCCGAAGAGTTCCCCTCAGGGTCTGTAAATCGGGCCTGCCATACCTACTTCCCAAACCTAAGCCGAGTTTGTGTTTTCAGACTTCTGTCCCCACATTCCTGGCCCACAGACCCTTCAGGCTGGGGCGCCTGGAGCCACACATCAAGACTGTGCCTGTCCATACCACGGGAATTCTGCCCATTCCATTGTCCACAATCGTACAAATTAGGAAAAACCTCCAGAGTCCCCAAGCACATCCCAATAATGTACGCTGCCCAGGACAAACAAGGGTCATCTGAAACCAGCTGAGCATCTACCTCTACTCAACGTAGATGGATGTCCCCAGAGAAGAAGATTGAATCAGACAGGCCCCTAGGCCTGAATCAGATTCATTGCTTTCGGTTACAGGTATCTCTCTTCAGAGGCCTGGTTTCCAGTATTAGCATATGGGGATTTCATGAGGCAGCAATCAGAACAAATCTCTTCTCCACATGGGAAAATTATCCTTTGAAGATGTCTCAAAACCTCCAGTTAGGAGAATCCTTAGGGCCTGTGTGCCACTGCCCCATTACAAGGTCTCCATAGACACAAAAACACATTAGGACCCATCCACAGGAGAGTCCATTTCAACTGAGCATATTCGGTTGCTCCGCGAGATCCAGCAGATCTAACTTGTTTTGTTGCCTGGAGACAATTGGAATGTGATGTGGCCTACCCCGCCATACATCCTTAAAACCCTGCTCGGAATCGTGGGCCTGGAGCCAACCAACATGTCTCAATTGTCCTGCAGAAGAATCTTTGCAGTTGGGAGCTTCTCAGAACTCCAATCGTGAGAGAACCCCCATGGCCACATGATCCGCCCCCTTCATAAAGGGGCCATCAGTGACATAAGGTCCAACCTGAGCGATCGTCTGATCCTCACCCTGACTTCAGATGCACGAGATCTCGGTTCAGGTCTGTAGATTGTGCCTGCCATGTCCTCACGTAGAAACCTAAGCCTTGCTTGTGTCCTCAGAGTTCTGTCCACAGAATACTGGCTCACAAGCCCTTCATTTTGGCAATCCAGAACTACAATGCAGCACTCTACCTGCCCTGCAGAAGAAATACATTGAATTCTGGGGCTACCTAGAAACCCCAAATGAAGATCAACCTGCACGACACTTGGCTATACCCAAATATATAGGATGACATGGGCAATAATGCCCTTTCTGACACAGCCTGAGCCTGGACCTCCTAGGCCCACCCAGACAGCTGGCTACAAACTGAGAAATTCAGACCCCCCATGGCCTTAGGTCGTTATCCCTTCCCAACCTCAGTTTTCAGGCTTCAGAACCTAGACCTTATCTCAAATCACTGCCCAGGTTTGAAAATGATGCAGAAATTAGTACTCCTTCACAATGGCAGGAAAACTTGTGGTTGGCTTGTTGTCCAACGTTCAGTGTAGTGGAAACCAGTGTGTCCCTTGAGGCCCCGCCATTGCTCGCGGTCCAGATAGGTAGCAAACACACAATGTGACCCTCAGCCTGAGCCCAGTCCTCAGGTAAGGCCTCTCAGTGGCTGGATGAAGAGACAGCATATTGGGCCTGCCATGCCACTAGGCCCCAATTTTTAACCATAGTTCGTGTTGTCCCTTCACTCTTCCCCAGGACTCTGCTTTGGAATTCCTCTTTTGGTGGGACACCTGATGTAACAACACTGAAAGGAGTCCTCCATCCAACAGATTGACGAAAAACAATTGGGATCGGGCGAAATCCACAGAGAGCAAGATTCCTCCATGGCCCATGAGGCCTCCTCGACATTCCACGGCCATCGCTGATACAAAATCCAGAGACAAAAGCCTAAGCAAGCGCCTCAGACTCGCACTATCTTCATATCCTTAAGATGCCTTGTCACGGTTTGTAGATCGGGCCTTCCATACCTCGACCCCAAACATAAGCTGAGTTTGTGTTTTCAGACTTCTGTCCTCAAAGTTCTGGGCCACATACCCTCCAGGCTGGGGACCCTGGAGCCACACATTAGGACTGTGCCTACCCAATCCATGGGAATTCTGCCCATTCCATTGTCCAAAATCGTACAAATTAGGAGAACCCTCCAAAGTCCCTGAGGCCATCCTAATACTATAAGTCGCCCGGGACAAAAAAGGGCAGTCTGACACCAGCTGAGCATCTAACTCCACTCATACACTAGAAGGATGTCCCCAGAGAAGAAGATTGAACCAGACAGGACCCTAGGCCAAAATCGGATCCATTGCTTTGGTTTACAGGCATATCTCCTCAAAACCCTGGATTCCAATACCAGCATTGGGGTTTTCCTGAGGCACCCATCAGAACCGAACACGTCTCCACAAGAAAACTTGTGTATGGGAGCTATGTCAAATGCTTAGGAGAATAATTCCACTCTCCCGTGGATGTGTCCTAATATGATTTTGTGTCTATGGAGAACTTGGAATGAAGCGGTGGCACTGGGGCCCTGAAGGGTTCTCCTAAAGAGAGGCTTTCACACAGCTCCATCATGCAAGTTTCCCATGTGTAGATGAGATTTGTTCTGATGGGTGAGTCAAGAAACAGCCATATGCTGTTACTGAAATCCAGGCCTCTGAGGAGAGATGCCTGGAAACCAAAGCAATGGATCCGATAGGTGCCTAGGGGCCTGTACGTTCCTTTTTCCCTCTGGGGACATCAGTCTACAGGTCTGAGTGCAGGTAGGTGCTCAGATGGGCCCAGTATGCCCCTGTTTGTCCTGGGAAGCCACAAATATTGGGATGGCCTCTGGGACTTTGGAGGTTTATCCTCTTAGTAGGGTTGTGGCCATTGGAATGGGCACATACAATTCCCTTGGAGAGGGCAAGCACAGTCGTCAGCATTGGCTCCAGGGGCCTGAGACTGTAGGGTGTGTAGGCCAGGGCTGTTTGGACAGTTGTCTGAACACACAAACTCGGGTATGTTTCGGGTCATAGTTATGGCAAGACTGAACTACAGACCATGAGGAGAACTCTTCGGGATATGAAAAAAGGGCGAGTGTGAGGCCCTTGCTCACGTTTTTGTCTCTGGATATCGTATCACTCATGGTCGTGAAATTTCCGGGTGACTTCATGGGAAATTGTCGTGTCTTACACTCTGGGCGTTGGCCCCGTCCAAAAGTTTGGGGCAATCCTGTGGAATGGAAGAAGTCCGTTGTTCTGTTGTTATTGATTTGTTTTGTTTTGTTTTTCAACCTCAGGTTTCCCACCAAATGAGGTATTCCAGAGTAGAGCCCTGGGGATGGGCGACTGGACATCCAGAAATCTGGCGATAAATTGGGTCCTAGGGACATGTCAAGCTTATTATGACATCTAATGGTCCAGCCACTGAGAGGACGTACTAGAGGACAGGACTCATGCTGACGGTCGCAATGCGTGTTTATTCCCTCGTCGCACTCAAGAATGGGCGGGGCCTCAGGGTGAATGCTGGTTCCTCCTACACTGAACGTTGGACAACATGCCAACCACAAGGTTTCTTGCCATGGGTAAGGAAGAGTTCTGATTTCTGCATCACAGTCACCCCTGGGCAGTGATTGGAGATAAGGTCTAGGTTCTGAAGCCTGAAAACAGAGGTAGGGAAGAGATGATGACCTAAGGCCATGGCGGGTCTGATGTGCTCAGTGTGCGGTCAGCTGTCTGGGTGTTGGTCACGAGGTCCGGGCTCAGGTTGTCAGACAGTGCATTAGTGCCCAGGTTGGACTATATATTTTGGGTGCATTCGAGGGCCGTGTAGGTTCTTATCTGAAGAACTCTTCAGGATATGAAGAATGAGCGAGTCTGAGGCTCATTCTCAGGCTTTTGTCTCTGGATTCTGTAGCAGCAATGGCCGTGGAATGTTGGGAAGGCGTCATGGGCCATGGACGAATCTTGCTCTCTGTGGATTTGGCCCGATCCCAATTGTTTTTCGTCAATCTGTGGTATGGGAGGACTCCTTTCAGGTTTGTTACATCAGGTGTCCCACTAAAAGAGGAATTCCAAAGCAGAGCCCTGGGGAAGAGTGAAGGGACAACCCGAACTATGGTTAAAAATTGGGGCCTAGGGGCATGGCAAGCCCAATATGCTGTCTCTCCATCCAGCCACTGAGAGGCCGTACCTGAGGACTGGGCTCAGGCTGAAGGTCACAATGTGTGTTTGTGACCAATGTGGCCCGAAAGCATGGGCGGGTCCTCATGGGCCACACTGATTTCAACTACACTGAACCTTGGACAACATGCCAACCACACAAGGTTTCTTGCCATCGGGAAAGAGTTCTGATTTCTGCATCCTTTTCAAACCCGGGCCATGATTGGAGATAAGGTCTAGGTTCTGAATCCTGAAAACTGAGGTTGAGTAGAGATAACGACCTAAGGACATGGCGGGTCTGATTTGTTTAGTGTGCGGCCAACTGTCTGTGTGGGGCCAGGAGGCCCAGGCTCAGGCTGTGTCAGGAATGGTATTAGTGGCCAGGTAAGCCTATATATTTGGGGTACAGCCGAATGGCGTACAGGTTGATCCTCATTTGGGAATTCTGGGTAGCCCCAGAGGGCAATGTTTTTCTTCTGGAGGGATGGCAGAGGGCTGCATTGTAGTTCTGGATTGCCAAACTGGAGCGCTTGTGGGCCAATAGTCTGAGGACGGATGTCTGAGAACCCAAGCTAGGCCTAGGTTTCTGGGTGAGGTTATGGCAGGCACAATCTACAGACCTGAATCGAGATCTCGTGCATCTAAAGTCAGGGCGAGGATCAGACGATCGCTCAGGTTAGACATTCTGTCCCTGAAGGCCCCTTCTTGAAGGGGGGGTGGATCACGAGGCCATGGGGGTTTTCCCACGATGGGAGTTGTGAGAAGCTCCCAACTGCAAAGATTCTTCTGCAGGACAATTGAGACCTGTTGGTTGGCTCCAGGACAACGATTCCGAGCAGGGTTCTAAGGATGGATGGCTGGGTAGCCCACCTCGCATTCCCATTGTCTCCCAGCAACAAGACAGGTTAGATCTGATGGATCTGGGGGGGCATCCTAGGAGGCTGAGTTGAAATGGACTCTCCCGTGGATGTGTCCTAATATGATTTTGTGTCTATGGAGACCTTGGAATGAAGCGGTGGCACTGGGGGGCCCTGAAGGGTTCTCCTAAAGAGAGGCTTTCACACAGCTCCATCGTGCAAGTTTCCCATGTGTATTTGAGATTTGTTCTGATGGGTGAGTCAAGAAACAGCCATATGCTGTTATTGAAAATCCAGGCCTCTGAGGAGAGATGCCTGGAAAACAAAGCAATGGATCCGATAGGTTCCTAGGGGCCTGTTTGTTCCTTTTTACCTCTGTGTACATCAGTCTACGGTTCTGAGTGCCGGTAGGTGCTCAGGTAGGCCCAGATTGCCCCTGTTTGCCCTGGGAGGCCACAAATATTGGGATGGCCTCAGGGACTTTGGAGGTTTATCCTCTTAGTAGGATTGTGGCCATTGGAATGGGCACATACAATTCCCTTGGAGAGGGCAAGCAGAGTCGTCAGGTTTGGCTCCAGGGGCATGAGCTTTTAGGGTGTGTAGGCCAGGGCTGTTTGGACAGTTGTCTGAAAACACAAACTCGGCTTATGTTTCAGGTCATAGGTATGGCAGGACTGATCTACAGACCATGAGGAGAACTCTTCGGGATATGAAAAAAGGGCGAGTGTGAGGCTCTTGCTCACGTTTTTGTCTCTGGATATCGTGTCACTCATGGTCGTGTAATTTCCGGGTGACATCTTGGGAAATGGACGAGTCTTTCTCTATGGGGGTTTGGCCCCGTCCAAAGAGTTTGGGGTCATTTTGTGGGATGGAAGAAGTCCGTTGTTCTGTTGTTGTTTATTTGTTTTGTTTTGTTTTTTTTCAACCTCAGGTGTCCCACCAAATGAGGGATTCCAGAGTAGAACCCTGGTGAGGGGCGACTGGACAACCAGAAATCTTGATAAAAATCGGGGCCTAGGGACATGTCAAGCCCATTATGACATCTAATGGTCCAGACACTGAGAGGACGTACTAGAGGACAGGACTCACGCTGAGGGTCACAATGCGTGTTTTTGCCCTCGTCACACTCAAGCATGGCGGGGCCTCAGGGTGAATGCTGGTTTCTCCTACACTGAACGTTGGACAACATGCCAACCACAGGGTTTCTTGCCATGCGTAAGGAAGAGTTCTGATTTTTGCATCACAGTCACCGCTGGGCAGTCATTGGAGATAAGGTCGAGGTTCTGCAGCCTGAAAACTGAGGTAGGGAAGAGATGATGACCTTAGGCCATGGCGGGTCTGATGTGCTCTGTGTGCGGTCAGCTGTCTGGGTGTGGGTCACGAGGTCCGGGCTCAGGTTGTCAGACAGTGCATTAGTGCCCAGGTTAGACTGTATATTTTGGGTGCATTCGTGTGCCGTGTAGGCTCTTATCTGAAGAACTATTCAGGATATGAAGAATGAGCGAGTGTGAGGCGCATGCTCCGGCTTTTGTCTTTGGATTTTTTATCAGCGATGGCAGTGGAATGTTGGGGAGGCCTCATGGGACATGGACGAATCTTGCTCTCTGTGGATTTGGCCCGACCCAATTGCTTTTCGTCAATCTGTGGGATGGGAGGACTCCTTTCAGGTTTGTTACCTCAGGTTTCCCACCAAAAGAGGAATTCCAAAGCAGAGCCCTGGGGAAGACTGAAGGGACACCCGAAATATGGTTAAAAATTGGGGCCTATGGGCCTGGCAAGCCCAATGCGTGTTTATGCCCTCGTCGCACTCAAGAATGTGCGGGGCCTCAGGGTGAATGCTGGTTTCTCCTTCACTGAACGTTTGACAACATGCCAACCACAAGGTTTCTTGCCATCGGTAAGAATAGGTTCTGATATCGGCATCACAGTGACCCCTTTGCAGTGATTGGAGATAAGGTCTAGGTTCTGAAGCCTGAAAACTGAGTTAGGGAAGAGATGATGACCTAAGGCCATGGCGGGTCTGATGTGCTCAGTGTGCGGTCAGCTGTCTGGGTGTTGGTCACGAGGTCCGGGCTCAGGTTTTCAGACAGTGCATTAGTGCCCAGGTTAGACTATATATTTTGGGTACTTTCGAGGGCCGTGTAGGTTCTTATCTGAAGAACTCTTCAGGATATGAAGAATGAGCGAGTCTGAGGCACGTGCTCAGGCTTTTGTCTCTGGATTTTGTATCATCGATGGCCGTGGAATGTTGGGGAGGCCTCATGGGCCATGGACGAATCTTGCTCTCTGTGGACTTGGCCCGATCCCAATTGTTTTTCGTCAATCTGTGGGATGGGAGGACTCCTTTCAGGTTTGTTACCTCAGGGTCCCACCAAAAGAGGAATTCCAATGCAGGGCCCTGGGGAAGAGTGTTGGGATAACCCGCTCTATGGTTAAAAATTGGGGCCAAGGGGCATGGAAATCCCAATATGCTGTCTCTCCATCCAGCCACTGAGAGGTCTTACCTGAGGACTGGGTTCATGCTGAGGGTCACAATGTGTGTTTGTGACCAATGGGGCCCGCAAGCATGGGCGGGGCCTCATGGGCCACCCTGGTTTCATCTAAACTGAACCTTGGACAACTTGCCAACCACAAGGTTTCTTGCCATGGGGAAAGAGTTCTGATTTCTGCATCATTTTCAAACCGGGGCCATGATTGGAGATAAGATCTAGGTTCTGAAGCCTGAAAACCGAGGTTGAGAAGAGATGACGACCTAAGGCCATGGCGGGTCCAATGTGCTCAGTGTGCGGCCAGCTGTCTGGGTGGGGCCAGGAGGTCCAGGCTCAGGCTGTGTCAGAAAGGGCATTAGTGCCCAGGTCAGCGTATATATTTGGGGTAGACCCGAATGCCGTCCTGGTTCATCCTCTTTGGGGATTTCTGGGTAGCCCCAGAGAGCAATGTTTTTCTTCTGGAGGGCAGGCAGAGTGCTGCATTGTAGTTCTGGATTACCAAAATAGTGGGCTTGTGGGCCTGTAGACTGAGGACGGAAGTCTGAGAACACAAGCTAGGCCTAGGTTTCTGGGTGAGACCTGAATCGAGATCTCGTGCATCTGAAGTGAGGGCGAGGATCAGAGGATCGCTCAGGTTGGACATTCTGTCACTGATGTCCCCTTCTTGAAGGGGGGGTGGATCACAAGACCAATGGTTTTTTCCCATGATGGGATTTGTGAGAAGCTCCCAACTGCACAGATTCTTCTACAGGACATTTGAGACCTGTTTGTTGGCTCCAGGACAACGATTCCGAGCAGGGTTTTAAGGATGGATGGCTGGGTAGCCCACCTCGCATTACAATTGTCTCCAAGCATCAAGACAGGTTAGATCTGCTGGATCTGGGGGAGCAACCGAGGAGTCTGCGTTGAAATGGACTCTCCCATGGATGTGTCTTAATATGATTTTGTGTCTATGGAGACCTTGGAATGAAGCGGTGGCACTGGGGCCCTGAAGTGTTTTCGTAAAGAGAGGCTTTCACACAGCTCCACTGTGCAAATTTCCCATGTGTAGATGAGATTTGGTCTGATGGGTGAGTCAAGAAACAGCCATATGCTGTTATTGAAATCCAGGCCTTTGAGGAGAGATGCCTGGAAACCAAAGCAATGAATCCGATATGTGCCTAGGGGCCTGTTCTTTCCTTTTTACCTCTGGGGACATCAGTCTACGGGTCTGAGTGCCGGTAGGTGCTGAGATGGGCCCAGATTGCCCCTGTTTGTCCTGGGAAGCCACAAATATTGGGATGGCCACAGGGATTATGGAGGTTTATCCTATTAGTAGGGTTGTGGTCATTGGAAGGGGCACTCACATTTCCCTTGGAGAGGGCAAGCAGAGTCGTCAGGTTTGGCTCCAGGGGCCAGAGCCTGTAGGGTGTGTAGGCCAGGGCTGTTTGGACAGTTGTCTGAAAACATAAACTCGGCTTATGTTTCAGGTCATAGGTATGGCAGGACTGATCTACAGACCATGAGGAGAACTCTTCTGGATATGAAAAAATGGCGAGTTGAGGCTCTTGCTCATGTATTTGTCTCTGGATATCGTGTCACACATGGTGGTGAAATTTCAGGGTGACTTCATGGGAAATGGACGAGTCTTACTCTCTGGGGGTTTGGCCCCATCCAAAGAGTTTGGGGTCATTCTGTGGGACGGAAGAAGTCCGTTGTTCTGTTGTTGTTGATTTGTTTTATTTTGTTTTTCAACCTCAGGTGTCCCACCGAATGAGGGATTCCAGAGTAGAGCCCTGGGGCGGGCGACTGGACAACCAGAAATCTGTTTAAAATTGGGGCCTAGGGACATGTCAAGCCCATTATGACATCTAATGGTCCAGCCACTGAGACGACGTACTAGAGGACAGGACTCACGCTGAGGGTCACAATGCGTGTTTATGCCCTCGTTGCACTCAAGAATGGGCGAGGCCTCAGGGTGAAGGCTGGTTTCTCCTACACTGAACGTGGGACAACATACCAACCAGAAGGTTTCTTGACATGGTTAAGGAAGAGTTCTGATTTCTGCATCACAGTCACCCCTGGGCAGAGTTTGGAGATAAGGTCTAGGTTCAGAAGCCTGAAAACTGAGGTAGGGAAGAGATGATCATCTAAGGCATGGCGGGACTGATGTGCTCAGTGTGCGGTCAGCTGTCTGCGTGTTGGTCACGAGGTCCGGGCTCAGGTTGTCAGACAGTTCATTAGTGCACAGGTTAGACTATATATTATGGGTGCCTTCGAGTGCCGTGTAGGTTCTTATCTGAAGAACTCTTCAGGATATGAAGAATGAGCGAGTCTGAGGCGCGTGCTCTGGCTTTTGTCTCTGGATTTTGTATCAGCGATGGCCGTGGAATGTTGGGTAGGCGTCATGGGACATGGACGAGTCTTGCTCTCTGTGGATTTGGCCCGATCCCAATTGTTTTTCGTCAATCTGTGGGATTGGAGGACTCCTTTCAGGGTTGTTACAACAGGTGTCCCACCAAAAGAGGAATTCCAAAGCAGAGCCATGGGGAAGATGAAGGGAATACCCGAACCATGTTTAAAATTTTGGGCCTGGGGCATGGCAAGCCCAATATGCTGTCTCTCCATCCAGCAACTGAGAGGCATTACCTGAAGACTGGGCTCAGGCTGAGGGTCACAATGTGTGTTTGTGACCAATGTGGCCCGCAAGCATGGGCGGGGCCTCATATCCAGACTGGTTTCAAGTACACAGGACCTTGTACAACATACCAACTACAAGGTTTCTTGCCATGGGGAAAGAGTTCTGATTTCTGCATCATTTTCAAACCCGGGCCGTTATTGGAGATAAGGTCTAGGTTCTGAAGTCTGAAAACCGAGGTTGAGAAGAGATGACGAACTCAGGCCATGGCGGGTCCGATGTGCTCAGTGTGCGTCCTGCTGTCTGGGTGGGGCCAGGAGGTCCAGTCTCAGGCTGTGTCAGAAAGGGCATTAGTGCCCAGGTCAGCCTATATATTTGGGGTACAGCCGAATGGCGTGCCCCGTTGATCCTCATTCGGGGTTTCTGGGTAGCCCCAGAGGGCAATGATTTTATTCTGGAGGGCAGGCAGAGTGCTGCATTGTAGTTCTGGATTGCCAAATGGATGGCTTACGGGCCAGTAGTCTGAGGATGGGATTCTGAGAACCCATGCTAGATCTAGGATTCTGGGTGAGGATATGGCAGGCACAATCTACAGACCTGTATCGAGATATCGTGCATCTGAAGTCAGGGCGAGGATCAGACGATAGCTCAGGTTGGACATTCTGACCCTGATGGCCCCTTCTTGAAGGGGGTGTGTATCACGAGGCCATGGGCGTTTTCCCACGATGGGAGTTGTGAGAAGCTCCCAATTGCAAAGATTCTTCTGCAGGACAATTGAGACCTGTTGGGTGGCTCCAGGACAACGATTCCGAGCAGGGTTCTAAGGATGGATGGCTGGGTAGCCCACCTCGCATTCCAATTTTCTCCAAGCAACAAGACAGGTTAGATCTGCTGGATCTGGGGGAGCAATCGAGGAGACTGAGTTGAAATGGACTCTCCCGTGGATGTGTCCTAATATGATTTTGTGTCTATGGAGACCTTGGAATGCAGCAGTGGCACTGGGGCCCTGAAGGGTTCTCCTAAAGAGAGGCTTTCACACAGCTCCATCGTGCAAGTTTCCCATGTGTAGATGAGATTTGTTCTGATGGGTGAGTCAAGAAACAGCCATATGCTGATATTGATATCCAGGCCTCTGAGGAGAGATGCCTGGAAAACAAAGCAATGGATCCATTAGATGCTTCGGGGCCTGTTCGTTCATTTTTAACTCTGGGCACATCAGTCTACGGGTCTGAGTGCCCTGAGTGCCGGTAGGTGCTCAGATGGGCCCAGATTGCCCCTGATTTCCTGGGAAACCACAAATATTGGGATGGCCTCAGGGACTTTGGAGGTTTATCCTATTAGTAGGGTTGTGGCCATTGGAGTGGGCACATACAATTCCCTTGGAGAGGGCAAGCACAGTCGTCAGGTTTGGCTCCAGAGGCCTGAGCCTGTAGGGTGTGTAGGCCAGGGCTGTTTGGACAGTTGTCTGAAAACACAAACTCGGCTTCTGTTTCGGGTCAAAGGTATGGCAGGAATGATCTACAGACCATGAGGAGAACTCTTCGGGATATGAAAAAAGGGCGAGGGTGAGGCTCTTGCTCAAGTTTTTTCTCTGGATATCGTGTCACTCATGGTCGTGAAATTTCCCGGGTGACTTCATGGGAAATGGAAGAGTCTTACTCTCTGGGGGTTTGGCCCCGTCCAAAGAGTTTGGGGTCATTCTGTGGGATGGAAGAAGTCCCTTGTTCTGTTGTTGTTGATTTGTTTTGTTTTGTTTATCAAACTCATGTGTCCCACCGATGAGGGATTCCAGAGTAGAGCCCTGGGGAGGGGCGACTGGACAACCAGAAATCTGGTTAAAAATTGGGGCCTAGGGACATGTCAAGCCCATTATGACATCTAATGGACCAGCCACTGAGAGGACGTACTAGAGGACAGGACTCACGCTGAGGGTCACAATGCGTGTATATGCCCTCGTCGCACTCAAGAATGGGCGGGGCCTCAGGGTGGAAAGCTGGTTTCTCCTACACTGAATGTTGGAAAACATGCCAACAACAAGGTTTCTTGCCATGGGTAAGGAAGAGTTCTGATTTCTGCATCACAGTCACCCCTGGGCAGTGATTGGAGATAAGGTCTAGGTTCTGAAGCCTGAAAACTGAGGTAGGGAAGAGATGATGACCTAAGGCCATGGCGGTTCTGATGTGCTCAGTGAGCGGTCTGCTGTCTGGGTGTTGGTCACGAGGTCCGGGCTCAGGTTGTCAGACAGTGCATTAGTGCACAGATTAGACTATATATTTTGGGGGCATTCGAGTGCCGTGTAGGTTCATATCTGAAGAACTCTTGAGGATATGAAGAATGAACAAGTTTGAGGCGCGTGCTCAGGCTTTTGAATCTGGATTTTGTATCAGCGATGGCCGTGGAATATTGGGGAGGCCTCATGGGCCATGGACGAATCTTGGTCTCTGTGGATTTGGCCCAATCCCAATTGTTTTTCGTCAATCTGTGGTATGGGAGGACTCCTTTCAGGTTTGTTACCACCGGTGTCCCACCAAAAGAGGAATTCCAAAGCAGAGCCCTGGGGAAGAGTGAAGGGATAAGCCGAACTATGGTAAAAAATTGGGGCCTAGGGGCATGGCAAGCCCAATATGTTGTCTCTCCATCCAGTCACTGAGAGGCCTTAAGTGAGGACTGGGCTCAGGCTGAGGGTCACAATGTGTGTTTGTGACCAATGTGGCCCGAATGCATGGGCGGGGCCTCATGGGCCACACTGGTTTCAACTACAATGAACCTTGGACAACATACCAACCACAAGGTTTCTTGCCATGGGGAAAGAGTTTTGATTTCTGCATCATTTTCAAACCCGGCCGTGATTGAGAATAAGGTCTAGGTTCTGAAGCCTGAAAACCGAGATTGAGAAGAGATGACGAACTAAGGCCATGGCGGGTCCGATGTGCTCACTGTGCGGCCAGCTGTCTGGGTGGGGCCAGGAGTTCCAGGTCAGGCTGCGTCAGAAAGGGCATTAGTGCCCAGGACAGCGTATATATTTGGGGTACAGCCGAATGGCGTGCAGGTTGATCCTCATTTGGGGTTCCTGGGGAGCCCCAGAGGGCAATGTTTCTCTTCTGGAGGGCAGGCAGAGTGCTGCATTGTAATTCTAAATTGCAAAATTGGATGGCTTGTTGGCCAGTAGTCTGAGGACGGAAGTCTGAGAACCCAAGCTAGGCCTAGTTTTCTGGGTGAGGATATGGCAGGCACAATCTACAGTCCTGTATCTAGATCTCATGCATCTGAAATCAGGGCGAGGATCAGACGATCGCTCAGATTGGACATTCTGTCCCTGATGGCCCCTTCTTGAAGGGGGGGGATCACGAGTCCATGGGGGTTTTCCGAAGATGGGAGTTGTGAGAAGGTCCCAATTGCAAAGATTCTTCTGCAGGACAATTGAGACCTGTTGGTTCGCTCCAGGACAACGATTCCCAGCAGGGTTCTAAGGATGGATGGCTGGGTAGCCCACCTCGCATTCCAATTGTCTCCAAGCAACAAGACAGGTCAGATCTGCTGGATCTGGGGGAGCAACCGAAGAGCCTGAGTTGTAATGGACTCTCACGTGGATGTGACCTAATATGATTTTGTGTCTATGGAGACCTTGGAATGAATCGGTGGCCCTGGGGCCCTGAAGGGTTCTCCTAAATAGAGGCTTCACACAGCTCCATCGTGCATGTTTCCCATGTGTAGATGAGATTTGTTCTGATGGGTGAGTCAAGAAACAGCCATATGCTGTTTTTGAAATCCAGGCCTCTCAGGAGAGATGCCTGGAAAACAAAGCAATGGATCCGATAGGTGCTTAGGGGACTGTTCCTTCCTTATTACCTCTGGGGATATCAGTCTACGGGTCTGAGTGCAGGTAGGTGCTCAGATGGGCTCAGATTGCCCCTGTTTGTCCTGGGAAGGCACAACCATTGGGACGGCCTCAGGAATTTTGGAGGTTTATCCTCTTAGTAGGATTGTGGCCATTGGAATGGGCACATACAATTCCCTTGGAGAGGGCAAGCACAGTCTTCAGGTTTGGCCTCACGGGCCTGAGCCTGTAGGGTGTGTAGGCCATAGCTGTTGGGACAGTTGTCTGAAAACACAAACTCGGCTTATGTTTCAGGTCATAGGTATGGCAGGTCTTATATACAGACCATATGGAGAACACTTTGGGATATGAAGAATGGGCGATTGTGAGGCTCTTGCTCACGTTTTGTCTCTAGATATTGTGTCACTCATGGTTGTGAAATTTCCGGGTGACTTCATGGGAAATGGACGTGTCTTACTATCTTGGGGTTTGGCCCCGTCTAAGGAGTTGGGGTCATTCTGTGGGATGGAAGAAGTCCGTTTTTTTTTTTTTTGTTGTTGTTGTTTTGTTTTTCAAACCCCAGCATATGAGGGATTCCAGAGTAGAGCCCTGGGGAGGGGCGATTGGACAACCAGAAATCTGGTTTAAATTTGGGGCCTAGGGACATGTCCAGCCATTATGACATCTAATGTTCTAGCCACTGAGAGGACGTACTAGAGGACAGGACTCACGTTGAGGGTCACAATGCGTGTTTATGCCCTCGTCGCTCTCAAGAATGGGCGGGGCCTCAGGGTGAATGCTGGTTTCCCCTACACTGAACGTTGGACAACATGCCAACCACAAGGTTTCTTGCCATGGGTAAGGAAGAGTTCTGATTTCTGCATCACAGTCACCCCTGGGCAGTGATTGGAGATAAGGTCTAGGTTCTGAAGCCTGAAAACTGAGGTAGGGAAGAGATGATGACCTAAGGCCACGGCGGGTCTTATGGGCTCAGGGTGCGGTCAGCTGTCTGGGTGTTTCTCAGGAGGTCCCGGATCAGGGTGTGTCAGGCAGTGCATTACTGCCCAGGTTAGACTATATAATTTGGGTACATTCGAGTGCCGTGTAAATTTATTCTCATTTAATGTGCCCGGGCAGCTCATTGGGCAATATTTTGTTTCTCGAGGACAGGCAGAGTGCTGCAATGATGGTCCGGATTGGCAAACTTGTGGGCTTCGGGGCCAGGAGTGTGAGGACGGAAGTCTGAGAACAAAAGCTAGACTTGGGATTCAGGGCGAGGGCACGGCATGTACCTCTTGAAGATCTGAAGCAATATCTCATGCATCTGAAGTCAGAGCGAGGATCAGACGTTGGTTCAGCTTGGATTATCTGTTCATGACGGCCCCTTCATAAAGGGAGCCGAATCTCGAGGCCGTGGAGGTATTCCCACGTTGGGAGTGTTGGGATGCCCCCTCCAAGGATTCCTTCTGCGGGACAATTGAGACTTGTTGGACAGCTCCAGGACATCCCATATGGATGAGTGCAGACCAACGTTCGAGGATGGATGCCTGGGAAGCCCGCCTCACATTCCAATTGTCTCCTAGGGACAAGACAGTTTAGATCTGATGGCTCTGCGGGAGCAACCGGGGTGGCTGAGTTGAAATGGACTTTCCTGAGGATGGGTCTAATGTGTGTTTGTGTCCATGAGGGCCTTGGAATGGGGCGGTGGCACCGGGACCCTGAAGTATTCTCCTAAGCTTTTGACATAGCACCCATGCACAAGTATCCTTTTGGAGACGAGGTTTGTTCTGATGGGTGCCTCAGGAAAACCCCAATGCTGGTATTGGAATCCAGGGTTTTGAGGAGACATGCCTGTAAACCAAAGCAATGGATCCGATTTTGGCCTAGGTTCCTGTCTGGTTCAATCTTCTTCTCTGGGGACATCCTTCTAGGATATGAGTGGAGTTAGATGCTCAGCTGGTGTCAGACTGTCCTTTTTTGTCCCGGGCGACCTATACTATTGGGATGGCCTCAGGGACTTTGGAGGGTTCTTCTAACATGTACGATTTTGGACAATGGAATGGGCAGAATTCCCATGGATTGGGTAGGCACAGTCCTAATGTGTGGCTCCAGGCTCCCCACCCTGGAGGGTATGTGGCCCAGGACTTTGAGGACAGAAATCTGAAAACACAAACTCAGCTTATGTTTGGGGACGTAGGTATGGCAGGCCCAA
This sequence comes from Mustela putorius furo, assembly GCF_011764305.1. Classification (NCBI taxonomy): domain Eukaryota; kingdom Metazoa; phylum Chordata; class Mammalia; order Carnivora; family Mustelidae; genus Mustela; species Mustela putorius. Next base: position 854,866 of record NW_025422122.1, on the reverse strand, counting down.
TCTACAAACCATGAGAAGACATCTTCAGGATATGAAGATAGTGCGAGTCTGAGGCGCTTGCTTAGGCTTTTGTCTCTGGATTTGTATCAGCGATGGCCGTGGAATGTCGAGGAGGCCTCATGGGCCATGGACGAATCTTGCTCTCTGTGGATTTGGCCCGATCCCAATTGTTTTTCGTAAATCTGTTGGATGGAGGACTCCTTTCAGGGTTGTTACATCAGGTGTCCCACCAAAAGAGGAATTCCAAAGCAGAGCCCTGGGGAAGAGTGAAGGGACAACATGAATTATGGTTAAAAATTGGGGCCTAGGGGCTTGGCAAGCCCAAAATGCTGTCTGTTCATCCAGCCACTGAGAGGCCTTACCTGAGGACTGGACAAAGGCTGAGGGTCACAATGAGTGTTTGCTACCTATCTGGACCGTGAGCAATGGCGGGGCCTCAAGGGACACACTGGTTTCCACTACACTGAACGTTGGACAACAAGGAAACCACAAGTTTTCCTGCCATCCGGAAGGAGTTCTGATTTCTGCATCATTTTGAAACCTGGGCAGTGATTGGAGAGAAGCTCTAGGTTCTGAAGCCTGAAAACTGAGGTTGGGAAGGGATAAAAAACTAAGGCCATGGGGGGTCTGAAGTTCTCAGTATGTACCCAGCTGTCTGGGTGGGCCCAGGTGGTCCAGACTCAGGCTGTGTCAGAAAGGGCATTATTTCCCAGGTCATCCTATATATTTTGCGTATAGCCAAGTGCGTGCAGGTTAATCTTCATTTGGGGTTTCTAGGTAGCCCCAGAGGGCAGTGTATTTCTTCTGCAGGGCAGGTAGTGTGCTGCATTGTAGTTCTGGATTGCCAAACTGGAGGGTTTGTGAGCCAGTAGTCTGTGGACAGAAGTCTGAGGACACAAGCTAGGCTTAGGTTTCTGGGTGATGACATGGCAGGCACAATCTACAGACCTGAACCGAGATCTCGTGCATCTGAAGTCAGGGTGAGGATCAGACGATCGCTCAGGTTGGACCTTATGTCCCTGATGGCCCCTTTATGAAGGGGGGGGATCATGTGGCCATGGGGGTTCTCTCACGATGGGATTTGTGAGAAACTCCCAACTGCAAAGATTCTTATGCAGGACAATTGATACCTGTTGGTTGGCTCAGGCCAATGATTCCAAGCAGGGTTTTAAGGGTGGATGGCGGGGTAGGCCACCTCACATTCCAATTGTCTCCTAGCAACAAGACAAGTTAGATCTGCTGGATCTCGCAGAGCAACCGAATACACTCAGTTGAAATGGACTCTCCTGTGGATGGGTCCTAATGTGTTTTTGTGTCTATGGAGACCTTGTAATGGGGCAGTGGCACACAGGCCCTGAAGTATTCTCCTAACTGGAGGTTTGAGACATCTTCAAAGGATAATTTTCCCATGTGGAGAAGAGATTTGTTCTGATTGCTGCCTCATGAAATCCCCATATGCTAATATTGGAAACCAGGCCTCTGAGGACAGATACCTGTAACCGAAAGCAATGAATCTGATTCAGGCCTAGGGGCCTGTCTGATTCAATCTTCTTCTCTGGGGACATCCATCTACGTTGAGTAGAGGTAGATGCTCAGCTGGTTTCAGATGACCCTTGTTTGTCCTGGGCAGCCTACATTATTGGGATGTGCTTGGGGACTCTGGAGGTTTTTCCTAATTTGTACGATTGTGGACAATGGAATGGGCAGAATTCCCGTGGTATGGACAGGCACAGTCTTGATGTGTGGCTCCAGGCGCCCCAGCCTGAAGGGGCTGTGGGCCAGGAATGTGGGGACAGAAGTCTGAAAACACAAACTCGGCTTAGGTTTGGGAAGTAGGTATGGCAGGCCCGATTTACAGACCCTGAGGGGAACTCTTCGGGATACGACAAAAGAGCGAGTGTGAGGCGCTTGCTCAGACTTTTGTCTCTGGATTTGTTGTCAACGATGGCTGTGGAATCTCAGGGAGGCCTCATGGGCCATGGACGAGACTTCCTCTCTGTGAATTTGGTTGAATCCCAATTGTTTTGGGTCAATGTGAAGGATGGGAGGAGTCCTTTTAGTTTTGTTACCTCAGGTGTCCCACCAAAAGAGGGATTCCAAAGCAGAGCTCTGGGAGGGATGAATGGACAACCCGAACAATCCAATTGGGGTGAGGTCGAGAACCGAGCAGGTTGATCCTCATTTGGGGTTTATGGAGATCCCCATAGAGCAACGTTTTTCTTCTGGAGGGCCAGCATAGGGCTGCATTTCGGTTCCAGAATTCCAAGTCTTGAGGACATGTTTGCCAGGAGTGTGAGGAAGGAAGTCTGAAAACACAAGGTAGCACGAGGTTTGGGCCCACTGTGCAGAGGCTGAATCGAGATCTCCTGCATCTGAGGTCAGGGCGAGTATCAGATGTTGCCTCAAGCTGGAGTTTGTGTCCATGACGGCCCCTTCCTGAAGGGGGTGGGGGCGTCATGAGGCCAGGGAGGTTTCCCTACGCTGGGAGTTGTGAGCTGCTCCAAACTTCAAAGTTTCCTTCTTCAGGACAGTCGAGTACTATTGGATGGTTCCAGGATGCCCCATACAGAAAGACTCGAGAGCAGGGGCCTAAGCATGGATGCCGAGAAACGCCAACTCACATTCCCATTGCCTGGTCGAGACAAGGCACGCTCAATCTGCGGGCTCTTGGGTGAGCTACCCAGAAGGCTGAGTTTAAATGGACTTTCCTGAGGATGAGTCATAATGTGGGTTGGTGGCCATGGAGACCTTGGAATGTGGCAGTAGCTAAGGGACTCTGCAGGATTCTCCAACCCGAAGGGTTTGACACAACTCCAACAAGGAAGCTTTCCATGCGGAGATGAGAGGTGTTCTGTCTGGTGCCTCCGGATAGCCCCATATGCTGGTCTTCGAACACAGGCCTCTGAGGAGTGATACCTGGACACCAAAGCAAGAGTTCATAATAGGGCCCTGGGCCTGTCTGGTTCAATCTTCTGTCTCTGCGGATATCAGTCTGTGTGTCTGCATGGAGGTAGTAGTTGCTCAGCTGGTGTCATAATGCCCCTGTTTGTCCAGTGCGGCTTGCGGTAGTGGGATGTCCTTGGGGACCTTGAGGTTTCTACTATTTTGTAGAGCTGTGGCCAATGGAACGGGCAGTTTCTTAGGAGAGAGCAGGCACAGTTCTGTGGTGTGGCTCCAGAGACCCCAGCCTGGAGGCGGTGTGGGCCACGGCTGTGAAGACAGACATCCAAAAACCCAAACTCAGCTCAGGTTTGGGGCCGAGGTTATGGTAGGCCTGATCTACAGTCCGTGAGGGAGCTCCTCTGGATATGAAAGAAGGGTGAGAGGGAGGCAGTCGCTCAGTCTTTTGTCTCTGGATATTTTGTCCACAATGGCCGTTTAATGTAGGAGTCGCCTCATGGGTTGTAGAAGTCTCCCTCTCTGGTTGTTTGTCCAGCCCCCAAGAGTTTGGGGTCATTCTGTGGGAAGGGAATAGTCCTGTTTTCTGCTTCATGTGTCCCCCCAGTAGAGGGATTCTGGAGCATAGCAGTGGGTACTGACAACTGGAATACTCGCTCTCTGGTTAAGCCTGGGGGCCTATGGATATGACAAGCCCCATATGCAGGATCTTGGTCCAGCCACTGAGAGGCGTTACTTTAATACCGGACTCACCTACAGGTCACAATGCATGTCTGTGCCCTAGGCGGCCCTCAAGCACTGGCCCGCCTTTCTAACAATGCAGGTTTTCCCACATTGAACGTTGGACAACATGCCAACCACAAGGTTTCTGGCCATGGGGAAGGAGGAATTCTAATTTCTGCATCACGTTCACCCCTGGGCAGTGATTGGAGATAAGGTCTCGTTTCTGAAGCCTGACAACCGATGTTGGGAAGAGATGACGAACTACAGCCATAGCGGGTCCCTTGTGTCCAGATTGGAGCCAGCTGTCTAAGTGTCGTTTGGGATGTCTTGTCTCAGGCTGTGCCAGACAGGGCATTCGTATTCAGGGTAGGCTGTATAATTGCTTTACAGTCGAGTGGCATGCATTAGATAATCATTTGGGGTTTCTTATTAGCAGCATAGGGCAAAGTTTTTCTTCTGGAGGGCAGGCAGAGTGCTGCATTGTGGCTTCGGAATTCCCAAACTGGAGGGCTTGTGGGCCAGGAGAGTGAGGACGGAAGTCTGAGAACACAAGCTAGGCTTAGGTTTCGGGGAATGGACATGGCAGGCACACTCTGCAGAGCTGAATTGAGATCTCATGAGTCTGAAGTCAGGTCGAGGATCAGACTTTGGCTCAGGTTGGAGTTTCTGTCCATGTTGGCCCCTTCATGAAGGGGGGGGCATTATGAGGCCATGGGGGTTTTCCCACTATTAGAGTTGTGAGATGCTCCAAACCGCAAGGATTCCTTCTGTGGGACAATTAATATTTGTTGGATGGCTCCAGGACGTCTCCTAAGGTATTTTTCCAGAACAGGGTTCTAAGTATGGATGCCTGGGCAGACAGCCTCAATTCCAATTGTCTCCTAGCAACAAGAAACGTTTGATCTGCTGGCTTGGGGTAGCATCAGAGGGGGCTGAGTGGGAATGGACTTTCCTGAGGATGGTCTTAAATGAGTTGAAATGGACTTTCCTGAGGATGGTCTTAATGTTGGTTTGAGACCATTGAGACCTTGGTATGGTGCAGTGGCACCAGGGCCCTGAAGGATTCTCCTAACCAGAGGTGATAACAAAGCTCCAATGAGCAAGTTTTCCATGGGGAGACGAGATTTGTTCTTATTGGTGCCTCAGGAAACCACCATTTGCTGGTATTGGAAATGAGGCCTCTGAGGAGAGATGCCTGGAAACCAAAGCAATGGATCTGATTAGGGCCTAGGGCCCTGTCTGGTTCAATATTCTTCTCTGTGGACATCTTTTGTCTGAGTGGAGGTAGTTGCTCAGCTGGTTTGAGATCACACCTGTTTGTCCTGGGCGGCCTACACTATTGGGATGGCTTCGGTAACTTTGGAGGTTTTTCCTAATTTGCAAGGTTGTGGCCAATGGAGTGGAAGAATTCTCTTGAAAGGGAAGCACAGTCCTGAGGTGTGGCTCCAGGGACACAAGTGTGGAGCGTGTGTGGTCCAGGGCTATTTGGACAAAAGTCTGAAAACACAAACTCCACTTACGTTTGGGTCTGTAGGTATGGCCGGCCAGATATATAGACCGTGAGGAGAACTCTTCGGGATATGAACAAAGGGCGAAAGTGAGGTACTTGCTCATGCTTATTTTTTTCTGGATATGTGTCACCGATTGCCATGGAATGTCCGGGGGTCCTCATGGGCCATCGATGAGGCTCCCTTTTTGGGGATTTGACCCAATCCCAAGAGTTTGGGGTCATTCTGTGGGAATGGAGGAGGCCTTTCTTTTTTTTTTTTTTTTTTTTTTTTTTTTTACCTCAGGTGGACCACCAAAAGAGGGATTCCACAGCAGAGTCCTGGGGAGGGGCGACTGGACAACCAGAACTCTGGTTAACATTGGGAACCGAAGAACATGGCAAGCCCCATATGTGGGCTCTTGGTCCAGACACTGAGAGGCCTTCCTTGAGCATAGGGCTCACATTGAGTTTCACAATGTGTTTTTGTGCCCAAGGAGCCCCTCAAGTCAGGGCGTGGCCTAAGTACCATGCTGGTTTCTCCTACACTGAAAGTTGCACATATGGCAAGCACAAGTTTTCTGGCCATGGGGAAGAAGGAATTCTAATTTCTGCAACACTTTCACTCCTGGACTGTGATTGGATTTAAGGTCTAGGTTCTGAAGCCTGAAAACTGAGGTTGGGAAGAGATGAAGACCTAAGGCCATGGTGTGACTGATGTGCACAGTGTTCGGCCAGCTGTTGAGTGTGGGTTGGGAGGTGCAGGCTCAGGCTGTGGCACACAGGGAATTAGTGCCCAGCCTTACTGTATAATTGGGGTGCAGTCGAGTTTCGTGCAGGTTGGTACTCATTTGTGGTTACTGGGTAGCCCCAGAGGGCAACGTTTTTCTTCTGGAAGGAAGACACAGTGCCACATAGTGGCTCCAGAATTCCCAAAACTGGAAGGCTTGTGGGCCAGGAGTGTGAGGAAAAAATTCTGAGAACACAAGCCAGACTTAGATTTCGGGGTGAGGGGACGGCAGCAGGAACCCTCTGCAGAGATGATTCGAGATCCCGTGTACCTGAAGACAGAGCTAGGATCAGACGTTGGCTCAGGTTGGAGTTTCTGTCCATGACGGCCTCTTCATGAAGGGGAGGGTGTCACGAGGCCATGGAGGTTTTCCCACGATGGGAATTGTGAGATGCTCCAAACCGCAATGATTCCTTCCGTGGGACAGTCGAGACCTGCTGGATGGCTCCAGGACATCCCATAAGGAAGTTATCCAGAGCAGTGTTGTAAGGATGTATGCCTGGGCAGCCTGCCTCCCACTCCAGGTGTCTCATAGCGCCAAGGCAATTTCGATCTGCTGGATCTAGGGGAGTAACCGAGGCGGGTGTGTTGAAATGGGTGAGTTGAGGATGGGTCATGATGTGCATTTGTGTCCATGGAGACCTTGGAATGGGGTGCTTGATCCGGGGCCTTGAGGGATGTTCATAACCGGAGGTTTTGATGGAGCTCTAAAGAGTACGTTTCCTATGTAGAGAAGAGAATTGTTTTGATGAGTGCCTAAGGAATCTCCCATATGCTGGTATTGGAAACCAGGCCTCTGAGGAGAGATGCCTGGAAACAAAAGCAATGGATATGATTAGGGCCTAGGTGCCTGTCCGGTTCAATCTCTTTCCTGGGCATACGTGTCTATGGATCTGAGGGGAGGTAGTTGCTCGGCTTGTGTCAGATCGCCCCTGTTTGTCCTGGTCAGCCTATAATATTGGGTGTGGCCTCGGGACTTTGGAGTTTCTCCTAATCTATAGGGTTTTGGCCAATGGAATGGGCAGAAATCCCCTGGAGAGGGCAGGCACAGTTCTGAGTTTGGCTCTAGGGGCCCAACCTTGAGGGTGTGTGGGGGCCAGGCCTCCGGGGACAGAAGTCTGAAAACACAAATTCCGCTTAGGATTGGGGACATAGGTATGGCACGCACAATCTACAGACCGTGAGAACACTTCGGGATATGTAAAAGGGTGAGTTTGAGGTGCTTGCTCAGGTTTTGTCTCTGGATTTGTGTCAACAATGTGGGTCGAATGCTGGCGTGGCCTCATGGGTTGTGGACGACTTTCCTTCTCTGAGGATTTGATCCAATCCCAAGAGTTTGGATACATTCTGTGGGATGGGAGAGTCCTTTCTGTTTTTAATTTTATTTTATGTACCTCATGTGTGCCAATAAAAGAGGGATTCCAGAGCAGAGTCCTTGGTAGGGACAACTGGATAACCCCTCCTCTGTTTAAGTTTGGGGGCCTAGGGGCATGGCAAGTCCAATATGTGGGCTCTTGATTCAGACACTGAGAGGTCTTCCTTGAGGACAGGGCTCATGCTGTGGGTCACAATGCCTATTTGTGCCCAACAAGGCCCTCAAGCATGGGAAGGGCCTCATGGGCCTCGCTGGATTCTCCTACACTGAACGTTGGAGAATATGCCAACCACAAGGTTTCCGGCCATGGCGAAGGAAGAGTTGTGATTTCTGCATCACGTTCACCCCTGGACAGTGATTGGAGTTTAGGTCTAGGTTCTGAAACCCGAAAACCGAGGTTGGGAAGAGATGAAGACCTAAGGACCTGATGGGTACAATGAGCTCAGTGTGTGGCTAGCTGTTGAGCGTACGTCTGGAGGTGTGGGCTCATGCTGTGTCAGACAGGGCATTAGACAGGGTAGACTGTATATTTGGGGTGCAGTCGAGTGGCGTTCAGTTGATCCTCATTCGGGTTTCTAGGTAGCTCCATAAGGCAACGTTTTTCTTCTGGAGGGCAGGCAGAGTGCTGCATTGTGGCCCCAGTATTGCCAAACTGTAGGGCTTTTGGGCCAGGGGTGTGAGGACGATAGTCTGAGAACACAAGCTAAGCTTAGTTTTTGGGGTGAGGGCACAGAAGGCACACTCTGCAGAGCTTAATCAAGATCTCATGCACCTGAAGCCAGGGCGAATATCAGACGTTTGCTCAGGTTGGAGTTTCTGTCCATGATGGCCCCTTTATAAAGTGGAGCGTCTCAAGAGGCCATGAAGATTTTCCCACAATGGGAGTTGTGAGATGCACCAGACTGCAAAGATTCCTTCTGTGGGACACTTGAGACCTGTTGGGTGGCTCTAGGATGTCCCATATGGAACGACTCCAGGGTAGGGTTCTAAGGATGGATGCCTGGGCAGCCCGCCTCCCATTCTAGTTGTCTCCTAGCAACATGGCAGGTTTGATCTGCAGGCCCTGGGGGAGAAACCAAGGGGGATGAGTTGACATGGACTCTACCGAGGATAGATCATAATGTGGGTTTAAGTCCATGGAGACCTTGGAATGGGGCGCTTGATCCGGGGCCCTGAAAGATTCTCCTAAACAGAGGTTTTTATAGAGCTCTAAAGAGTACATTTCCTATGTGGAGACGAGATTTTTCTATGAGTGCCTCAGTAATCCCCCATATGCTGGTATTGGTAACCAGGCCTCTGAGGAGAGATGCCTGGAAACAAAAGCAATGGATCTGATTAGGGCCTAAGTGCCTGTCCAGTTCAATCTTATTCTATGGGGATATCTGTCTCTGGGTCTGAGTGGAGGTAGTTTCCTAACTTGTGAAAGATCATCCCTGTTTTTCCTGGGCAGCCAACACTATTGGGATGGCCTCGGGGAGTTTGGAGGTTTCTCCTAATCTATAGGGTTGTGGCCAATGGAAATGGCAGAATTCCCCTGGAGAAGGAAGCCATAGTCCTCAGGTGTGGCTCCAGGGGCCCCAGCTTGGATGGTGTGTGGGCCAGGACTGTGGGGACAGAAGTTTGAAAACACAAACTCAGCTTAGGTTTGGGGATGTATGTATGAAGGCTCGATCTACAGACCGTGAGAATTTTCCGGGCTATGAACAAAGGGCGAGTATGTGGCGTTTGCTCAGGCTTTTGTCTCTGGATTTTGTGCCTACGGTGGCCGTGGAATATCGGGGTGTCCTCAAGGGCCATGGACAAGTCTTTCTCTGGTGATTTGGCCTGATCCCAAGTGGTTGGGATCATTCTGTGGATGGGAAGAGTCCTTTCTGTATTTTTTTTTTTTACCTCAGGTGTCCACCAAAGAGGGATTCCAAAGCAGTGCCCTGAGTAGGGGTGACTAGACATCTCTAACTCTGGTTGAGATTGGGGGACTAGAGGCTTGGCAAGCCCCATATGTGGGCTGTTGTTCCCAGTCACTAAGAGGCTTTACATGAGGATAGGGCTCACGCTGAGGGTCACAATGTGTGTTTGTGCAAATTGTAGCCCTCAGGGATAGGTGGGGCCTCATAGTCCATGCTGCTTTCTCCTACAATGAACGTTGGACCACATGCCAACCACAAGGTTTCTTGCCATGGCAAAGGAGAAGTTCTGATTCTTGTATCACGTTCACTCCTGAGCAGTGAGTGGAGATAAGGTCTAGGTTCTGAAGGTGAAAACTGAGGTTGGGTAGCGATGATGGCCGAAAGCCATTGTGGGTTTGATATGCTCAGTGTACGGCCAGCTGTCTGGGTGTTGGACTGGAGGTCTGCCTTCAGGCTTTGTCAGACAGGGCTTTAGTGAACAGGCTAGATTGTATAATTGGGGTATGGTCGAGTGGCATGCAGGTTGTTACTCATTTGGCGTTTCTGGTTAGCCCTATAGGGCAACATTTTTCTTCTGGAGGGCAGGCAGAGTGCCGCATTGTGTCTCCAGAATTGCCAAACTGGAGGGGTGTGGCCAAGATTGTGAAGACGGAATTCTGAGAACACAAGTTAGGCTAAGGTTTCGGGGCGAGGGCACAGCAGGCACACTCTCAAGTGCTGAATCGAGATCTCATGCTTCTGAATTCAGGGCGCGGATCAGACTTTGGCTTAGGATGGAGTTTCTGTCCATGATGGCCCATTTATGAAGGTGTGGGGCATTATGAGGAAATGGAGGTTTTCTCAAAGTGGGATTGTGTGATGCTTCAAACCACAAGGATTCATTCTGCGAGACAGTCAAGACAGGTTGGTTGGATTCAAGACGTCCCATAAAGAAATTCTCCAGAGCAGGGTTCTAAGGATGGATGCCTGGGCAGCCCACCTCGCATTCCAACTGTCTCCTAGTGACAAGGCAGGTTTGATCTGCTGGCTCTGGGTGAGCAGCCGAGAGGGCTGATTTGAAATGGACTCTCCTGAGGATGGATCATAATGTAAGTTTGTGTCCTTGGAAACCTTGGAATTGGGCCATGGTGCCAGCGCCCTGAAGGATCCTCCTAACCTGAGGTATTGACACAGCTCCAAAGAGCAAGTTTCTCATGTGGAGATGAGATCTGTTCTGATTGTTTCCTTAGGAAACCCCCATATTCTGATTTTGGAAACCAGGCCTCTGAGGAGAGATACATAGAAACCAAAGCAATGGATCAGAAGTTGGCTCAGGTTGGAGTTTCCGTCCATGATGGCCCCTTTATAAAGGGGAGCATCTCATGAGGCCATGTAGGGTTTCCCACTATAGGAGTTGTGAGATGCTCCAATCTGCAAGGATTCCTTCTGCAGGACAGTCAAGACCTGTTGGAAGGCTCCCAGGACATCCCATATGGAACGGCGCCAGAGCAGGATTCCAACGATGGATGCCTAGAGAGTCTGCTTTGCATTCCAGTTGTCTCCTAGCGACAAGGCAGGTTTGATATTCTGTCTCTGGGGGGGTAGTAATCAACGGGGCTGAGTTGAAATGTACTCTCCTGCCGAATGGTCATAATGCGGGTTTGTGTCCATGGAGACCTTGGAATAGGGCGGTGGCTCCGGTTACCTGAAGGTTTCTCCTAACTGGAGGTTTTTACAGAGCTCCAAAGGATAAGTTTCCCATGTGGAGACAAGATTTGTTCTGATTGGTATCTCTGGAATCCCCCATATGCTGGTATTGGAAAACAGGCCTCTGAAGAGAGATGCTTAGAAACAAAAGAAATGGAACCAATTACGTTCTAGGGGCCTGTCCAGTTTAATACCTTTCTCTTGGGATATCTGTCTACGGGTGAGTTGAGGTCGTTGCTCAGCTTGTGACAGATCACCCCTCTTTGTACTGGGCGGCCTAGACTATTGGAATGGCCTCTGGGACTTTGGAGGTTTCTCCTAATCTGTAGGGTTGTGGCCAATGGAATGGGAAGAATTTCCTTGGAGAGGGCAGGCAAAGTCCTGAGGGGTGGCTCCAGGGGCCTCAGCCAGGAGGGTGTGTGGGACAGGGATGTCAGGATAGAAGTCTAAAAACACGGTTTGGGGACGTAGGTATAGCAGGCCCGATCTACAGACTATAAGGAGAATTTTTTGGGCTATGACCTAAGGGTGAGGCTTATGTCTCTGGATTTTGTGTCAATGGTGGCCGTGGAATGTAGGGCTAGCCTCATGGGCCATGGAGGAGTCTTTCTCTCTGATCCCAAGTGATTGAGGACATTTTGTGGGTGGGAGGAATCCTTTCTGTGTTTACTTACCTCAAATGTCCCACCAAAGAGGGATTCCAGAGCAGACCCCTGAGTAGGGGTGACTAGATGTCTCTACCTCTGGTTAAGATTGGGTGACTTGGGGCATGGCAGGCCCCATATGTGGGCTCATGGTCCAGCCACTGAGAGGCTTTCCTTGAGGACAGGGTTCAAACTGAGGGTCCCAATGTGTGTTTGTGCCCACCGCAGCTCTTAAGCATGGGCAGGGCCTCGGGGACCCTACATTACCCTCAGGGGCCCTACTACTACTCCTGTAGGCCCCACAGGGGTCCTACACTGAACTTTGGATAAGATGCCAACCACAAGATTCTGGCGAGAGGGAAGGAGGAGTTATGATTTCTGCATGACGTTCACCCACGGGAAATGAGTAGAGATAAGGTCTAGGTTTCTGTAGCCTGAAAACCAGGTTGGAAAGAGATGGCAACCTAAGGCCATGGCGGTTCAGATGTTCTCAGTGTACGGCAAGCTGTCTGGGTGTCGGTTGGGAATTCAGGCCTCAGGTTGTGTCAGACAGGGCATTAGTGCACAGGCTAGACTATATAATTGGTGTACAGTTGAGTGGCATGCAGGTTTATCCTCATTTGAGGTTTCTGGGTAGACCCATAGGGCAACGTTTTTCTTCTAGAGGGCAGGCAGAGTGCAGCACTGTGTCATCGGAAATACCAAAATGGAGGGCGTGTGGTCCAGGAGAGTGAGGACGGAAGTGTGAGAACACTAGCTATGCATAGGGTTTGGGGTGAGGGCACAGCAGGTGAACTCTGAAGAGCTTAATCATTATCTCGTACATCTGAAGTCTAGGCGAAGATCATCCGTTGGCTCAGGTTGGAGTTTCTTTCCATGATCCGCATTCATGAAGATTGGGGGCATCATGTGTCCTTGGAAGCTTTCCATGATATGAGTTGTGAGGTGGTCCATAAACAAGGAATCCTGTGGGACAGTCTACACCTGTTGGATGGCTCAAGGATGTCCCATAAGGAACGACGCAAGAGCAGGGTTCTAAGGGTTCTAAGGATCTCTAAGGAGAGATGCCTGGAAACCAAAGCAATAGATCCGATAGGTGCCTATGGGCCTGTTCGTACCTTTTGACCTCTGGGGACATCAGTCTACGAGTCTGAGTGGCGGTAGGTGCTCAGATGGGCCCAGATTGCCCCTGTTTGTCCTGGGAAGCCACAAATATTGGGATGGCCTCAGGGACTTTGGAGTTTTATCCTATTAGTAGGGTTGTGGCCATTGGAATGGGCACATACAATTCCCTTGGAGAGGGCAAGCCCAGTCTTCATGTTTGGCTCCAGGGGCCTGAGCCTGTAGGGTGTGTAGGCCTGAAAACCGAGGTTGAGAAGAGATGACGAACTAAGGCCATGACGTGTCCGATGTTCTATGTGGGCGGCCAAGTGTTTGGGTGGGACCTGGAGGTCCAGGCTCAGGGTGTGCCACAAAGGGCTTTAGTGCCCAGGTCAGCCTATATATTGGTGGTACAACCGAATGACGTGCAGGTTGATGCTCATTTGGTTTTCTGGGTAGCCCCAGAAGGCAATGTTTTTCTTCTGGAGGGCAGGCAGAGTGCTGCATTGTAGTTCTGGTTTGCCAAACTGGAGAGCTTGTGGGCCAGTAGTCTGAGGACGGAAGTCTGAGAACCCAAGCTAGGCCTAGGTTTCTGGGTGAGGATATGGCAGGCACAATCTACAGACCTGAATCGAGATCTTGTGCATCTGACGTCAGGGCGAGGATCAAACGATCACTCAGGTTGGACATTCTGTCCCTGATGGCCCCTTCTTGAAGGGGGGGGGGGTGAATCACGAGGCCCTGGGCGTTTTCCCACGATGGGAGTTGTGAGAAGTTCCCAACTGCAAAGATTATTCTGCAGGACAATTGAGACCTGTTGGTTGGCTCCAGGACAATGACACCGAGCAGGGTTCTAAGGATTGATGACTGGGTAGCACACCTCGTATTCCAATTGTCTCCAAGCAACAAGACAGGTAAGATCTGCTGGATCTGGGGGAGCAACCGAGGAGGCTGAGTTGAAATGGACTCTCCCGTGGATGTGTCCTAATATGATTTTGTGTATATTGAGACCTTGGAATAAAGCGGTGGCACTGGGGCCCTGAAGGGTTCTCCTAAAGAGAGGCTTTCACACAGCTCCATCGTGCAAGTTTCCCATGTGTAGATGAGATTTGTTCTGATGGGTGAGTCAAGAAACAGGCATATGCTGTTATTGAAATCCAGGCCTCTGAGGAGAGATGCCTGGAAGCAAAACCAATGGATCCGGTAGGTGCCTATGTGCCTCTTCGTTCCTTTTTACCTCTGGGGACATCAGTCTACGGGTCTGAGTGCAGGTAGGTGCTCAGATGGGCCCAGATTGCCCCTGTTTGTCCTGGGAAGCCACAAATATTGGGATGCCCTCAGGGACTTTAGAGGTTTATCCTATTAGTAGGGTTGTGGCCATTCGAATGGGCACATACAATTCCCTTGGAGAGGGCAAGCACAGTCGTCAGGTTTGGCGACAGGGGCCTGAGACTGTAGGATATGTAGGCCACGGCTTTTGGACAGTTGTCTGAAAACACAAACTCGGCTTATGTTTCGGGTCAAAGGTATGGCAGGACTGATCTACAGACCATGAGGAGAACTCTTTGGGATATGAAAAAAGGGCGAGTGTGAGGCTCTTGCTCAAGTTTTTGTCTCTGGATATCGTGTCACTCATGGTCGTGAAATTTCCGGGTGACTTCATGGGAAATGGACGAGTCTTACTCTCTGGGGGTTTGGCCACGTCCAAAGAGTTTGGGGTCATTCTGTGGGAAGGAGCAAGTCCGTTGCTCTGTTGATGTTGATTTATTTTCTTTTGATTTTCAAACTCAGGTGTCAAACCAAATGTGGGATTACAGAGTAGAGCCCTGGGGAGGGGCGACTGGATAACCAGAAATCTGGTTAAAAATTGGGGCCTTGGGATATGTCAAGCCCATTATGACATCTAATGGTCCAGCCACTGAGAGGACGTACTAGAGCAGAGTACTCACGCTGAGGGTCACAATGCGTGTTTATGCCCTCGTCGCACACAAGAATGGGCGGGGCCTCAGGGTGAATGCTGGTTTCTCCTACACTGAACGTTGGACAACATGGCAACCACAAGGTTTGTTGCCATGGGTAAGGAAGAGTTCTGATTTCTGCATCACAGTCACCCCTGGGCAGTGACTGGAAATACGGTCTAGGTTCTGAAGCCTGAATACTGAGGTAGGGAAGAGATGATGACCTAAGGCCATGGCGGGTCTGATGTGCTCAGTGTGCGGTCAGCTGTCTGGGTGTTGGTCACGAGGTCCGGGCTCAGGTTGTCAGACAGTGCATTAGTGCCCAGGTTAGACTATATATTTTGGGTGCATTCGAGTGTCGTGTACGTTCTTATTGAAGAACACTTCAGGATATGAAGAATGATCGAAGCTGAGGCGCGTGCTCAGGCTTTTGTCTCTGGATTTTGTATCAGCGATGGACGTGGAATGTTGGGGAGGCCTCATGGGCCATGGACGAATCTTGCTCTCTGTGGATTTGGCCTGATCCCAATTGTTTTTCGTCAATCTGTGGGATGGGAGGACTCCTTTCAGGTTTGTTACCTCAGGTGTCCCACCAAAAGAGGAATTCCAAAGCAGAGCCCTGGGGAAGAGTGAAGGGACAACCTGAACTATGGTTAAAAATTGGGGCCTAGGGCATGGCAAGCCCAATATGCTGTCTCTCCATCCAGCCACTGAGAGGCCTTACGTGAGGACTGGGCTCAGGCTGAGGGACACAATGTGTGTTTCTGACCAAGGTGGCCCACAAGCATTTTCGTTGCCTCATGTGCCACACTGATTTCAACTACAGAGAAACTTGGACAACATGCCAACCACAAGGTTTCTTGCAATGGGGAAAGAGTTCGGATTTCTGCATCATTTTCAAACCCGGGCCATGATTGGAGATAAGGTCTAGGTTCTGAAGCCTGAAAACCGAGGTTGAGAAGAGATGACGACCTAAGGCCATGACGGCTCCGATGTGCTCAGTGTGCGACCAGCTGTCTGGGTGGGGCCAGGAGGACCAGGCTCAGCTGTGTCAGAAAGGGCATTAGTGCCCAGGTCAGCCTATATATTTGGGGTACAGCCGAATTCCGTGCAGGTTGATCCTCATTGGGGGTGTCTGGGTAAGCCCAGTGGGCAATGTTTTACTTCTAGAGGGCAGGCAGAGTGCTGCATTGTAGTCTGGATTGCCAAACTGGAGGGCTTGTGGGCCAGTAGTCTGAGGATGGAAGTCTGAGAACCCAAGCTAGGCCTAGGATTCTGGTTGAGGATATGGCAGGCACAATCTACAGACCTGAATCGATGTCTCGTGCATCTGAAGTCAGGGCGAGGATCAGACGATCACTCAGGTTGGACATTCTGTCCCTGATGGCCCCTTCTTGAAGGGGGGGGTGGATCATGAGGCCATGGGGGTTTTCCCACGATGGGAGTTGTGAGAAGATCCCAACTGCAAAGATTCTTCTGCAGGACAATTGAGACCTGTTGGTTGGCTCCAGGACAACGATTCCAAGCAGGGTTCTAAGGATGGATGGCTGGGTAGCCCACCTCGCATTCCAATTGTCTCCAATCAACAAGACAGTTAGATCCGCTGGATCTGGGGGAGCAACCGAGGAGGCTGAGTTGAAATGGACTCTCATGTGGATGTGTCCTAATATGATTTTGTGTCTATGGAGACCTTGGAATGAAGCGGTGGCACTGGGGCCCTGAAGGGTTCTCCTAAAGAGAGGCTTTCACACAGCTCCATCGTGTAAGTTTCCCATGTGTAGATGAGATTTGTTTCGATGGGTGAGTCAAGAAACAGCCATATTCTGTTATTGAAATCCAGGCCTCTGTGGAGAGATGCCTGGAAAACAAATCAATGGATCCGATAGGTGCAGAGGAGCTTGTTCCTTCCTTTTTACCTCTGGGGACATCAGTCTACGGTTCTGAGTGCAGGTAGGTGCTCAGATGGGCCCAGATTGCCCCTGTTTGTCCTGGAAAGCCACAAATATTGGGATGGCCTCAGGGACTTTAGAGGTTTATCCTATTAGTAGGGTTGTGGCCATTCGAATGGGCACATACAATTCCCTTGGAGAGGGCAAGCACAGTCGTCAGGTTTGGCGACAGGGGCCTGAGACTGTAGGATATGTAGGCCATGGCTTTTGGACAGTTGTCTGAAAACACAAACTCGGCTTATGTTTCGGGTCAAAGGTATGGCAGGACTGATCTACAGACCATGAGGAGAACTCTTTGGGATATGAAAAAAGGGCGAGTGTGAGGCTCTTGCTCAAGTTTTTGTCTCTGGAGATCGTGTCACTCATGGTCGTGAAATTTCCGGGTGACTTCATGGGAAATGGACGAGTCTTACTCTCTGGGGGTTTGGCCCCGTCCAAAGAGTTTGGGGTCATTCTGTGGGATGGAGCAAGTCCGTTGCTCTGTTGATGTTGATTTATTTTCTTTTGATTTTCAAACTCAGGTGTCAAACCAAATGTGGGATTACAGAGTAGAGCCCTGGGGAGGGGCGACTGGATAACCAGAAATCTGGTTAAAAATTGGGGCCTTGGGATATGTCAAGCCCATTATGACATCTAATGGTCCAGCCACTGAGAGGACGTACTAGAGAGCAGAGTACTCACGCTGAGGGTCACAATGCGTGTTTATGCCCTCGTCGCACACAAGAATGGGCGGGGGGCCTCAGGGTGAATGCTGGTTTCTCCTACACTGAACGTTGGACAACATGGCAACCACAAGGTTTGTTGCCATGGGTAAGGAAGAGTTCTGATTTCTGCATCACAGTCACCCCTGGGCAGTGACTGGAAATACGGTCTAGGTTCTGAAGCCTGAATACTGAGGTAGGGAAGAGATGATGACCTAAGGCCATGGCGGGTCTGATGTGCTCAGTGTGCGGTCAGCTGTCTGGGTGTTGGTCACGAGGTCCGGGCTCAGGTTGTCAGACAGTGCATTAGTGCCCAGGTTAGACTATATATTTTGGGTGCATTCGAGTGTCGTGTACGTTCTTATTGAAGAACACTTCAGGATATGAAGAATGATCGAAGCTGAGGCGCGTGCTCAGGCTTTTGTCTCTGGATTTTGTATCAGCGATGGACGTGGAATGTTGGGGAGGCCTCATGGGCCATGGACGAATCTTGCTCTCTGTGGATTTGGCCTGATCCCAATTGTTTTTTTCAATCAATCTGTGGGATGGGAGGACTCCTTTCAGGTTTGTTACCTCAGGTGTCCCACCAAAAGAGGAATTCCAAAGCAGAGCCCTGGGGAAGAGTGAAGGGACAACCTGAACTATGGTTAAAAATTGGGGCCTAGGGCATGGCAAGCCCAATATGCTGTCTCTCCATCCAGCCACTGAGAGGCCTTACGTGAGGACTGGGCTCAGGCTGAGGGTCACAATGTGTGTTTGTGACCAAGGTGGCCCGCAAGCATGGGCGTTGCCTCATGTGCCACACTGATTTCAACTACAGAGAAACTTGGACAACATGCCAACCACAAGGTTTCTTGCAATGGGGAAAGAGTTCGGATTTCTGCATCATTTTCAAACCCGGGCCATGATTGGAGATAAGGTCTAGGTTCTGAAGCCTGAAAACCGAGGTTGAGAAGAGATGACGACCTAAGGCCATGACGGCTCCGATGTGCTCAGTGTGCGACCAGCTGTCTGGGTGGGGCCAGGAGGACCAGGCTCAGCTGTCAGAAAGGGCATTAGTGCCCAGGTCAGCCTATATATTTGGGGTACAGCCGAATTCCGTGCAGTTTGATCCTCATTGGGGGTGTCTGGGTAAGCCCAGTGGGCAATGTTTTACTTCTAGAGGGCAGGCAGAGTGCTGCATTGTAGTCTGGATTGCCAAACTGGAGGGCTTGTGGGCCAGTAGTCTGAGGATGGAAGTCTGAGAACCCAAGCTAGGCCTAGGATTCTGGTTGAGGATATGGCAGGCACAATCTACAGACCAGAATCGATGTCTCGTGCATCTGAAGTCAGGGCGAGGATCAGACGATCGCTCTCCTGGGGCATTCTGTCCCTGATGGCCCCTTCATGAAGGGGGGGTGGATCATGAGGCCAGGGGGGTTTTCCCACGATGGGAGTTGTGAGAAGCTCCCAACTGCAGAGATTCTTCTGCAGGACAATTGAGACCTGTTGGTTGACTCCAGGACAACGATTCCGAGCAGGGTTCTACGGATGGATGGCTGGGTAGCCCACCTCGCATTCCAATTGTCTCCAATCAACAAGACAGTTAGATCCGCTGGATCTGGGGGAACAACCGAGGAGGCTGAGTTGAAATGGACTCTCACGTGGATGTGTCCTAATATTATTTTGTGTCTATGGATACCTTGGAATGAAGCGGTGGCACTGGGGCCCTGAAGGGTTCTCTTAAAGAGAGGCTTTCACACAGCTCCATCGTGCAAGTTTCCCATGTGTAGATGGCCTCAGGGACTTTGGAGGTTTATCCTCTTCGTAGGGTTGTGGCCATTGGAATGGGCACATACAATTCCCTTGGAGAGGGCAAGCACAGTCGTCAGGTTTGGCTCCAGGGCCCTGAGCCTGTAGGGTGTTTAGGCCACGGCTATTTGGACAGTTGTCTGGAAACACAAACTAGGCTTATGTTTCCGGTCATAGGTATGGCAGGACGGATCTACAGACGATGAGAGGAACTCCTCGGGATATGAAAAAATGGCGAGTGTGAGGCTCTTGCTCATGTTTTTCTCTCTGGACATCGTGTCACTCATGGTCTTGAAATTTCCGGGTGACTTCATGGGAAAAGGACGAGTCTTACTCTCTGGGGGTTTGGCCTCGTCCATAGAGTTTGGGGCCATTCTGTGGGATAGAAGAAATCCGTTGTTCTGTTTTGTTTTTTTTTTTCAACCTCAGGTGTCCCACCGAATGAGGGATTCCAGAGTAGAGCCCTGGAGAGGGGCGACTGGACAACCAGAAATCTGGTTAAAAATTCGGGCCTAGGGACATGTCAAGCCCATTATGACATCAAATGGTCCAGCCACTGAGAGGACGTACTAGACGTCAGGACTCACGCTGAGGGTCACAATGCGTGTTTATGCCCTCGTCGCACACAAGAATGGGCGGGGCCTCAGGGTGAATGCTGGTTTCTCCTACACTGAACGTTGGACAACATGCCAACCACAAGGTTTCTTGCCATGGGTAAGGAAGAGTTCTGATTTCTTCATCACAGTCACCCCTGGGCAGTGATTGGAGATAAGGTCTAGGTTCTGAAGCTTGAAAACCGAAGTTGAGAAGAGATGACGACCTAAGGCCATGGCGGATCCGATGTGCTCAGTGTGCGGCCAGCTGTCTGGGTGGGACCAAGAAGTCCAGGCTCAGCCTTGTCAGAATGGGCATTAGTGCCCAAGTCACCCTATATATTTGGGGTGCAGCAGGTTGATCCTCATTGGGGGTTTCTGGGTAGCCCCAGAGGGCAATGTTTTTCTTCTGGACGGTAGGCAGAGTGCTGCATTGCATTTCTATATTGCCAAACTGGAGGGCTTCTGGGCCAGTAGTCTGAGGACGGAAGTCTGAGAACCCAAGCTAGGCCTAGGTTTCTGGGTGAGGAAAATGATGCAGAAATCCGAACTCTTTCCTCATGGCAAGTAACCTTGCGGTTGGAATGTTGTCCAAGTTTCAGTGTAGATGAAACCAGTGTGGCAGATGAGGCCCAGCCCATTCTTGCGGGCCACATTGGTCACAAACACACATTGTGACCCCCAGCCTGAGCCCAATCCTCAGGTAAGGCCTCTCAGTGGCTGGATGGAGAGACAGCATATTGGGCTTGCCATGCCCCTAGGCCCCAATTTTTAATCATAGTTCGGGTTGTCCCTTCAATCTTCCCCAGGGCTCTCATTTGGAATTCCTCTTTTGGTCGGACACCTGAGGTAACAAACCTAAAAGGAGTCCTCCCATCCCACAGATTGACGAAAAACAATTGGGATCGTGCCAAATCCACAGAGAGCAAGATTCGTCCATGGCCCATGAGGCCTCCGCACATTCCACGGCCATCGCTGATACAAAATCCAGATGCAAAAGCCTGAGCACGTGCCTCAGACTCGCTCATTCTTCATATCCTGAAGAGTTCTTAAGATAAGGACCTATACGTCACTCGAAGGCACCCAAAATATATAGTCTAACATGGGCACTAAGGCACTGTCTGACAACCTGAGCCCGGACCTCGTGACCAACACCCAGACAGCTGACCGCACACTGAGCACATCAGACCCGCCATGGCCTTAGGTCATCATCTCTTACCTACCTCAGTTTTCAGTCTTCAAAACCTAGACCTTATCTCCAATCACTGCCCAGGGGTGACTATGATGCAGAAATCAGAACCCTTCCTTACCCAGGGAAGAAACCATGTGGTTGGCATGTTGTCCAACTTTCAGAGTAGGAGAAACCAGCATTCACCCTGACGCCCGGCCCATTCTTGAGTGCGACGAGGGCATAAACACGCATTGTGACCCTCAGTGTGAGTCCTGTCCTCTAGTACGTCCTCTCAGTGACTGGACCATTAGATGTCATAATGGGCTTGACATGTTCCTAGGCCCCATTTTTAACCAGATTTCTTGTTGTCCAGTCGCCCCTCCCAGGGCTCTACTCTGGAAT
Organism: Mustela putorius furo; assembly: GCF_011764305.1. Classification (NCBI taxonomy): domain Eukaryota; kingdom Metazoa; phylum Chordata; class Mammalia; order Carnivora; family Mustelidae; genus Mustela; species Mustela putorius. Next base: position 833,691 of record NW_025422122.1, on the reverse strand, counting down.
CCCTCATTTGCTGGGACACCTGAGGTTGAAAAACAAAACAAAACAAATCAATAACAACAGAACAACGGACTTCTTCCATCCCACAGAATGACCCCAAACTCTTTGGACGGGGCCAAACCCCCAGAGAGTAAGACTCGTCCATTTCCCATGAAATCACCCGGAAGTTTACGACCCTGAGTGACACGATAACCAGAGATAAAAACTTGAGCAAGAGCCTCACACTCGCCCTATTTTCATATCACGAAGAGTTCTCCTCATGGTCTGTAGATCAGACCTGCCATACCTATGACCCGAAACATAAGCCGAGTTTGTGTTTTCAAACAACTATCCAAACAGAACTGGCCTACACACCCTACAGGCTCAGGCCCCTGGAGCCAAACCTGACGACTGTGCTTGCCCTCTCCAAGGGAATTGTGTGTGCCCATTCCAATGGCCACAACCCAACTAAGAGGATAAACCTCCAAAGTCCCTGAGGCCATCCCAATATTTGTGGCTTCCCAGGACAAACAGGGGCAATCTGGGCCCATCTGAGCACCTTCCGGCACTCAGACCCGTAGACTGATGTCCCCAGAGGTGAAAAGGAACGAACAGGTCCCTAGGCACATATCCGATCCATTGCTTTGGTTTCCAGGCATCTCTCCTCAGAGGAATGGATTTCAATAACAGCATATGGCTGTTTCTTGACTCACCCATCAGAACAAATCTCATCTACACATGGGAAACTTGCACGATGGAGCTGTGTGAAAGCCTCTCTTTAGGAGAACCCTTCTGGGCCCCAGTGCCTCCGCTTCATTCCAAGGTCTCCATAGAGACAAAATCATATTAGGACACATCCACGGGAGAGTCCAATTCAACTCAGCCTCCTCGGTTGCTCCCCCAGATCCAGCAGATCTAACCTGTCTTGTTGCTTGCAGACAATTGGAATGCGAGATGGGCTACCCAGCCATCCATCCTTAGAAGCCTGCTCGGAATCGTTGTCCTGGAGCCAACCAACAGGTCTCAATTGTCCTGCAGAAGAATCTTTGCAGTTGGGAGCTTCTCAGAACTCCCATCGTGGGAAAACCCGCATGGCCTCGTGATCCACGCCCCCCCCCCTTCAAGAAGGGGCCATCAGGGACAGAATGTACAACCTGAGCGATCGTCTGATCCTCGCCCTGACTTCAGATGCACGAGATCTAGATTCAGGTCTCACCCAGAAACCTAGGCCTAGCTTGGGTTCTCAGACTTCCGTCCTCAGACTACTGGCCCACAAGCCCTCCAGTTTGGCAATCCAGAACTACAGTGCAGCACTCTCCCTGCCCTCCAGAAGAAAAACTTTGCCCTCTGGGGCTACCCAGTAACCCCAAATGAGGATCAACCTGCACGCCATTCGGCTGTACTCCAAATATATAGGCTGACTTGGGCACTAATGTCCTTTCTGACACAGCCTGAGTCTGGACTTCCTGGCCCCACCCAGACAGCTGGCCGCACACTGAGCACATCGGACCCGCCATGGCCTTAGATCGTCATCTCTTCTCAATCTCGGTTTACTGGCTTCAGAACCTAGACCTTATCTCCAATCACGGCCCGGGTTTGAAAATCATGCAGAAATCAGAACTCTTTCCCCATGGCAAGAAACCTTGTGGTTGGCATGTTGTCCAAGGTTCAGTTAACTTGAAACCAGTGTGAATATGAGGCCCCGCCCATGCTTGCGGGCCACATTGATCACAAACACACATTGTGACCCTCAGCCTGAGCCCAGTCGTGAGGTAAGGCCTCTCGGTGGCTGGATGGAGAGACAGCATATTGGGCTTCCCATGCCCCTAGGCCCTATTTTTTAACCATAGTTCGGGTTGTCCCTTCACTCTTCCCCTGATGGAGCTGTGTGAATGCCCCTCTTTAAGAGAACCCTTCAGGTACCCAGTGCCACCGCTTCATTCCAAGGTCTCCATAGACACAAAATCATATTAGGACACATCCACGGGCGAGTCCATTTCAAATCAGCCTCCTCGGTTACTCCCCCAGATCCAGCAGATCTAACCTGTCTTGCTGCTTGGAGACAATTGGAATGGGAGTTGGGCTACCCAGCCATTCATCCTTAGAACCCTGCTCGGAATCGTTGTCCTGGAGCCAACCAATAGGTCTCAATTGTCCTGCAGAAGAATCTTTGCAGTTGGGGCTTCTCAAAACTCCCATCGTGGAAAAACCCCCATGGTCTCGTGATCCACACCCCCTTCAAGAAGGGGCATGTGGGACAGAAGTCCAACCTGAGCGATCGACTGATCCTCGCCTTGACTTCAGACGCACGAGATCTCGATTCAGGTCTGTAGATTGTGCCTGCCATATCCTCACTCAGAAACCTTGGCCTAGCTTGGGTTCTCAGACTTCCGTCCTCAGACTACTGGCCCAGAAGCTCTCCAGTTTGGCAATATAGAAATGCAATGCAGCACTCTGCCTACCGTCCAGAAGAAAAACATGGCCCTCTGGGGCTACCCAGAAACCCCCAATGAGGATCAACCAGCTGCACCCCAAATATATAGGCTGACTTGGGCACTAATGCCCATTCTGACAAGGCTGAGCCTGGACTTCCTGGTCCCACCCAGACAGCTGGCCGCACACTGAGCACATCGGATCTGCCACGGCCTTAGGTCATCATCTATTCTCAACTTCGTTTTTCAGGCTTCAGAACCTAGACCTTATCTCCAATCATTGCCCAGGGGTGACTGTGATGAAGAAATCAGAACTCTTCCTTACCCATGGCAAGAAACCTTGTGGTTGGCATGTTGTCCAACGTTCAGTGTAGGAGAAACCAGCATTCACCCTAGGGCCCCGCCCATTCCTGTGTGCGACGAGGGCATAAACACGCATTGTGACCCTCAGCGTGAGTCCTGTCATCTAGTACGTCCTCTCAGTGGCTGGACCATTAGATGTCATAATGGGCTTGCCATGTCCCTAGGCCCGAATTTTTAACCAGATTTCTGGTTGTCCAGTCGCCCCTCCCCAGGGCTCTACTCTGGAATCCCTCATTTGGTGGGAAACCTGAGGTTGAAAAACAAAACAACACAGAACAACGGATTTCTTCCATCCCACAGAATGACCCCAAACTCTTTGGAGGAGGCCAAACCCCCAGAGAGTAAGACTCGTCCTTTTCCCTGAAGTCACCCGGAAATTTCAAGACTATGAGTGACACGATGTCCAGAGAGAAAAACATGAGCAAGAGCATCACACTCGCCCTTTTTTATATCCCGAGGATTTCCTCACATCGTCTGTAGATCCGTCCTGCCATAAGTATGACCCTAAACATAAGCTTAGTTTGTGTTTTCAGACAACTGTCCAAACAGCCCTGGCCTACACAACCTACATGCTCTGGCCCCTGGAGCCAAACCTGACGACTGTGCTTGCCCTCTCCAAGGGAATTGTGTGTGCCCATTCCAATGGCCACAACCCTACTAAGAGGATAAACCTCCAAAGTCTCTGAGGCCATCCCAATATTTGTGGCTTCCCAGGACACACAGGGGCAATCTGGGCCGATCTGAGCACCTACCTGCACTCAGACCCGTAGACTGATGTCCCCAGAAGTAAAAAGGAAGGAACAAGCTCCTCTGCACCTATCGGATCCATTGATTTGTTTTCCACGCATCTCTCCACAGAGGCCTGGATTTCAATAACAGCATATGGCTGTTTCTTGACTCACCCATCGAAACAAATCTCATCTACACATGGGAAACTTGCACGATGGAGCTGTGTGAAAGCCTCTCTTTAGGAGAACCCTTCAGGGCCCCAGTGCCACCGCTTCATTCCAAGGTCTCCATAGACACAAAATCATATTAGGACACATCCACGGGAGAGTCCATTTCAACTCAGCCTCCTCCGTTGCTCCCCCAGATCCAGCAGATCTAACCTGTCTTGTTGATAGGAGACAATTGGAATGCGAGGTGGGCTACCCAGCCATCCATCCTTAGAACCCTGCTCAGAATCGTTGTCCTGGAGCCAACCAACAGGTCTCAATTGTCCTGCAGAAGAATCTTTGCATTTGGGAGCTTCTCACAACTCCCATCGTGGGAAAACCCCCATGGACTCGTGATCCACCCCCCCCTTCAGAAGGGGCCATCAGGGACAGAATGTCCAACCTGAGCGATCGTCTGATCCTCGCCCTGACTTCAGATGCACGAGACATCGATTCAGGTCTGTAGATTGTGCCTGCCATATCCTCAAGCAGAATCCTAGGCCTAGCTTGGGTTCTCAGACTTCCATCCTCAGACTACTGGCCCAAAAGCCCTCCAGTTTGGCAATCCAGACTACAATGCAGCACTCTGCCTGCCCTCCAGAAGTAAAACATTGCCCACTGGGCTTACCCAGACACCCCCAATGAGGATCAACCTGCACGGAATTCGGCTGTACCCCAAATATATAGGCTGACCTGGGCAATAATGTCCTTTCTGACACAGATGAGCCTGGTCCTCCTGGCCCCTCCCAGACAGCTGGTCGCACACTGAGCACATCGGACCCGTCATGGCCTTAGGTCGTCATCAAACACACCTTGTGACCCTCAGCCTGAGCCCAGTCCTCAGGTAAGGCCTCTCAGTGGCTGGATGGAGAGACAGCATATTGGGCTTGCCATGCCCTTAGGCCCCAATATTTAACCATAGTTCGGGTTGTCCCTACACTCTTCCCCAGGACTCTGCTTTGGAATTCCTCTTTTGGTGGGACACCTGAGGTAACAAACCTGAAAGGAGTCCTCCCATCCCACAGATTGATGAAAAACAAATGGGATCGGGCCAAATCCACAGAGAGCAAGATTCGTACATGGCCCAATGAGGCCTCCCCAACATTCCACGTCCATCGCTGATACAAAATCCAGAGACAAATGCCTGAGCACGAGCCTCAGACTCGCTCATTCATCATATCCTGAAGAGTTCGTCAGAAAAGAACCTACACGGAACTCGAAGGCACCCAATATATATACTCTAACCTGGGCACTGATGCACTGTCTGACAACCTGAGCCCGGACCTCGTGACCAACACCCAGACAGCTGACCGCACACTGAGCACATCAGACCCGCCATGGCCATAGGTCATCATCTCTTCCCTACCTTAGTTTTCAGGCTTCATAACCTAGACCTTATTTCTAATCACTACCCAGGGATTACTGTGATGCAAAAATCAGAACTCTTCCTTACCCATGGCTAGAAACCTTGTGGTTGGCATGTTGTCCATCGTTCAGTGTAGGAGAAAGCAGCATTCACCCTGAGGCCCCGCTATTCTTGTGTGCGACGAAGGCATAAACACGCATTGTGACCCTCAGCGTGAGTACTCTTCTCTAGTATGTCCTCTCAGTGGCTGGACCATTAGATGTCATAATGGGCTTGACATGTCCCTAGGCCCCAATTTTTAACCAGATTTCTGGTTGTCCAGTCGCCCCTCCCAGGGCTCTACTCTGTATTCCCTCATTTGGATTGACACCTGAGTTTGAAAATCAAAACAAAACCACAATAGAACAACGGACTTCTTCCATCCCACAGAATGACCCCAAACTCTTTGGACGGGGCCAAACCCCCAGAGAGTAAGACTCGTCCATTTCCCATGAAATCACCCGGAAATTTCACGACCATGAGTGACACGATATCCAGAGACAAAAACTTGAGCAAGAACCTCACACTCGCCCTTTTTTTCATATCCCAAAGAGTTCTCCTCATGGTCTGTAGATCAGTACTGCCATACCTATGACCCGAAACATAAGCCGAGTTTGTGTTTTCAGACAACTGTCCAAACAGCCGTGGCCTACACATCCTTCAGGGCCACAGTGCCACCGCTTCATTCCAAGGTCTCCATAGACACAAAATCATATTAGGACACATCCACGGGAGAGTCCATTTGAACTCAGCCTCCTCGGTTGCTCCCCCAGATCCAGCAGGTCTTACCTGTAAGGTTGCTTGGAGACAATTGGAATGCGAGGTGTGCTACCCAGTCATCAATCCTTAGAACCCTGCTCGGTATCATTGTCCCGGATCCAACCAAAAGGTCTCAATTGTCCTGCAGAAGAATCTTGCAGTTGGGAGCCTCTCACAACTCCCATCGTGGGAAAACACCCATGGCCTCGTGATCCACCCCCCCTTCAAGTAGGGGCCATCAGGGACAGAATGACAACGTGAGCGATCGTCTGATCCTCGCCGTGACTTCAGATGCACGAGATCTCGATTCAGGTCTGTAGATTGTGCCTGCCACACATTCACCCAGAATCCTAGGCCTAGCTTGGGTTCTCAGACTTCCGTCCTCAGACTACTGGCCCACAAGCTCTCCATTTTGGCAATCCAGACTACAATGCAGCACTCTGCCTGCCCTCCAGAAGAAAAACATTGCCCTCGGGGGCTACCCAGAAACCCCAAATGAGGATCATCCTGCACGCCATTCAGCTGTACCCCAAATATATAGGCTGACCTGGGCACTAATGCCCTTTCTGACACAGACTGAGCCTGGACCTCCTGGCCCCACCCAGACAGCTGGCCGCACACTGAGCACATCGGACCCGCAATGGCCTTAGGATGTCATCTCTTCTCAATCTCGGTTTTCAGGCTTCAGAACCTAGAGCTTATCTCCAATCATGGCCCGGGTTTGAAAATGATGCAGAAACAGAACTCTTTCCCAATGGCAAGAAACCTTTTGGTTGGCATGTTTTCCAAGGTTCAGTGTAGTTGAAACCAGTGTGGCCCATGAAGCCCCGCCCATGCTTGCGGGCCACATTGGTCACAAACACACATTGTGACCCTCAGCCTCTGAGCCCAGTCCTCAGGTAAGTCCTCTCAGTGGCCAGATGAAGAGACAGCATATTGAGCTTGCCATGCCCCTAGGCCACAATTTTTAACCATATTTCGGGTTGTCCCTTCAATCTTCCCCAGGGCTCTGCATTGGAATTCCTCTTTTGGTGGGACACCTGAGTTAACAAACCTGAAAGGATTCCTCCCATCCCACAGATAGACGAAAAACAATTGGGATCGGGCCAAATCCAGAGAGAGCAAGATTGGTCCATGGCCCATGAGGCCTCCCCAACATTCCATGGCCATCGCTGATACAAAATCCAGAGACAAAATCCTGAGCACGCGCCTCACTCCCTAATTCTTCATATCCTGAAGAGTTCTTCAGATAAGAACCTACACGGCACTCGAATGCACCCAAAATATATAGTCTAACCTGGGCACTAATGCTCTGTCTGACAACCTGAGGCCGGACCTCGTGACCAACACCCAGACAGCTGACCGCACACTGAGCACATCAGACCCGCCATGGCCTTAGGTCATCATCTCTTCCCTACCTCAGTTTTCAGGCTTCTGAACTCTGAACTTATCTACAACCACTGCCCAGGGGTGACTGTGAGGCAGAAATCAGAACTCTTCCTTACCCATGGCAAGAAACCTTGTGGTTGGCATGTTGTCCAACGTTCAGTGTAGGAGAAACCAGCATTCACCCTGAGGCCCTGCCCATTCTTGAGTGCAACGAGGGCATAAAAACGCATTGTGACCCTCAGCGTGAGTCCTGTCCTCTAGTACGTCATCTCAGTGGCTGGAAGATTAGATGTCATAATGGGCTTGACATGTCCCTAGGCCCCAATTTTTAACCAGATTTCTGGTTGTCCACTCGCCCCTCCCGAGGGCTCTACTCTGGAATCCCTCATTTGGTGGGACACTTGAGGTTGAAAAACAAAACAAAACGAATCATCAACAACAGAACAACGGACTTCTTCCATCCCACAGAATGACCCCAAACTCTTTCGACGGGGCAAAACCCCAGAGTGTAAGACTCGTCCATGTCCCATGAAGTCACCCGGAAATTTCACGACCATGACTGACACGATATCCAGAGACAAAAACTTAAGCAAGAGCCTCACACTCGCCCTTTTTTCATATCCCGAAGTGTTCTCCTCATGGTCTGTAGATCAGTCCTGCCATACCAAAGACCCGAAACATAAGCCGAGTTTGTGATTTCAGACAACTGTCCAAAGAGCCCTGGCCTACACAACCCACAGGCTTAGGCCCCTGGAGTCAAACTTGACGACTGTGCTTGCCCTCTCCAATGGAATTGTATGTGCCCATTCCAATGGCCACAACCATATTAAAGAATAAACCTCCAAAGTTCCTGAGGCCATCCCAATATTTGTGGATTCCATGGACAAACAGGGGCAATCTGGACCCATCTGAGCACGTACCTGCACTCAGACTCGTAGACTGATGTCCCCACAGGTAAAAAGGAATAGACAGGCCCCTACGCATCTATCGGATCCATTGCTTTGGTTTCCAGGCATCTCTCCTCAGAGGCCTGGATTTCAATTACAGCATATGGCTTTTTCTTGACTCACCCATCAGAACAAATCTCATCTACACGTGAGAAACTTGCACGATGGAGCTGTGAGAAAGCCTCTCTTTAGGAGAACCCTTCAGGGCCCCAGTGCCACCGCTTCATTCCGAGGTCTCCATAGACACAAAATCATATTAGGAAACATCCACGGGAGAGTCCATTTCAACTCAGCCTCCTCGGTTGCTCCCCCAGATCCAGCAGATCTACAATTCTTGTTGCCTGGAGACAATTGGAATGCGAGGTGTGTACCCAGCCATCCATCATTAGAACCCTGCTCGGAATCGTTGTCCTGGAGCCAACCAACAGGCCTCAATTGACCTGCAGAAGAATCTTTGCATTTGGGAGCTTCTCACAACTCCCATCGTGGGAAAACCCCCATGGCCTCGTGAACCATCCCCCCTTCAAGAAGGGGCCATCAGGGACAGAATGTCCAACCTGAGCGATCGTCTGATCCTCGCCCTGACTTCAGATGCACGAGACATCGATTCAGGTCTGTAGATTGTGCCTGCCATATCCTCAACCAGAATCCTAGGCCTAGCTTGGGTTCTCAGACTTCCGTCCTCAGACTACTGGCCCACAAGCCCTCCAGTTTGGCAATGCAGACTACAATGCAGCACTCTGCCTGCCCTCCAGAAGTAAAACATTGCCCACTGGGCTTACCCAGATACCCCCAATGAGGATCAACCTGCACGGAATTCGGCTGTACCCCAAATATATAGGCTGACGTGGGCACTAATGCCGTTTCTGACACAGCTGAGCCTGGTCCTCCTCGCCCCACCCAGACAGCTGGTCGCACACTGAGCTCATCGGACCCGTCATGGCCTTAGGGTCTTAGGTCATCATCAAACACACCTTGTGACCCTCAGCCTGAGCCCAGTCCTCAGGTAAGGCCTCTCAGTGGCTGGATGGAGAGACAGCATATTGGGCTTGCCATGCCCTTAGGCCCCAATTTTTAACCATAGTTCGGGTTGTCCGTTCACTCCTCCCCAGGGCTCTGCTTTGGAATTCCTCTTTTGGTGGGACACCTGAGGTAACAACATGAAAGGAGTCCTCCCATCCCACAGATTGACAAAAAACAATTGGGATCGGGCCAAATCCACAGAGAGCAAGATTCGTACATGGCCCAAGAGGCCTCCCCAACATTCCACGGCCATAGCTGATACAAAATCCAGAGACAAAAGCCTGATCACGCGCCTCAGACTCGATCATTCTTCGTATCCTGAAGAGTTCTTCAGATAAGAACGTACACGACACTCGAATGCACCCAAAATATATAGTCTAACCTGGGCACTAATGCACTGTCTGACAACCTGAGCCCGGACTCGTGACCAATACCCAGACAGCTGACAACACACTGAGCACATCAGACCCGCCATGGCCTTAGGTCATCATCTCTTCCCTACCTCAGTTTTCAGGCTTCAGAATCTAGACCGTATTTCCAGTCACTGCCCAGGGGTGACTGTGAGGCAGAAATCAGAACTCTTCCTTACCCATGGCAAGAAACCTTGTAGTTGGCATGTTGTCCAACGTTCAGTGTAGGAGAAATCAGCATTCACCCTGAGGCCCCGCCCATTCTTGAGTGCGACGAGGGCATAAACACGAATTGTGACCCTCAGCGTGAGTCCTGTCCTCTAGTACGTCCTCTCAGTGGCTGTAAGATTAGATGTCATAATGGGCGTGACATGTCCCTAGGCCCCAATTTTTAACCAGATTTCTGGTTGTCCACTCGCCCCTCCCGAGGGCTCTACTCTGGAATCCCTCATTTGGTGGGACACCTGAGGTTGAAAAACAAAACAAAACGAATCACCAACAACAGAACAACGGACTTGTTCCATCCCACAGAATGACCCCAAACTCTTTGGACGGGGCCAAACCCCCAGAGAGTAAGACTCGTCCATTTCTCATGATGTCACCCGGAAATTTCACGACCATGAGTGACACGATATCCAGAGACAAAAACTTGAGCAAGAGCCTCACACTCGCCCTTTTTTCATATCCCAAAGAGTTCTCCTCATGGTCTGTAGATCAGTCCTGCCATACCTATGACCCGAAACATAAGCCGAGTTTGTGTTTTCAGACAACTGTCCAAAAAGCCGTGGCCTACACATCCTTCAGGGCCGCAGTGCCACCGCTTCATTCCAAGGTCTCCATAGACACAAAATCATATCAGGAAACATCCACTGGAGAGTCCATTTCAGCTCAGCCTCCTCGGGTGCTCCCCCAAATCCAGCAGATCTAACCTGTCTTGTTGCGTGGAGACAATTGGAATGCGAGGTGGGCTACCCAGCCATCCATCCTTAGAACCATGCTCGGATTCGTTGTCTTGGAGCCAACCAACAGGTCTCAATTGTCCTGCAGAAGAATCTTTGCAGTTGGGAGCTTCTCACAACTCCCATCGTGGGAAAACGCCCATGGCCTCGTGATCCAACCCCCTTCAAGAAGGGGCCTTCAGGAACAGAAAGTCCTACCTGAGCGATCGTCTGATCCTCGCCCTGATTTCAGATGCACGAGATCTCGATTCAGGTTTGTAGATTGTGCCTGCCATATCCTCACCCAGAAATCTTGGCCTAGCTTGGGTTCTCAGACTTCCGTCCTCAGACTACTGTCCCACAAGCCCTCCAGTTTGGCAATCCAGAACTACAATGCAGCACTCTGCCTGCCTTCCAGAAGAAAAATATTGCCCTCTGGGGATACCTAGACCCTCAATGAGGATCAACCTGCATGCAATTCGGCTGTACCCAAATATATAGGCTGACCTGGGCACTAATGCCCTTTCTGACATAGCCTGAGCATGGACCTCCTGGCCCCACCCAGACAGCTGGCCGCACACAGAGCACATCGGACCCGCCATGGCCTTAGGTCCTCCTCAATTCTCAAACTCGATTTTCAGGCGTCAAAACCTAGACCTTATCTCCAATCACGGCCCGGGTTTGAAAATGATGCAGAAATCAGAACTCTATCCCTAGGGCAAGAAACCTTGTGATTGGATTATTTTCCAAGGTTCAGTGTCGTTGAAACCAGTGTGGCCCATGAGGCCCCGCCCATGCTTGTGGGCCACATTGGTCAAAAACACACATTGTGACCCTCAGCCTGAGCCCAGTCCTCAGGTAAGGCCTCTCAGTGGCTGGATGGAGAGGCAGCATATTTGGCTTGCGATGCCCCTAAGCCCCAATTTTTAACCATAGTTCGGGTTGTCCCTTCACTGTTCCAAAGGGCTCTGCTTTGGAATTCCTCTTTTCGTGGGACACCTGAGTTAACAAACCTGAAAGGAGTCTTCCCATCCGACAGATTGACGAAAAACAATGGGGATCGGGCCAAGTCCACGGAGAACAAGATTCATTCATGGCCCATGAGGCCTCCACAACATTCCACCGCCATCGCTGATATAAAATCCAGAGACAAAAGCCTGAGCACACGCCTCAGACTCGCTCATTCTTCATATCCTGAAGACTTCTTCAGATAAGAACCTACACGGCACTCGAAGGCACCCAAAATATATAGTCTAACCTGGGCACTAATGCACTGTCTGACAACCTGAGCCCGGACCTCGTGACCAACACCCAGACAGCTGACCGCACACTGAGCACATCAGACCCGCCATAGCATTAGGTCATCATCTCTTCCCTACCTCAGTTTTCAGGCTTCAGAACCTAGACTTTATCTCCAATCACTGCCCAGGGGTGACTGTGATGCAGAAAACAGAACTCTTCCTTACCCATGGCAAGAAACCTTGTGGTTGGCATGTTGTCCAACGTTCAGTATAGGAGAAACCAGCATTCACCCTGAGGCACCGCCCATTCTTGAGTGCGACGAGGGCATAAACACGCATTGTTACCCTCAGCGTGAGTCCTGTCCTCTAGTACGTTCTCTCATTGACTGGACCATTAGAGGTCATAACGGGCTTGACATGTCCCTAGGCTCCAATTTTTAACCAGATTCCTGGTTGTCCAGTCGCCCCTCCCCAGGGCTCTATCTGGAATCCCTCATTTGGTGGGACACCTGAGGTGGAAAACAAAACAAAACAAATCAACAACAACAGAACAACGGACTTCTTCCTTCCCTCAGAATGCCCCCAACTCTTTGGACGGGGCCACACCCCCAGGGAGTAAGACTCGTCCATTTCCCATGAAGTCACCCGGAAATTTCACGACCATGAGTGACACGATATCTAGAGACAAAAACTTGAGCAAGAGCCTCACACTCGCCCTTTTTTCATATCCCGAAGAGTTCTCCTCATGGTCTGTAGATCAGTCCTGCCATACCTATGACCCGAAACACAAGCCGAGTTTGTGTTTTCAGACAACTGTCCAAACAGCCCTGGCCTACACACCCTACAGGCTCAGGCCCCTGGAGCCAAACATGACGAATCCATTGCTTTGGTTTCCAGGCATCTCTCCTTAGAGATCCATAGAACCCTTAGAACCCTGCTCTTGCGTCGTTCCTTATGGGACATCCTTGAGCCATCCAACAGATCTCCACTGTCCCACAGGAGTCCTTATGCATGGACCACCTCACAACTCATATCATATAAAGCTTCCAAGGTCACATGATGGCCCCAATCTTCATGAAGGCGGTACATGGAAAGAAACTGCAACCTTAGCCAACGGCTGATCTTCGCCTTGACTTTAGATGCACGAGATCTTGATTAAGCACTTCAGAGTGTACCTTCTGTGCCCTCACCCCAAAACCTAAGCATAGCTAGTGTTCTCAGACTTCCGTCCGAACTCTCCTGGACCACACGCCCTCCATTTTGGGATTTCCGATGACAAAGTGCTGCACTCTGCCTGCCCTCTAGAAGAAAAACGTTGCCCTATGGGTCTACCCAGAAACCTCAAATGAGGATAAACCTGCATGCCACTCAACTGTACACCAATTATATCGTCTAGCCTGTGCACTAATGCCCTGTCTGACACAACCTGAGGCCTGAATTCCCAACCGACACCCAGACAGCTTGCCATACACTGATAACATCTGAACCGCCATGGCCTTAGGTTGCCATCTCTTTCCAACCTGGTTTTCAGGCTACAGAAACCTAGATCTTATCTCTACTCATTTCCCATGGGTGAACGTGATGCAGAAATCATAACTCCTCCTTCCCTCTCGCCAGAATCTTGTGGTTGGCATCTTATCCAAAGTTCAGTGTAGGACCCCTGTAGGGCCTACAGGAGTAGTAGTAGGGCCCCTGAGGTTAGTGTAAGGTCCCTGAGGCCCTGCCCATGCTTAAGACCTGCGGTGGGCACAAACACACATTGGGACCCTCAGTTTGAACCCTGTCCTCAAGTAAAGCCTCTCAGTGGCTGGACCATGAGCCCGCATATGGGGCCTGCCATGCCCCAAGTCACCCAATCTTAACCAGAGGTAGAGACATCTAGTCACCCCTACTCAGGGCTCTGCTCTAGAATCCCTCTTTGGTGGGACCTTTGAGGTAAGTAAACACAGAAAGGATTCCTCCCACCCACAGAATGACCCAAATCACTTGGGATCAGGCCATCCCCAGAGAGAAAGACTCCTCCATGGCCCATGAGGCCAGCCCGACATTCCACGGCCACTCTTGACACAAAATCCAGAGACATAAGCCTCACCCTTAGGTCATAGCCCAAAAAATTCTCCTCATAGTCTGTAGATCGGGCCTGCCATACCTACGTCCCCAAACCTAAGCCGAGTTTGTGTTTTCAGACTTCTATCCTGACATCCCTCTCCCACACACCCTCCAGGCTGAGGGCCCTGGAGCCACACCTCAGGACTGTGCCTGCCCTCTCCAAGGAAATTCTTCCCATTCCATTGGCCACAACCCTACAGATTAGGAGAAACCTCCAAAGTCCCAGAGGCCATTCCAGTAGTGTAGGCCGCCCAGTATAAAGAGGGGTGATCTGTCACAAGCTGAGCAACGACCTCAACTCACCCGTAGACAGATATCCCAAGAGAAAGGTATTAAACTGGACAGGCCCCTAGAACGTAATTGGTTCCATTGCTGTTGTTTCTAAGCATCTCTCCTCAGAGGCCTGTTTTCCAATATCAGCATATGGGGGATTCCAGAGATACCAATCAGAACAACTCTTGTCTCCACATGGGAAACTTATCCTTTGGAGCTCTGTAAAAACCTCCAGTTAGGAGAAAGCTTCAGGTAACCGGAGCCACCGCCCTATTCCAAGGTCTCCATGGACACAAACCCATATTATGACCATTCGGCAGGAGAGTACATTGCAACTCAGCCCCTTTGATTACTCCCCCAGAGCCAGAATATCAAACCTGCCTTGTCGCTAGGAGACAAATGGAATGCAAAGCAGACTCTCTAGGCATCCATCGTTGGAATCCTGCTCTTACGCCGTTCCATATGGGATGACCTGGGAGCCTTCCAACAGGTCTTGACTGTCCTGCAGAAGGAATCCTTGCAGATTGGAGCATCTCACAACTCCTATCGTGGGAAAACCTACATGGCCTCATGAGATGCTCCCCTTTATAAAGGGGCCATCATGGACAGAAACTGCAACCTGAGCCAACTTCTGATCCATTGCTTTGGTTTCTATGTATCTCTCCTCAGAGGCCTGGATTCCAATATCAGAATATGGGGGTTTCCTAAGGAAACAATCAGAACAGATCTCATCTCCACATGAGAAAATTGCTCTTTGGAGCTGTGTCAATACCTCAGGTTAGGAGGATCCTTCAGGGCGCTGGCACCATGGCCCAATTCCAAGGTCTCCAAGGACACAAACTTACATTATGATCCATCCTCAGGAGAGTCCATTTCAAATCAGCCCCCTCGGCTGCTCACCCAGAGCCAGAAGATCAAACTTGCCTTGTCACTAGGAAACAGTTGGAATGCGAGGTGGGCTGCCCAGGCATCCATCCTTAGAACCCTGCTCTGGAGAATTTCTTTATGGGACGTCTTGAATCCAACCAACCTGTCTTGACCATCTCGCAGAATGAATCCTTGTGGTTTGAAGCATCACACAATCCCACTGTGAGAAAACCTCCATTTCCTCATGATGCCCCACACCTTCATAAATGGGCCATCATGGACAGAAACTCCATCCTAAGCCAAAGTCTGATCCGCGCCCTGAATTCTGAAGCACGAGATCTCGATGCAGCACTTGAGAGTGTGCCTGCTGTGCCCTCGCCCCGAAACCTAAGCCTAACTTGTGTTCTCAGACTTCCGTCTTCACAATCCTGACCACACCCCTCCAGTTTGGCAATTCTGGAGTCACAATGCAGCACTCTGCCTGCCCTCCAGAAGAAAAATGTTGCCCTATAGGGCTAACCAGAAACGCCAAATGAGTAACAACCTGCATGCCACTCGACCACACCCAAATTATACAATCTAGCCTGTGTACTAAAGCCCTGTCTGACACAGCCTGAAGGCAGACCTCCAGTCCAACACCCAGACAGCTGGCCGTACACTGAGCATATCAAACCCACAATGGCTTTCGGCCATCATCTCTACCCAAACTCAGTTTTCACCTTCAGAACCTAGACCTTATCTCCACTCACTGCTCAGGAGTGAACGTGATACAAGAATCAGAACTTCTCCTTCGCCATGGCAAGAAACCTTGTGGTTGGCATGTGGTCCAACGTTCATTGTAGGAGAAAGCAGCATGGACTATGAGGCCCCACCTATCCCTGAGGGCCACAATTTGCACAAACACACATTGTGACCCTCAGCCTGAGCCCTATCCTCATGTAAAGCCTCTTAGTGACTGGAACAACAGCCCACATATGGGGCTTGCCAAGCCCCTAGTCCCCCAATCTCAACCAGAGTTAGAGATGTCTAGTCACCCCTACTCAGGGCTCTGCTCTGGAATCCCTCTTTGGTGGAACACCTGAGGTAAAAAAAAAAAATACAGAAAGGACTCTTCCCATCCACAGAATGATCCCAACCACTTGGGATCAGGCGAAATCACCAGAGAAAGACTTGTCCATGGCCCTTGAGGACACCCCGACCTTCCACGGCCACCTTAGGCACAAAACCCAGAGACAAAAGCCTGAGCAAACGCCACATACTCGCCCTTTGTTCATAGCCCGGAAAATTCTCACGGTCTGTAGATCGAGCCTTCATACATACATCCCCAAACCTAAGCTGAGTTTGTGTTTTCAGACTTCTATCCCCTCAGTCATGGCCCACACAGCATCCAAGCTGGGACCCCTGGCGTCACACCTGAGGACTGTGGCTTCCCTCTCCAGGGGAATTCTGCCATTTCCATTGGCCACAACCCTATAGATTAGGAGAAACCTCCAAACTCCCCGAGGCCATCATAATAGTGTTGGCTGCCCAGGACAAACAGGGATGATCTTTCACAAGTTAGGAAACTACCTCCACTCAGACCCAGAGACAGATATCCCCATAGAATAAGATTGAACTGGACAGGCACTTAGGCCCTAATCAGATCCATTGCTTTTGTTTCCAGGCATCTCTCCTCAGAGGCCTGGTTACCAATACCAGCATATGGGGGATTACTGAGGCACTCATAGAAAAATCTCGTCTCCACATAGGAAATGTACTCTTTGGAGCTCTATAAAACCTCTGTTTAGGAGAATCTTTCAGGGCCCCGGATCAAGCGCCCCATTCCAAGGTCTCCATGGACTTAAACCCACATTATGATCTATCCTCGGTAGAGTCCATGTCAACTCATCCCCCTTGGTTTCTCCTCCAGGGCCTGCAGATCAAACCTGCCTTGTTGCTAGGAGACAACTAGAATGGGAGGCGGGCTGCCCAGGCATCCATCCTTAGAACCCTACCCTGGAGTCGTTCCATATGGGACATCCTAGAGCCATCCAACAGGTCTCAAGTGTCCCACAGAAGGAATCTTTGCAGTCTGGTGCATCTCACAACTCCCATTGTGGGAAAATCTTCATGGCCTCTTGAGACGCTCCACTTTATAAAGGGGCCATCATGGACAGAAACTCCAACCTGAGCAAACGTCTGATATTCGCCCTGGCTTCAGGTGCATGCGATCTTGATTCAGCTCTGCAGAGTGTGCCTTCTGTGCCCTCACCCCAAAAACTAAGGCTAGCTTGTGTTCTCAGACTACCGTCCTCACACCCCTGGCCCAAAAGCCCTACAGTTTGGCAATACTGGGGCCACAATGCAGCACTCTGCCTGCCCTCCAGAAGAAAAACGTTGCCTTATGGAGCTACCTAGAAACCCGAATGAGGATCAACTGAACGCCACTCGACTGCACCCCATGCTGTCTGACACAGCATGAGCCCACACCTCCAGACCTACGCTCAACAGCTAGCCACACACTGAGCTCATTTTACCCATCAGGTCCTTAGGTCTTCATCTCTTCCCAACCTCGGTTTTCGGGTTTCAGAACCTAGACCTAAAATCCAATCACTGTCCAGGGGTGAACGTGATGCAGAAATCACAACTCTTCCTTCGCCATGGCCGGAAACCTTGTGGTTGGCATATTCTCCAATGTTCAGTGTAGGAGAATCCAGCGTGGCCCATGAGGCCCTTCCCATGCTTGAGGGCCTTGTTGGGCACAAATAGGCATTGTGAACCTACGCATGAGCCCTGTCCTCAAGGAAGACCTCTCAGTGTCTGAATCAAGAGCCCGCATATTGGACTTGCCATGCCCCTAGGCCCCCAAACTTAAACAGAGGTGGGGTTATCCAGTTGTCCCTACCAAGGACTCTGCTCTGGAATCCCTCTTTTATTGGCACACATGAGGTATATAAAATAAAATAAAAAACAGAAAGGACTCCTCCCATCCCACAGAATGTACCTAAACTCTTGGGATTTGGTCAAATCCTCAGAGAAGGAAAGCCATCCACTACCCATGAGGCCCCGCCCGCATTCGACCCGCATTGTTGACACAAATCCAGAGACAAAACCTGAGCAAGCACCTCAAACTCACCCTTTTTCATATCCAGAAGTGTTATCACGGTCTCTAGATTGGGCGTGCCATACCTATGTCCCCAATCCTAAGCGGAGTTTGTGTTTTCAGACTTCTGTCCCCACAGGCCTGGCCCACACACCCTCAAGGCTGGGCCCCTAGAGCCAAACTCAGAACTGTGCCTGCCCTCTCCAGGGGATTTCTGCTCATTCCATTGGCCACAACCCTATAGATTAGGAGAAACTCCAAAGTCCCGAGGCCATTCCCAATATTATAGGCTGCCCAGGACAAACAGGGGCGATCTGACACAAGCCGAGCAACTACCTCCCCTCAGATCCATAGACACGTATCCCCAGGAAAGAGATTGAACCGGACAGGCACCAAGGCCCTTATCATATCCATTGCTTTTGTTTCCAGGCATCTCTCCTCAGAGGCCTGGTTTCCAATACTAGCATATGGGAGATTCCTTAGGCACTCATCAAAACAATTCTCATTTCTACATAGGAAACGTACTCTTTAGAGCTCCATCAAAACCTCCGGTTATGAACATCCCTCAAGGCCCCGGATCAAGCACCCCATTCCAAGGTCTCCATGGACACAAATGCACATTATGACCCATCCTCAACTCACCCATTTCAACACACCCACCTCGGTTACTCACCTAGATCCAGCAGATCGAACTTGCCTTGATGCTATGAGACACCTGGAATGGGAGGCAGGCTGCCCAGGCATCCATCCTTAGAACCCTGCTCTGGATAACTTCCTTATGGGATGTCTTGGAGCCATCCAGCAGGTCTCGACTGTCCCACGGAAGGAATCATTGCGGTTTGGAGCATCTCACAATTCCCATCGTGGGAAAACCTCCATGGCCTCGTGACACCCTCCCCTTCATGAAGGCGCCGTCAAGGACAGAAACTCCAACCTGAGCCAACGTCTGATCCTAGCTCTGTCTTCAGGTACACGGGATCTCAAATCATCTCTGCAGAGGGTTCCTGCCGTGCCCTCACCCCGAAATCTAAGTCTGGCTTGTGTTCTCAGAATTTTTTCCTCACACTCCTGGCCCACAAGCCTTCCAGTTTGGGAATTCTGGAGCCACTATGTGGCACTGTGTCTTCCTTCCAGAAGAAAAACGTTGCCCTCTGGGGCTACCCGGTAACCACAAATGAGTACCAACCTGCACGAAACTCGACTGCACCCCAATGATACAGTCTAGCCTGGGCACTAATTCCCTGTCTACCACAGCCTGAGCCTGCACCTCCCAACCCACACTGAACAGCTGGCCGAACACTGAGTACATCAAACACAGCATGGCCTTAGGTCTTCTTCTCTTCCCAACCTCAGTTTTCAGGCTTCAGAACCTAGACCTTAAATCCAATCACAATCCAGGAGTGAAAGTGTTGCAGAAATTAGAACTCCTTCTTCCCCATGGCCAGAAAACTTGTGGTTGCCATATTGTGCAACGTTCAGTGTAGGAGAAACCAGCATGGTACATTAGGCCACGCCCTGACTTGAGGGGCTCCTTGGGCACAAAAACACATTGTGAAACTCAATGTGAGCCCTATGCTCAAGGAAGGCCTCTCAGTGTCTGGACCAAGAGCCCACATATGGGGCTTGCCATGTTCTTAGGTCCCAATGTTAACCAGAGTTCTGGTTGTCCAGTCGCCCCTCCCCAGGACTCTGCTGTGGAATCCCTCTTTTGGTGGTCCACCTGAGGTAAAAAAAAAAAACAAAACAAAACAAAAAAAAAAAACAGAAAGGCCCCCTCCCTTGCCACAGAATGACCCCAAGCTCTTAGGATTGGGTCAAATCCCCAGAAAGGGAGCCTCATCCATGGCCCATGAGGACCCCCGGACATTTCATGGCAATCGGTGACACATATACAGAAAAAAAATAAGCATGAGCAAGCACCTCACTTTCGCCCTTTGTTCATATCCCGAAGAGTTCTCCTCACGGTCTATATATCGGGCCGGCCATAGCTACAGACCCAAACCTAAGTGGAGTTTGTGTTTTCAGACTTTTGTCCAAATAGCCCTGGACCACACACGCTCCACACTTGGGTCCCTGGAGCCACACCTCAGGACTGTGCTTCCCTTTCAAGAGAATTCTTCCCATTCCATTGGCCACAACCTTGCAAATTAGGAAAAACCTCCAAAGTTACCGAGGCCATCCCAATAGTGTAGGCGTAGGCCGCCCAGGACAAACAGGTGTGATCTCAAACCAGCTGAGCAACTACCTCCACTCAGACAAAAGATGTCCCCAGAGAAGAATATTGAACTGGACAGGCCCCTAGGCCCTAATCAGATCCATTGCTTTGGTTTCCAGGCATCTCTCCTCAGAGGCCTCATTTCCAATACCAGCAAATGGTGGTTTCCTGAGGCACCAATAAGAACAAATCTCTTCTCCCCATGGAAAACTTGCTCATTGGAGCTTTGTTATCACCTCTGGTTAGGAGAATCCTTCAGGGTCCTGGTGCCACTGCCCCTTACCAAGGTCTCAATGGACTCAAACCAACATTAAGACCATCCTCAGGAAAGTCCATGTCAACTCATTTAAGACCATCCTCAGGAAAGTCCATTCCAACTCAGCCCCCTCTGATGCTACCCCAAGCCAGCAGATCAAACGTTTCTTGTTGCTAGGAGACAATTGTAATTGAGGCTGTCTGCCCAGGCATCCATACTTAGAACCCTGTTCTGGAAAAATACCTTATGAGACGTCCTGGAGCCATCCAACAAATCTTAATTGTCCCACAGAAGGAATCCTTGCGGTCTGGAGCATCTCACAACTCTAATAGTGGGAAAACCCCCATGGCCTCATAATGCCCCCCCCTTCATGAAGGGGCCAACATGGACAGAAACTCCAACCTGAGCCAAAGTCTGATCCTCGACCTGACTTCAGACTCATGAGATCTCAATTCAGCTCTGCAGAGTGTGCCTGCCATGTCCATTCCCCGAAACCTAAGCGTATCTTGTGTTCTCAGACTTCCGTCCTCACTCTCCTGGCCCACAATCCCTCCAGTTTGGGAATTCCGAAGCCACAATGCAGCACTCTGCCTGCCCTCCAGAAGAAAAACTTTGCCCTATGCTGCTAATAAGAAACCCCAAATGATTATCTAATGCATGCCACTCGACTGTAAAGCAATTATACAGCCTACCCTGAATACGAATGCCCTGTCTGGCACAGCCTGAGACAAGACATCCCAAACGACACCTAGACAGCTGGCTCCAACCTGGACACAAGGGACCCGCTATGGCTGTAGATCGTCATCTCTTCCCAACCTCGGTTTTCAGGCTTCAGAACCGAGACCTTATCTCCAATCACTGCCCAGGGGTGAACGTGATGCAGAAATTAGAATTCCTCCTTCCCCATGGCCAGAAACCTTGTGGTTGGCATGTTGTCCAACGTTCAATGTGGGAAAACCTGCATTGTCGGAAAGGCCCTGCCAGTGCTTGAGGGCCGCCTAGGGCACAGACATGCATTGTGACCTGTAGCGTGAGTCCCGTATTAAAGTAACGCCTCTCAGTGGCTGGACCAAGATCCTGCATATGGGCCATATCATATCCATAGGCCCCCAGGCTTAACCAGAGAGCGAGTATTCCAGTTGTCAGTACCCACTGCTATGCTCCAGAATCCCTCTACTGGGGGGACACATGAAGCAGAAAACAGGACTCTTCCCTTCCCACAGAATGACCCCAAACTCTTGGGGGCTGGACAAACTACCAGAGAGGGAGACTTCTACGACCCATGAGGCAACTCCTACATTAAACGGCCATTGTGGACAAAATATCCAGAGACAAAAGACTGAGCGACTGCCTCCCTCTCACCCTTCTTTCATATCCAGAGGAGCTCCCCTCACGGACTGTAGATCAGGCCTGCCATAACCTCGGCCCCAAACCTGAGCTGAGTTTGGGTTTTTGGATGTCTGTCTGCACAGCCGTGGCCCACACCGCCTCCAGGCTGGGGTCTCTGGAGCCACACCACAGAACTGTGCCTGCTCTCTCCTAAGAAACTGCCCGTTCCATTGGCCACAACTCTACAAAATAGTAGAAACCTCAAGGTCCCCAAGGAGGACATCCCACTACCGCAAGCCGCACTGGACAAACAGGGGCATTATGACACCAGCTGAGCAACTACTACCTCCATGCAGACACACAGACTGATATCCGCAGAGACAGAAGATTGAACCAGACAGGCCCCTGGGCCCTATTATGAACTCCTGCTTTGGTGTCCAGGTATCACTCCTCAGAGGCCTGGGTTCGAAGACCAGCATATGGGGCTATCCTGAGGCACCAGACAGAACACCTCTCATCTCCACATGAAAGCTTCCTTGTTGGAGTTGTGTCAAACCCTTCGGGTTGGAGAATCCTGCAGAGTCCCTTAGCTACTGCCACATTCCAAGGTCTCCATGGCCACCAACCCACATTATGATTCATCCGCAGGAAAGTCCAT
This sequence comes from Mustela putorius furo, assembly GCF_011764305.1. NCBI lineage: Eukaryota > Metazoa > Chordata > Mammalia > Carnivora > Mustelidae > Mustela > Mustela putorius. The sequence goes on along the minus strand of NW_025422122.1, from coordinate 811,084 downwards.
TTAAACTCAGCCTTCTGGGTAGCTCACCCAAGAGCCCCCAGATTGAGCGTGCCCTGTCTCGACCAGGCAATGGGAAGGTGAGTTGGCGTTTCTCGGCATCCATGCTTAGGCCCCTGCTCTCGAGTCTTTCTGTATGGGGCATCCTGGAACCATCCAATAGTACTCGACTGTCCTGAAGAAGGAAACTTTGAAGTTTGGAGCAGCTCACAGCTCGGTTCTCGGTCTCACCCCAATTAGATGGTTCGGGTTGTCCATTCATCTCTCCCCAGAGCTCTGCTTTGGAATCCCTCTTTTGGTGGGACACCTGAGGTAACAAAACTAAAAGGACTCCTCCCATCCTTCAGATTGACCCCAAACAATTGGGATTGGACCAAATTCACAGAGAGGAAGTCTCGTCCATGGCCCATGAGGCCTCCCCGAGATTCCACAGCCATCGTTGACAACAAATCCAGAGACAAAAGTCTGAGCAAGCTCCTCACACTCGCTCTTTTGTCGTATCCCGAAGAGTTCTCCTCACGGTCTGTAGATCGGGCCTGCCATACGTACTTCCCAAACCTAAGCCGAGTTTGTGTTTTCAGACTTCTGTCCCCACATTCCTGGCCCACAGACCCTTCAGGCTGGGGCCCCTGGAGCCACACATCAGGACTGTGCCTGTCCATACCACGGGAATTCTGCCCATTCCATTGTCCACATTCGTACAAATTAGGAAAAACCTCCAGAGTCCCCAAGGACATCCCAATAATGTAGGACGCCCAGGACAAACAAGGGTCATCTGAAAACAGCTGCGCATCTACCTCTACTCAGCGTAGATGGATGTCCCCAGAGAAGAAGATTGAATCAGACAGGCCCCTAGGCCTGAATCAGATTCATTGCTTTCGGTTACAGGTATCTCTCCTCAGAGGCCTGGTTTCCAATATTAGCATAGGGGATTTCATGAGGCAGCAATCAGAACAAATCTCTTCTCCACATGGGAAAATTATCCTTTGAAGATGTCTCAAAACCGCCAGTTAGGAGAATCCTTCAGGGCCTGTGTGCCACTGCCCCATTACAAGGTCTCCATGGACAGAAATCCACATTAGAACCCATCCGCAGGAAATTCCATTTCAACTCAGCTCCCTTGGTTGCTCCCCCAGAGCGAGCACACTGAACCTGTCTTGACTAGGAGAGAATTGGAATACGAGGCGGGCTGCCCAACCATCCATCCTTAGAGCTCTGCTCTGGCGTCGTTCCGTATGGGATGTCCTGGAGCCATCCAACAGGTCTCAAATGTCCAGCAGAAGGAATCCTTGAGTTTTGGAGCTTCTCACAACTCCCAACCTGGGAAAATCTAGATGGCTTTGTGATACCCCCCGATTTATGAAGGGGAAATCAAGGACAGGAACTCCAACCTAAGCCAACGTCTGATCTTCACCCTGAATTCAGATGCACGAGATCTCGATGCAGCTCTGCAGAGTGTGCTTTCTTTGCGCTCGCCCTGAAACCTATGACTAGCTTGTGTTCTCAGACTTCCGTCCTCACACTCCTGGCCCCCAAGCCCTCACATTTGGAAATTCGGGACACAAAATGAAGCATTCTGCCTGCCTTCCAGAAGAAAAACTTTGACCTATGGAGTTTCTCACATAACCCAAATGAGGATAGACATACACGGCACTCGAATGTACCCAAATTAGATAGTCTAACCTGGCCACTAATACACTGTCTGATACAGAGTGAGCCCGGACCTCCTGACCAAAACCGAGACAGCTGACCGCACACTGAGAACATCACACCTGCCATGGTCTTAGCTCGTTATCTCTTCCCAACCTAACTATTCAGAACTATTCAGGCTTCAGAACTTAGACCTTAACTCCAAGCCCTGACAAGGATTGAATGTGATGCAGAAATCAGAACTCCTCCTTACCCAAGGCAAGAAGCCTTGTGGTTGGAAAGTTGTCCAACGATCAGTATAGAAGAAACCAGCATTCGCCCTGAGGCCCTGCCCATTCTTGAGTGCGACGAGAACATAAACACGCATTGTGACACTCAGCGTGAGTCCTGTCCTCTAGTAAGTCCTCACAGTGGCTGGACCATTAGTTGTCATAATGGGCTTGACATGTCCCTAGGCCCCAATTTTAACCAGATTTCTGGTTGTCCAGTCGCCCCTCCCCAGGGCTTTACTCTGGAATCCCTCATTTGGTAGGATACCTGAGGTTAAAAAACAAAACAAAACAAAACAACAACAACAACAAAAACGGACTTCTTCCATCCCACAGAATGACCTCAAACTCTTTGGACAAGGCCAAACCCCAGAGAATAAGACTCATCCATTTCCCATGAAGTCACCCGGAAATTTCACGACCATGATTGACACGATATCCAGAGACAAAAACTTGAGCAAGAGCCTCACACTCGCCCTTTTTTCATATCCTGAAGAGTTCTCCTCAAGGTCTGTAGATCCGTCCTGCCATACCTATGACCCGAAACATAAGCCGAGTTTGTGTTTTCAGACAACTGTCCAAACAGCCCTGGCCAAAACACCCTACTGGTTCAAACCCCTGGAGCCAATCTGAGGACTGTACTTGCCCTCTCCAAGGGAATTCTGTGTGCCCATTCCAATGGCCACAACCCTACTAATAGGATAAACCTACAAAGTCCCTGAGGCCATCCCAATAGTGGTGGCTTCCCAGGACAAACAGGAGTAATCTGAGCCCATCCGAAACCTACCTGCACTCAGACCCGTAGACTGGTGTCCCCAGAGGTAAAAAGGAACGAACAGGCCCCTAGGCACTATTCGGATCCGTTGCTTTGGTTTCCAGGCATCTCTCCTCAGAGGCCTGGATTTCAATACCAGTATATGGCTGTTTCTTGACTCACACTTCAGTACAAATCTCATCTACACATGGGAAACTTGCACGTGGGAGCTGTGTCAAAGCCTCTTTTTAGGAGAACCCTTCATGGGCCCAGTGCCACCGCTTCATTCCAAGGTCTCCACAGACACAAAAACACATTAGGACCCATCCACAGGAGAGTCCATTTCAACTGAGTGTATTCGGTTCCTCCGCGAGATCCAGCAGGTCTAATTTGTCTTGTTGCTAGGAGACAATTGGAATGCGAGGTGTCCAACCCCGCCATCGATCCTTAAAACCCTGCTCAGAATCGTTGGCATGGAGCTAACCAATAGGTCTCATTTGTCCTGCAGAAGAATCTTTGAAGTTGGGAGCTTCTCACAACTCCCATCGTGAGAAAACACCAATGGCCTCGTGATACCCCCCCCTCATGAAGGGGCCCTCAGGGACATAAGGTCAACCTGAGTGATCGTCTGATCCTCACCCTGACTTCAGATGCACGAGATCTCGGTTCAGGTCTGTAGATTGTGCCTGCCATGTCCTCACCAGAAACGTAAGCCTAGCTTGTGTCTTCAGACTTCCATCCTCAGACAAATGCCCATAAGCCCTCCAGTTTGGCAATCCACAATTATAATGCAGCACTCTGCCTGCGCTCCAAAAGAAAAACATTGCCTTCTGGGGCTACCCAGAAACCCCAAATGAAGATCAACCTGCACGCCACTTGGCTGTACCCCAAATATATAGGCTGACCTGGGCACTAATGCCCTTTCTGACACAGCCTGAGCCTAGACCTCCTGGCCCCACCCAGACAGCTGGCCGCACACTGCTCACATCGGACCCGCCATGGCCTTAGGACGTCATCTCTACTCAACCTGGGTTTTCAGGCTTCAGAACCTAGACCTTATCTCCAATCACGGCCCGGGTTTGAAAATGATGCAGAAATCAGAACTCTTTCCCCATGGCAAGAAACCTTGTGGTTGGCATGTTGTCCAATGTTCAGTGTACGAGAAACCAGCATTCAGCCTGAGGCCACGCCCATTCTTGAGTGCGACGAGGGCATAAACACGCATTGTGACCCTCAGCGTGAGTCCTGTCCTCTAGTACGTCCTCTCAGTGGCTGGACCATTAGATGTCATAATGGGCTTGACATGTCACTAGGCCCCAATTTTTAACCAGATTTCTGGTTGTCCAGTGGCCCATCCCCAGGGCTCTACTCTGGAATCCCTCATTTGGTGGGACACCTGAGGTTGAAAAACAAAACAAAACAAATCAACCACAACAGAACAACGGACTTCTTCCATCCCACAGAATGACATCAAAATCTTTGGACGGGGCCAAAACCCCAGAGAGTAAGACTCGTCCATTTCCCATGAAGTCACCCGGAAATTTCACGACCATGAGTGACACGAAATCCAGAGACAAACTCTTGAGGAAGAGCCTCACACTCGCCCTTTTTTCATATCCCGAAGAGTTCTCCTCAGGGTCTGTAGATCAGTCCTGCCATACCTATGACCCGAAACATAAGCCGAGTTTGTGTTTTCAGACAACTGTCCAAACAGCCCTGGCCTACACACCCTACAGGCTCATGCCCCTGGAGCCAAACCTGACGACTGTGCTTGCCCTCTCCAAGGGAATTGTTTGTGCCCATTCCAAAGGCCACAGCCCTACTAATAGGATAAACCTCCAATGTCCCTGAGGCCATCCCAATATTTGTGGCTTCCCAGGACAAACAGGGGCAATCTGGGCCCATCTGAGCACCTATCGGCGCTCAGACCCGTAGACTGATGTCCCCAGAAGTAAAAAGGAACGAACAGGCCCCTAGGCACCTATCGGATCCATTGGTTTGTCTTCCAGGAATCTCTCCTCAGAGGCCTGTATTTCAATAACAGCATATGGCTGTTTCTTGACTCACCCATCAGAACAAATCTCATCTATACATGGGAAACTTGCACGATGGAGCTGTGTGAAAGCCTCTCTTTAGGAGAACCCTTCAGGGCCCCAGTGCCACCGCTTCATTCCGAGGTCTCCATAGACACAAAATCATATTAGGACATATCCACGGGAGAGTCCATTTCAATTCAGCCTCCTCGGTTGCTCCCCCTGATCCAGCAGATCTAACCTGTCTTGTTGCTTGGAGACAATTGGAATGCGAGGTGGGCTACCCAGCCATTCATCCTTAGAACCCTGCTCAGAATCGTTGTCCTGGAGCCTACCAACAGGTCGCAATTGCCCTGCAGAAGAATCTTTGCAGTTGGATCTTCTCACAACTCCCATCGTGGGAAAACCCCCACGGCCTCGTGATCCACCACCCCTTCAAGAAAGGGCCATCAGGGACAGAATGTCCTACCTGAGCGATCGTCTGTTCCTCGCCCTGACTTCAGATGCACGAGACCTCAATTCAGGTCTGTAGATTGTGCCTGCCATATCCTCACCCAGACACCTAGGCCTAGCTTGGGTTCTCAGACTTCCGTCCTCAGACTACTGGTCCACAAGCCCTCCAGTTTGGCAATCCAGAACTACATGCAGCATTCTGCCTGCCCTCCAGAAGAAAAACATTGCCCTCTGGTGCTACCCAGAAACCACAAATGAGGATCAACCTGCACGCCATTTTGTTGTACCCCAAATATAAGGGCTGTCCAGGGCACTAATGCCCTTTATGACACAGCCTGAGCCTTGACCTCCTGGCCCCACCCAGGCAGCTGGCTACACACTGAGCACATCGGACCCACCATGGCCTTAGGTCGTCATCTCTTCTCAACCTCGGTTTTCAGGCTTCAGAACCTAGACCTTATCTCCAATCACGGCCCGGGTTTGAAAATGATGCAGAAATAAGAACTCTTTCCCCATGGCAAGAAACCTTGTGGTTGGCATGTTGTCCAAGTTTCAGTGTACTTGAAACCAGTGTGGCCCATGAGGCCCCACCCATGCTTGCGGGCCACATTGGTCACAAACACATATTGTGACCCTCAGCCTGAGCCCAGTCCTCAGGTAAGGCCTCTCAGTGGCTGGATGGAGAGACAGCATATTGGGCTTGCCATGCCCCTAGGCCTCAATTTTTAACCGTAGTTCGGGTTGTGTCTTCACTCGTCCCCAGGGCTCTGCTTTGGAATTCCTCTTTTGGTGGGACACCTGAGGTAACAAACCTGAAAGAGTCCTCCAATCCCACAGATTGATGAAAAACAATTGTGATCGGGCCAGATCCACAGAGAGGAAGATGCGTCCATGGCCCATGAGGCCCCCCAACATTCCACGGCCTTCGCTGATAAAATATCCAGAGACAAAAGCCTGAGCACGAGCCTCATACTCGCCTATTCTTCATATCCTGAAGAGTTCTTCAGATAAGAACCTACACTGCACTCGAATGCACCGAAAATATATCGTCTAACCTGGGCACTAATGCACTGTCTGACAACCTGAGCCTGGACCTCGTGACCAACACACAGACAGCTGACCGCACATTGAGCACATCAGACCCGCCATGGCCTTAGGTCATCATCTCTTCCCTACCTCACTTTTCAGGCTTCAGAACCTAGAACTTATTTCCAGTCACTGCCCAGGGGTGACTGTGATGCAGAAATCCGAACACTTCCTTACCCATGAAAGAAACCTTTTGGTTGGCATGTTATCCAACGTTCAGTGTAGGAGAAAGCAGCAATCACCCTGAGGCCACGCCCATTCTTGAGTGCAACGAGGGCATAAACACGCATTGTGATCCTCAGCGTGAGCCCTGTCCACTAGTACGTCCTCTCAGTGGCTGGACCATTAGATGTCATAATGGGCTTGACATGTCCCAAGGCCCCAATTTTTAACCAGATTTCTGGTTATCCAGTCACCCCTGCCCAGGGCTCTACTCTGGAATCCCTCATTTTGTTTGACACCTGAGTTTGAAAATCCAAAGAAAACCAATCAACAACAACAGAACAACGGACTACTTCCATCCCACAGAATGACCCCAAACTCTTTGGACGAGGCCAACCCCCAGGGAGTAAGACACGTCCATTTCCCATGAAGTCACCCGGAAATTTCACGACCATGACTGACACGATATCCAGAAAAAAAAACTTGAGAAAGAGCCTCACACTCGCCCTTTTTTCATATCCCGAAAAGTTCACCTCATGGTCTGTAGATCAGTCCTGCCATCCCTGACCGGAACCATAAGCCGAGTTTGTGTTTTAAGACAACTGTCCTAACAGCCCTGGCCTACACACCCTACAGGCTCAGGCCCCTGAGCCAAACCTGACGACTGTGCTTGCCCTCTCCAAGGGAATTGTATGTGCCCATTCAAATGGCCACAACCCTACGAATAGGATAAACCTCCAAAGTCCCTGAGGCCATCCCAATATTTGTGGCGTCCCAGGACAAACAGGGGCAATCTGGGTCCATCTGAGCACCTACAGGTACTCACCCGTAGACTGATGTCCCCAGAGGTAAAAAGAATCGAACAGGCCCCTAGGCACCTATCGGATCCATTGCTTTGGTTTCCAGGCATCTCTCCTCAGAGGCCTGGATTTCAATAACAGCATATGGCTGATTCTTGACTCACCCATCAGAACAAATCTCATCTCCATATGGGAAACTTGCACGATGGAGCTGTGTGAAAGCCTCTCTTTAGGAGAATCCTTCAGGACCCAGGGCCACCGCTTCATTCCACGGTCTCCATAGACACCAAATCATATTAGGACACATCCACGGAGGAGTCCATTTCAACTCAGCCTCCTCCGTTGCTCCCCCAGATCCAGAATATGTAACCTGTCTTGTTGCTTGGAGACAATTGGATTGCGAGGTGGGCTACCCAGCCATCCATCCTTAGAACCCTGCTCGGAATCGTTGTCCTGGATCCAACCAATAGGTCTCAATTGTCCTGCAGAAGAATCTTTGCAGTTGGGAGCTTCTCACAACTCCCATCGTGGGAAAACCCACATGGCCTCGTGATCCACCCCCGCTTCAAGAAGGGGCCATCAGGGACAGAATGTCCAACCTGAGCTATCGTCTGACCCTCGCCCAGACTTCAGATGCACCAGATCTCGATTCAGGTCTGTGGATTGTGCCTGCCATATCCTCACCCAGAATCCTAGACCTAGCTTGGGTTCTCAGACTTCCATCCTCAAACTACTGGCCCACAAGCCCTCCATTCGGCAATCCAGAACTACAATGCAGCACTCTGCCTGCCCTCCAGAAGAAAAACATTAGCCTCTGGGGCACCCAGATACCCCAAATGTGGATCAACTTGCACACATTTGGCTGTACCCCAAATATATAGGCTGACATGGGCACTAATGCCCTTTCTGACACAGCCTGAGCCTGGACCTCCTGGCCCCACCCAGACAGCTTGTCGAACACTGGGCACATCAGACCCGTCATGGCCTTCGTTCGTCATCTCTTCTCAACCTCAGTTTTCAGGCTTCAGAACCTAGATCTTATCTCCAATCACGGCCCGTGTTTGAAAATGATGCAGACATCAGAATTCTTTCCCCATGGCAAGAAAACTTGTGGATGGCATGTTGTCCAAGGTTCAGTGTTGTTGAAACCAGTGTGGCCCATGAGGCCCCGCCCATGCTTGCTGGCCACATTGGTCAAAAACACACATTGTGACCCTCAGCCTGAGCCCAGTCCTCAGGTAAGGCCTCTCAGGAATGGATGGAGAGACAGCATATTGGGCTTGCCATGCCCCTAGGCCCCAGTTTTTAACCGTATTTCGGGTTGTCCCTTCACTCTTCCCCAGGGCTCTGCTTTGGAATTCCTCTTTGGTGGGACACCTGAGGCAACAAACCTGAAAGGAGTCCTCCCATCCCACAGATTGACGAAAAACAATTGGGATAGGGCCAAATCCACAGAGAGCAAAATTCGTCCATGGCCCTTGAGTCCTCCCAAACATTCCACGGCCATCGCTGATACAAAATCCAGAGACAAAAGACTGAGCACGTGCCTCAGACTCGCTCATTCTTCATATCCTGAAGAGTTCTTCAGATACGAACCTACACGGCACTCTAAGGCACCCAAAATATATAGTCTAACCTGGGCACTAATGCACTGTCTGACAACCTGAGCCCGGACCTCGTGACCAACACCCAGACAGCTGACCGCACACTGAGCACATCAGACCCGCCATGGCCTTAGGTCATCATCTCTTCCTACCTCAGTTTTCAGGCTTCAGAACCTAGAGCTTATCTCCAATCACTGCCCAGGGGTGACTGTGATGCAGAAATCAGAACTCTTCCTTACCCATGGCAAGAAACCTTGTGTTTGGCATGTTGTCCAACGTTCAGTGTAGGAGAAACCAGCATTAACCCTGAGGCCCCGCCTATTCGTGAGTGCGAAGAGGGCATATACATGCATTGTGACCCTCAGCGTGAGTCCTGTCCTCTAGTATGTCCTCTCAGTGGCTGGACCATTAGATGTCATAATGGGCTTGACATGTCCCTAGGAACCAATTTTTAACCAGATTTCTGGTTGTCCAGTCGCCCATCCCCACGGCTCTTCTCTGGAATACCTCAGTTTGCGGGGCACCTGAGGTTGAAAAACAAAACAAAACAAATCAACAACAACAGAACAACGGACTTCTTCCATCCCACAGAATGACCCCAAACTCTTTGGACGGGGCCAAAACCCATAGAGTAAGACTCGTCCATTTCCCATGAAGTCACCCAGAAATTTCACGACCATGAGTGACACGATATCTAGAGACAAAAACTTGAGCAAGAGCCTCACACTCGCCCTTTTTTCATATCCCGAAGAGTTATCCTCATGGTCTGTAGATCAGTCCTGCCATACCTATGACCCGAAACATAAGCCGAGTTTGTGTTTTCAGACAACTGTCCAAACAGCCCTGGCCTACACACCCTACAGGCTCAGGCCCCTGGAGCCAAACATGAAGACTGGGCTTGCCCTCTCCAGGGAATTGGATGTGCCCATTCCAATGGCCAAAACCCTACTAAGAGGATAAACCTCCAAAGTCGCTGAGGCCATCCCAATATTTGTCGCTTCCCAGGACAAACAGGGGGTATCTGGGCCCATCTGAGCACCTACCTGCACTCAGACCCGTAGACTGATGTCCCCAGAGGTAAAAAGGAACGAACTGGCCCATAGGCACCTATCGGATCCATTGCTTTGGTTTCCAGGCATCTCTCCCTAGAGATCCTTAGAACCTTTAGAATTCTGCTCTTTCGTCGTTCCTTATGGGACATCCTTGAGCCATCAAACAGGTCTCGACTGTCCCACAGGAGTCCTTGTGCATGGACCACCTCACAACTCATATCATGGAAAGCTTCCAAGGTCACATGATGCCCCCAATCTTCATGAAGGCAGATCATGGAAAGAAACTCCAACCTGAGCCAACGGCTGATCTTCTCCTTGACTTCAGATGCACGAGATCTTGATTAAGCTCTTCAGAGTGCACCTGCTGTGTCCTCACCCCAAAACCTAAGCATAGCTAGTGTTCTCAGACTTCCGTCCTCACTCTCCTGGACCACACACACTCCCTTTTGGGATTTCCGATGACACAGTGCTGCACTCTGCCTGCCCTCTAGAAGAAAAACATTGCCCTATGGGTCTACCCAGAAACCTCAAATGAGGATAAACCTGCATGCCACTCAACTGTACACCAATTATATAGTCTAGCCTGTGCACTAATGCCCTGTCTGACACAACCTGAGGCCTGAATTCCCAACCGACACCCAGACAGCTTGCCGTACACTGAGAACATCTGAACCGCCATGGCCTTAGGTTGCCATCTCATTCCAACCTGGTTTTCAGGCGACAGAAACCTAGACCTTATCTCTACTCATTTCCCATGGTTGAACGTGATGCAGAAATCATAACTCCTCCTTCCCTCTCGCCAGAATCTTGTGCTTGGCATCTTATCCAAAGTTCAGTGTAGGACCCCTGTGGGGCCTACAGGAGTAGTAGTAGGGCCCCTGAGGGTAGTGTAGGGTCCCCGAGGCCCTGCCCATGCTTAAGAGCTGCGGTGGGCACAAACACACATTGGGACCCCCAGTTTGAACCCTGTCCTCATGTAAAGCCTCTCAGTGGCTGGACCATGAGCCCACATATGGGGCCTGTCATGCCCCAAGTCACCCAATCTTAACCAGAGGTAGAGACATCTAGTCACCCCTACTCAGGGCTCTGCTCTGGAATCCCTCTTTGGTGGGACATTTGAGGTAAGTAAACACAGAAAGGATTCCTCCCACCCACAGAATGTCCACAATCACTTGGGATCAGGCCATCCCCAGAGAGAAAGACTCCTCCATGGCCCATGAGGCTAGCCCGACATTCCACGGCCACTATTGACACAAAATCCAGAGACATAAGCCTCACCCTTAGGTCAGTACAAAGAGGGGTGATCTGTCACAAGTTGAGCAACGACCTCAACTCACCCGTAGACAGATATCCCAAGAGAAAGGTATTAACCTGGACACGCCCCTAGAACATAATTGGTTCCATTGCTTTTGTTTCTCAGCATCTCTCCTCAGAGGCCTGTTTTCCAATACCAGCTTATGGGGGATTCCAGAGATACCAATCAGAACAAATCTTGTCTCCACATGGGAAACTTATCCTTTGGAGCTCTGTAAAAACCTCCAGTTAGGAGAAAGCTTCAGGTAACCGGAGCCACCGCCCTATTCCAAGGTCTCCATGGACACAAACCCGCATTATGACCATTCAGCAGGAGAGTACATTTCAACTCAGCCCCGTTGATTACTCCCCCAGAGCCAGAATATCAAACCTGCCTTGTCGCTAGGAGACAACTGGAATGCAACGCAGACTCTCTAGGCATCCATCATTGGAATCCTGCTCTGGCGCCGTTCCATATGGGATGTCCTGGGAGCCTTCCAACATGTCTTGACTGTCCTGCAGAAGGAATCCTTTCAGATTGTAGTATCTCACAACTCCTATCGTGGGAAAACCTACATGGCCTCATGAGATGCTCCCCTTTATAAAGGGGCCATCATGGACAGAAACTCCAACCTGAGCCATCTTCTGATCCATTGCTTTGGTTTCTATGTATCTCTCCTCAGAGGCCTGGTTTCCAATATCAGAATATGGGGGTTTCCTAAGGAAACAATCAGAACAGATCTCATCTCCACATGAGAATCTTGCTCTGGAGCTTTGTCAATACCTCAGGTTAGGAGGATCCTTCAGGGCCCTGGCACCATGGCCCAATTCCAAGGTCTCCAAGGACACAAACTTACATTATGATCCATCCTCAGGAGAGTCCATTTCAAATCAGCCCCCTCGGCTGCTCACCCAGAGCCAGCAGATCAAACCTGCCTTGTCACTAGGAGACAGTTGGAATGCGAGGTGGGCTGCCCAGGCATCCATCCTTAGAACCCTGCTCTGGAGAATTTCTTTATGGGACGTCTTGAATCCAACCAACCTGTCTTGACTGTCTCGCAGAATGAATCCTTGTGGTTTGAAGCATCACACAATCCCACTGTGAGAAATCCTCCATTTCCTCATGATGCCCCACACCTTCATAAATGGGCCATCATGGACAGAAACTCCATCCTAAGCCAAAGTCTGACCCGCGCCCTGAATTCAGAAGCACGAGATCTCGATTCAGCACTTGAGAGTGTGCCTGCTGTGCCCTCGCCCCAAAACCTAAGCCTATCTTGTGTTCTCAGACTTCCGTCTTCACAATCCTGGCCACACCCCTCCAGTTTGGCAATTCTGGAGACACAAATGCAGCACTCTGCCTGCCCTCCAGAAGAAAAATGTTGCCCTATAGGGCTAACCATAAACGCCAAATGAGTAACAACCTGCATGCCACTCGACCATACCCCAATTATACAATCTTGCCTGTGCACTAAAGCCCTGTCTGACACAGCCTGAAGGCAGAACTCCAGTCCAACACCCAGACAGCTGGCCTTACACTGAGCATATCAAACCCACAATGGCTTTCGGCCATCGTCTCTACCCAACCTCAGTTTTCACCTTCAGAACCTAGACCTTATCTCCACTCACTGCTCAGGAGTGAACGTGATACAAGAATCAGAACTTCTCCTTCGCCATGGCAAGAAACCTTGTGGTTGGCATGTGGTCCAGCGTTCATTGTAGGAGAAAGCAGCATGGACTATGAGGCCCCACCTAACCCTGAGGGCTACAATTTGCACAAACACACACATTGTGAACCTCAGAGTGTGCCCTATCCTCATGTAAAGCCTCTTAGTGACTGGAACAACAGCCCACATATGGGGCTTGCCAAGCCCCTAGTCCCCAAATCTCAACCAGAGTTAGAGATGTCTAGTCACCCCTACTCAGGGCACTGCTCTGGAATTCCTCTTTGGTGGGACACCTGAGGTAAAAAAAAAAAATACAGAAAGGACTCTTCCCATCCACAGAATGATCCCAACCACTTGGGATCAGGCCAAATCACCAGAGAAATACTTGTCCATGGCCCGTGAGGACACCCCGACATTCCACAGCCACCGTAGGCACAAAATCCAGAGCCAAAAGCCTGAGCAAACGCCACATACTCGCCCTTTGTTCATAGCCCGGAAAATTCTCACGGTCTGTAGATCGAGCCTTCATACATACATCCCCAAACCTAAGCTGAGTTTGTGTTTTCAGACTTCTGTCCCCACAGTCCTGGCCCACACACCATCCAAGCTGGGGCCCCTGGAGCCACACCTGAGGACTGTGGCTTCCTTCTCCAGGGTAATTCTGCCATTTCCATTGGCCACAACCCTATAGATTAGGAGAAACCTCCAAACTCCCCGCGGCCATCCCAATAGTGTTGGCTGCTCAGGACAAACGGGGATGATATTTCACAAGTTAGGAAACTACCTCCACTCAGACCCAGAGACAGATATCCCCATAGAATAAGATTGAACTGGACAGGCACTTAGGCCCTAATCAGATCCATTGCTTTTGTTTCCAGGCATCTCTCCTCAGAGGCCTGGTTACCAATGCAAGCATATGGGGGATTACTGAGGCACTCATAGAAAAATCTCGTCTCCACATAGGAAATGTACTCTTTGGAGCTCTATAAAAAACCTCTGTTTAGGAGAATCATTCAGGGCCCCGGATCAAGTGCCCCATTCCAAGGTCTCCATGGACGTAAACCCACATTACGATCTATCCTCGGTAGAGTCCATGTCAACTCATCCCCCTTGGTTTCTCCACCAGGGCCTGCAGATCAAACCTGCCTTGTTGCTAGGAGACAACTAGAATGGGAGGCGGGCTGCCCAGGCATCCATCCTTAGAACCCTACCCTGGAGTCGTTCCATATGGGACATCCTAGTGCCATCCAACAGGTCTCAAGTGTCCCACAGAAGGAATCTTTGCAGTCTGGTGCATCTCACAACTCCCATTGTGGGAAAATCTTCATGGCCTCTTGAGACGCTCCACTTTATAAAGGGGCCATCATGGACAGAAACTCCAACCTGAGCAAACGTCTGATATTCGCCCTGGCTTCAGGTGCATGCGATCTTGATTCAGCTCTGCAGAGTGTGCCTTCTGTGCCCTCACCCCAAAAACTAAGCCTAGCTTGTGTTCTCAGACTACCGTCCTCACACCCCTGGCCCAAAAGCCCTACAGTTTGGCAATACTGGGGCCACAATGCAGCACTCTGCCTGCCCTCCAGAAGAAAAAGGTTGCCTTTTGGATCTACCTGGAAACCCGAATGAGGATCAACTGAACGGCACTCGACTGCACCCCAAATATACAGTCTACCCTGTCTAATGCCCTGTCTGACACAGCATGAGCCCACACCTCCAGACCTACGCTCAACAGCTAGCCACACACTGAGCTCATTGTACCCATCAGGTCCTTAGGTCTTCATCTCTTCCCAACCTCGGTTTTCGGGTTTCAGAACCTAGACCTAAACTCCAATCACTGTCCAGGGGTGAACGTGATGCAGAAATCACAACTCTTCCTTCGCCATGGCCAGAAACCTTGTGGTTGGCATATTCTCCAACGTTCAGTGTAGGAGAATCCAGCGTGGCCCATGAGGCCCTTCCCATGCTTGAGGGCCTTGTTGGGCACAAATAGGCATTGTGACCCTCAGCATGAGCCCTGTCCTCAAGGAAGACCTCTCAGTGTCTGAATCAAGAGCCCACATATTGGACTTGCCATGCCCCTAGGCCCCCAAACTTAAACAGAGGTGGGGTTATCCAGTTGTCGCTACCAAGGACTCTGCTCGGGAATCCCTCTTTTATTGGCACACATGAGGTACATAAAATAAAATAATAAACAGAAAGGACACCTCCCATCCCACAGAATGTGTAGATGAGATTTGTTCTGGTGGGTGAGTCAAGAAACAGCCATATGCTGGTACTTAAATCCAGGCCTCTGAGGAGAGATGCCTGGAAAACAAAGCAATGGATCCGATTAGGGCCTAGGGGCCTGTTCGTTCCTTTTTACCTCTGGGGATATCAGTCTACAAGTCTGAGTGCAGGTAGGTTCTCAGATGGGCTCAGAGTGCTCCTGTTTGTCCTGGGAAGCCACCACTATTGGGATGGCCTCAGGGACTTTGGAGGTTTATCCTATTAGTAGTGTTGTGGCCATTGAAATGGGCACACAAAATTCCCTTGGAGAGGGCAAGTACAGTCGTCAGCTTGGCTCCAGGGGCCTAAGCCTGTAGGCTGTGTAGGCCAGGGCTGTTTGGACAGTTGTCTGAAAACACAAACTCGGCTTATGTTTTTCGGGTCATAGGTATGGCAGGACTGATCTACAGACCATGAGGATAACTCTTCGGGATATGAAAAAAGAGCGAGTGTGAGGCTCTTGCTCAAGTATTTATCTCTGGATATCATGCCATTCATGGTCATGGTCATGAAATTTCCGGGTGACTTCATGGGAAATGGACAAGTCTTACTCCCAGGGGTTTGGCCCAATCCAAAGAGTTTGGGGTCATTTTGTCGGACGGAAGAAGTCCGTTTTTTGTTGTTGTTGTTTTGTTTTGTTTTGTTTTTTTTTCAAACTCAGAGGTCCCACCAAATGAGGGATTCCAGAGTAGAGCCCTTGGGAGGGGCGATTGGACATCCAGAAATCTGGTTAAAATTGGGTCCTAGGGACAGCTAGACTTGGGTTTCAGGGCGAGGGCACGGCATGTACCCCCTGAAGATCTGAAGCAATATCTCATGCATCTGAAGTCAGAGCGAGGATCAGACGTTGGCTCAGCTTGGATTTTCTGTTCATGACGGCCCCTTCATAAAGGGAGCCGAATATCGAGGCCGTGGAGGTTTTCCCACGTTGGGAGTGGTGGGATGCCCCCTCCAAGGATTCCTTCTGCGGGACAATTGAGACCTGTTGGACTGATCCAGGACATCCCATATGGATGAGTCCAGACCAACGTTCGAGGATGGATGCCTGGGAAGCCCGCCTCGCATTCCAATTGTCTCCTAGCGACAAGACAGTTTAGATCTGATGGCTCTGCGGGATCAACCGGGGTGGCTGAGTTGAAATGGACATTCCTGAGAATGGGTCTAATGTGTGTTTGTGTCCATGAGGGCCTTGGAATGGGGCGGTGGCACCGGGACCCTGAAGTATTCCCCTAAGCTTTTGACATAGCTCCCATGCACAAGTTTCCTTGTGGAGACGAGGTTTGTTCTAATGGGTGCCTCAGGAAAACCCCAATGCTGGTATGGAATCCAGGGTTTTGAGGAGACATGCCTGTAAACCAAAGCAATGGATCCGATTTTGGCCTAGGGTCCTGTCTTTTTCAATCTTCTTCTCTGGGAAAATCGTTCTAGGGTATGAGTGGAGTTAGATGCTCAGCTGGTGTCAGACTGCCCTTTTTTGTCCCGGGCGGCCTATACTATTAGGATGGCCTCAGGGACTTTGGAGGGTTCTCCTAATTTGTACGATTTTGGAACTTTGAGGACAGAAGTCTGAAAACACAAACTCAGCTTATGTTTGGGGACGTAGGTATGGAAGGCCCGATCTACAAACCATGTGAAGGCAACTTCAGGATATGAAGATAGTGCGAGTCTGAGGCGCTTGCTTAGGCTTTTGTCTCTGGATTTAGTATCTGCGATGGCCATGGAATGTTGGGGAGGCCTCATGGGCCATGGACGAATTTTGCTCTCTGTGGATTTGGCCCGATCCCAATTGTTTTTCGTCAATCTGTTGGATGGAGGACTCCTTTCAGGGTTGTTACATGAGGTGTCCCTCCAAAAGAGGAATTCCAAAGCAGAGCCCTGGGGAAGAGTGAAGGGACAACATGAACTATGGTTTAAAATTGGGGCCTAGGGGCATGGCAAGCCCAATATGCTGTCTTTCATCCAGCCACTGAGAGGCCTTACCTGAGGACTGGGCTAAGGCTGAGGGTCACAATGTGTGTTTGCTACCTATCTGGACCGCGAGCAATGGCTGTGCCTCAAGGGACACACTGGTTTCCACTACACTGAACGTTGGACAACAAGCCAACCACAAGTTTTCCTGCCATTGGGAAGGAGTTCTAATTTCTGCATCATTTTCAAACCTGGGCAGTGATTCGAGATAAGGTCTAGGTTCTGAAGCCTGAAAACTGAGGTTGGGAAGGGATAACGACCTAAGGCCATGGGGGGTCTGAAGTCCTCAGTTTGTAGCCAGCTGTCTGGGTGGGCCTAGGATGTCCAGGCTCAGACTGTGTCAGAAAGGGCATAATTGCCCAGGTCATCCTATATATTTTGGGTATATCCAAGTGTCGTGCAGGTTGATCTTCATTTGTGGTTTCTAGGTAGCCCCAGAGTGCAATATATTACTTCTGCAGGGCAGGTAGAGTGCTGCATTGTAGTTCTGGACTGCCAAACTGAAGTGCTTGTGAGCCAGTAGTCTGTGGACAGAAGTCTGAGGACACAAGCAAGGCTTAGGTTTCTGGGTGAGGACATGGCAGGCACAATATACAGACCTGAACCGAGATCTCGTGCATCTGAAGTCAGGGTGAGGATCAGACGATCGCTCAGGTTGGACCTTATGTCCCTGATGGCCCCTTTATGAAGGGGGGGGGGATCATGTGGCCATGGGGGTTCTCTCACGACGGGAGTTCTGAGAAGCTCCCAACTGCAAAGATTCTTCTGCAGGACAATTGAGACCTGTTGGTTGGCTCCAGGCCAACGATTCCGAGCAGGGTTTTAAGGATGGATGGCCGGGTAGGCCACCTCACATTCCAATTGTCTCCTAGCAACAAGAGAAGTTAGATCTGCTGGATCTCGCGGAGCAACCGAATACGCTCAGTTGAAATGGACTCTCCTGTGGATGGGTCCTAATGTGTTTTTGTGTCTATGGAGACCTTGTAATGGGGCAGTGGCACACAGGCCCTGAAGGATTCTCCTAACTGGAGGTTTTGAGACATCTTCAAAGGATAATTTTCCCATTTGGAGAAGAGATTTGTTCTGCTTGCTGCCTCATGAAATTCCCATATGCTAATATTGGAAACCAGGCCTCTGAGGAGATATACCTGTAAACGAAAGCAATGAATCTGATTCAGGCCTATTGGCCTGTCTGATTCAATCTTCTTCTCTGGGGACATCCATCTACGCTGAGTAGAGGTAGATGCTCAGCTGGTTTCAGATGACCCTTGTTTGTCCTGGGCGGCCTACATTATTGGGAAGTCCTTGGGGACTCTGGAGGTTTTTCCTAATTTGTACGATTGTGGACAATGGAATGGGCAACATTCCCGTAGTATGGACAGGCACAGTCCTGATGTGTGGCTCCAGGCGCCCCAGCCTGAAGGGTCTATGGGCCAGGAATGTGGGGACAGAAGTATGAAAACACAAACTCAGCTTAGGTTTGGGAAGTAGGTATGGCAGGTCCGATATACAGACCGTGAGGAGAACTCTTCGGGATACGACAAAAGAGCGAGTGTGAGGCGCTTGCTCAGACTTTTGTCTCTGGATTTGTTGTCAACGATGGCTGTGGAATCTCAGGGAGGCCTCATGGGCCATGGACGAGACTTCCTCTCTGTGAATTTGGTCCAATCCCAATTGTTTTGGGTCAATCTGAAGGATGGGAGGAATCCTTTTAGTTTTGTTACCTCAGGTGTCCCTCCAAAAGAGGGATTCCAAAGCAGAGCTCTGGGGAGGGATTAATGGACAACCTGAACAATCCAATTGGGGTGAGGTCGAGAACCGAGCAGGTTGATCCTCATTTGGGGTTTATGGAGATCCCCATAGAGCAACGTTTTTCTTCTGGAGGGCCAGCATAGGGCTGCATTTTGGTTCCAGAATTCCAAGTCTTGAGGACATGTTTGCCAGGAGTGTGAGGAAGGAAGTCTGAAAACACAAGGTAGCACGAGGATTGGGCCCACTGTGCAGAGGCTGAATCGAGATCTCCTGCATCTGAGGTCAGGGCGAGTACCAGATGTTGCCTCAAGCTGGAGTTTGTGTCCATGACGGCCCCTTCCTGAAGGGGGTGGGGGCGTCATGAGGCCACGGATTTTTCCCTACGCTGGGAGTTGTGAGCTGCTCCAAACTTCAAAGTTTCCTTCTTCAGGACAGTCTAGTACTATTGGATGGTTCCAGGATGCCCCATACAGAAAGCCTCGGGAGCAGAGGCCTAAGCATGGATGCCGAGAAACGCCAACTCACCTTCCCATTGCCTGGTCGAGACAAGGCACGCTCAATCTGCGGGCTCTTGGGTGAGCTACCCAGAAGGCTGAGTTTAAATGGACTTTCCTGAGGATGAGTCATAATGTGGGTTGGTGGCCATGGAGACCTTGGAATGTGGCAGTAGCTAAGGGACTCTGCAGGATTCTCCAACCCGAAGGGTTTGACACAACTCCAACAAGGAAGCTTTCCATGCGGAGATGAGAGGTGTTCTGTCTGGTGCCTCAGGATAGCCCCATATGCTGGTCTTCGAACACAGGCCTCTGAGGAGTGATACCTGGACACCAAAGCAAGAGTTCATAATAGGGCCTAGGGGCCTGTCTGGTTCAATCTTCTGTCTCTGCGGATATCAGTCTGTGTGTCTGCATGCAGGAGTAGTAGTTGCTCAGCTGGTGTCATAATGCCCCTGTTTGTCCAGTGCGGCTTGCGGTAGTGGGATGTCCTTGGGGACCTTGAGGTTTCTACTCTTTTGTAGAGTTGTGGCCAATGGAACGTGCAGTTTCTTAGGAGAGATCAGGCACCGTTCTGTGTTGTGGCTCCAGAGACCCCAGCCTGGAGGCGGTGTGGGCCACGGCTGTACAGACAGACATCCAAAAACCCAAACTCAGCTCAGGTTTGGGGCCGAGGTTATGGCAGGCCTGATCTACAGTCCGTGAGGGGAGCTCCTCTGGATATGAAAGAAGGGTGAGAGGGAGGCAGTCGCTCAGTCTTTTGTCTCTGGATATTTTGTCCACAATGGCCGTTTAATGTAGGAGTTGCCTCATGTGTCGTAGAAGTTTCCCTCTCTGGTAGTTTGTCCAGCCCCCAAGAGTTTGGGGTCATTCTGTGGGAAGGGAAGAGTCCTGCTTTCTGCTTCATGTGTCCCCCCAGTAGAGGGATTCTGGAGCATAGCAGTGGGTACTGACAACTGGAATACTCGCTCTCTGGTTAAGCCTGGGGGCCTATGGATATGACAAGCCCCATATGCAGGATCTTGGTCCAGCCACTGATAAGCGTTACTTTAATACGGGACTCACGCTACAGGTCACAATGCATGTCTTTGCCCTAGGCGGCCCTCAAGCACTGGCGGGGCCTTTCCGACAATGCAGGTTTTCCCACATTGAACGTTGGACAACATGCCAACCACAAGGTTTCTGGCCATGGGGAAGGAGGAATTCTAATTTCTGCATCACGTTCACCCCTGGGCAGTGATTGGAGATAAGGTCTCGGTTCTGAAGCCTGAAAACCGAGGGTGGGAAGAGATGACGAACTACAGCCATAGTGGGTCCCTTGTGTCCAGGTTGGAGCCAGCTGTCTAGGTGTCGTTTGGGATGTCTTGTCTCAGGCTGTGCCAGACAGGGCATTCGTATTCAGGGTAGGCTGTATAATTGCTTTACAGTCGAGTGGCATGCATTAGATAATCATTTGGGGTTTCTTATTAGCAGCATAGGGCAAAGTTTTTCTTCTGGAGGGCAGGCAGAGTGCTGCATTGTGGCTTCGGAATTCCCAAACTGGAGGGCTTGTGGGCCAGGAGAGTGAGGACGGAAGTCTGAGAACACAAGATAGGCTTAGGTTTCGGGGAATGGACATGGCAGGCACATTTTGCAGAGCTGAATTGAGATCTCATGAGTCTGAAGTCAGGTCGAGGATCAGACTTTGGCTCAGGTTGGAGTTTCTGTCCATGTTGGCCCCTTCATGAAGGAGGGGGGCATTATGAGACCATGGTGGTTTTCCCACTATTAGAGTTGTGAGATGCTCCAAACCGCAAGGATTCCTTCTGTGGGACCTTTAAGATTTGTTGGATGGCTCCAGGACGTCTCCTAAGGTATTTTTCCAGAACAGGGTTCTAAGTATGGATGCCTGGGCAGACAGCCTCAATTCCAATTGTCTCCTAGCAACAAGAAACGTTTGATCTGCTGGCTTGGGGTAGCATCAGAGGGGGCTGAGTTGGAATGGACTTTCCTGAGGATGGTCTTAAATGAGTTGACATGGACTTTCCTGAGGATGGTCTTAATGTTGGTTTGAGTCCATTGAGACCTTGGTATGGGGCAGTGGCACCAGGGCCCTGAAGGATTCTCCTAACCAGAGGTGATAACAAAGCTCCAATGAGCAAGTTTTCCATGGGGAGACGAGATTTGTTCTTATTGGTGCCTCAGGAAACCACCTTTTGCTGGTATTGGAAATGAGGCCTCTGAGGAGAGATGCCTGGAAACCAAAGCAATGGATCTGATTAGGGCCTAGGGGCTTGTCCGGTTCAATATTCTTCTCTGGGGACATCTTTTGTCTGAGTGGAGGTAGTTGCTCAGCTGGTTTGAGATCACAACTGTTTGTCCTGGGCGGCCTACACTATTGGTATGGCCTCGGTAACTTTGGAGGTTTTTCCTAATTTGCAAGGTTGTGGCCAATGGAGTGGGAAGAATTCTCTTGAAAGGGAAGCACAGTCCTGAGGTGTCGATCCAGGGACCCAAGTGTGGAGCGTGTGTGGTCCAGGGCTATTTGGACAAAAGTCTGAAAACACAAACTCCACTTAGGTTTGGGTCTGTAGGTATGGCCGGCCCGATATATAGACCGTGAGGAGAACTCTTCGGGATATGAAAAAAGGGCGAAAGTGAGGTGCTTGCTCATGGTTATTTTTTTCTGGATATGTGTCACCGAATGCCATGGAATGTCCGGGTGTCCTCATGGGCCATGGATGAGGCTCCCTTCCTGGGATTTGACCCAATCCCAAGAGTTTGGGGTCATTCTGTGGGAAGGGAGGAGGCCTTTCTGTTTTTTTTTTTTTTTTTTTTTTTTTTTTTTTTTTTACTCAGATGGACCACCAAAAGAGGGATTCCACAGCAGAGTCCTGGGGAGGTGCGACTGGACAACCAGAACTCTGGTTAACATTGGGACCTAAGAACATGGCAAGCCCCATATGTGGGCTCTTGGTCCAGACACTGAGAGGCCTTCCTTGAGCATAGGGCTCACATTGAGTTTCACAATGTGTTTTTGTGCCCAAGGAGCCCCTCAAGTCAGGGCGTGGCCTAATGTACCATGCTGGTTTCTCCTACACTGAACGTTGCACAATATGGCAACCACAAGTTTTCTGGCCATGGGGAAGAAGGAGTTCTAATTTCTGCAACACTTTCACTCCTGGACTGTGATTGGATTTAAAGTCTAGGTTCTGAAGCCTGAAAACTGAGGTTGGGAAGAGATGAAGACCTAAGGCCATGGTGTGACTGATGTGCTCAGTGTTCGGCCAGCTGTTGAGTGTGGGTTGGGAGGTGCAGGCTCAGGCTGTGGCAGACAGGGAATTAGTGCCCAGGCTAGACTGTATCATTGGGGTGCAGTCGAGAGTTTCGTGCAGGTTGGTACTCATTTGTGGTTACTGGGTAGCCCCAGAGGGCAATGTTTTTCTTCTGGAAGGAAGACACAGTGCCACATAGTGGCTCCAGAATTCCCAAACTGGAATGCTTGTGGGCCAGGAGTGTGAGGAAAAAATTCTGAGAACACAAGCCAGACTAGATTTTGGGGTGAGGGGACGGCAGGAACCCTCTGCAGAGATGATTCGAGATCCCGTGTACCTGAAGACAGAGCTAGGATCAGACGTTGGCTCAGGTTGGAGTTTCTGTCCATGACGGCCCCTTCATGAAGGGGAGGGTGTCACGAGGCCATGGAGGTTTTCCCACGATGGGAATTGTGAGATGCTCCAAACCGCAATGATTCCTTCCGTGGGACAGTCGAGACCTGCTGGATGGCTCCAGGACATCCCATAAGGAAGTTATCCAGAGCAGGGTTCTAAGGATGGATGCCTGGGCAGCCTGCCTCCCATTCCAGTTGTCTCATAGCGCCAAGTAATGTTGGATCTGCTGGATCTCGGGGAGTAACCGAGGCGGGTGTGTTGAAATGGGTGAGTTGAGGATGGGTCATAATGTGCATTTGTGTCCATGGAGACCTTGGAATGGGGTGCTTGATCCGGGGCCTTGAGGGATGTTCATAACCGGAGGTTTTGATGGAGCTCTAAAGAGTACATTTCCTACGTAGAGAAGAGAATTGTTTTGATGAGTGCCTAAGGAATCTCCCATATGCTGGTATTGGAAACCAGGCCTCTGAGGAGATATGCCTGGAAACAAAGGCAATGGATATGAGTAGGGCCTAGGTGCCTGTCCGGTTCAATGTCTTTCCTGGGGATACGTGTCTATGGATCTGAGGGGAGGTAGTTGCTCGGCTTGTGTCAGATCGCCCCTTTTTGTCCTGGGCAGCCTATAATATTTGGAATGGCCTCGGATTTTGGAGTTTCTCCTAATCTATAGGGTTGTGGCCAATGGAATGGGCAGAAATCCCCTGGAGAGGGCAGGCACAGTTCTGAGTTTGGCTCTCGGGGCCCAGCCTGGAGGGTGTGTGGGCCAGGCCTGTGGGGACAGAATTCTGAAAACACAAATTCCGCTTAGGATTGGGGACATAGGTATGGCACGCCCAATCTACAGACCGTGATAACACTTCGGGATATGTAAAAGGGTGAGTTTGAGGTGCTTGCTCAGGTTTTTTCTCTGGATTTGTGTCAACAATGTGGGTGGAATGCTGGCGTGGCCTCATGGGTTGTGGACGGCTTTCCTTCTCTGAGGATTTAACCCAATCCCAAGAGTTTGGGTACATTCTGTGGGATGGGAGGTGTCCTTTCTGTTTTTTTATTTTATTTTATGTACCTCATGTGTGCCAATAAAAGAGGGATTCCAGAGCTCAGTCCTTGGGAGGGACAACTGGATAACCCCACCTCTGTTTAAGTTTGGGGGCCTAGGGGCATGGCAAGTCCAATATGTGGGCTCTTGATTCAGACTCTGAGAGGTCTTCCTTGAGGACAGGGCTCATGCTGAGGGTCACATGCCTATTTGTGCCCAAAAAGGCCCTCAAGCATGGGAAGGGCCTCATCGGCCACGCTGGATTCTCCTACACTGAACGTTGGAGAATATGCCAACCACAAGGTTTCCGGCCATGGCGAAGGAAGAGTTGTGATTTCTGCATCACGTTCACCCCTGGACAGTGATTGGAGTTTAGGTCTAGGTTCTGAAACCCGAAAACCGAGGTTGGGAAGAGATGAAGACCTAAGGACCTGATGGGTACAATGAGATCAGTGTGTGGCTAGCTGTTGAGCGTAGGTCTGGAGGTGTGGGCTCATGCTGTGTCAGACAGGGCATTAGACAGGGTAGACTGTATATTTGGGGTGCAGTCGAGTGCCGTTCAGTTGATCCTCATTCGGGTTTCTAGGTAGCTCCATAAGGCAACGTTTTTCTTCTCGAGGGCAGGCAGAGTGCTGCATTGTGGCCCCAGTATTGCCAAATTGTAGGGCTTCTGGGCCAGGGGTGTGAGGACGGTAGTCTGAGAACACAAGCTAGGCTTAGTTTTTGGCGTGAGGGCACAGAAGGCACACTCTGCAGAGCTGAATCAAGATCTCATGCACCTGAAGCCAGGGCGAATATCAGACGTTTGCTCAGGTTGGAGTTTCTGTCCATGATGGCCCCTTTATAAAGTGGAGCGTCCCAAGAGGCCATGAAGATTTTCCCACAATGGGAGTTGTGAGATGCACCAGACTGCAAAGATTCCTTCTGTGGGACACTTGAGACCTGTTGGATGGCTCTAGGATGTCCCATATGGAACGACTCCAAAGTAGGGCTCTAAGGATGGATGCCTGGGCAGCCCGCCTCCCATTCTAGTTGTCTCCCAGCAACAAGGCAGGTTTGATCTGCAGGCCCTGGGGGAGAAACCAAGGGGGATGAGTTGACATGGACTCTACCGAGGATAGATCATAATGTGGGTTTAAGTCCATGGAGACCTTGGAATGGGGCGCTTGATCCGGGGCCCTGAAAGATTCTCCTAAACAGAGGTTTTTATAGAGCTCCAAAGAGTACATTTCCTATGTGGAGACGAGATTTTTCTATGAGTGCCTCAGTAATCCCCCATATGCTGGTATTGGTAACCAGGCCTCTGAGGAGAGATGCCTGGAAACAAAAGCAATGGATCTGATTAGGGCCTAAGTGCCTGTCCAGTTCAATCTTATTCTATGGGGATATCTGTCTCTGGGTCTGAGTGGAGGTAGTTTTCTAACTTGTGAAAGATCATCCCTGTTTGTCCTGGGCAGCCAACACTATTTGGATGGCTTCGGGGAGTTTGGAGGTTTCTCCTAATCTATAGGGTTGTGGCCAATGGAAATGGCAGAATTCCCCTGGAGAAGGAAGCCACAGTCCTCAGGTGTGGCTCCAGGTGCCCCAGCTTGGATGGTGTGTGGGCCAGGACTGTGGGGACAGAAGTCTGAAATCACAAACTCAGCTTAGGTTTGGGGATGTATGTATGAAGGCTCGATCTACAGACCGTGAGAATTTTCCGGGCTATGAACAAAGGGCGAGTATGTGGCGTTTGCTCAGGCTCTTGTCTCTGGTTTTTGTGCTTACGGTGGCCGTGGAATGTCGGTGTGTCCTCAAGGGCCATGGACAAGTCTTTCTCTGGTGATTTGGCCTGATCCCAAGTGGTTGGGATCATTCTGTGGATGGGAAGAGTCCTTTCTGTATTTTTATTTTACCTCAGGTGTCCCACCAAAGAGGGATTCCAGAGCAGTGCCCTGAGTAGGGGTGACTAGACATCTCTAACTCTGGTTGAGATTGGGGGACTAGGGGCTTGGCAAGCCCCATATGTGGGCTGTAGTTCCAGTCACTAAGAGGCTTTACATGAGGATAGGGCTCACGCTGAGGTTCACAATGTGTGTTTGTGCAAATTGTAGCCCTCAGGGATAGGTGGGGCCTCATAGTCCATGCTGCTTTCTCCTACAATGAACGTTGGACCACATGCCAACCACAAGGTTTCTTGCCATGGCGACGGAGAAGTTCTGATTCTTGTATCACGTTCACTCCTGAGCAGCGAGTGGAGATAAGGTCTAGGTTCTGAAGGTGAAAACTGAGGTTGGGTAGAGATGATGGCCGAAAGCCATTGTGGGTTTGATATGCTCAGTGTACGGCCAGCTGTCTGGGTGTTGGACTGGAGGTCTGCCTTCAGGCTGTGTCAGACAGGGCTTTAGTGCACAGGCAAGATTGTATAATTGGGGTATGGTCGAGTGGCATGCAGGTTGTTACTCATTTGGCGTTTCTCGTTAGCCCTATAGGGCAACATTTTTCTTCTGGAGGGCAGGCAGAGTGCTGCATTGTGTCTCCAGAATTGCCAAACTGGAGGGGTGTGGCCAGGATTGTGAAGACGGAAGTCTGAGAACACAAGTTAGGCTTAGGTTTCGGAGCGAGGGCACAGCAGGCACACTCTCAAGTGCTGAATCGAGATCTCGTGCTTCTGCATTCAGGGCGCGGATCAGACTTTGGCTTAGGATGGAGTTTCTGTCCATGATGACCCATTTATGAAGGTGTGGGGCATCATGAGGAAATGGAGGTTTTCTCACAGAGGGATTGTGTGATGCTTCAAACCACAAGGATTCATTCTGCGAGACAGTCAAGACAGGTTGGTTGGATTCAAGACGTGCCATAAAGAAATTCTCCAGAGCAGGGTTCTAAGGATGGATGCCTGGGCAGCCCACCTCGCATTCCAACTGTCTCCTAGTGACAAGGCAGGATTGATCTGCTGCCTCTGGGTGAACAGCCGAGAGGGCTGATTTGAAATGGACTCTCCTGAGGATGGATCATAATGTAAGTTTTTGTCATTGGAGACCTTGGAATTGGGCCATGGTGCCAGCGCCCTGAAGGATCCTCCTAACCTGAGGTATTGACACAGCTCCAAAGAGCAAGTTTCTCATGTGGAGATGAGGTCTGTTCTGATTGTTTCCTTAGGAAACCCCCATATTCTGATATTGGAAACCAGGCCTCTGAGGAGAGATACATAGAAACCAAAGCAATGGATCAGAAGTTGGCTCAGGTTGGAGTTTCTGTCCATGATGGCCCCTTTATAAAGGGGAGCATCTCATGAGGCCATGTAGGTTTTCCCACGATAGGAGTTGTGAGATGCTCCAATCTGCAAGGATTCCTTCTGCGGGACAGTCAAGACCTGTTGGAAGGCTCCCAGTACATCCCATAAGGAACGTCGCCAGAGCAGGATTCCAAGGATGGATGCCTAGAGAGTCTGCTTTGCATTCCATTTGTCTCCTAGCGACAAGGCAGGTTTGATATTCTGGCTCTGGGGGAGTAATCAACGGGGCTGAGTTGAAATGTACTCTCCTGCCGAATGGTCATATTGCGGGTTTGTGTCCATGGAGACCTTGGAATAGGGCGGTGGCTCCTGTTACCTGAAGCTTTCTCCTAACTGGAGGTTTTTACAGAGCTCCAAAGGATAAGTTTCCCATGTGGATACAAGATTTGTTCTGATTGGTATCTCTGGAATCCCCCATATGCTGGTATTGGAAAACAGGCCTCTGAGGAGAGATGCTTAGAAACAAAAGCAATGGAACCAATTACGTTCTAGGGGCCTGTCCAGTTTAATACCTTTCTCTTGGGATATCTGTCTACGGGTGAGTTGAGGTCATTGCTCAGCTTGTGACAGATCACCCCTCTTTGTACTGGGCGGCCTACACTATTGGAATGGCCTCTGGGACTTTGGAGGTTTCTCCTAATCTGTAGGGTTGTGGCCAATGGAATGGGAAGAATTTCCTTGAAGAGGGCAGGCACAGTCCTGAGGTGTGGCTCCAGGGGCCTCAGCCTGGAGGGTGTGTGGGACAGGGATGTCAGGATAGAAGTCTGAAAACACAAACTCGGCTTAGGTTTGGGGACGTAGGTATGGCAGGCCCGATCTACGGACTATGAGGAGAATTTTTTGGGCTATGACCTAAGGGTGAGGCTTATGTCTCTGGATTTTGTGTCAATAGTGGCCGTGGAATGTCGGGCTGTCCTCATGGGACATGGACGAGTCTTACTCTACGTGGATGGCCTCATCCCAAGTGATTGGGGTCATTCTGTGGGTGGGAGGAATCCTTTCTGTGTTTACTTACCTCAAATGTCCCACCAAAGATGGATTCCAGAGCAGAGCCCTGAGTAGGGGTGACTAGATGTCTCTACCTCTGGTTAAGATTGGGTGACTTCGGGCATGGCAGGCCCCATATGCGGTCTCATGGTCCAGGCACTGAGAGTATTTACTTGAGGACAGGGCTCAAACTGAGGGTCCCAATGTGTGTTTGTGAACAATGTGGCCCGCAAGCATGGGCGGGGCCTCATGGGCCACACTGGTTTCAAGTACAATGAACCTTGGACAACATGCCAACCACAAGGTTTCTTGCCATGGGGAAAGAGTTCTTATTTCTGCATCATTTTCAAACCCGGGCCGTGATTGGAGATAAGGTCTAGGTTCTGAAGCCTGAAAACCGAGGTTGAGAAGAGATGACGACCTAAGGCCATGGCAGGTCCGATGTGCTCAGTGTGCGGCCAGCTGTCTGGGTGGGGCCAGGAGGTCCAGATTCAGGCTTTGTCAGAAAGGGCATTAGTGCCCAGGTCAGCCTATATATGTGGGGTACAGCTGAATGGCGTGCAGGTTGATCCTCATTTGGGGTTTCAGGGTAGCCCCAGAAGGCAATGTTTTACTTCTGGAGAGCAGGCAGAGTTCTGCATTGTAGTTCTGGATTGCCAAACTGGAGGGCTTGTGGGCAAGTAGTCTGAGGACTGAAGTCTGAGAAACCAAACTGGGCTAGGTTTCTGGGTGAGGATATGGCAGGCACAATCTACAGACCTAAATCGAGATCTCGTGCATCTGAAGTCAGGGCGAGGATCAGACGATCGCTCAGGTTGGACATTCTGTCCCTGATGGCCCCTTCTTGAAGGGGGGGGGGGATCACGAGGCCAAGGGATTTTTCCCACGATGGGAGTTGTGAGAAGCTCCCAACTGCAAAGATTTTTCTGCAGGACAATTGAGACCTGTTGGTTGGCTCCAGGACAATGATTCCGAGCAGGGTTCTAAGGATGGATGGCTGGGTAACCCACCTCGCATTCCAATTGTCTCCAAGCAACAAGACAGGTTAGATCTGCTGGATCTGGGGGAGCAACTGAGGAGGCTGAGTTGAAATGGACTCTCCTGTAGATGAGTCCTAATATGATTTTGTGTCTATGGGGACCTTGAAATGAAGCCTGGGGCCCTGAAGGGTTCTCCTAAAGAGAGGCTTTCACACAGCTCCATTGTGCAAGTTTCCCATGTGTAGATGAGATTTGTTCTGATGGTGAGTCATGAAACAGCCATATGCTGCTATTGAAATCCAGGCCCCTGAGGAGAGATGCCTCGAAACCAAAGCAATGGATCCGATAGGTGTCTAGGGGCCTGTTCGTACCTTATTACCTCTGGGGATATCAGTCTACGGGTCTGAGTGCAGGTAGGTGCTCAGATGGGCTCAGATTGCCCCTGTTTGTCCTGGGAAGCCACCACTATTGGGATGGCCTCAGGAATTTTGGAGGTTTATCCTCTTAGTAGGTTTGTGGCCTTTGGAATGGGCACATACAATACCCTTGGAGAGGGCAAGCACAGTCTTCAGGTTTGGCCTCAGGGGCCTGAACCAGTAGGGTGTGTAGGCCAGAGCTGTTGGGATAGTTGTCTGAAAACGCAAACTCGGCTTATGTTTCAGGTCATAGGTATGGCAGGACTGATCATCAGACCATGAGGAGAACACATTGGGATATGAAAACTGGGCGAGTGTGAGGCTCTTGCTCACGTTTTTGTCTCTAGATATTGTGTCACTCATGGTCGTGAAATTTCCGGGTGACTTCATGGGAAATGGACGAGTCTTACTCTCTGGGGGTTTGGCCCCTTCCAAGGAGTTTGGGGTCACTCTGTGGGATGGAGGAAGTCCGTTTATTTTGTTGTTGTTGATTTGTTTTGTTTTGTTTTTCAACCTCAGGTGTCCCACCAAATGAGGGATTCCAGAGTAGATCCCTGGGGAGTTGTGACTGGACAACCAGAAATCTGGTTAAAAATTGGGGCCTAGGGACATTTCAAGCCCATTATGACATCTAATGGTCCAGCCACTGAGAGGATTTACTAGAGGTCAGGACTCACGCTGAGGGTCACAATGCGTGTTTATGCCCTCGTCGCACTCAAGAATGGGCATGACCTCAGGGTGAATGCTGGTTTCTGCTAAACTGAACGTAGGACAACATGGCAACCACAAGGTTCTTGCCTTGGGTAAGCAGGAGTTCTGATTCCTGCATCACAGTCACCCCTGGGCAGTGATTGCAGATAAGGTCTAGGTTCTGAAGCCTGAAAACTGATGTAGGGCAGAGATGACCTAAGGCCATGGCGGGCCTGATGTGCTCAGTGTGCGGTCAGCTGTCTGGGTGTTGCTCAGGAGGTCCCGGCTCAGGTTGTGTCAGACAGTGCATTACTGCCCAGGTTAGACTATATAATTTGGGTACATCGAGTTCCGTGTAGGTTTATTCTCATTTAATGTGCCTGGGCAGCTCATTAGGCAATATATTTTTTCTAGAGGGCAGGCAGAGTGCTGCAATGATGGTCCGGAATTGCCAAACTTGTGGGCTTCGGGGCCAGGAGTGTGAGGGTGGAAGTCTGAGAACACAAGCTAGACTTGGGTTTCAGTGCAGGGCATGGCATGAACCCCTGAAGATCTGAAGCAATATCTCATGCTTCTGAAGTCAGAGCGAGGATCAGACGTTGGCTCCGCTTGGATTTTCTGTTCATGACGGCCCCTTCTCGAGCGGATTCTCGAGAGCGTGGAGGTTTTCCCACGTTGGGAGTGGTGGGATGCCCCCTCCAAGGATTCCTTCTGCGGGACAATTGAGACCTGTTGGACAGCTCCAGGACATCCCATATGGATGAGTCCAGACCAACGTTCGAGGATGGATACCTGGGAAGCCCGCCTCGCATTCCAATTTTCTCCTAGCGACAAGACAGTTTAGATCTGATGGCTCTGCGGGAGCAACCAGGGTGGCTGAGTTGAAATGGACTTTCCTGAGGATGGGTCTAATGTGTGTTTGTGTCCATGAGGGCCTGGAATGGGGCGGTGGCACCGTGACCCTGAAGTATTCTCCCAAGTTTTTGACATAGCTCCCATGCACAAATTTCCGTTGTTCTGTTGTTGTTGATTTGTTTTGTTTTTTGTTTTTTTTTCAACCTCAGGTGTCCCACCAAATGAGGGATTCCAGCGTAGAGCCCTGGGATGGGCAACTTGAGAACCAGAAATCTGGTTAAAAATTGGGGCCTAGGGACATGTCAAGCCCATTATGACATCTAATGGTCCAGCCACTGAGAGGACGTACTAGAGGACAGGACTCACGCTGAAGGTCACAGCGTGTTTATGCCCTCGTTGCACTCAAGAATAGGCGGGGCCTCAGGGTGAATGCTGGTTTCTCCTACACTGAACGTTAGACAACATGCCAACCACAAGGTTTCTTGCCATGGGTAAGGAAAAGTTCTGATTTCTGCATCACAGTCACCCCTGGGCAATGATTGGAGATAAGGTCTACGTTCTGAATCTTGAAAACTGAGGTAGGGAAGAGATGATGACCTAAGGCCATGGCGGGTCTGATGTGCTCAATGTGCGGTCAGGTGTCTGGGTGTTGGTCACGAGGTCCGGCTCAGGTTGTCAGACAGTGCATTAGTGCCCAGGTTAGACAATATATTTTGGGTGCCTTCTTGTGCCATGTAGGTTCTTATCTGAAGAACTCTTCAGGATATTAAGAATGAGCGAGTCTGAGGCGCGTGCTCAGGCTTTCGTCTCTGGGTTTTGTAACAGCGATGGCCGTGGAATGTTGGGGAGGCCTCATGGGCCATGGACGAATCTTGCTATCTGGGGCTTGGCACGATCCCAATTGTTTTTCGTCCATCTGTGGAATGGCAGGACTCCTTTCAGGTTTGTTACCTCAGGTGTCCCACCAAAAGAGGTATTCCAAAGCAGAGCCCTGGGGAAGAGTGAAGGGACAACCCGAACTATGGTTAAAAATTGGGGCCTAGGGGCAGGGGCAAGCCCAATATGCTGTCTCTCCATCCAGCCACTGAGAGGCCTTACCTGAGGACTGGGAACAGGCTGAGGGTCACAATGTGTGTTTCTGACCATGTGGCCCTCAAGCATGGGCGGGGCCTCATGGGCCACACTGGTTTTAACTACACTGAACCTTGGAAAACATGCCAACCACAAGGTTTCTTGCCAGGTGGAAAGAGTTCTGATTTCTGCATCATTTTCAAACCCGGGCCGTGATTGGAGATAAGGTCTAGGTTCTGAAGCCTGAAAACCGAGGTTTAGAAGAGATGACGACCTAAGGCCATGAGGGGTCCGATATGCTCAGTGTGCAGCCAGCTGTCTGGGTGGGGCCAGGAGGTCTAGGATCAGGCTGTATCAGAAAGGGCATTAGTGCCAAGGTCAGCCTATATATTTGGGGTACAGTCGAATGGTGTGCTCCGTTGATCCTCATTTGGGTTTTCTGGGTAGCCACAGAGGGCAATGTTTTTCTTCTGGAGGCCAGGCAGAGTGCTGTATTGTAGTTCTGGATTGCCAAACTGGAGGGGTTTTGGGACAGTAGTCTGAGGACGGAAGTCTGAGAACCCAAGCTAGGCCTAGGTTTCTGGGTGAGGATATGGCAGGCACAATCTACAGACCTGAATCGAGATCTCGTGCTTCTGAAGTCAGGGCGAGGATCAGACGATCACTCAGGTTGGACATTCGGTTCCTGATGGCCCCTTCTTGAAAGGGGGGTGTATCACGAGGCCATGGGTGTTTTCCCACGATGGGAATTCTGAGAAGCTCCCAACTGCAAAGATTCTTCTGCAGGACAATTAGGACCTGTTGGTTGGCTCCAGGACAACAATACCGAGCAGGGTTCTAAGGATGGATGGCTGGGTATCCCACCTCGCATTCCAATTGTCTCCAAGCAACAAGACAGGTTAGTTCTGCTGGATCTGGGGGAGCAACCTAGGAGGCTGAGTTGAAATGGACTCTTCCGTGGATTTATCCTAATATGATTTTGTGTCTATGGAGACCTTGGAATGAAGCGGTGGCACTGGGGCCCTGAAGGGTTCTCCGAAAGAGAGGCTTTCACACAGCTCCATCGTGCAAGTTTCCCATGTGTAGATGAGATTTGTTCTGATGGGTGAGTCAAGAAACAGCCATATGCTGTTATTGAAATCCAGGCCTCTGAGGAGAGATGCCTGGAAACCAAAGCAATGGATCCGATTAGGGCCTAGGGGCCTGTTCGTTCCTTTTTACCTCTGGGGACATCAGTCTACGCGTCTGAAGCCGGTAGCTGCTCAGATTGGCCCCGATTGCCCTTGTTTGTCCTGGGAAGCCACAAATATTGGGATGGCCTCAGGGACTTTGGAGGTTTATCCTATTAGTAGGGTTGTGGCCATTGGAGTGGGCACATACAATTCCCTTGGAGAGGGCAAGCACAGTCGTCAGGTTTGGCTCCAGGGGCCTGAGCCTGTAGGGTGTGTATGCCAGGGCTCTTTGGACAGTTGTCTGAAAACACAAACTCGGCTTATGTTTCGGGTCATAGGTATGGCAGGACTATACTACAGACCATGAGGAGAACACTTCAGGATATGAGAAATTGGCGAGTGTGAGGCTCTTGCTCAAATTTTTGTCTCTGGATATCGTGTCACTCATGGTCGTGAAATTTCCGGGTGACTTCATGGGAAATGGACGAGTCTTACTCTCTGGGCGGTTTGGCCCCATCCAAAGAGTTTCGGGTCATTCTGTGGGATGGAATTAGTCCCTTGTTCTGTTGTTGTTGATTTGTTTTTTGTTTTTTTTTTCAACCTCAGGTGTCCCACCAAATGGGGGGGGATTCCATAGTAGAGCCCTGGGGAGGGGCGACTGGTTTTAACCAGAAATCTGGTTAAAAACTGGGGCCTAGGGACATGTCAACCCCATTATGACATCTAATGGTCCAGCCACTGAGAGGACGTACTAGAGGACAGGACTCACGCTGAGGGTCAAAATGCGTGTTTATGCCCTCGTCGCACTCAAGAATGGGCGGGGCCTCAGTGTGAATGCTGGTTTCTCCTACACTGAACGTTGGACAAAATGCCAAACACAAGGTTTCTTGCCATGGGTAAGGAAGAGTTCTGATTTTTTCATCACAGTCACCCCTGGGCAGTGATTGGAGATAAGGTCAGGTTCTGAAGCCTGAAAACTGAGGTAGGGAAGAGTTTATGGCC
This sequence comes from Mustela putorius furo, assembly GCF_011764305.1. NCBI lineage: Eukaryota > Metazoa > Chordata > Mammalia > Carnivora > Mustelidae > Mustela > Mustela putorius. Next base: position 776,649 of record NW_025422122.1, on the reverse strand, counting down.
TAAGGCCATGGCAGGTCTGATGTGCTCAGTGTGCGGTCAGCTATCTGGGTGTTGGTCACGAGGTTCGGGCTCAGGTTGTCAGACAGTGCATCAGTGCCCAGGTTAGACTATATATTTTGGGTGCATTCGAGTGTCGTGTAGGTTCTTGTCTGAAGAACTCTTCAGGATATGAAGAATGAGCGAGTCTGAGGCGTGTGCTCAGGCTTTTGTCTCTGGATTTTGTATCAGCGATGGTCGTGGAATGTTGGGGAGGCCTCATGGGCCATGGACGAATCTTGCTCTCTGTGGACTTGGCCCGATCCCAATTGTTTTTCGTCAATCTGTGGGATGGGAGGACTCCTTTCAGGTTTGTTACCTCAGGAGTCCCACCAAAAGAGGAATTTCAAAGCAGAGCCCTGGGGAAGAGTGAAGGTACAACCCGAACTATGGTTAAAAAATGGGGTCTAGGGGCATGGCAAACCCAATATGCTGTCTCTCCATCCAGCCACTGAGAGGCCTTACCTGAGGACTGGGCTCAGGCTGAGGGTCACAATGTGTGTTTGTGACCAATGTGGCCCGCAAGCATGGACGGGGCCTCATGGGCCACATTGGTTTCAACGACACTGAACCTTGAACAACATGCCAACCACAAGGTTTCTTGCCATGGGGAAAGAGTTCTGATTTCTGCATCATTTTAAAACCCGGGCCGTGATTGGAGATAAGGTCTAGGTTCAGAAGCCTGCAAACCGAGATTGAGAAGAGATGAAGACCTAAGGCCATGGTGGGTCCCATGTGCTCAGTGTGCGGCCTGCTGCCTGGGTGGGGCCAGGAGGTCCAGGCTCAGGCTGTGTCAGAAAGGGCATTAGTGCCCAGGTCAGCCTATATATTTGGGGTACAGCCGAAAGGCGTGCAGGTTGATCCTCATTTGGGGTTTCTGGGTAGCCCGAGAGGGCAATGTTTTTCTTCTGGGGGGCAGGCAGAGTGCTGCATTGTAGTTCTGGATTGCCAAACTGGAGGGCTTGTGGGCCAGTAGTCTGAGGACGGAAGTCTGAGAACCCAAGCTAGGCTTAGGTTTCTGGGTGCTGACATGGCAGGCACAATATACAGACCTGAATCGAGATCTCATGCATCTGAAGTCAGGGTGAGGATCAGACTATTTCTCAGGTTGGCCCTTATGACCATGATGGCCCCTTCATGAAGGGGGGGGGATCACGAGGCCATGGGGGTTTCTCACGATTGGAGTTGTGTGAAGCTCCCAACTACAAAGTTTCTTCTGCAGACAATTGAGACTTGTTGGTTGGCTCTAGGCCAACGATTCAGAGCAGGGTTCTAAGGATGGATGGCGGGGTAGGCCACCTCGCAATACAATTGTCTCCTAGCAACAATACAAGTTAGATCTGCTGGATCTCGTGAGCAAACGAATATGCTGAGTTGAAATGGTCTCTCCTGTGGATGGGTCCTAATGTGTTTTTGTGTCTATGGAGACCTTGGAATGAAGCGGTGGCACTGGGGCCCTGAAGGTTTCTCTTAAAAAGAGGCTTTCACACAGCTACATCGTGCAAGTTTCCCATGTGTAGATGAGATTTGTTCTGATGGGTGAGTCAAAAAACTGCCATATGCTGGTACTGAAATTCAGGCCTCTGAGGAAGATGTCTGGAAACCAAAACAATGGATCCGATTAGGGCCTAGTGGTCTGTTCGTTCCTTTTTACCTCGGGGGATATCAGTCTACGAGTCTGAGTGCAGGTAGGTTCTCAGATGGGCTCAGAAGCTTCTGTTTGTCCTGGGAAACCATGACTATTGGGATGGCCTCAGGGACTTGGGAGATTTACCCTATTAGTAGGGTTTTGGCCATTGGAATGGGTACACAGAATTACCTTGGAGAGGGCAAGTACAGTCCTCAGGTTGGGTCCAGGGGCCTGAGCCTGTAGCGTGTGTAGGCCTGGGCTATTTGGACAGTTGTCTGAAAACACAAACTCGGATTATGTTTCGGGTCATAGGTATGGCAGGACTGATCTACAGACCATGAGGAGAACTCTTCGGGATATGAAAAAAAGGGCGAGTGTGAGGCTCTTGCTCAAGTTTTTGTCTCTGGATATTGTCCCATTCATGGTCATGAAATATCCGGGTGACTTCATGGGAAGTGGACGAGTCTTACTCTCGGGGGGTTTGGCCCCGTCCAAAGAGTTTGGGGTCATTCTGTGGGATGGAAGAAGTCCGTTTTTTTGTTGTTTTTGTTTTGTTTGTTTTGTTTTTCAAACTCAGTTGTCCCACCAAATGAGGGATTCCAAAGTAGAGCCCTGGGGAGGGGCGATTGGACAAACAGAAATCTGGTTTAAATTTGGGGCCTAGGGACATGTCAAACCATTATGGCATCTAATGGTCTAGACACTGAAAGGACTTACTAGAGGACAGGACTCATGCTGAGGGTCACAATGGGTGTTTATGCCCTCGTCGCACTCAAGAATGGGCGGGACCTCAGGGTGAATGCAGGTTTCTCCTACACTGAAACTTGGACAACATGGCAACCACAATGTTTCTTGCCGTGGATAAAGAGGAGTTCTGATGCATCACACTCACCCCTGGGCAGTGATTGGAGATAAGGTCTAGGTTCTGAAGCCTGAAAACTTAAGCAGGGAAGAAATGATGTCCTATGGCCATTGCGCGTCTTATGGGCTCAGGGTGCGGTCAGTGTCTGGGTGTTGCTCAGGATATCCCGGCTCAGGTTGTGTCAGACAGTGCATTACTGCCCAGGTTACACTATATAATATGGGTACATTCAAGTGCCGTTAAGGTTTATTCTCATTTAATGTGCCCGGGCAGCTCATTAGGCAATATGTTGTTTCAAGAGGGCAGGCAGAGTGCTGCAATGATGGTCCGGAATTGCCATACTTGTGGGCTTCGGGGCCAGGAGTGTGAGGACGGAAGTCTGAGAACACAAGCTAGACTCGGGATTCAGGGCGAGGGCACGGCATGTACCTCCTGAAGATCTGAAGCAATATCTCATGCATTTGAAGTCAGAGCGATGATCAGATGTTGGCTCAGCTTGGATTTTCTGTTCATGACGGCCCCTTCATGAAGGGAGCCGAATATCGAGGCAGTGGAGGTTTTCCCACGTTTGGAGTGGTGGGATGCCCCTCCTAGGAATCCTTCTGCGGGACAATTGAGACATGTTGGACAGCTCCAGGACATCCCATATGGATGAGTCCAGACCAACGTTCGAGGATGGATGCCTGGGAAGCCCGCCTCACATTCCAATTGTCTCCTAGGGACAAGACAGTTTAGATCTGATGGCTCTGCGGGAGCACCGGGGTGGCGGAGTTGAAATGGACTTTCCTGAGGATGGGTCTAATGTGTGTTTGTGTCCATGAGGGCCTTGGAATTGGGCGGTGGCACTGGGACCCTGAAGTATTCTCCTAAGCTTTTGACATAGCTCCCATGCACAAGTTTCCTTGTGGAGACGAGGTTTGTTCTGATGGGTGCCTCAGGAAAACCCCAATGTTGGTATTGGAATCCAGGGTTTTGAGGAGACATGCCTGTAAACCAAAGCAATGGATCCGATTTTGGCCTAGGGTCCTGTTTGGTTCAATCTTCTTCTCTGGGGACATACATCTAGGGTATGACTGGAGGTAGATGCTCAGCTGGTGACAGACTGACCTTTTTGGCCCGGGTGACCTATACTATTGGGATGGCCTCAGGGACTTTGGAGGTTTCTCCTAATTTGTACGATTTTGGACAATGGAATGGGCAGAATTCCCATGGATTGGGTAGGCACAGCCCTAATGTGTGGCTCCAGGGTCCCCAGACTGGAGGGTGTGTGGCCCAGGAATTTGAGGACAGAGGTCTGAAAACACAAACTCAGCTTATGTTTGGGGACGTAGGTATGGCAGGCCCGATCTACAAACCATGAGAAGACATCTTCAGGATATGAAGATAGTGCGAGTCTGAGGCGCTTGCTCAGGCTTTTGTCTCTGGATTTTGTATCAGCGATGGCCGTGGAATGTCGAGGAGGCCTCATTGGCCATGGACGAATCTTGTTTTCTGTGGATTTGGCCCAATCCCAATTGTTTTTTTTTCGTCAATCTGTTGGATGGAGGACTCCTTTCAGGGTTGATACCTCAGGTGTCCCACCAAAAATGGAATTCCAAAGCAGAGCCCTGGGGAAGAGTGAAGGGACAACCCGAACTATGGTTAAAAATTGGGGCCTAGGGGCATGGCAAGCCCAATATGCTGTCTCTTCATCCAGCCACTGAGAGGGCTTACCTGAGGACTGGGCTAATGCTGAGGGTCACAATGTGTGTTTTTCACCTATGTGGCCCGCGAGACATGGTGGGGCCTCATCGGACACACAGGTATCCACTACACTGAACATTATACAACAAGCCTACCACAAGGTTTCTTGCCATCGGGAAGGAGTTCTGATTACTGCATCATTTTCAAACATGGGCAGTGATTGGAGATTGGTCTAGGTTCTAAATCCTGAAAACCGAGGCTGGGAAGAGATAACGACCTAAGGCAATGGCTGGTCCGATGTGCTCAGTGAGCGGCCAGCTGTATGGGTGAGCCAGGAGGTCCAGGCTCAGCCTCTGTGAGAAAGGGCATTATTGCCCAGGTCAGCCTATATATGTTGGGTACAGCCAAGTGGCGTGCAGGTTGATCTTCATTTGTGGTTCCTGGGTAGCGCCAGAGGGCAATGTTTTTCTTTTGGAGCGCAAGCAGAGTGCCGCATTGTAATTCTGGATTGCCAAACTGGAGGGCTTGTGGGCCATTAATCTGAGGATGGAAGTCTGAAGACACAAGCTAGGCTTAGGTTTCTGGTGAGGACATGGAAGGCACAATCTAAAGACCTGAACCGAGATCTCGTGCATCTGAAGTCAGGGTGAGGATCAGACGATCACTCAGGATGGACCTTATGTCCCTGAGGGCCCCTTCATGAAGGGGTGGGGGGAACACGAGGCCATGGGTGTTTTCTCACGATGGGAGTTGTGAGAAGCTCCCAATTTCAAAGATTCTTCTGCAGGACAATTGAGACATGTTAGTTGGCTCCAGGCCAACGATTCCGAGCAGGGTTCTAAGGATGGATGGCGGGGTAGGCCACCTCGCATTCCAATTGGCTCCTAGCAACAAGACAGGTTAGATCTGCTGGATCTCGCGGAGCAACCGAATATGCTGAGTTGAAATGGACTGTCCTGTGGATGGGTCCTAATGTGTTTTTGTGTCTATGGATACCTTGGGATGACGCGGTGGCACTGGGGCCATGAAGGGTTCTACTAAACAGATGCTTTGACATCACTCCCACGTGCAAGTTTCCCATGTGTAGATGAGATTTGTTCTAATGGGTGACTCAAGAAACAGCCATATGCTGGTATTGAAATCCAGTCCTCTGAGGAGAGATGCCTGGAAACCAAACAATGGAATCGATTAGGGCCTAGGGGCCTGTTCGTTCCTTTTTACCACTGGGGATATCAGTCTACAAGTTTGCGTGCAGGTAGGTTCTCAGTTGGGCTCAGATTGCTCCTGTTTGTCCTGGGATGCCACAACTATTGGGATGGCCTCAGGGACTTTGGAGGTTTATCCTATTAGTAGCGTTTTGGCCATTGGAATGGGCACACAGAATTCCCTTGGAGAGGGCATGTACAGTCCTCAGCTTGGCTCCAGGGGCCTAAGCCTGTAGGCTGTGTAGGCCAGCATTGTTTGGACAGTTGTCTGAAAACACAAACTCGGCTTATGTTTCGTGTCATAGGTATGGCAGTACTGATCTACAGACCATGAGGAGAACTCTTTGGGATATGAAAAAAGGGCGAGTGTGAGGCTCTTGCTCAAGTTTTTGTCTCTGGATATCGTGTCACTCATGGTCGTGAAATTTCCGGGTTACTTCATGGGAAATGGACGAGTCTTACTCCCTGGGTTTTGGCCCAGTCCAAAGAGTTTGGGGTCATTCTGTGGGATGGAAGAAGTCCGTTTTTTTTGTTGTTGTTGTTGTTTTGTTTTGTTTTGTTTTTCAAACTCAGGGGTCCCAACAAATGAGGGATTCCAGAGTAGAGCCCTGGGTAGGGGCGATTGGACAACCAGAAATCTGGTTAAAATTGGGGCCAAAGGACAGCTAGACTTGGGTTTCAGGGCGAGGGCACGGCATGTACCCCCTGAAGATCTGAAGCAATATCTCATGCATCTGAAATCAGAGCGAGGATCAGACGTTGGCTCAGCTTGGATTTTCTGTTCATGACGGCACCTTCATGAAGGGAGCCGAATCTCGAGGCCCTGGAGGTTTTCCCACGTTGGGAGTGGTGGGATGCCCCCTCCTAGGATTCCTTCTGCGGGACAATTGAGACCTGTTGGACAGCTCCAGGACATCCCATATGGATGAGTCCAGACCAACGTTCGAGGATGGATGCCTGGGAAGCCCATCTCGCATTCCAATTGTCTCCTAGCGACAAGACAGTTTAGATCTGATGGCTCTGTTGGAGCAACCGGGGTGGCTGAGTTGAAATGGACTTTCCTGAGGATGGGTCTAATGTGTGTTTGTGTCCATGAGGGCCTTGGAATTGGGCGGTGGCACTGGGAACCTGAAGTATTCTCCTAAGCTTTTGACATAGCTCCCATGCACAAGTTTCATTGTGGAGACGAGGTTTGTTCTGATGGGTGCCTCAGGAAAACCCCAATGCTGGTATTGGAATCCAGGGTTTTGAGGAGACATGCCTGTAAACCAAAGCAATGGATCCGATTTTGGCCTAGGGTCCTGTCTGGTTCAATCTTCTTCTCTGGGGACATCCTTGTAGGGTATGCGTGGATTTAGATGCTCAGCTGGTGTCAGACTGCCCTTTTTTGTCCCTGGCGACCTATACTATTGGGATGGCCTCAGGTTCTTTGGAGTGTTCTCCTAATTTGTACGATTTTGGACAATGGAATGGGCAGAATTCCCATGGATTGGGTAGGCACAGTCCTAATGTGTGGCTCTAGGGTCCCCAGCCTGGAGGGTGTGTGGCCCAGGACTTTGAGGACCGAAGTCTGAAAACAGAAACTCAGCTTATGTTTGGGGACGTAGGTATGGCAGGCCCGATCTACAAACCATGAGAAGACATCTTCAGGATATGAAGATAGTGCGAGTCTGAAGGCGCTTGCTTAGGCTTTTGTCTCTGGATTTTGTATCAGTGATGGCCATGGAATGTCGAGGAGGCCTCATGGGCCATGGACGAATCTTGCTCTCTGTGGATTTGGCCCGATCCCAATTGTTTTTCGTCAATCTGTTTGATGGAGGACTCCTTTCAAGGTTGTTACCTCAGATGTCCCACCAAAAGAGGAATTCCAAAGCAGAGCCCTGGGGAAGAGTGAAGGGACAACCCGAACTATGGTTAAAAATTGGGGCCTAAGGGCATGGCAAGCCCAATATGCTGTCTCTTCATCCAACCACTGAGATGCCTTACCTGATGACTGGGCTCAGGCTGAGGGTCACAATGTGTGTTTGCTACCTATCTGGACCACGAGCAATGGCGGGGCCTCAAGGGACACACTGGTTTCCACTACACTGAACGTTGGACAACAATCCAACCACAATTTTTCGTGCCATCGGGAAGGAGTTCTGAATTCTGCATCATTTTCAAACCTGGGCAGTGATTGGAGATAAGGTCTAGTTTCTGAAGCCTGAAAACTGAGGTTGGGAAGGGATAACGACCTAAGGCCATGGGGGGTCTGATGTTCTCATTTGTAGCCAGCTGTCTGGGTGGGCCTAGGCAGTCCAGGCTTAGGCTGTGTCAGAAAGGGCATTATTGCCCAGGTCATCCTATATATTTTGGGTATAGCCAAGTGTCGTGCACGTTGATCTTCATTTGGGGTTTCTAGGTAGCCCCAGAGGGCAATGTATTTCTTCTGCAGGGCAGGTAGAGTGCTGCATTGTAGTTCTGGATTGCCAAACTGGAGGGTTGTGAGCCAGTAGTCTTTGGACAGAAGCCTGAGGACACAAGCTAGGCTTAGGTTTCTGGGTGAGGACATGGAAGGCACAATCTACAGACCTGAACCGAGATCTCGTGCATCTGAATTCACGGTGAGGATCAGACGATCACTCAGGTTGGACCTTATGACCCTATTGGCCCCTTTATGAAGGGGGGGTGGATCACGAAGCCATGGGGGTTCTCTCACGATGGGGGTTGTGAGAAGCTCCAATGTGCAAAGATTCCTCTGCAGGATAAATGAGACCTGTTGGTTGGCTCCAGGCCAACGAGTCCCAGCAGGGTTTTACCGATGGATGGCAGGGTAGGCCACCTCGCATTCCAATTGTCTCCTAGCAACAAGACAAGTTAGATCTGCTGGATCTCACAGAGCAACCGAATACGCTCAGTTGAAATGGACTCTCCTTTGGATGGGTCCTAATGTGTTTTTGTGTCTATGGAGACCTTGGAATGACGCGGTGGCACTGGGGCCCTGAAGGGTTCTCCTAAAGAGAGGCTTTCACACAGCTCCCACGTGCAAGTTTCCCATGTGCAGATGAGATTTGTACTGATGTGTGAGTCAAGAAACAGCCATATGCTGGTATTGAAATCCAGGCCTCTGAGGAGAGATGCCTGGAAACCAAAGCATTGGATCCGATAGGTGCCTAGGGGCCTTTTCCTTCCTTTTTACCTCTAAGAACATCAGTCTGAGTGAGGTAGGTTCTCGGATGGGCTCAGATTACTCCTGTTTATCCTGGGAAGCCACCACTATTGGCATTGCCTCAGGGACTTTGGAGGTTTATCCTATTAGTAGGGTTGTGGCCATTGGAATGGGCACACAGAATTCCCTTGGATAGGGCAAGTACAGTCCTCAGGTTGGCTCCAGGGGCCTGAACCTGTAGGGTGTTTAGGCCAGGGCTGTTTGGACAGTTGTCTAAAAACACAAACTCGGCTTATGTTTCGGGTCATAGGTATGGCAGGACTGATCTACGGACCTTGAGGAGAACTATTCAGGATATGAAAAAAAGGGCGAGTGTGAGGCTCTTGCTCAAGTTTTTGTCTCTGGATATCGTGTCACTCATGGTCGTGAAATTGCCGGGTGACTTCATGGGAAATGGATGAGTCTTATTCTCTGGGGTTTGGCCTTGTCCAAAGAGTTTGAGGTCATTCTGTGGGATGGAAGAAGTCCGTTTTTTGTTGTTGTTGTTGTTGTTTTTTGTTTTGTTTTGTTTTTTTTAAACCTCAGGTGTCCCACCAAATGAGTGATTCCAGAGTAAAGCCCTGGGGAGGGGTGACTGGACAACCAGAAATCTGGTTAAAAATTGGGGCCTAGGGACATGTCAAGCCCATTATGACATCTAATGGTCCAGCCACTGAGAGGACTTACTAGAGGACAGGACTCACGCTGAGTGTCACAATGCATGTTTATGCCCTTGTCGCACTTAAGAATGGGCGGGGCCTCATGGTGAATGCTGGTTTCTCCTACACTGATCATTGGACAACTTTCCAACCACAAGGCTTCTTGCCTTGGGTAGGAGGAGTTCTGATTTCTGCATCACATTCAACCCTTGTCAGGGCTTGGAGTTAAGGTCTAAGTTCTGAAGCCTGAAAAGTTAGGTTGGGAAGAGATAACGAGCTAAGACCATGGCGGGTGTGATGTTCTCAGTGTGTGGTCAGCTGTCTCGGTTTTGGTCAGGAGGTCCGGGCTCACTCTGTATCAGACAGTTTATTAGTGGCCAGGTTAGACTATCTAATTTGGTACATTCGAGTGCCGTGTATGTCTATCCTCATTTGGGTTATGTGAGAAACTCCATAGGTCAAAATTTTTCTTCTGGAAGGCAGGCAGAATGCTTCATTTTGTGTCCCGAATTTCCAAATGTGAGGGCTTGGGGGCCAGGAGTGTGAGGACAGAAGTCTGAGAACACAAGCTAGTCATAGGTTTCAGGGCGAGAGAATGGAAAGCACACTCTGCAGATCTGCATCGAGATCTCGTGCATCTGAATTCACGGTGAAGATCAGACGTTGGCTTAGGTTGGAGTTCCTGTCCATGATTTCCCTTTCAAAATGGGGGGGGGGGCATCACAAAGCCATCTAGATTTTCCCAGGTTGGGAGTTGTGAGATGCCTCAGAACTCAAGGATTCCTTCTGCTGGACAATTGAGACCTGTTGGATGGCTCCAGGACATCCCATACAGAACGACACCAGAGCAGAGCTCTAAGGATGGATGGTTGGGCAGCCCGCCTCGCACTCCAATTGTCTCCTAGTCAAGAAAGGTTCAGTCTGCTCGCTCTGGGGAAGCAACCAAGGGAGCTGAGTTGAAATGGAATTTCCTGCGCATGGGTTCTAATGTGGATTTCGGTCCATGGAGACCTTGTAATGGTGCAGTGGAACACAGGCCCTGAAGGATTCTCCTAACTGGAGGTTTTGAGACATCTTCAAAGGATAATTTTCCCATGTGGAGAAGAGATTTGTTCTGATTGCTGCCTCATGAAATCCCCATATGCTAATATTGGAAACCAGGCCTCTGAGGAGAGATACCTGTAACCGAAAGCAATGAATCTGATTCAGGCCTAGGGGCCTTTCTGATTCAATCTTCTTCTCTGGGGACATCCATCTACGCTGAGTAGAGGTAGATGCTCAGCTGGTTTCAGATAACCCTTGTTTGTCCTGGGCGGCCTACATTATTGGGATGTCCTTGGGGACTCTGGAGGTTTTTCCTAATTTGTACGATTGTGGACAATGGAATGTGCTGAATACCCTTGGTATGGACAGGCACAGCCCTGATGTGTGGCTCCAGGGGCCCCAGCCTGAAGGGTCTGTGGGCCAGGAATGTGGGGACAGAAGTCTGAAAACACAAACTCGGCTTAGGTTTGGGAAGTAGGTATGGCAGGCCCGATATACAGACCGTGAGGAGAACTCTTCAGGATACGACAAAAGAGCGAGTGTGAGGCGCTTGCTCAGACTTTTGTCTTTGGATTTGTTGTCAACGATGGCTGTGGAATCTCGGGGAGGCCTCATGGGCCATGGACGAGACTTCCTCTCTGTGAATTTGGTCCAATCCCAATTGTTTTGGGTCAATCTGAAGGATGGGAGGAGTCCTTTTAGTTTTGTTACCTCAGGTGTCCCACCAAAAGAGGGATTCCACAGCAGAGCTCTGGGGAGGGATGAATGGACAACCCGAACAATCCAATGGGTGAGGTCGAGAACCGAGCAGGTTGATCCTCATTTGGGGTTTATGGAGATCCCCATAGAGCAACGTTTTTCTTCTGGAGGGCCAGCATAGGGCTGCATTTTTGTTCCAGAATTCCAAGTCTTGAGGACATGTTTGCCAGGAGTGTGAGGAAGGAAGTCTGAAAACACAAGGTAGCACGAGGTTTGGGCCCACTGTGCAGAGGCTGAATCGAGATCTCCTGCATCTGAGGTCACGGCGAGTACCAGATGTTGCCTTAAGCTGGAGTTTGTGTCCATGACGGCCCCTTCCTGAAGGGGGTGGGGGCGTCATGAGGCCAGGGAGGTTTCCCTACGCTGGGAGTTGTGAGCTGCTCCAAACTTCAAAGTTTCCTTCTTCAGGACAGTCGAGTACTATTGGATGGTTCCAGGATGCCCCATACAGAAAGACTCGAGAGCAGGGGCCTAAGCATGGATGCCGAGAAACGCCAACTCACCTTCCCATTGCCTGGTCGAGACAAGGCACGCTCAATCTGCGGGCTCTTGGGTGAGCTACCCAGAAGGCTGAGTTTAAATGGACTTTCCTGAGGATGAGTCATAATGTGGGTTGGTGGCCATGGAGACCTTGGAATGTGGCAGTAGCTAAGGGACTCTTCAGGATTCTCCAACCCGAAGGGTTTGACACAATTCCAACAAGGAAGCTTTCCATGTGGAGATGAGAGGTGTTCTGTCTGGTGCCTCAGGATAGCCCCATATGCTGGTTTTCGAACCCAGGCCTCTGAGGAGTGATACCTGGACACCAAAGCCAAAGTTCATAATAGGGCCTAGGGGCCTGCCTGGTTCAATCTTCTGTCTCTGCGGATATCAGTCTGTGTGTCTACATGGAGGTAGTAGTTGCTCAGCTGGTGTCATAATGCCCCTGTTTGTCCAGTGCGGCTTGCGGTAGTGGGATGTCCTTGGGGACCTTGAGGTTTCTACTATTTTGTAGAGTTGTGGCGAATGGAACGGGCAGTTTCTTAGGAGAGCAGGCACAGTTCTCTGGTGTGGCTCCAGAGACCCCAGCCTGGAGGCGGTGTGGGCCACGGCTGTACAGACAGACATCCAAAAACCCAAACTCAGCTCAGGTTTGGGGCCGAGGTTATGGCAGGCCTGATCTACAGTCCGTGAGGGGAGCTCCTCTGGATATGAAAGAAGGGTGAGAGGGAGGCAGTCGCTCAGTCTTTTGTCTCTGGATATTTTGTCCACAATGGCCGTTTAATGTAGGAGTTGCCTCATGGGTCGTAGAAGTCTCCCTCTCTGGTAGTTTGTCCAGCCCCCAAGAGTTTGGGGTCATTCTGTGGGAAGGGAAGAGTCCTGTTTTCTGCTTCATGTGGTGTCCCCCCAGTAGAGGGATTCTGGAGCATAGCAGTGGGTACTGACAACTGGAATACTCGCGCTCTGGTTAAGCCTGGGGGCCTATGGATATGACAAGCCCCATATGCAGGATCTTGGTCCAGCCACTGAGAGGCATTACTTTAATACGGGACTCATGCTACAGGTCACAATGCATGTCTGTGCCCTAGGCGGCCCTCAAGCACTGGCGTGGCCTTTCCGACAATGCAGGTTTTCCCACATTGAACGTTGGACAACATGCCAACCACAAGGTTTCTGGCCATGGGGAAGGAGGAATTCTAATTTCTGCGTCACGATCACCCCCCCTGGGCAGTGATTGGAGATAAGGTCTAGGTTCTGAAGCCTGAAAACCGAGGTTGGGAAGAGATGACGAACTACAGCCATAGTGGGTCCCTTGTGTCCAGGTTGGAACCAGCTGTCAGGGTGTCGTTTGGGATGTCTTGTCTCAGGCTGTGCCAGACAGGGCATTACTATTCAGGGTAGGCTGTATAATTGCTTTACAGTCGAGTGGCATGCATTAGATAATCATTTGGGGTTTCTTATTAGCAGCATAGGGCAAAGTTTTTCTTCTGGAGGGCAGGCAGAGTGCTGCATTGTGGCTTCGGAATTCCCAAACTGGAGGGATTGTGGGCCAGGAGAGTGAGGACGGATGTCTGAGAACACAAGATAGGCTTAGGTTTCGGGGAATGGACATGGCAGGCACACTCTGCAGAGCTGAATTGAGATCTCTTGAGTCTGAAGTCAGGTCGAGGATCAGACTTTGGCTCAAGTTGGAGTTTCTGTCCATGTTGGCCCCTTCATGAAGGGGGGGGGGGCATTATGAGGCCATCGGGGTTTTCCCACTATTAGAGTTGTGAGATGCTCCAAACTGCAAGGATTCCTTCTGTGGGACAATTAAGATTTGTTGGATGGCTCCAGGACGTCTCCTACGGTATTTTTCCAGAACAGGGTTCTAAGTATGGATGCCTGGGCAGACAGTCTCAATTCCAATTGTCTCCTAGCAACAAGAAACGTTTGATCTGCTGGCTTGGGGTAGCATCAGAGGGGGCTGAGTTGGAATGGACTTTCCTGAGGATGGTCTTAAATGAGTTGACATGGACTTTCCTGAGGATGGTCTTAATGTTGGTTGAGTCCATTGAGACCTTGGTATGGGGCAGTGGCACCAGGGCCCTGAAGGATTCTCCTAACCAGAGGTGATAACAAAGCTCCAATGAGCAAGTTTTCCATGGGGAGACGAGATTTGTTCTTATTGGTGCCTCAGGAAACCACCATTTGCTGGTATTGGAAATGAGGCCTCTGAGGAGAGATGCCTGGAAACCAAGGCAATGGATCTGATTAGGGCCTAGGGGCCTGTCCGGTTCAATATTCTTCTCTGGGGACATCTTTTGTCTAAGTAGAGGTAGTTGCTCAGCTGGTTTGAGATCACACCTGTTTGTCCTGGGCGGCCTACACTATTGGGATGGCCTCAGTAACTTTGGAGGTTTTTCCTAATTTGCAAGGTTGTGGAATTTGACCCAATCCCAAGAGTTTAGGTACATTCTGTGGGATGGGAGGAGTCCTTTCTTTTTTTTTATTTTATTTTATGTACCTCATGTGTGCCAATAAAAGAGGGATTCCAGAGCAGAGTCCTTGGTAGGGACAACTGGATAACCCCACCTCTGTTTAAGTTTGGGGGCCTGGGGGCATGGCAAGTCCAATATGTGGGCTCTTGATTCAGACATGAGAGGTCTTCCTTGAGGACAGGGCTCATGCTGAGGGTCACAATGCCTATGTGTGCCCAACAAGGCCCTCAAGCATGGAAAGGGCCTCATGGGCCACGCTGGATTCTCCTACACTGAACGTTGGAGAGTATGCCAACCACAAGGTTTCCGGCCATGGCGAAGGAAGAGTTGTGATTTCTGCATCACGTTCACCCCTGGACAGTGATTGGAGTTTAGGTCTAGGTTCTGAAACCCGAAAACCGAGGTTGGGAAGAGATGAAGACCTAAGGACCTGATGGGTACAATGAGCTCAGTGTGTGGCTAGCTGTTGAGCGTAGGTCTGGAGGTGTGGGCTCATGCTGTGTCAGACAGGGCATTAGACAGGGTAGACTGTATATTTGGGGTGCAGTCGAGTGGCATTCAGTTGATCCACATTCGGGTTTCTAGGTAGCTCCATAAGGCAAAGTTTATCTTCTGGAGGGCAGGCAGAGTGCTGCATTGTGGCCCCAGTATTGCCAAACTGTAGGGCTTTTGGGCCAGGGGTGTGAGGACGGTAGTCTGAGAACACAAGCTAGGCTTAGTTTTTGGGGTGAGGGCACAGAAGGCACACTCTGCAGAGCTGAATCAAGATCTCATGCACCTGAAGCCAGGGCGAATATCAGACGTTTGCTCAGGTTGGAGATTCTGTCCATGATGGCCCCTTTATAAAGTGGAGCGTCTCAAGAGGCCATGAAGATTTTCCCACAATGGGAGTTGTGAGATGCACCAGACTGCAAAGATTCCTTCTGTGGGACACTTGAGACCTGTTGGATGGCTCTACGATGTCCCATATGGAACGACTCCAGAGTAGGGCTCTAAGGATGGATGCCTGCACAGCCCGCCTCCCATTCTAGTTGTCTCCTAGCAACAACGCAGGTTTGATCTGCAGGTCCTGAGGGAGAAACCAAGGGGGATGAGTTGACATGGACTCTACCGAGGATAGATCATAATGTGGGTATAAGTCCATGGAGACCTTGGAATGGGGCGCTTGATCCGGGGCCCTGAAAGATTCTCCTAAACAGAGGTTTTTATAGAGCTCCAAAGAGTACATTTCCTATGTGGAGACGAGATTTTTCTATGAGTGCCTCAGAAATCCCCCATATGCTGGTATTGGTAACCAGGCCTCTGAGGAGAGATGCCTGGAAACAAAAGCAATGGATCTGATTAGGGCCTAAGTGCCTGTCCAGTTCAATCTTATTCTATGGGGATATCTGTCTCTGGGTCTGAGTGGAGGTAGTTTCCTAACTTGTGAAAGATCATCCCTGTTTGTCCTGGGCAGCCAACACTATTGGGATGGCCTCAGGGAGTTTGGAGGTTTCTCCTAATCTATAGGGTTGTGGCCAATGGAAATGGCAGAATTCCCCTGGAAAAGGAAGCCACAGTCCTCAGGTGTGGCTCCAGGGGCCCCAGCTTGGATCGTGTGTGGGCCAGGACTGTGGGGACAGAAGTCTGAAAACACAAACTCAGCTTAGGTTTGGGGATGCATGTATGAAGGCTCGATCTACAGACCGTGAGAATTTTCCGGGCTATGAACAAAGGGCGAGTATGTGGCGTTTGCTCAGGCTTTTGGCTCTGGATTTTGTGCCTACGGTGGCCGTGGAATGTCGGGGTGTCCTCAAGGGCCATGGACATGTCTTTCTCTGGTGATTTGGCCTGATCCCAAGTGGTTGGGATCATTCTGTGGATGGGAAGAGTCCTTTCTGTATTTTTTTTTTTTTTTACCTCAGGTGTCCCACCAAAGAGGGATTCCAGAGCAGTGCCCTGAGTAGGGGTGACTAGACATCTCTAACTCTGGTTGAGATTGGGGGACTAGGCGCTTGGCAAGCCCCATATGTGGGCTGTTGTTCCAGTCACTAAGAGTCTTTACATGAGGATAGGTCTCACGCTGAGGGTCACAATGTGTGTTTGTGCAAATTGTAGCCCTCAGGGATAGGTGGGGCCTCATAGTCCATGCTGCTTTCTCGTATATAATGAACGTTGGACCACATGCCAACCACAAGGTTTCTTGCCATGGCAAAGGAGAAGTTCTGATTCTTGTATCACGTTCACTCCTGAGCAGTGAGTGGAGATAAGGTCTAGGTTCTGAAGGTGAAAACTGAGGTTGGGTAGAGATGATGGCCGAAAGCCATTGTGGGTTTGATATGCTCAGTGTATGGCCAGCTGTCTGGATGTTGGACTGGAGGTCTGCCTTCAGGCTGTGTCAGACAGGGCTTTAGTGCACAGGCTAGATTGTATAATTGGGGTATGGTCGAGTGGCATGCAGGTTGTTACTCATTTGGCGTTTCTGGTTAGCCCTATAGGGCAACATTTTTCTTCTGGAGGGCAGGCAGAGTGCTGCATTGTGTCTCCAGAATTGCCAAACTGGAGGGGTGTGGCCATGATTGTGAAGACGGAAGTCTGAGAAAACAAGATAGGCTTAGGTTTCGGGGCGAGGGCACAGCAGGCACACTCTCAAGTGCTGAATCGAATTCTCTTGCTTCTGAATTCAGGGCGCGGATCAGACTTTGGCTTAGGATGGAGTTTCTGTCCATGATGGCCCATTTATGAAGGTGTGGGGCATCATGAGGAAATGGAGGTTTTCTCACAGTGGGATTGTGTGATGCTTCAAACCACAAGGATTCATTCTGCGAGACAGTCAAAACAGGTTGGTTGAATTCAAGACGTCCCGTAAAGAAATTCTCCAGAGCAGGATTCTAAGGATGGATGCCTGGGCAGCCCACCTCGCATTCCAACTGTCTCCTAGTGACAAGGCAGGTTTGATCTGCTGGCTCTGGGTGAGCAGCCGAGGGGGCTGATTTGAAATGGACTCTCCTGAGGATGGATCATAATGTAAGTTTGTGTCCTTGGAGACCTTGGAATTGGGCCATGGTGCCAGCGCCCTGAAGGATCCTCCTAACCTGAGGTATTGACACAGCTCCAAAGAGCAAGTTTCTCATGTGGAAATGAGATCTGTTCTGATTGTTTCCTTAGGAAACCCCCATATTCTGATATTGGAAACCAGGCCTCTGAGGAGAGATACATAGAAACCAAAGCAATGGAACAGAAGTTGGCTCAGGTTGGAGTTTCTGACGATGATGGAGCCCTTTATAAAGGGGAGCATCTCATGAGGCCATGTAGGTTTTCCCACGATAGGAGTTGTGAGATGCTCCAATCTGCAAGGATTCCTTCTGCAGGACATTCAAGACCTGTTGGAAGGCTCCCAGGACATCCCATATGGAACGGCGCCAGAGCAGGATTCCAACTATGGATGCCTAGAGAGTCTTCTTTGCATTCCAGTTGTCTCCTTGCGACAAGGCAGGTTTGATATTCTGTCTCTGGGGGAGTAATCAACGGGGCTGAGTTGAAATGTACTCTCCTGCCGAATGGTCATAATGCGGGTTTGTGTCCCATGGAGACCTTGGAATAGGGCGGTGGCTCCGGTTACGTGAAGGTTTCTCCTAACTGGAGGTTTTTTACAGAGCTCCAAAGGATAAGTTTCCCATGTTGAGACAAGATTTGTTCTGCTTGGTATCTCTGGAATCCCCCATATGCTGGTATTGGAAAACAGGCCTCTGAGGAGAGATGCTTAGAAACAAAAGCAATGGAACCAATTACGTTCTAGGGGCCTGTCCAGTTTAATACCTCACTCTTGGGATATCTGTCTACGGGTGAGTTGAGGTAGTTGCTCAGCTTGTGACAGATCACCCCTCTTTGTACTGGTCGGCCCACACTATTGGAATGGCCTCTGGGACTTTGGAGGTTTCTCCTAATCTGTCTGTAGTGTTGTGGCCAATGGAATGGGAAGAATTTCCTTGGAGAGGGCAGGCACAGTCCTGAGGTGTGGCTCCAGGGGCCTCAGCCTGGAGGGTGTGAGGGACAGGGATGTCAGGATAGAAGTCTGAAAACACGGTTTGGGGACGTAGGTATGGCAGGCCCGATCTACAGACTATGAGGAGAATTTTTTGGGCTATGACCTAAGGGTGAGGCTTATGTCTCTGGATTTTGTGTCAATAGTGGCCGTGGAATGTCGGGCTCGCCTCATGGGCCATGGAGGAGTATTTCTCTCTGGGGTGGCCTGATCCTAAGTGATTGGGGTCATTCTGTGGGTGGGAGGAATCCTTTCTGTGTTTTTTACTTACCTCCAATGTCCCACCAAAGAGGGATTCCAGAGCAGAGCCCTGAGTAGGGGTGACTAGATGTCTCTAAATCTGGTTAAGATTGGGTGACTTGGGGCATGGCAGGCCCCATATGCAGGCTCATGGTCCAGCCACTGAGAGGCTTTACTTGAGGACAGGGCTCAAACTGAGGGTCCCAATGTGTGTTTGTGCCCACCGCAGCTCTTAAGCATGGGCAGGGCCTCAGGGACCCTACACTACCCTCAGGGGCCCTACTCCTACTCCTGTAGGCCCTACAGGGGTCCTAAACTGAACTTTGGATAAGATGCCAACCACAAGATTCTGGCGAGAGGGAAGGAGGAGTTATGATTTCTGCATCACGTTCACCCATGGGAAATGAGTAGAGATAAGGTCTAAGTTTCTGTAGCCTGAAAACCAGGTTGGAAAGAGATGGCAACCTAAGGCCATGGCGGTTCAGATGTTCTCAGTGTACGGCAAGCTGTCTGGGTGTCGGTTGTGTTTTCGGGCCTCAGGTTGTGTCAGACAGGGCATTAGTGCACAGGCTAGACTATATAATTGGTGTACAGTTGAGTGGCATGCAGGTTTATCCTCATTTGAGGTTTCTGGGTAGACCCGTAGGGCAACGTTTTTCTTCTAGAGGGCAGGCAGAGTGCAGCACTGTGTCATCAGAAATCCCAAAATGCAGGGCGTGTGGTCCAGGAGAGTGAGGACGGAAGTCTGAGAACACCAGCTATGCTTAGGTTTTGGGGTGAGTGCACAGCAGGTGCACTCTGAAGAGCTTAATCAAGAACTCGTGCATTTGAAGTCAAGGCGAAGATCAGCCGTTGGTTCAGGTTGGAGTTTCTTTCCATGATCCGACTTCATGAAGATTGGGGGCATCATGTGAACTTGGAAGCTTTCCATGGTATGAGTTGTGAGGTGGTCCATGAACAAGGACTCCTGTTTGACAGTCGACCTGTTGGATGGCTCAAGGATGTCCCATAAGGAACGACGCAAGAGCAAGATTCTAAGGGTTCTAAGGATCTCTAAGGAGAGATGCCTGGAAACCAAAGCAATAGATCCGATAGGTGCCTATGGGCCTGTTCGTTCCTTTTTACATCTGGGGATATCAGTCTACGGGTCTGAGTGCCGGTAGGGGCTCAGATGGGCCCAGATTGCCCCTGTTTGTCCTGGGAAGCCACAAATATTGGGAGGGCCTCAGGGACTTTGGAGGTTTATCATATTAGTAGGGTTGAGGCCATTGGAATGGGCACATACAATTCCCTTGGAGGGGCAAGCACAGTCGTCGGGTTTGGCTCCAGGGTCGTGAGCCTGTAGGGTGTGTAGGCCAGGGCTGTTGGGACAGTTGTCTGAAAACACAAACTCGGCTTATGTTTCGGGTCATAGGTATGGCAGGACTGGTCTACAGACCATGAGGAGAACTCTTCGGGATATGAAAAAAGGGCGAGTGTGAGGCTCTTGCTATAGTTTTTGTCTCTAGATATCTTGTCACTCATGGTCGTGAAATTTCCGGGTGACTTCATGGGAAATGGACGAGTCTTACTCTCTGGGGGTTTGGCCCCGTTCAAAGAGTTTGGGGTCATTCTGTGGGATGGAAGAAGTCCGTTGTTCTGTTGTTGTTGATTGGTTTGGTTTTGTTTTTTCAACCTCAGGTGTCCCACCAAATGAGGGATTCCAGAGTAGAGCCCTGGGGAGGGGCGACTGGACAACCAGAAATCTGGTTAAAAATTGGGGCATAGGGAAATGTCAAGCCCAAATAACATCTAATGGTCCAGCTACTGAGAGTACGTACTAGAGGACAGGACTCACGCTGAGGGTCACAATGCGTGTTTATGCCCTTGTCGCACTCAAGAATGGGCGGGTCCTCTGGGTGAATGATTGTTTCTCCTACACTGAACATTGGACAACATGCCAACCACAAGGTGTCTTTCCATGGGTAAGCAAGAGTTCTGATTTCTGCATCACAGTCACCCCTGGGCAGGGATTGGAGATAAGGTCTAGGTTCTGAAGCCTGAAAACTGAGGTAGGGAAGAGATGATGACCTAAGGCCATGGCGGGTGTGATGTGCTCAGTGTGCGGTCAGCTGTCTGGGTGTTGGTCACGAGGTCCGCGCTCAGGTTGTCAGACAGTGCATTAGTGCCCAGGTTAGACTATATATTTTGGGTGCATTCGAGTGCCATGTATGTTCTGATCTGAAGAACTCTTCAGGATATGAAGAATGAGCGAGTCTGACACGCGTGCTCAGGCTTTTCTCGCTGGATTTTGTATCAGCGCTGGCCGTGGAATGTTGGGGAGGCCTCATGGGCCTTGGAGGAATCTTGATCTCTGTGGATTTGGCCCGATCCCAATTGTTTTTAGTCAATCTGAGGGATGGGAAGACTCCTTTCAGGTTTGTTACCTCAGGTGTCCCACCAAAAGAGGAATACCAAAGCAGAGCCCTGGGGAAGAGTGAAGGGACAACCCGAAAAATGGTTAAAAATTGTGGCCTAGGGGCATGGCAAGCCCAATATGCTGTCTCTCCATCCAGCCACTGAGAGACCTTACCTGAGGACTCGGCTCAGGCTGAGGGTCACAATATGAGTTTGTGACCAATGTGGCCCGTAAGCATGGGCAGGGCATCATAGGCCACACTGGTTTCAACTACACTGATCCTTGGACAACATGCCATCCACAAGGTTACTTGCCATTGGGAAAGAGTTCTGATGTCTGCATCCTTTTCAAACCCGGGCCGTGATTGGAGATAAGGTCTAGGTTCTGAAGCCTGAAAACCGAAATTGAATAGAGATGGCGAACTAAAGCCATGACGGGTACGATATGCTCATTGTGTGGACAGCTGTCTGGGTGGGGCCAGGAGGTCCAGGCTCAGGCTGTATCAGAAAGGGCATTAGTGCCCAGGTCAGCCTATATATTTGGGGTAGAGCCGAATGGCGTGCAGGTTGATCCTCATTTCGGGTTTCTGGGTAGCCCCAGAGGGCAATGTTTTTTTTTCTGGAGGGCAGGCAGAGTGCTGTATTGTAGTTCTGGATTGCCAAACTGGAGGGCTTGTGGGCCAGTAGTCTGAGGACGGAGGTTTGAGAACCCACGCTAGGCCTAGGTTTCTGGGTGAGGATATGGGAGGCACAATCTACAGACCTGAGTCGAGATCTCGTTCATCTGAAGTTAGGGCGAGGATCAGACGATCGCTCAGGTTGGACATTCTGTCCCTGATGGCCCCTTCTTGAAGAGGGAGTGGTACACGAGGCCATGGGGGTTTTCCCACGATGGGAGTTGTGAGAAGCTCCCAACTGCAAAGATTCTTCTGCAGGACTATTGAGACCTGTTGGTTGGCTCCAGGACAACGATTACGAGCGGGGGGTCTAAGGATGGATTGCTGGGTAGCCCACCTCGCATTCGAATTGTCTCCAAGCAACAAGACAGGTTAGATCTGCTGGATCTGGGGGAGCAACCGAGGAGGCTGAGTTGAAATGGACTCTCCCGTGGATGTGTCCTAATATGATTTTGTGTCTATGGAGACATTGGAATGAAGCGGTGGCACTGGGGCCCTGAAGGGTTCCTCTAAAGAGAGGCATTCACACTGCTCCATCGTGCAAGTTTCCCATGTGTAGATGAGATTTGTTCTGATGGGTGAGTCAAAAAACAGCCATATGCTGTTATTGAAAACCAGGCCCCTGAGGAGATGCCTGGAAAGAAAAGCAATGGATCCAATAGGTGCCTAGGTGCATGTTCGTTCCGTATTACCTCTGGGGACTTCAGTCTACGGTTCTGAGTGCCGGTAGGTGCTCAGATGGGCCCAGATTGCACATGTTTGTCCTGGGAAGCCACAAATATGGGGATGGCCTCAGGGACATTGGAGGTTTATCCTCTTATTAGGATTGTGGCCATTGGAATGGGCACACACAATTCCCTTGGAGAGGGCAAGCACAATGGTCAAGTACGGCTCCAGGGGCCTAAGCCTGTAGGGTGTGTAGGCCAGGGCTGTTTGGACAGTTGTCTGAAAACACAAACTCGGCTTATGTTTCGGGTCATAGGTATGGCAGGACTGATATATAGACCATGAGGAGAACACTTCGCGATATGAAAAAAGGGCGAGTGTGAGGCTCTTGCTCAAGTTTTTGTCTCTGGATATCGTGTCACTCATGGTCGAGAAATTTCCGGGTGACTTCATGGGAAATGGACGAGTCTTACTCTCTGGGGGTTTGGCCCCGTCCGAAGAGTTTGGGGTCATTTTGTGGGATGGAAGAAGTCCGTTGTTCTGTTGTTGTTGATTTGTTTTGTTTTGTTTTACAACCTCAGGTGTCCCACCAAATGAGGATTCCAGAGTAGAGCCCTGGGGAGGGGCGACTGGACAACCATATATCTGGTTAAAAATTGGTTCCTAGGGACATTTCAAGCCCATTATGACACATAATGGTCCAGCCACTGAGAGGACGTACTAGAGGACAGGACTCACACTGAGGGTCACAATGCGTGTTTATGCCGTCGTCACACTCAAGAATGGGCGGGGCCTCAGGGTGAATGCTGGTTTCTCCTACACTGAACGTTGGACAACATGCCAACCACAAGGTTTCTTGCCATGGGTAAGGAAGAGTTCTGATTTAGCATCACAGTCACCCCTGGGCAGTGATTGGAGATAAGGTCTAGGTTCTGAAGCCTGAAAACTGAGGTAGGGAAGGAATGATGACCTAAGGCCATGGCGGGTCTGATGTGCTCAGTGTGCGGTCAGCTGTGTGAGTGTTGGTCACGAGGTCCGGGCTCAGTTTTTCAGACAGTGCATTAGTGCCCAGGTTAGACTATATATTTTGGGTGCATTCGAGTGCCGTGTAGGTTCTTATCTGAAGAACTCTTCAGGATAGGAAGAATGAGCAAGTCTGAGGCGCGTGCTCAGGCTTTTTTCTCTGGATTTTGTATCAGCGATGGCCGTGGAATGTTGGCGAGGCCTCATGGGCCATGGACGAATATTGCTCTCTGTGGATCCCTATTGTTTTTCAACAATCTGTGGGATGGGAGAACTCCTTTCTGTTTTGTTACCTCAGGTGTCCCACCAAAAGAGGAATTCCAAAGCAGAGCCCTGGGGAAGAGTGAAAGGACAACCCGAAAGATGGTTAAAAATTGGGGCCTAGGGGCATGGCAAGCCCAATATGCTGTCTCTCCATCCAGCCACTGGGAGGCCTTACCTGAGGACTGGTCTCAGGCTGAGGGTCACAAAGTGTGTTTGTGACCAATGTGGCCCGCAAGCATGGGCGGGGCCTCATGGGCCACACTGGTTTCAACTACACTGATCCTTGAACAACATGCCAACCACAAGGTTTCTTGCCATGGGGAAAGAGTTCTGATTTCTGCATCATTTTCAAACCCGGGCCGTGATTGGAGATAAGGTCTAGGTTCTGAAGCCTGAAAACCGAGGTTGAGAAGAGATGACGACCTAAGGCCATGGCGGGTCCGATGTGCTCAGTGTGCGGACAGATATCTAGGTGGGGCCTGGAGGTCCAGGCTCAGGCAGTGTCAGAAAGGGCAATAGTGCCGAGGTCAGCGTAATATTTAGGGTAGAGCTGAATGGCGTTCAGGTAGATCCTCATTTGGGGTTTATGGGTAGCCCCGAGGGCAATGCTTTTCTTCTGGAGGGCAGGCAGAGTGCTGCATTGTAGTTCTGGATTGCCTAACTGGAGGGCTTGTGGGCCAGTAGTCTAAGAACGGAAGTCTGAGAACCCAAGCTACGCCTAGGTTTCTGGGTGAGGATATGGCAGGCACAATCTACCAACCTGAATGGAGATTTCGCGCATCTGAAGTCAGGGCGAGGATCAGTCGATCGCTAAGGTTGGTCATTCTATCTCTGATGGCCCCTTCTTGAAGAGGGGGGTGGATCACGAGGCCATGGGGTTTTCCCGACGATGGAGTTGTGAGAAGCTCCCAACTGCAAAGATTCTTCTGCAGGAGAATTGAGACCTGTTGGTTGGCTCCAGGACAACGATTCTGAGCAGGGTTCTAAGGATGAATGGCTGGGTAGCCCACCTCGCATTCCAATTGTCTCCAAGCAACAAGACAGGTTAGATCTGCTGGATCTGGGGTAGCAACCGAGGAGGCTGAGTTGAAATGGACTCTCCCGTGGATGTGTCCTAATATGATTATGTGTCTATGGAGACCTTGGAATGAACCGGTGGTACTGGGGCCCTGAAGGTTTCTCCTAAATAGAGGCTTTCACACAGCTCCATCGTGCAAGTTTCCCATGTGTAGATGAGATTTGTTCTGATGGGTGAGTCAAGAAACAGCCATATGCTGTTATTGAAGTACAGGCCTCTGAGGAGAGATGCCTGGAAACCAAAGCAATGGATTCAATAGGTGCCTAGAGGCCTGTTCGTTCCTTTTTACCTCTGGGGACATCTATCTACGGGTCTGAGTGCCGGTAGGTGCTCAGATGGGCCCAATTGCCCCTGTTTGTCCTGGGAAGCCACAAATATTGGGATGGCCTCAGGGACTTTGGAGTTTTATCCTCTTAGTAGGGTTGTGGCCATTGGAATGGGCACATAAAATTCCCTTGGAGAGGGCAAGCACAGTTGTCAGGTTTGGCTCCAGGGGCCTGAGCCTGTAGGGTGTGTAGGCCAGGGCTGCTTGGACAGTTGTCTGAAAACACAAACTCGGCTTCTGTTTCGGGTCATAGGTATGGCAGGACTGATCTACAGACCATGAGGAGAACTCTTCGGGATATGAAAAAAGGGCGAGTGTGAGGCTCTTGCTCAAGTTTTTGTCTCTGGATATCGTGTCACTCATGGTCGTGAAATTTCCGGGTGACTTCATGGGAAATGCACGAGTCTTACTCTCTGGGGGTTTGGCCCCGTCCAAAGAGTTTACGGTCATTCTGTGGGATCGAAGAAGTTCGTTGTTCTGTTGTTATTGTTTTGTTTGGTTTTGTTTTTCAACCTCAGGTGTCCCACCAATGAGGGATTCCAGAGTAGAGCCCTGGGGAGGGGCGCCTGGACAACCAGAAATCTGGTTAAAAATTGGGGCCTAGTGACATGTCAAGCCCATTATGACATCTAATGGTCCAGCCACTGAGAGGACGTACTAGAGTACAGGACTCACGCTGAGGGTCACAATTCGTGTTTATGCCCTCGTCGCACTCAAGAATGGGCGGGGCTCTGTGTGAATGGTGGTTTCTCTTACACTGAACGTTGGACAACATGCCAACCACAAGCTTTCTTGCCATGGGTAAGGAAGAGTTCTGATTTCTGCATCACAGTCACCCTAGGCAGGGATTGGAGATAAGGTCTAGGTTCTGAAGCCTGAAAACTGAGGTAGGGAAGAGATGATGACCTAAGGCCATGGCGGGTCTGATGTGCTCAGTGTGCGGTCAGCCTCTGGGTGTTGGTCACGAGGTCTGGGCTAGGTTGTCAGACAGTGCATTAGTGCCCAGGTTAGACTATATAATTTGGGTGCCTTCGAGTGCCGTCTAGGTTCTTATCTGAAGAACTCTTTAGGATATGAATAATGAGCGAGTCTGAGGCGCGTGCTCAGGCTTTTGTCTCTGAATTTCTTATCAGCGATGGCCGTGGAATGTTGGGGAGGCCTCATGGGCCATGGACGAATCTTGCTCTCTGTGTACTTGGCCCAATCCCAATTGTTTTTCGTCAATCTGTGGGATGGGAGGACTCCTTTCAGGTTTGTTAACCCAGGTGTCCCACCAGAGGAGAAATTCCAAAACAGAGCCCTGAGGAAGAGTGAAGGGACAACCCCAACTATGGTTAAAAATTTGGGACTAGGGGCATGGCAAGCCCAATATGCTGTCTCTCCATCCAGCCACTGAGAGGCCTTACCTGAGGACTGGTCTCAGGCTGAGGGTCACAATGTGTGTTTGTGGTCCGCAAGCATGAGCGGGGCCTCATGGGCCACACTGGTTTCAACTACACTGACCTTGGACAACATGCCACTACAAGGTTTCTTGCCATGGGGAAAGAGTTCTGATTTCTGCATCATTTTCAAACCCGGGCCGTGATTAGAGTTAAGGTCTAGGTTCTGAAGCCTGAAAACCGAGGTTGAGAGGATATGAGGATTTAAGGCCATGGCGGGTCCGATGTCTCAGTGTGCGGCCAGATGTCTGGGTGGGCCAGGAGGTCCAGGCTCAGGCTGTGTCAGAAAGGGCATTAGTGCCCAGGTCAGCCTATATATTTGGGTTACAGCCGAATGCCATGCAGGTTGATCCTCATTTGGGGTTTCTGGGTAGCCCCAGAGGGCATGTTTTTCTTCTGGAGTGCAGGCAGAGTGCTGCATTGTAGTCTGGATTGCCAAACTGGAGGGCTTGTTGGCCAGTAGTCGGAGGACGAAAGTCTGAGAAACCAAGCTAGGCCTAGGATTCTGGGTGAGGGTATGGCAGCCACAATCTACAGACCTGAATCGATATCTCGTGCATCTGAAGTCAGGGCGAAAATCAGACGATTGCTCAGGTTGGACATTCTGTCCCTGATGGGCCCTAATTGAAGGGGGGGGGGGGATCACGAGGCCATGGGTGTTTTCCCCCGTTCGGAGTTGTGAGAAGCTCCCAACTGCAAAGATTCTTCTGCAGAACAATTGAGACCTGTTTGTTTGGCTCCAGGACAATGATTCTGAGCAGGTTCTAAGGATGGATGGCTGGGTAGCCCACTTCGCATTTCATTTGTCTCCACGCAACAAGACAGGTTAGTTCTGCTGGATCTGGGGGAGCAACCGAGGAGGCTGAGTTGAAATGGACTCTACCGTGGATGTGTTAATATGGTTTTTTCGTTTATGGAGACCTTGGAATGAAGCAGTGGCACTGGGGCCCTGAAGGGTTCTCTTAAAGAGAGGCTTTCACACAGCTCCTTCGTGCAAGTTTTCCATGTGTAGATGAGATTTGTTCTGATGGGTGAGTCAAGAAACAGCCATATGCTGTTATTGAAATCCAGGCCTCTGAGGAGAGATGCCTGGAAGCAAAACCAATGGATCCGATAGGTGCCTAGGGGCCTGTTCGTTCCTTTTTACTTCTGGGGACATCAGTCTACAGGTCTGAGTGCCGGTAGGTGCTCAGATGGGCCCAGATTGCCCCTGTTTGTCCTGGGAAGCCACAAATATTGGGATGGCCTCAGGGACTTTGGAGGATTATCCTATTAGTAGGGTTGTGGCCATTGGATTGGGCACATACAATTCCCTTGGAGAGGGCAAAAACAGTCGTCAGGTTTGGCCCCAGGGGCCTAAGCTTGTAGGGTGTGTAAGCCAGGGCTGTTTGAACAGTTGTCTGAAAACACACACTCGGCTTATGTTTCGGGTCATAGGTATGGCAGAACTGATCTACGGACCATGAGGAGAACACTTCGGGATATGAAAAAAGGGCGAGAGTGAGGCTCTTGCTCAAGTTTTTGTCTCTGCATATTGTGTCACTCATGGTCGTGAAATTTCCAGGTGACTTCATGGGAAATGGACAAGTCTTACTCTCTGGGGTTTTGGCCCCGTCCAAAGTGATTGGGGTTATGCTGTGGGATGGAAGAAGTCCGTTGTTCTGTTGCTGTTGATTTGTTTTGTTTTGTTTTTCACCTCAGGTGTCCCACTAAATGAGGGATTCCAGAGTAGAGCCCTGGGGAGGGGCGACTGGACCACCAGAAATCTGGTTAAAAATTGGGGCCTAGGGACATGACAAGCCCATTATGACATCTAATGGTCCAGCCACTGAGAGGACCTACTAGAGTACAGGACTCACGCTGAGGGTCACAATGTGTGCTTATGCCCTCGTCGCACTAAAGAATGGGCGGGGCCTCAGGTTGAACGCTGGTTTCTCCTACACTGAACGTTGGACAACATGCCAACCACAAGGTTCTTGCCATGGGTAAGGAAGAGTTCTGATTTCTGCATCACAGTCACCCCTGGGCAGTGACTGGAGATAAGGTCTAGGTTCTGAAGCCTGAAAACTGAGGCAGGGAAGAGATGATGACCTAAGGCCATGGCGGGTCTGATGTGCTCAGTGTGCGGTCAGCTGTCTGGGTGTTGGTCAGAGGTCCGGGCTCATCTTGTCAGACAGTGCATTAGTGCCCAGGTTAGACTATATATTTTGGGTGCGTTTGAGTGCCGTGTACATTCTTATCTGAAGAACTCTTCAGGATATGAAGAATGAGCGAGTCTGAGGGGCATGCTCAGGCTTTTGTCTCTGGATTTTGTATCAGCGATGGCCGTGGAATGTTGGGGGGAGGCCTCATGGGCCATGGACGAATCTTGCTCTCTGTGGACTTGGCCCGATACCAATTTTTTTGTTTTCGTCAATCTGTGGGATGGGAGGACTGATTTCAGGTTTGTTACCTCAGGTGTCCCACCAAAAGAGGAATTCCAAAGAAGAGCCCTGGGGAAGAGTGAAGGGACAACCCGAACTATGGTTAAAAATTGGTGCCTAGTGGCATGGCAAGCCCAATATGCTGTCTCTCCTTCCAGCCTCTGAGAGGCCTTACCTGAGGACTGGGCTCAGGCTGAGGGTCACAATGTGTGTTTGTGACCAATGTGGCCCGCAAGCATGGGCGGGGCCTCAGGGGCCACACTGGTTTCAACTATACTGAACCTTGGACAACATGCCAACCACAAGGTTTCTTGCCATTGGGAAAGAGTTCTGCTGTCTGCATCATTTTCAAACCCGGAAAGTGATTGGAGATAAGTTCTAGGTTATGAAGCCTGAAAACTGAGGTTGAGATGAGATGACGACCTAAGGCCATGGCGGGTCCGATGTGCTCAGTGTGTGGCCAGCAGTCTGGGTGGGGCCAGGAAGACCAGGATCAGGCTTTGTCAGAAAGGGCATTAGTGCCCAGGTCAGCCTATATATTTGGGGCACAGCCGAATGGCGTGCCCCGTTGATCCTCATTTGGGGTTTCTGGGTAGCCCCAGAGGGTAATGTTTTTCTTCTGGGGGGCAGACAGAGTGCTGCATTGTAGTTCTGGATTGCCAAACTGGAGGGCTTGTGGGCCAGTAATCTGAGGACGTTAGTCTGAGAACCCAATCTAGGCCTAGGTTCCTGGGTGAGGATATGGCAGGCACAATCTACAGACCTGAATCGAGGTCTCGTGCATCTGAAGTCAGGGCGAGGTTCAGACGATTGCTCAGGTTGGACATTCTGTCCCTGATGGCCCCTTATTGAAAGGGGGGTGGATCACGAGGCCATGGAGGTATTCCCACGATGGGAGTTGTGAGAAGCTCCCAACTGCAACGATTATTCTGCAGGACAATTGAGACCTGTTGGTTGGCTCCAGGACAACGATTCCGAGTAGGGTTCTAAGGATGGATGGCTGGGTAGCCCACCTCGCATTCCAATTGTCTCCAAGCAACAAGACAGGTTAGATCTGCTGGATCTGGGGGAGCAACCGAGGAGGCTGAGTTGAAATGGACTCTCCCGTGGATGTGTCCTAATATGGTTATGTGTCTATGGAGA
The DNA here is from genome assembly GCF_011764305.1 of Mustela putorius furo. Taxonomy (NCBI): domain Eukaryota; kingdom Metazoa; phylum Chordata; class Mammalia; order Carnivora; family Mustelidae; genus Mustela; species Mustela putorius. The sequence continues at coordinate 746,925 of NW_025422122.1, read as the reverse complement.
CCTTGGAATGATCGGTGGCACTAGGGCCCTGAAGGGTTCTCCTAAAGAGACGCTTTCACACAGCTCCATCGTGCAAGTTTCCCATGTGTAGATGAGATTTGTTCTAATGGGTGAGTCATGAAACAGCCATATGCTGTTATTGAAGTACAGGCCTCTGAGGAGAGATGCCTGGAAACCAAAGCAATGGATCCGATAGATGCTTAGGGGCCTGTTCGTTCCTTTTTACCTCTGGGCACATCAGTCTACGGGTCTGAGTGCTGGTAGGTGCTCTGATGTGCCCAGATTGCCCATGTGTGACCTGGGAAGCCACAAATATTGGGATGGCCTCAGGGAATTTGGAGCTTTATCCTATTAGTAGCGTTGTGGCCATTGGAGTGGGCACATACAATTCCCTTGGAGAGGGCAAACACAGTCGTCAGGTTTGGCTCCATGGGCCTGAGCATGTAGGATGTGTAGGCCAGGGCTGCTTGGACAGTTGTCTGAAAACACAAACTCGGCTTATGTTTCGGGTCATAGGTATGGCAGGACTGATCTACAGACCAGGAGGAGAACTCTTCGGGATATGAAAAAGGGGCGAGTGTGAGGCTCTTGCTCAAGCTTTTGTCTTGGCAGTGATTGGAGATAAGGTCTAGGTTCTGAAGCCTGAAAACTGAGGTAGGGAAGAGATGATGACCTAAGGCCATGGCGGGTCTGATGTGCTCAATGTGCGGTCAGCTGTCTGGGTGTTGGTCACGAGTTCCGGGATCAGGTTGTCAGACAGTGCATTAGTGCCCAGGTTAGACTATATATTTTGGGTGCATTCGAGTGCCGTGTAGGTTCTTATCGGAAGAACTCTTCAGGATTTGAAGAATGAGTGAGTCTGAGGAGCTTGCTCAGTCTTTTGTCTCTGGTATTTGTATCAGCTATGGCCGTGGAATGTTGGGGAGGCCTCATGGGCCATGGACGAATCTTTCTCTCTGTACATTTGGCCCGATCCCAAATGTTTTTTGTCAATCTGTGGGATGGGAGGACTCCTTTCAGGTTTGTTTACCTCAGGTGTCCCACCAAAAGCGGAATTCCAAAGCAGAGCCCTGGGGAAGACTGAAGGGACATCCCGAACAATGGTTTAAAAATTGGGGCCTGGGCATGGCAAGTCCAATATGCTGTCTCTCCATCCAGCCACTGAGAGGCCTTATCTGAGGACTTACTCTGTCTGAGGGTCACAATATGGGTTTGTGACCAATATGGGCCGCAAGCATGGGCGGGGCCTCATATCCACACTAGTTTCAAGTACACTGAACCTTGGACAACATGACAACCACAAGGTTTCTTGCCATGGGGAAAGAGTTCTGATTTCTGCATCATTTTCAAACCCGGGCCGTGATTGGAGATAAGGTCTAGTTCCTGAAGCCTGAAAACAGAGGTTGAGAAGAGATGAGGACCTAAGGCCATGGCGGGTCTGATGTGCTCAGTGTGCGGCCAGCTGTCTGGGTGGGGCCAGGACGTCCAGGCTCAGGCTGTGTCAGAAAGGGCATTAGTGCCCAGGTCAGCCTATATATTTGGGGTACAGCCGAATGGCGTGCAGGTTGATCCTCATTTGGGGTTTCTGGGTAGCCACAGAGGGCAATGTTTTTCTTCTGGAGAACAGGCAGAGTGCTGCATTGAAGTTCCGGATTGCAAATTGTAGGGCTTGTGGGCCAGTAGTCTTAGGAAGGAAGTCTGAGAACCCAAGCTAGGCTTAGGTTTCTGGGTGAGACCTGAATCGATATCTCGTGCATCTGAAGTCAGGGCGAGGATCAGACGATCGCTCAGGTTGGACATTCTGTCCCTGATGGCCCCTTCTTGAAGGGGGGGGTGGAATCACGAGGCTATAGGGGTTTTCCCACGATGGGAGTAGTAAGAAAGCTCCCAACTGCAAAGATTCTTCTACAGGACAATTGAGACCTGTTGATTGGCTCCAGGACAACGATTCCGAGCAGGGTTCTAAGGATGGATGGCTGGGGAGCCCACCTCGCATTCCAATTTGGAGGTTTATGCTATTAGTAGGGTTGTGACCATTGGAATGGGCACATACAATTCCCTTGGAGAGGGCAAGCACAGTCGTCTGGTTTGGCTCCAGGGGCCTGAGCCTATAGGGTGTGTAGGCCAGGGCTGTTTGGACAATTGTCTGAAAACACAAATACGGCTTATGTTTCGGGTCATAGGTATGGCAGGACTGATCTCCCGACCATGAGGAGAACTCTTCAGGATATGAAAAAAGGGCGAGTGCGAGCTCTTGCTCAAGTTTTGTCTCTGGATATCGTGTCACTCATGGTCGTGAAATTTCCGGGTGACTTCATGGGAAATGGACGAGTCTTAGTATCTGGGGGTTTTGCCCCGTCCAAAGAGTTTGGGGTCATTCTGTGGGATGGAAGAAGTCCGTTGTTCTGTGCTGTTGAGTGTTTTGTGTTTAACCTCAGGTGTCCCACCAAATGAGGGATTCCAGAGTAAAGCCCTGGGGAGGGGCGACCGGACCACCAGAAATCTTGTTAAAAATTGGGGGCTAGGGACATGTCAAGCCCATTATGACATCTAATGGTCCAGCCACTGAGAGGACGTACTAGAGGACAGGAATCACGCTGAGAGTCACAATGTGTGTTTATGCCCTCGTCGCACTCAAGAATGGGCGGGGCCTCAGGGTGAATGCTGGTTTCTCCTACACTGAACGTTGGACAACATGCCAACCACAAGGTTTCTTGCCATGGGTAATGAAGAGTTTCTGTTTTCTGCATCACAGTCACCCTTGGGCAGTGATTGGAGATAAGGTCTAGGTTCTGAAGCCTGAAAAACTGAGGTAGGGAAGAGATGTTGACCTAAGGCCATGGCGGGTCTGATGTGCTCAGTGTGCGGTCAGCTGTCTGGTTGTTGGTCACGAGGTCCGGGCTCAGGTTGTCAGACAGTACATTAGTGCCCAGGTTAGACTATATATTTTGGGTGCATTCGAGTGCTGTGTAGGTTCTTATCTGAAGAACTCTTCAGAATATGAAGAATGAGTGAGTCTGATGCACGTGCTCAGGCTTTTGTCTCTGGATTTTGTATCAGCGATGGCCGTGGAATGTGGGGGAGGCCTCATGGGCCATGGACGAATCTTGCTCTCTGTGGATTTGGCCACATCCCAATTGTTTTTCGTCAATCTGTGGGATGGGAGGACTCATTTCAGGTTTGTTACCTCAGGTGTCCCACCAAAAGAGGAATTCCAAAGCAGAGCCCTGGGGAAGATTGAAGGGACAACCCGAACTATGGTTAAAAATTGGGGTCTAGGGGCATGGCAAGCCCAATATGCTGTCTCTCCATCCACCACTGAGAGGCCTTACCTGAGGACTGGGCTCAGGCTGAGGGTCACAATGTGTGTTTGTGACCAATGTGGCCCGCAATCATGGGCGGGGCCTCATATACACACTGGTTTCAAGTACACTATACCTTGCACAACATGCCAACCACAAGGTTTCTTGCCATGGGAAAGAGTTCTGATTTCTGCATCATTTTCAAACCAGGGCCGTGATTGGAGATAAGGTCTAGGTTCTGAAGTCTGAAAACCGAGATTGAGAAGAGATGACGACCTAAGGCCATGGCGGGTCCGATGTGCTCAGTTTGCGGCCAGCTGCCTGGGTGGGGCCAGGAGTTCCAGGCTCAGGCTGTGTCAGAAAGGGCATTAGTGCCCAGGACAGCCTATATATTTGGGGAACAGCCGATAGGCGTGCAGGTTGATCCTCATTGGGGGTTTCTGGGTAGCGCCAGAGGGCAAAGTTTTTCTTCTAGAGGGCAGGCAGAGTGCTGCATTGTAGTTCTGGATTGCCAAACTGGAGGGCTTGTTTGCCAGTAGTCTGAGGACGGAAGTCTGAGAACCCAAGCTAGGCCTAGGTTTCTGGGTGAGGATATGGCAGGCACAATCTACAGACCTGAATCGAGATCTCGTACATCTGAATTCAGGGCGAGGATCAGACGATCGCTCAGGTTGGATTCTGTCCCTGATGGCCCAACTGCAAAGATTCTTCTGCAGGACATTTGAGTCCTTGTGGTTGGCTCCAGGACAACGTTTCCGAGCAGGGTACTAAGGATGGATGGCTGGGTAGCCCACCTCGCATTCCAATTGTCTCCAAGCAACAAGACAGGTTAGATCTGCTGGATCTGTGGGAGCAACCGAAGAGTCTGAGTTGAATTGGACTCTCGCGTGGATGTGTCCTAATATGATTTTGTGTCTATGGAGACCTTGGAATGAAGCGGTGGCACTGGGACCCTGAAGGGTTCTCCTAAAGAGAGGCTTTCACACAGCTTCATCGTGCAAGTTTCCCATGTGTAGATGAGATTTGTTCTGATGGGTGAGTCAAGAAACAGCCATATGCTGTTATTGAAATCCAGGCCTCTGACGACAGATGCCTGGAAGTCAAACCAATGGATCCGATAGGTGCCTAGGGGCGTCTTTCATTCCTTTTTACCTCTGGGGACATCAGTCTACGGGTCTGAGTGCAGGTAAGTGCTCAGATGGGCCCATATTGCCCCTGTTTGTCCTGGGAAGCCACAAATATTGGGATGGCCTCAGGGACTTTAGAGGTTTATCCTATTAGTAGGGTTGTGGCCATTGGAATGGGCACATACATTTCCCTTGGAGAGGGCAAGCACAGTCATCAGGTTTGGCGCCAGGGGCCTGAGACTTTAGGGTGTGTATGCCATGGCAGTTTGGACAGTTGTCTGAAAACACAAACTCGGCTTATGTTTCGGGTCATAGGTATGGCAGGACTGATATACAGAACATGAGGAGAACTCTTCATGGGGAGTGTGTGAGGCTCTTGCTCAAGTTTATGTCTCTGGATTTCGTGTCACTCATGGTCGTGAAATTTCCGGGTGACTTCATGGGAAATGGACGAGTCTTACTCTCTGGGGGTTTGGCCCCGTACAAAGAGTTTGGTGTCATTCTGTGGTATGGAAGAAGTCCGTTGTTCTGTTGTTGTTTATTTGTTTTGTTTTTGTTTTTCAACCTCAGGTGTCCCACCAAATGAGGGATTCCAGAGTAGAGCCCTGGGGAGGGGCGACTGGACAACCATAAATCTGTTTAAAAAAATTGGGGCCTAGGGACATGTCAAGCCCATTATGACATCTAATGGTCCAGCCACTGAGAGGACGTACTAGAGGACAGGACTCACGCTGAGGGTCACAATGCGTGTTTATGCCCTCCTCGCACTCAAGGATGGGCGGGGCCTCAGGATGAATGCTGGTTTCTCCTACACTGAACGTTGGACATCATGCCAACCACAAGGACTCAATTGTCCTGCAGAAGAATCTTTACGGTAGGATGCTTCTCACAACTCCAATCTAGGGAAAACTCACATGGCCTCCTGATCCACCCCCCCTTCAAGAAGGCGCCATCAGGGACAGTATATCCAATCTGAGCAATCGTCTTATCCTCGCCCTTACTTAAGATACACGAGATCTCGATTCATGTCTGTAGATTGTGCCTGCCATATCCTCACTCAGAAACCTAGGCTAGCTTGGGTTCTCAGACTTCCATCCTCAGAATACTGTCCCACAAGCCCTCAGGTTTGGCAATTCAGAACTACAATGCAGCACTCTGCCTGCCCTCCAGAAGAAACACATTGCCCTCTGTGGCTACCCAGAAAACCCAAGTGAGGATCAACCTGCACGCATTTCGGCTATACCCCAAATATATAGGCTGACCTGGGCACTAATGCCCTTTCTGACACAGCCTGAGCCTGGACCTCCTGGCCCCACCCAGACAGCTGGCCGCACACTGACCACATCGGACCCGCCATGGCCTTAGATCGTCATCTATTCTCAATCTCGGTTTTCAGGCTTCAGAACCTAGACCTTATCTCAAATCACGGCCCGGGTTTGAAAATGATGCAGAAAACAGAACTCTTTCCCCATGGCAAGAAACAATGTGGTTAGCATGTTGTCAAAGCTTCAGTGTTGTTGAAAACAGTGTGGCCCATGAGACCCCGCCCATGCTTGCGGGCCACATTGGTCACAAACACACATTGTGACCCTCAGCCTGAGCCCAGTCCTCAGGTAAGGCCTCTCAGTGGCTGGATGGAGACACAGCCTATTGGCCTTGCCATGCCCCTAGGCCCCAATTTTTAACCATAGTTCGGGTTGTCCCTTCACTCTTCCCCAGGGCTCTGCTTTGGAATTCCTATTTTGGTGGGATACCTGAGGTAACAAACCTGAAAGGAGTCCTCCCATCCCACAGATTGACGAAAAAAAACAATTGGGAACGGGCCAATTCCACAGATAGCAATATTCGTCCATGGCCCATGAGTCCTCCCCAACATTCCACGGCCAACGATGATACAAAATCGAAAGACAAAAGCCTGAGCACGTGCCTCTGTCTCGCTCATTCTTCAAATCTTGAAGAGTTCTTCAGATAAGAACCTACACAGCACTCGAAGGCACACAAAAATATATAGTCTAACCTTGGCACTAATGCACTGTCTGACAACCTGAGCCCGAGCCTCCTGACCAACACCCAGACAGCTGACCGCGCACTGAGCACATCAGACCCGCTATGGCCTTAGGTCACCATCTCTTCCCAACCTCAGTTTTCAGGCCTCAGAACTTAGACCTTATCTCCAATCACTGCCCAGGGGTGACTGTGATGCAGAACTCAGAACTCTTCCTTACCCATGGCAAGAAACCTTGTGGTTGGCATGTTGTCCAACGTTCAGTGTAGGAGAAACCAGCATTCACCCTGAGGCCCCCGCCCATTCTTGAGTGCGACGAGGGCATAAACACGCATTGTGACCCTCAGCGTGAGTCCTGTCCTCTAGTACGTCCTCTCAGTGGCTGGATCATCAGATGTCATAATGGGCTTGACATGTCCCTAGGCCCCAATTTTTAACCAGATTTCTGGTTGTCCAGTCGCCCCTCCCCAGGGCTCTACTCTGGAATCCCTCATTTGGTGGGACACCTGAGGTTGTAAAACAAAACAAAACAAATCAACAACAATAGAACAACGGACCTATTCCATCCCACAGAATGACCCCAAACTCTTTGGACGGGACCATACCCCCCCAGAGAGTAAGACTTGTCCATTTCCCATGAAGTCACCCAGCAATTTCTCGACCATGAGTGACACGATATCCAGAGACAAAAACTTGAGCAAGAGCCTCACACTCGCCCTTTTTTCATATACCTAAGAGTTCTCCTCATGGTCTGTCGATCAGTCCCTGCCATACCTATGACCCGAAACATAAGCCGTGTTTGTGTTTTCAGACAACTGTCCAAACAGCCCTGGCCTACACACCCTACAGGCTCAGGCCCCTGGAGCCATACCTGACGACTGTGCTTGCCCTCTCCAAGGGAATTGTATGTGCCCATTCCAATGGCCACAACCCTACTAAGAGGATAAACCTCCAAATCCCTGAGGCCACCCCAATATTTCTGGCTTCCGAGGACAAACAGGGGCAATCTGGTCCCAAATGAGCACCTACCTGCACTCAGACCCGTAGAATGATGTCCCCAGAGGTAAAAAGGAACGAACAAGCCCCTAGGCACCTATCGGATCCATTGCTTTGTTTTCTAGGCATCTCTCCTCAGAGGACTGGATTTCAATAACAGCATATGGCTGTTTTCTTGACTCACCCATCAGAAACAAATCTCATCTACACATGGGAAACTTGCACGATGGAGCTGTGTGAAAGCGTCTCTTTAGGAGAACCCTTCGGGGCCCCAGAGCCACCGCTTCATTCCACGGTCTCCATAGACACAAAATCATATTAGGACACATCCACAGGAGGTTGCATTTCAACTCAGCCTCCTCGGTTGCTCCCCCAGATCCAGCAGATCTAACCTGTCTTGTTGCTTGGAGACAATTGGAATGCGAGAATGGCAAACCAGCCATCTATCCTTAGAACCCTGCTCAGAATCGTTGACCTGGAGCCAACCAACAGGTCTCAATTGTCCTGCAGAAGAATCTTTGCAGTTGGGAGCTTCTCACAACTCCCATCGTGGGAAAACCCCCATGGCCTTGTGATCACCTCCCCTTCAAGAAGGGGCCATCAGGGACAGAGTGTCCAACCTGAGCGATCATCTGATCCTCGCCCTGACTTCAGATGCACGAGATCTCGATTCACGTTTGTAGATTGTGCCTGCCATATCCTCACCTAGAAACATAGGCCTAGCTTGGGTTCTCAGACTTCCATCCTCAGACTAATGGCCCACAAGCCCTCAAGTTTGGCAATCCAGAACTACAATGCAGCACTCTGCCTGCCCTCCGGAAGAAAAATATTGCCCTCTGGGGATACCCAGAAACACCAAATGAGGTCAACCTGCACGCCATTTGGCTGTACCCCAAATATATAGGCTGACCTGGGCACTAATGCCCTTTCTGACACAGCCTGAGCCTGGACCTCCTGGCCCCACCCAGACAGCTGGCCACACACTGAGCACATCGGACCCCGCCATGGACTTAGGTCCTCATCTCCTCTCAACCTCGGTTTTCAGGCTTCAGAACCTAGACCTTATCTCCCATCACGGCCCGGGTTTGAAAATGATGCAGAAATCAGAACTCTTTCCCCATGGCAAGAAACCTTGTGGTTGGCATGTTGTCCAAGGTTCAATGTCGTTGAAACCAGTGTGGCCCATGAGGGCCCGCCCATGCTTGCGGGCCACATTGGTCACAAACACACATTGTGACCCTCAGCTGAGCCCAGCCCTCAGGTAAGATCCACAAAGATTGGGACGAAAAACAAATTGGTATCGAGCCAATCCCAACGCCCGAGAAAGGCAAAGATTCGTCCATCGCCCCTGAGGCCTCCCCAATATTCCGGCCATCGTGATACAAAAAATCCAGAGCAAAAGCCGGAGGCACGTGCCTCAGACTCCTTTCATTCTACATATCCTGAAGAGTTCTTACAGATAGAGGGCCTACAAGGTACAGACCCACCATGGCCTTAGGTCATCATCTCTTCCCTACCTCAGTTTTCAGGCCTCAGAACTTAGAACCTTATCTCTAATCACGGCCCAGGGGGTGATGTGATGACAGAAATCAGAACTCTTCCCTTGACCATGGCAAGAAAGAAACTTTGTGGTTGGCATGTTGTCCAAAGTTTAAGTGTTAGGAGAAGACCAGCATTCACCTAGAGGCCCAGCACATGTCTTGAGTGTGCGCGGAGGGAAATAAAGCACGCAATTGGGGACCCTCAGACGGGATCCTCTTTGTCCTATAGTACGTTACTCTGAGTGTCTGCGAACAATTAGATGTCCTCATGGGATTGAATTTGTACCCAGGGCACCAATTTTTTTTTAACACGATCATTCCTGGTTGTCCCATCGTCTGCCCCTCCCCAGGGGCTCTACTCTGGGAATCCCCTCATTTGGTGGGACACCTGAGGTTGTTTATAAACAAAACAACAACAAAAATCAACAAACAACAGAAAACCGACTACCTCATTCTTCAATCCCACAGAAATGACCCCCCAAACTCTTTTGCGACGGGACCAAACCCCCACGCCAGAGTAAGACTCGTCCATTTCCCATGAAGTCACCCGGATATTTTCATTTCGACCATGAGTGACACGATACCCAGAAGACAAAAACTTGAGCAAGAGCCTCACACTCGCCCCCTTTTTCATATCCCGAAGAGTTCTCCTCATGGTCTGTCGATCAGTCCTGCCATACCTATGACCCGAAAACATAAGCCGTGTTTGTGTTTCAGACAACTGTCCAAACAGCCCAGGCCTACACACCCTACAGGCTCAGGCCCCTGGAGCCAACCTGACGACTGTGCTTGCTCTCTCCAAGGGAATTGTATGTGCCCATTCCAATGCCACAACCCTACTAAGAGGATAAACCTCCAAATCCCTGAGGCCAGCCATCCCAATTATTTGGCTGGCTTCCCAGGACAAACAGGGGCAATCTGGTCCCCCATCTGAGCACCTACCTGCACTCAGACCCGTAGAATAGTATGATGTCCCCAGAGGTAAAAAGGAAACGAACAAGCCCCTAGGCACCTATCGGATCCATTGCTTTGTTTTGTTCCAGGCATCTCTCCCTCAGAGGACTGGATTTCAATAACAGCATATGGCTGTTTCTTGACTCACCCATCAGAACAAATCTCATCTACACATGGGAAACTTGCACGATGGAGCTGTTGTGAAAGCGTCTCTTTAGGAGAACCCTTCAGGGCCCCAGAGCCACCGCTTCATTCCACGGTCTCCATAGACACAAAATCATATTAGGACACATCCACAGGAGAGTCCATTTCACCAACTCAGCCTCCTCGGTTTGCTCCCCCAGATCATCCAGCAGATCGTAACCTGTCTTGTTGCTTGGAGACAATTGGAATGCGAGGTGGGCAAACCCAGCCATCATATCCTTAGAACCCTGCTCAGAATCGTTGACCTGGAGCCAACCAACAGGTCTCAATGTCCTGCAGAAGAATCTTTGCAGTAGGGATTGGGAGCTTCTCACAACTCCCATCGTGGGAAAACCCCCATGGGCCTTGTGATCCACCCCCCCTTCAAGAAAGGGGCCATCAGGGACAGAGTGTCCAACCTGAGCGATCATCTGATCCTCGCCCTGACTTCAGATGCACGAGATCTCGATTCAGGTCTGAGATTGTGCCTGCCATATCCTCACCTAGAAACATAGGCCTAGCTTGGGTTCTCAGACTTCCGTCCTCAGACTACTGGCCCAAAGCCCTCCAGTTTGGCAATCCAGTTTGGCAATGCCAGAACTACAATGCAGCACCCTGCCTGCCCTCCGGAAAGAAAAAAATATTGCCCTCTGGGGGATACCCAAAAACACCAAAATGAGGGTCAAACTTTACGCCATTCGGCTTGTACCCCAAATATATAGGCTGACCTGGGCACTAATGCCCTTTCTGACACAGCCTGAGCCTGGACCTCCTGGCCCCACCCAGACAGCTGGCCACACACTGAGCACATCGGACCCGCCCCATGGACTTAGGTCCTCATCTCCTCTCAACCTCGGTTTTCAGGCTTCAGAACCTAGACCTTATCTCCAATCACGGCCCGGGTTTGAAAATGATGCAGAAAAATCAGAACTCTTTCCCCATGGCAAGAAACCTTGTGGTTGGCATGTTGTCCAAGGTTCAATGTCGTTGAAACCAGTGTGGCCCATGAGGGCCCGCCCATGCTTGCGGGCCACATTGGTCACAAACACACATTGTGACCCTCAGCCTGAGCCCAGCCCTCAGGTAAGGCCTCTCAGTGGCTGTTTGGAAAGACAGCATATTGGTCTTGCCATGCCCCTAGGCCCCAATTTTTAACCATAGTTCGGGTTTCCCTCCCCTTCACCTTCCCCAGGGCTCTGCTTTGGGAATTCCTCTTTTGGTGGGACACCTGAGGTAACAAACCTGAAAGGAGTCCTCCCATCCCACAGATTGACGAAAAAACAGTTGGTATCGGGCCAAATCCACTGAGAGCAAGATTCGTCCATCGCCCATGAGGCCTCCCCAATATTCCACGGCCATCGCTGATACAAAAATCCAGAGACAAAAGCCTGAGCACGTGCCTCAGACTCGCTCATTCCTACATATCCTGAAGAGTTCTTCAGATAAGAGCCTACAAGGTACTCGAAGGCACCCAAAATATATATTCTAACCTGGGCACTAATGCACTGTCTGACAACCTGAGCTCGGACCTCGTGATCACACCCAGACAGCTGACGGCACACTGAGCACATCAGACCCACCATGGCCTTAGGTCATCATCTCTTCCCTACCTCAGTTTTCAGGCTTCAGAACCTAGACCTTATCTCCAATCACTGCCCAGGGGAGACTGTGATGCAGAAATCAGAACTTTTCCTTACCCATGGCAAGAAACCTTGTGGTTGGCATGTTGTCCAACGTTCAGTGTAGGAGAAACCCCCATTCACCCTGAGGCCCCCCCCATTCCTGAGTGCGACGAGGGCATAAACACGCATTGTGTCCCACACAGTGAGTCTTGTCATCTAGTACGTCCTCTCAGTGGCTGGACCATTAGATGTCATAATGGGCTTGACATGTCCCTAGGCCCCAAATTTAAACCAGATTTCTGGTTGTCCAATCGCCCCTCCCCAGGGCTCTACTCTGGAATCCCTCATATGGTGGGACAACTGAGTTTGAAAAAACAAAACAAAAAACAAAAAAAAAACGGACTTCTTCCATCCCACATAATGACCCCAAACTCTTTGGACGGGGCTAACCCGCAGAGAGTAAGACTCGCCCATTTCCCATGAAGTCACCCGGATATTTCATGACGATGAATGGAATGATATCCAGAGATAAACACTTGAGCAAGAGCCTCACACTCGCCCTTTTTTCATATCCCCGAAGGGTTTTCTCTCATGGTCTGTAGATCAGTCCTGCCGTACCGATGACCCGAAACATAAGCCGAGTTTGTGTTTTCAGACAACTGTCCAAACACAGCCCAGGCCTACACACCCTACAGGCTCAGGCCCCTGGAGCCAAATGAGGATTGTACTTTCCCTCTCCAAGGGAATTCTGTGTGCCCATTCCAATGGCCACAACCCTACTAATAGGATAAACCTCCAAAAATCCCTGAGGCCATCCCAATATTTGTGGCTTCCCAGGACAAAACAGGAGGAATCTGAGCCCATCTGAGAACCTACCTGCACTCAGACTCGTAGACTGATATCCCCAGAGGTAAAAAGGAACGAACAGGCCCTAGCCCCTAATGGGATCCATTGCTTTATTTTCCAAGCATCTTCCTCAGATTTCAGTACCAGAATATGGCCATTTCTTGACTCACCGATCAGAACAAAACTCATCTACACATGGGAAAACTTGCATGTGGGAGGTGTGTCAAAAGCCTCTTTTTTAGGAGAACCCTTCAGGGCCCCATTGCCACCGCTTCATTCCAAGGTCTCCATAGACACAAAATCATATTAGGACACATCCACGGGAGAGTCCAATTCAACTCAACATATTCGGTTGCTCCGCGAGATCCAGCAGATCTAACTTGTCTTGTTGCTAGGAGACAATTGGAATGCGAGGTGGGCTACCCAGCCATCCATCCTTAGAACCCTGCTTGGAATCATTGGCCTGGAGCCAACCAACAGGTCTCAATTGTCCTGCTGAAGAATCTTTGCAGTTGTGAGCTTCTCACAACTCCCATGGTAGAAACACCCATGGCCTCGTGATCCACCCCCTTCATGAAGGGGCCATCAGGGACATAAGGTCCAACCTGATAAATAGTCTGATCCTCACCCTGAATTCAGATGCACGAGATCTCGATTCAGGTCTGTATATTGTGCCTGCCAGGTCCTCACCCAGAAACCTAAGCCTAGCTTGTGTCCTCAGACTTCCGTCCTCAGACTAATGGCCCACAAGCCCTCCAGTTTGGCAATCCAGAATTATAATGCAGCACTCTGCCTGCCCTCCAGAAGAAAAACATTGCCTTCTGAGGCTACCCAGAAACCCCAAATGAAGATCAACCTGCCCACCACTTGGCTGTACCCAAAATATATAGGCTGACCTGGGCAATAATGCCCTTTCTGACAGAGCCTGAGCCTGGACCTCCTGGCCCCCACCCAGAGAGCTTGCCGCTCACTGAACACATCGGACCAGCCAATGCCTTAGGTCGTTATATATTCCCAACCTCGGTTTTCAGGATTCAGATCCTAGACCTTATCTCCAATCACTGCCCAGGTTTGAAAATGATGCAGAAATCCGAACTCCTTCCCAATGGCAAGAACCTTGTGGTTGGCTTGTTGTCCAACATTCAGTGTAGTGGAAACCTGTTTGTCCGATGAGGCCCCGCCATTGCTCGCGGGCCACATAGGTGGCAAACTCACATTGTGACCCTCAACCTTAGCCCAGTCCTCAGGTAAGGTCTCTCAGTGGCTGTATGAAGAGACAGCATATTGGGCTTGCCATGCCCATAGGCCCCTATTTTTAACCATAGTTCGGGTTGTCCCTTCACTCTTCCCCAGGGCTCTGCTTTGGAATTCCTCTTTTGGTGGGACACCTGATGTAACAACGCTGAAAGGAGTCCTCCATCCAACAGATTGACGAAAAACAATTGGGATCGGGGCCAAATCCACAGAGAGCAAGATTCGTCCATGGCCCATGAGGCCTCCTCGACATTCCACGGACATCGCTGAAACAAAATCCAGCGACAAAAGCCTGAGCAAGCGCCTCAGACTCGCACTATCTTTATATCCTGAAGATGTCTTCTCATGGTTTGTAGATCGGGCCACCATAACTACGTCCCCAAACATAAGCTGAGTTGTGTTTTTTCAGACTTCTGTCCTCAAAGTCCTGGGCCACACCCCATCCAGGTTGGGGACCCTGGAGCCACACATTAGGACTGTGCCTACCCAATCCATGGGAATTCTGCCCATTCCATTGTCCAAAATCGTACAAATTAGGAGAACCCTCCAAAGTCCCTGAGGCCATCCCAATAGTATAGGTCGCCCGGGACAAAAAAGGGCAGTCTGACACCAGCTGAGCATCTACCTCCACTCATACCCTAGATGGATGTCCCCAGAGAAGAAGATTGAACCAGACAGGACCCTAGGCCAAAATCGGATCCATTGCTTTGGGTACAGGCATGTCTCCTCAAAACCCTGGATTCCAATACCAGCATTGGGGTTTTCTTGAGGCACCAATCAGAACAAACCTCGTCTCCACAAGGAAACTTGTGCATGGGAGCTATGTCAAAAGCTTAGGAGAATACTTCAGGGTCCCGGTGCCACCGCCCCATTCCAAGGCCCTCATGGACACAAACACACATTAGACCCATCCTCAGGAAAGTCCATTTCAACTCAGCCACCCCGGTTGCTCCCGCAGAACCATCAGATCTAAACTGTCTTGTTGCTAGGAGACAATTGGAATGCGAGGCGGGCTTCCCAGGCATCCATCTTCGAACGATGGTCTGGACTCATCCATATGGGATGTCCTGGAGCTGTCCAACAGGTCTCAATTGTCCCACAGAAGGAATCCTGGGAGGGGGCATCCCACCACTCCCAACGTTGGAAAACCTCTTCGCTCTCGAGAATCCGCTCCCTTCAGAAAGGGGCCGTCATGAACAGAAAATCCAAGCTGAGCCAACGTCTGATCCTCGCTCTGACTTCAGATGCATGAGATATTGCTTCAGATCTTCAGGGGGTACATGGCATGCCCTCGCCCTGAAACCCAAGTCTAGCTTGTGTTCTCAGACTTCCATCCTCACACTCCTGGCCACGAAGCCCACAAGTTTGGCAATTCCGGATCATCATTGCAGCAGTCTGCCTACCCTCTAGAAAAAATATATTGCATAATGAGCTGCCCGGGCACATTAAATGACAATAAACCTTCACGGCACTCGAATGTACTCAAATTATATAGTCTAACCTGGGCAGTAATGCACTGTCTGACACACCTGAGCCGGGACCTCCTGAGCAACACCCAGACAGCTGACCGCACACTGAGCACATCAGACCCGCCATGGTCTTAGGTCATCATCTCTTCCCTACCTCAGTTTTCAGGCTTCAGAACCTAGACCTTATCTCCAATCACTGCCCAGCGGTGACTGTGATGCAGAAACCAGAAGACCTGCTTACCCATGGCAAGAAACCTTGTGGTTGCCATGTTGTCCTACGTTCAGTATAGGAGAAACCAGCATTCACCCTGAGGCCCCGCCCATTCTTGAGTGCGACGAGGGCATAAAACACGCATTGTGACCCTCAGGGTGATTCCTGTCCTCTAGTAAGTCCTCTCAGTGGATGGACCATTAGATGTCATAATGGGCTTGACATGTCCCTAGGCCACAATTTTTTACCAGATTTCTGGTTGTACAGTCACCACTCCCCAGGGCTCTACTCTGGAATACCTCATTTGGTGGGACACCTGAGTTTGAAAAACAAAAACAAAACGAATCAACAACAACAAAAAAAAAAGGACTTCTTCCATCCCACAGAATGACCCCAAACTCTTTGGACGGGGCCAAACCCCCAATAATTAAGACTCGTTCATTTCCCATGAAGTCACCCAGAACTTTCACGACCATGAGTGACACGATATCCAGAGACAAAAATCTTGAGCAAGAGCCTCACACTCGCCCTTTTTTCATATCCCGAAGTGTTCTCCTCATGGTCCGTTCATCAGTCCTGCCATACCTATGACCCGAAACATAAGCCGAATTTGTGTTCTCAGACAAATGTCCAAACAGCCCTGGCCTACACACCCTACAGGCTCAGGCCCCTGGAGCCAAACCTGACGACTGTGCTTGCCCTCTCCAAGGGAATTGTATGTGCCCATTCCAATGGCCACAACCCTACTAATAGGATAAACCTCCAAAGTCCCTGAGGCCATCCCAATATTTGTGGCTACCCAGGACAAACAGGGGCAATCTGAGCCCATCTGAGCACCTACCTACACTCAGACCCGTAGACTGATGTCCCCAGAGGTAAAAAGGAACGAACAGGACCCTAGGCAACTATCATATACATTCGTTTGGCTTCCAGGCATTTCTCCTCAGAGGCCTGGTTTTCAATAACAGCATATGGCTGTTTCTTGACTCACCCATCAGAACAAATCTCATCTACACATGGGAAACTTGCATGATGGAGCTGTGTGAAAGCCTCTCTTTAGGAGAACCCTTCAGGGCCCCAGTGCCACCGCTTCATTCCAAGGTCTCCATAGACACAAAATCATATTAGGACACATCCACGGGAGAGTCCATCTCAACTCAGCCTCCTCGGTTGCTCCCCCAGATCCAGCAGATCTAACCTGTCTTGTTGCTTGGAGACAATTGGAATGCGAGGTGGGCTACCCAGCCATCCATCCTTAGAACCCTGCTCGGAATCGTTGACCTGGAGCCAACCAACAGGTCTCAATTGTCCTGCAGAAGAATCTTTGCAGTTGGGAGCTTCTCACAACTCCCATCGTGGGAAAACCCCCATGGCCTCGTGATCCACTCCCCCTTCAAGAAGGGGCCATCAGGGACAGACTGTCCAACCTGAGCGATCATCTGACCTCGCCCTGACTTCAGATGCATGAGATCTCGATTCAGGTCTGTAGATTGTGCCTGCCATAGCCTCACCCAGAAACCTAGGCCTAGCTTGGGTTCTCAGACTTCCGTCCTCAGACTACTGGCCCACAAGCCCTCCAGTTTGGCAATCCAGAAGTACAATGCAGCACTCTGCCTGCCCTCCAGAAGAAAAACATTGCCCTCTGGCGCTACCCAGAAACCACAAATGAGGATCAACCTGCACGCCATTCGGCTGTACCCCAAATATATAGGCTGACCTGGGCACTAACGCCCTTTCTGATACAGCCTGAGCCTGGACCTCCTGGCCCCACCCAGAGAGCTGGCCGCACACTGAGCACATCGGACCCGCCATGGCCTTAGGTCGTCATCTCTTCTCAACCTCGGTTTTCAGGCTACAGAACCTAGACCTTATCTCCAATCACGGCCCGGGTTTGAAAATGATGCAGAAATCAGAACTCTTTCCCCATGGGAAGAAACCTTGTGGTTGGCATGTTGTCCAATGTTCAGTGTCTTTGAAACCAGTGTTGCCCATGAGGCACCGCCCATGCTTGCGGGCCACATTGGTCACAAACACACATTGTGACCATCAGCCTGAGTCCAGTCCTCAGGTAGGCCTCTCAGTGGCTGGAGGGAGAGACAGCATTTTGGGCTTCCATGCCCCTAGTCCCCAATTTTTAACCATAGTTCGGGTTGTCCCTTCACTCTTCCCCAGGGCTCTGCTTTGGAATTCCTCTTTTGGTGGGACACCTGAGGTAACAAACCTTAAAGGAGTCCTCCCATCACACAGATTGACGAAAAACAATTGGTACCTGCCAAATCCACAAAGAGCAAGATTCGTCCATGGCCCATGAGGCCTCCCCTACATTCCACGGCCAATGCTAATACAAAATCAAGAGACAAAAGCCTGAGCACGGGCCTCAGACGGGATCATTCTATATATCCTGAAGAGTTCTTCAGACAATAACCTACAAGGCACTCGAAGGCACCCAAAATATATAGTCTATCCTGGGCACTAATGCACTGTCTGACAACCTGAGCCCGGACATCGTAACCAACACCCAGACAGCTGACCGCACACTGAGCATATCAGACCCGCCATGGCCTTAGGTAATCATTTCTTCCCTACCTCAGTTTTCAGGCTTCAGAACATAGACCTTATCTCCAATCACTGCCCAGTGGTGACTATGATGCAGAAATCAGAACTCTTCCTTACCCATGGCAAGAAAACTTTTGGTTGGCATGTTGTCCTACGTTCAGTGTAGGAGAGACCAGCATTCATCCTGAGGCCCCGCCCATTCTTGAGTGCAACAAGGTCATAAACACGAATTGTGAACCTCAGCGTGAGTCCTGTCCTCTAGTAGGTCCTCTCAGTGGCTGGACCATTAGATGTCATAATGGGCTTGACATGTCCCTAGGCCCCAATTTTTATCCAATTTCTGGTTGTCCAGTCGCCCCGCACAGGGCTCTACTCTGGAATCCCTCATTTGGGCGGACACCTGTGGTTGAAAAACAAAACAAAACAAATCAAGAGCAACAGAACAATGGACTTCTTCCATACCACAGAATGACCCCAAACTCTTTGGACGGGGCCAAACCCCAGAGACTAAGACTCGTCCATTTCCCATGAAGTCACCCGGAAATATCACGACCATGAGTGACACGATATCCAGAGACAAAAAACAACGTTCAGTGTAGTAGAAACCAGCATTCACCCTGAGGCCCTGCCCATTCTTGAGTGCGACGAGGGCATAAACACGCATTGTGACCCTCAGCGTGAGTTCTGTCCTCTAGTACGTCCTCTCAGTGGCTGGACCATGAGATGTCATAATGGGCTTGACATGTCCCTAGGCCCCAATTTTTAACCAGATTTCTGGTTGTCCTGTGCCCGTCCCGAGTGCTCTATTCTGGAATCCCTCATTTGGTGGGACACCTGAGGTTGAAAAGCAAAACAAAACAAATCAACAACAACAGAACAACGGACTTCTTCCATCCCACAGAATGACCCCAAACTCTTTGGACGGGGCCAAACCCCCAGAGAGTAAGACTCGTCCATTTCCCATGAAGTCACCTGGAAATTTCACGACCATGAGTGACACGATATCCAGAGACAAAAACTTGAGCAAGAGCCTCACACTCGCCCTTTTTTTCATATCCCGAAGAGATCTCCTCATGGTCTGTAGATCAGTCCTGCCATACCTATGACCCGAAACATAAGCCGAGTTTGTGTTTTTCAGACAACTGTCTAAACAGCCCTGGCCTACACACCCTACATGCTCAGGCGCCTGGAGCCAAACCTGACGACTGTGCTTGCCCTCTCCAAGGAATTGTGTGTGCCCATTCCAATGGCCACAACCCTACTAATAGGATAAACTTCAAAAAGTCCCTGAGGCCATCCCAATATTTGTGGCTTTCCAGGACAAACAGGGGCAATCTGGGCCCATCTGAGCACCTCCCTGCACTCAGACCCGTAGACTGATGACCCCAGATGAAAAAAGGAACGAACAGGCCCCTAGGCACCTATCGGATCCATTGCTTTCGATTCCAGGCATCTCTCCTCAGAGGCCTGGATTTCAATATCAGCATATGGCTGTTTCTTGACTTACCCATCAGAACAAATCTCATCTACACATGGGAAACTTGCACAGTGGAGCTGTGTTAAAGCCTCTCTTTAGGAGAATTGTTCAGGGCCCCAGTGCCACCGCTTCATTCCAAGGTCTCCATAGACCCTAAATCATATTAGGACACATCCACCGGAGTGTCCATTTCAACTCAGCCTCCTCGGTTGCTCCCCAGATCCAGCAGATCTAAACTGTCTTGTTGCTTGGAGACAATTGGAATGCGAGGTGGGCTTCCCAGCCATCCATCCTTAGAACACTGCTCGGAATCGTTGACCTGGAGCCAACCAACAGGTCTCAATTGTCCTGCAGAAGAATCTTTGCAGTTGGGAGCTTCTCACAACTCCCATCGTGGGAAAACCCCCATGGCCTCGTGATCCACTCCCCCTTCAAGAAGGGGCCATCAGGGACAGACTGTCCAACCTGAGTGATCATCTGACCTCGCCTTGACTTCAGATGCATGAGATCTCGATTCAGGTCTGTAGATTGTGCCTGCCATAGCCTCACCCAGAAACCTAGGCCTAGCTTGGGTTCTCAGACTTCCGTCCTCAGACTCCTAGCCCACAAGCCCTCCAGTTTGGCAATCCAGAACTACAATGCAGCACTCTGCCTGCCCTCCAGAAGAAAAACATTGCCCTCTGGGGCTACCCAGAAACCACAAATGAGGATCAACCTGCATGCCATTTGGCTGTACCCCAAATATATAGGCTGACCTTGGCACTAATGCACGTTCAGACACGGCCTTTGCCTGGACCACCTGGCCCCACCCAGGCAGCTGGCCGCACAATGAGCACATCGGACCCACCATGGCCTTAGGTCGTCATAACTTCTCAACCCCGTTTTTCAGGCTTCAGAGCTTAGACCTTATCTCCAATCACGGCCCCGGTCTGAAAATGATGCAGAATACAGAACTCTTTCCCCATGGCAAGAAAACTTGTGGTTGGCATGTTGTCCAATGTTCAGTGTCGTTGAAACCAGTGTGGCCCAAGAGGCCCCGCCCATGCTTGCGGGCCACATTGGTCACAAACACACATTGTGTCCCTCAGCCTGAGCCCAGTCCTCAGGTAAGGCCTCTCAGTGGCTGGATGGAGAGACAGCATATTGGGCTTGCCATGCCCCTAGGCCCCAATTTTTAACCATAGTTCGGGTTGTCCCTTCACTCTTCCCCAGGGCTCTGCTTTGGAATTCCTCTTTTGGTGGGACACCTGAGGTAACAAACCTGAAAGGAGTCCTCCCATCCCACAGATTGACGAAAAACAATTGGGATCAGGCCAAGTCCACAGAGAGCAAGATTCGTCCATGGCACATGATGCCTCCCCAACATTCCACGGCCAACGCTGATACAAAATCCAGAGACAAAAGCCTGAGCACGCACCTCAGACTCGCTCATTCTTCATATCCTGAAGAGTTCTTCAGATAAGAACCTACACGGCACTCGAAGACACCCAAAATATATAGTCTAACCTGGGCACTAATGCACTGTCTGGGAACCTGAGCCCGGACCTCGTGACCAACAACCAGACAGCTGACCTCACACTGAGCTCATCAGACCCGCCAGGACCTAATGTCATCATCTCTTCCCTACCTCAGTTTTCAGGCTTCAGAACCTAGACCTTATCTCCAATCACTGCCCAGTGGTGACTGTGAAGCAGCAATGAGAACTCTTCCTAACCCATGGCAAGAAACCTTGTGGTCGGCATGTTGTCCAACGTTCAGTATAGGAGAAACCAGCATTCACCCTGAGGCCCTGCCCATTCTTGAGTGAGACGAGGGCATAAACACGCATTGTGACCCTCAGCGTGAGTCCTGTCCTCTAGTACATCCTCTCAGTGGCTGGAACATTAGATGTCATAATGGGCTTGACATGTCCCTAGGCCCCAATTTTTAACCAGATTTCTGGTTGTCCAGTCGCCCCTCCCCCCAGGGCTCTACTCTGGAATCCCTCATTTGGTGGGACACCTGAGTTTATAAAACAAAACAAAACAAATCAACAGCAACAGAACAACGGACTTCTTCCATCCCACAGAATGACCCCAAACTCTTTGGACGGGGCCAAATCCCCAGAGAGTAAGACTCCTCCATTTACCATGAAGTCACCCGGAAATTTCACGACCATGAGTGACATGATATCCAGAGTCAGAATCTTGATCAAGAGCCTCACAAACGACCTTTTTTCATATCCCGAAGAGTTCTCCTCATAGTCTGTAGATCAGTCCTGCCATACCTATGACGCGAAACATAAGCCAAGTTTGTGTTTTCAACAACTGTCCAAACAGCCCTGGCCTACACACCCTACAGGCTCAGGCCCCTGGAACCAATCCTGACGACTGTGCTTGCCCTCTCCAAGGGAATTGTGTGTGCCCATTCCAATTGCCACAACCCTATTAATGGTATAAACCTCAAAAGGCCCTGAGGCCATCCCAATTTGGGGGCTTCCCAGGACAAACAGGGGCAATCTGGGCCCATCTGAGCACCTACCGGCACTCAGACCCGTAGACTGATGTCCCCAGAGGTAAAAAGGAACGAACAGGCCCCTAGGCAGCTAACGGATCCAGTGCTTTGGTTTCGAGGCATCTCTTCTCAGAGGCCTGGAATTCAATAACAGCATATGGCTGTTTCTTCACTCACCCATCAGTACAAATCTCATCTACACATGGTAAACTTGCACAATGCAGCTGTGTGTAAGCCTCTCTTTAGGAGAACCCTTCAGGGACCCAGTGCCACCGCTTCATTCCAAGGTCTCCATAGACACAAAATCTTATCAGGACACATCCACGGGAGAGTCCATTTCAAATCAGCCTCTTCGGTTGCTCCCCCAGATCCAGCAGATCTAACCTGTCTTGCTGCATGGAGACAATTGGAATGCGAGGTGGGCTACCCAGCCATCCATCCTTAGAACCCTGCTCGGAATTGTTGTCCTGGAGCCAAACAACAGGTCTCAATTGACCTGCAGAAGAATCTTTGCAGTTGGGAGCTTCTCACACTCCCATCGTGGAAAAACACCCATGGCCTCGTGTTCCACCCCCCCTTCAAGAAGGGGCCATCATGGGAGTTCTGATTTCTGCATCACAGTCACCCCTGGGCAGTGATTGGAGATAAGGTCTAGGTTCTGAAGCCTGAAAACTGAGGTAGGGTAGATATGATGACCTAAGGCCATGGCGGGTCTGTTGTGCTCAGTGTGCAGTCAGCTCTCTGGGTGTTGGTCACCAGGTCCGGGCTCAGGTTCTCAGACAGTGCATTAGTGCCCAGGTTATAGTATATATTTTTGGTGCATTCGAGTGCAGTGTAGCTTCTTATCTGAAGAACTCTTCAGGATATGAAGAATGAGCTAGTCTGAGGCGCGTGCTCAGGCTTTTGTCTCTGGATTTTGTATCAGCGATGGCCGTGGAATATTGGGGAGGCCTCATGGGCCATGGACGAATCTTGCTCTCTGTGGATTTGGCCCGATCCCAATTGTTTTTCGTCAATCTGTGGGATGGGAGGACTCCTTTCAGGTTTGTTAACTCAGGTGTCCCACCAAAAGAGGAATTCCAAAGCAGAGCCCTGGGGAAGAGTGAAGGGACAACCCGACCTATGGTTAAAAATTGGGGCCTAGGGGCATGGCAAGCCCAATATGCTGTCTCTCCATCCAGCCACTGAGAGGCCTTACCTGAGGATTGGACTCATGCTGAGGGTCACAATGTTTGTTTGTGACCAATGTGGCCCGCAAGCATGGGCGAGGCCTCATGGGCCACACTGGTTTCAACTACATTGAGCCTTGGACAACATGCCAACCACAAGTTTTCTTGCCATGGGGAAAGAGTTCTGATTTCTGCATCATTTTCAAACCTGGGCCGTGATTGGAGATAAGGTCTAGGTTCTGAAGCCTGAAAACCGAGGTTGAGAAGAGATGACGACCTAAGGCCATGGCGGGTCCGATGTGCTCAGTGTGCGGCCAGCTGTCTGGGTGGGACCAGGAGGTCCAGGCTCAGCTGTGTCAGAAAGGGCATTAGTGCCCAGGTGCCTATATATTTGGGGTACAGCCGAATGGCGTGCAGGTTCATCCTCATTTGTGGTTTCTGGGTAGCCCCAGAGGGCAATGTTATTCTTCTGGAGGACAGGCTGAGTGCTGCATTGTAGTTCTGGATTGCCAAACTGGAGGGCTTGTGGGCCAGTAGTCTGAGGACGGAAGTCTGAGAAACCAAGAGAGGCCTAGGATTCTGGGTGAGGATGGCAGGCACAATCTACAGGCCTGAATCAAGATCTCGTGCATCTGAAGTCAGGGCGAGGATCAGACGATCCCTCAGGTTGGAAATTCTCTCCCTGATGGCCCCTTCTTGAAGGGGGGATAGATCACGAGGCCATGGGGGTTTTCCCACGATGGGAGTTGTGAGAAGCTCCCAACTGCAAAGATTCTTCTGCAGGACAATTGAGACCTGTTGGTTGGCTCCAGGACAACGATTCCGAGCGGGGTTCTAAGGATGGATGCCTAAGTAGGCCACCTCGCATTCCAATTTTCTCCAAGCAACAAGACAGGTTAGATCTGCCTGATCTGGGGGAGCAACAGAGGAGGCTGAGTTGAAATGGACTCCTCCGTGGATGTGTCCAAGTATGATTTTGTGTCTATGGAGACTTTGTAATGAAGCAGTGGCACTGGGGCCTTGAAGGGTCCCCCTAATGAGAGGGTTTCTCACAGCACCTTCGTGCAAATTCCCATGTGTAGATGAGATTTGTTCTGATTGGAGTGTCAAGAAACAGCCATATGCTGTTATTGAAATCCAGGCCTCTGAGGAGAGATCCCTAGAAACCAAAGCAATGGATCCGATAGGTGCCTAGGGGCCTGTTCGTTCCTTTTTACCTCTAGGGACATCAATCTACGGGTCTGAGTGCCGGTAGGCGCTCAGATGGGCCCTGATTGCCCCTGTTTGTCCTGGGAAGCCACAAATATTGGGATGGCCTCAGGGACCTGGAGGTTTATCCTCTTAGTAGGGTTGTGGCCATTGGAAAGGGCACGTACAATTCCTTGGAGAGGGCAAGCACAGTCGTCAGGTTTGGTCCAGGGGCCTTAGCCTGTAGGGGGTGTAGGCCAGAGCTGTTTGGATAGTTGTCTGAAAACACAAACTCCGCATATGTTTCGGGTCATAGGTATGGCAGGACTGATCTACAGACCATGAGGAGAACTCTACGGGATATGAAAAAAGGGTGAGTGTGAGGCTCTTGCTCAAGTTTTTGTCTCTGGATATCGTGTCACTCATGGTCGTGAAATTTCCGGTTGACTTCATGGGAAATGGACGAAGTTACTCTCTGGGGGTTTGGCCCCGTCCAAAGAGTTTGGGGTCATTCTGTGGGATGGAAGAAGTCCGTTGTTCTGTTGTTGTTGATTTCTTTTGTTTTGTTTTTCAACCTCAGGTGTCCCACCGAATGAGGGATTCCACAGTAGAGCCCTGGGGAGGGGGCGAATGGACCACCAGAAATCTGGTTAAAAATTGGGGCCTAGGGACATGTCTAGCCCATTATGAAATCTAATGGTCCAGCCAATGAGAGGACGTACTAGAGGACAGGACTCACGCTGAGGGTCACAATGCGTGTTTATGCCCTCGTCGCACTCAAGAATGGGCGGGGCCTCAGGGTGAATGCTGCTTTTTCCTACACTGAACTTTGGACAACATGCCAACCACAAGGTTTCTTGCCATGGGTAAGGAAGAGTTCTGATTTCTACATCACAGTCACCCCTGGGCAGTGATTGGAGTTAAGGTCTAGGTTCTGAAGCCTGAAAACTGAGGTAGGGAATAGATGATGACAAAAGGCCATGGCGGGTCTGATGTGCTCAGTGTGCGGTCAGCTGTCTGGGTTTTGGTCACGAGGTCCGGGCTCAGGTTGTCAGACAGTGCATTAGTGCCCACGTTAGACTATATATTTTGGGTACATTAGTGTCGTGTAGGTTCTTATCTGAAGAACTCTTCAGGATATGTAGTTTGAGGGAGTCTGAGGCGCGTGCTAAGGCTTTTGTCTCTGGATTTTGTATCAGCGATGGCCGTGGAATGTTGGGGAGGCATCATGGGCCATGGAAGAATCTTGCTCTCTGTGGATTTGGCCCGATCCCAATTGTTTTTCGTCAATCTGTGGGAGGGGAGGACTCCTTTCATGTTTGTTACCTCAGGTGTCCCCCCAAAAGAGGAATTCCAAAGCAGAGCCCTGGGGAAGAGTGAAGACACAACCCGAACTACGGTTAAAAATTGGGGCCTCGGGGCATGGCAAGCCAAATATCCTGTCTCTCCATCCAGCCACTGAGAGGCCTCACCTGAGGACTGGGCCTAGTCTGAGGGTCACAATGTGTGTTTGTGACCAATATGGCATGCAAGCATGGGCGGGGCCTCATGGGCCATACTGGTTTCAACGACACTGAACCTTGGACTACATGGCAACCACAAGGTTTCTTGCCATGGGAAAAGAGTTCTGATTTCTGTATCATTTTCAAACCTGGGCCGTGATTGGAGATAAGGTCTAGGTTCTGAAGCCTGAAAACCGAGGTTGAGAAGAGATGACGACCTAAGGCCATGGCGGGTCCGATGTGCTCAGTGTGCAGCCAGCTGTCAGGGTGGGGCCAGGAGGTCCAGGCACAGGATGTGTCAGAAAGGGCATTAGTGCCCAGGTCAGCCTATATATTTGGGGTGCAGCCGAATGGCGTGCAGGTTGATCCTTATTTGGGGTTTCTGAGTATCCCCAGAGGGCAATGTTTTCTTCTGGAGGGCAGGCAGAGTGCTGCATTGTAGTCTGGATTTCCAAATTGGAGGGCTTGTGGGTCAGTAGTCTGAGGACGGAAGTCTGAGAACCCAAGCTAGGCCTAGGATTCTGGGTGAGGATATGGCAGGCACAATCTGCTGACCTGAATCCAGATCTCGTGCATCTGAAGTCAGGGCGAGGATCGGACGAACGCTCAGGTTGGACATTCTGTCCCTGATGGCCCCTTCTTGAAGGGAGGTGGATCACGAGGCCATGACGGTTTTCCCACGGTAGGAGTTGTGAGAAGCTCCGAATTGCAAAGATTCTTCTGCAGGACAATTGAGACCTGTTGGTTGGCTCCAGGACAACTATTCCAAGCTGGGTTCTAAGGATGGATGGCTGGGTAGCCCACGTCGCATTCCAATTGTCTCCAAGCAACAAGACATGTAGATCTGCTGGATCAGCGGAGCAACCGAGGAGGCTCAGTTGAAATGGACTCTCCCTTGGATGTGTCCTAATATGATTTTGTGTCTATGGAGACCTTGGAATGAAGCGGAAGCACTGGGGCCCTGAAGGGTTCTCCTAAAGAGAGGCTTTCACACAGCTCCATCGTGCAAGTTTCCCATGTGTAGATGAGATTTGTTCTGATGGGTGAGTCAAGAAACAGCCATATGCTGTTATTGAAATTCAGGCCTCTGAGGAGAGATGCCTGGAGGCCAAACCAATGGATCCGATAGGTGCCTAGGGGCCTGTTCGTTCCTTTTTACCTCTTGGACATCAGTCTACGGGTCAGAGTGCCGGTAGGTGCTCAGATGGGCCCAGATTGCCCCTGTTTCTCCTGGGACGCCACAAATATTGTGATGGCCTCAGGGACTTTGGAGGTTTATCCTCTTAGTAGGATTGTGGCCATTGGAATGGGCACATACAATTCCCTTGGAGAGGGCAAGCACAGTCGTCAGGTTGGGCTCCAGGGTCTGAGCCTGTAGGGTGTGTAGGCCAGGGTTGTTTGGACAGTTGTCTGAAAACACAAACTCGGCTTATGTTTCGGGTCATAGGTATGGGACGACTGATCTCTAGACGATGAGGAGAATTCTTCGGGATATGAAAAAAGGGGCGAGTGTGAGGCTCTTGCTCAAGTTTTTGTCTCTGGATATCGTGTCACTCATGGTCGTGAAATTTCCGGGTGACTTCATGGGAAATGGACGAGTCTTACTCTCTGGGTGTTTGGCCCCGTTCAAAGAGAGTGGGTCATTCTGTGGGACATGTCTAGCCCATTATGACACATAATGGTCCAGCCACTGAGAGGACGTACTAGAGGACAGGACTCACGCTAGGGTCACAGTGTGTGTTTATGCCCTCGTAGCACTCAACTATGGGCGGGGCCTCAGGGTGAATACTGGTTTCTCCTACACTGAACGTTGGACAACATGCCAACCACAAGGTTTCTTGCCATGGGTAAGGAAGAGTTCTGATTTCCTCATCACAGTCACCGCTGGGCAGTGATTGGAGATAAGGTCTAGGTTCTGAAGCCTGAAAACTGAAGTAGGGAAGAGATGATGACCTAAGGCCATGGCGGGTCTGATGTGCTCAGTGTGCGGTCAGCTGTCTGGGGTGTTGGTCACGAGGTCCGGGCTCAGGTTGTCAGACAGTGTATTAGTGCCCAGGTTAGACTATATATTTTGGGTGCCTTCGAAAGCCGTGTAGGTACTTATCTGAAGAACTCTTCAGGATATGAAGAATGAGCGAGTCTGAGGTGCGTGCTCAGGCTTTTGTCTCTGGATTTTGTATCAGCGATGGCCATGGAATGTTGGGGAGGCCTCATGGGCCATGTACGAATCTTGCACTCTGTGGATATGGCCCGATCCCAATTGTTTTTTTCGTCAATCTGTGGGAGATAGGAGGACTCCTTTCAGGTTTGTTACCTCAGGTGTCCCACCAATAGAGGAATTCCAAAGCAGAGCCCTGGGGAAGAGTGAAGGGACAACCCGAACTACGGTTAAAAATTGGGGCCTAGGGGCATGGCAAGCCCAATATGCTGTCTCTCCATCCAGCCCCTGAGAGGCCTTACCTGAGGCTGTGCTCAGGCTGAGGGTCACAATGTGTGTTTGTGACCAATGTGGCCCGCAAGCATGGGCGGGGCCTCATGGGCCACACTGGTTTCAAGTACACTGAACCTTGGACAACATGCCAACCACAAGGTTTCTTGCCATGGGGAAAGAGTTCTGATTTCTGCATCATTTTCAAACCCGGGCCCTGATTGGAGATAAGGTCTAGGTTCTGAAGCCTGAAAACTGAGTTTTAGAAGAATGACGACCTAAGGCCATGGCGGGTCCGATGAACTCGGTGTGCGGCCAGCTGTCTGAGTGGGTCCAGGAGGTCCAGACTCAGGCTGTCCTAGAAAGGGCATTAGTGCACAGGACAGCCTATATATTTGGGGTACAACCGAATGGCGTGCAGGTTGATCCTCATTTGGGGTTTCTGGGTAGCCCCAGAGGGCAATGTTTTTCTCTGGAGGGCAGACAGAGTGCTGCATTGTAGTTCTGGATTGCCAAACTGGAGGGCTTGTGGGCCAGTAGTCTGAGGACGGAAGACTGACCCAAGCTAGGCCTAGGTTTCTGGGTGAGTCCTGAATCTAGATCTCGAGCATCTGAAGTCAGGGCGAAGATCACACATGGCTCAGGTTGGACATTCTGTCCCTGATGGCCCTTTCTTGAAGGGGGGTGGGATCACGAGGCCATGGGGGTTTTCCCACGATGGGAGTTGTGAGAAGCTCCCAACTGCAAAGATTCTTCTGCAGGACAATGGAGACCTGTTGGTTGGCTCCAGGACAACGATTCCGAGCAGGGTTCTAAGGATGGATGGCAGTGTAGCCCACCTCGCATTCCAATTGTCTCCAAGCAACAAGACAGGTTATATCTGCTGGATCTGGGGGAGCAACCGAGGAGGCTGAGTTGAAATGGACCTCCCGTGGATGTGTCCTAATATGTTTTTGTGTCTATGGAGACCTTGGAATGAAGCGTTGGCACTGGGGCCCTGAAGGGTTCTCCTAAAGAGAGGCTTTCACACAGCTCCATCGTGCAAGTTTCCCATGTGTAGATGAGATTTGTTCTGATGGGTGAGTCAAGAAACAGCCATATGCTGTTATAGAAATGCAGGCCTCTGAGGAGAGATGCCTGGAAACAAAAGCAATGGATCTGATAGGTGCAAAGGGGCCTGTTTTTTTTTTCTTTTTACCTCTGTAGATATCAGTCTACGGGTCTGAGTGCCGGTAGCTGCTAAGATGGACCCAGATTGCCCCTGTTTGTCCTGGGAAGCCACAAATATTGGGATGGCCTCAGGGACTTTGGTGGTTTATCCTATTAGTAGGGTTGTGGCCATTAGAATGGGCACACACAGTTCCCTTGGAGTGGGCAAGCACAGTCCTCAGGTTTGGCTCTAGCGGCCTGAGCCTCTAGGGTGTGTAGGCCAGGGCTGTTTGGACAGTTGTCTGAAAACACAAACTCTGCTTATGTTTAGGGTCATAGGTATGGCAGGACTGATCTACAGACCATGAGGAGAACTCTTCGGGATATGAAAAAAGGGCGAGTGTGAGGCTCTGTTTAAGGTTTTGTCTCTGGATATCGTGTCACTCATGGTCGTGAAATTTCCGGGTGACTTCATTGGAAATGTACGAGTCTTACTCTCTGGGGGTTTGGCCCCGTCCAAAGAGTTTGGGGTCATTCTGTGGGATGGAAGAAGTCCGTTGTTCTGTTGTTGTTGATTTGTTTTGTTTTGTTTTTCAACCTCAGGTGTCCCACCAAATGAGGGATTCCAGAGTATTGCCCTGGGCGGGGCGACTGGACAACCAGAAACCTGGTTAATAATTGGGGCGTAGGGACATGTCAAGCCCATTATGGACATCTAATGGTCCAGCCACTGAGAGGACGTACAAGAGGAGAGGACTCACGCTGAGGGTCACAATGCGTGTTTATGCCCTCGTCGCACTCAAGAATGGGCGGGGCCTCTTGGTGAATTCTGGTTTCTCCTACACTGAACGTCGGACAACATGCCCACCAGAAGGTTTCTTGCCATGGGTAAGGAAGAATTCTGATTTCTGCATCACAGTCACCCCTGTGCAGTGATTGGAGTTAAGGTCTAGGTTCTGAAGCCTGAAAACTGAGGGAGGGAAGAGATGATGACCTAAGGCCATGGCGGGTCTGATGTGCTCAGTGTAGGGTCAGCTGTCTGGGTGTTGGTCACGTGGTCCGGGCTCAGGTTGTCAGACAGTGCATTAGTGCCCAGGTTAGACTATATATGTTGGGTGTCTTCGAGTGCCGTGTAGGTTCTGATCTGAAGAACTCTTCAGGATATGAAGAATGAGCGAGTCTGAGGCGCATGCTCAGGCTTTTGTCTCTCGATTTTGTATCAGCGATGGCCGTGGAATGTTGGGGAGGCTTCATGTTGATGGATGAATCTTGCTCTCTGTGGACTTGGCCCCATCCCAATTGTTTTCCGTCAATCTGTGGGATGGCAGGACCCCTTTCAGGTTTGTTACCTCAGGTATCCCACCAAAAGAGGAATTCCAAAGCAGAGCCCTGGGGAAGAGTGAAGGGACAACACGAACTATGGTTAAAAATTGGGGCCTAGGGGCATGGCAAGCCCAATATGCTGACTGTCCATCCAGCCACTGAGAGGCCTTACCTGAGGACTGGGCTCAGGCTGATGTTCACAATGTGTGTTTGTGACCAATGTGGCCCACAAGCATGGGCGGGGGCCTCATGAGCCACACTGGTTTCAAGTACACGGAACCTTGTGCAACATGCCAACCACAAGGTTTCTTGCCATGGCGAAAGAGTTCTGATTTCTGCCTCATTTTCAAAAACCCGGGCCGTGATTGGAGATAAGGTCTAGGTTCTGAAGCCTGAAAACCGAGGTTGACAAGAGATGATGACCTAAGATAATGACACGTCCGATGTGCTCAGTGTGCGGCCAGCTGTCTGTGTGGGGCCAGGAGGTTCAGGATCAAGCTGTGTCAGAAAGGGCATTAGTGCTCAGGTCAGCCTATATATTTGGGGTACAGCCGAAATGCGTGCCCCGTTGTTCCTCATTTGGGGTTTCTGGGTAGCCCCAGAGGGCAATGTTTTTCTTCTGGAGGGCAT
The DNA here is from genome assembly GCF_011764305.1 of Mustela putorius furo. Classification (NCBI taxonomy): domain Eukaryota; kingdom Metazoa; phylum Chordata; class Mammalia; order Carnivora; family Mustelidae; genus Mustela; species Mustela putorius. Next base: position 715,500 of record NW_025422122.1, on the reverse strand, counting down.
GCAGAGTGCCGCATTGTAGATCTGGATTGCCAAACTGGAGGGCTTGTTGGCCAGTAGTCTGAGGACGGAAGTCTAGGAACCCAAGGTAGGCCTCGGTTTCTGGGTGAGGATATGGCAGGCACAATCTACAGACCTGAATCGAGATCTCGGGCATCTGAAGTCAGGGTGAGGATCAGACGATCGCTCAGGTTGGACATTCTGTCCCTGATGGCCCCTTCTTGAAGGGGGGCGTGGATCACGAGGCCATGGGGTTTTCCCATGATGAGAGTTGGGAGAAGCTCCCAACTGCAAAGATTCTTCTGCAGGATAATTGAGACCTGTTGGTTGGGTCCAGGAGAACGATTCTGAGCAGGGTTCTAAGGATGGATGGCTGGGTAGCCCACCTCGCATTCCAATTGTCTCCAAGAAACAAGACAGGTTAGATCTGTTGGATCTGATTGCTGCATCATTTTCAAAACCGGGCCGTGATTGGAGATAAGGTTTTCCCACGATGGGAGTTGTGAGAAGCTCCCTACTGCAAAGATTCTTCTGCAGGAAAATTGAGACCTGTTGGTTGGCAAAAGGACAACGATTCTGAGCAGGGTTCTAAGGATGGATGGCTGGGTAGCCCACCTCGCATTCCAATTGTCTCCAAGCAACAAGACAATTTAGATCTGTTGGATCTGGGGGAGCACCCGAGGAGGCTGAGTTGAAATGGACTCTCCTGTGGATGTGTCCTAATATGATTTTGTGTCTATGGAGACCTTGGAATGAAGCGGTGGCACTGGGGCCCTGAAGGGTTCTCCTAAAGAGAAGATTTCACATAGCTCCATCGTGCAAGTTTCCCATGTGTAGATGAGATTTGTTCTGATGGGTGAGTCAAGAAACAGCCATATGCTGTTATTTAAATGCAGGCCTCTGAGGAGAGATGCCTGGAAACAAAAGCAATGGTTCCGATAGGTGCCTAGGCGCCTGTTCGTTCCTTTTTACCTCTGGGGATATCAGTCTACGGGGTGAGTGCCGGTAGGTGCTCAGATGGGCCCAGATTGCCCCATTTGTCCTGGGAAGCCAAATATATTGGGATGGCCTCAGGGACTTTGGAGTTTTATCCTATTAGTAGGGTTGTGGCCTTTGGAGTGGGCACATACAATTCCCTTGGAGAGGGAAAGCACTGTCGTCAGGTTTGGCTCCAGGGACCTGAGCCTGTAGTGTGTGTTGGCCAGGGCTGTTTGGACAGTTGTCTGAAAACACAAACTCGGCTTCTGTTTCGGGTCATAGGTATGGCAGGACTGATCTACAGACCATGAGGAGAACTCTTCGGGATATGAAAAAAGGGCTAGTGTGAGGCTATGCTCAAGTTTTTGTCTCTGGATATCGTGTCACTCATGGTCGTGAAATTTCCGGGTGACTTCATGGGAAATGGACGAGTCTTATTCTCTGGGGGTTTGGCCCCGTCCAAAGAGTTTGGGGTCATTCTGTGGAATGGAAGAAGCTTGTTGCTCTGTTGTTATTGATTTGTTTTGTTTTGTTTTTCAACCTCAGGTGTCCCACCAAATGAGGGATTCCAGTAGAGCCCTGGGGAGGGGCGACTGGACAACCAGAAATCTGGTTAAAAATTGGGGCCTAGGGACATGTCAAGCCCATTATGACATCTAGTGGTCCAGCCACTGAGAGGACGTACTAGAGGACAGGACTCACGCTGAGGGTCACAATGCGTGTTTATGCCCTCGTCGCACTCAAGAATGGGCGGGGTCTCATGGTGAATTGCGGTTTCTCCTAAACTGAATGATGGACAACATGCCAACCACAAGCTTTCTTGCCATGCGTAAGGAAGAGTTCTGATTTCTGCATCACAGTCACCGCTGGGCAGTGATTGGAGATAAGGTCTAGGTTCTGAAGCCTGATAACAGAGGTAGGGAAGAGATGATGACCTAAGGCCATGGCGGGTCTGATATGCTCAGTGTGCGGACAGCTGTCTGGGTGTTGGTCACGAGGTCCAGGCTCAGGTTGTAAGACAGTGCATTTGTGCCCAGGTTAGACTATATATTTTGGGTGCCTTAGAGTGCCGTGTAGGTTCTTATCTGAAGAACTCTTCAGGATATGAAGAATGAGCGAGTCTGAAGCACGAACTAAGGCTTTTATCTCTGGATTTTGTAACAGCGATGGCCGTGGAATGTTGGGGAGGCCTCATGGGCCATGGACGAATCTTGCTCTCTGTGGATTTGGCTCAATACCATTTGTTTTTTGTCAATCTGTGGGATGGGAGGTCTCTTTTTAGGTTTGTTACCTAGGGGTCCCACCAAAAGAGGAATTCCAAAGCAGAGCCCTGGGGAAGAGTGAAGGGACAACCCGAACTATGGTTAAAAATTGGGGGCTAGTGGCATGGCAAGCCCAATATGCTGTCTCTCCATCCAGCCACTGAGAGGCCTTTCCTGAGGACTGGGCTCAGGCTGAGGGGTCACAATGTGGGTTTGTGACCAATATGGCCCGCAAGCATGGGCGGGGCCTCATGGGCCACACTGGTTTCAACTACACTGAACCTTGGACAACATGCCAACCACAAGGATTCTTGCCATGGGGAAAGAGTTCTGATATCTGCATCATTGTCAAACCCGGGCCGTGATTGGAGATAATTTCTAGGTTCTGAAGCCTGAAGACCGAGATTGAGAAGAGATCACGACCTAAGGCCATGGCAGGTCATATGAGCTCAGTGTGCGGCCAACTGTCTGGGTGAGGCCAGGAGGTCCAGACTCAGGCTGTCTCTGAAAGGGCATTAGTGCTCAGGTCAGCCTATATATTTGCGGTACAGCCGAATGGCATGCAGGTTGAATCTCAATTTGGGTTTCTGGGTAGCCCCAGACGGCAATGTTTTTCTTCTGGAGGGCAGGCAGAGTGCTGCATTGTAGTTCTCGATTTCCAAACTGGAGGGCTTGTGGGCAAATAGTCTGAGGACGGAAGTCTGAGAACCCAAACTAGGCCTAGGTTTCTGGGTGAGACCTGAATCGAGATCTCGTGCATCTGAAGTAGGGCGAGGATCAGACGATCGCTCAGGTTGGACATTCGTTACCTCATGGCCCCTTCTTTAAGGGGGGCGTGGATCAAGAGGCCATGGGGGTTTTCCCACGATGGGAGTTGTGAGAAGCTCCGAACTGCAAAGATTCTTCTGCAGGATAATTGAGACTTGTTGGTTGGCTCCAGGACAACGATTCTGAGCAGGGTTCTAAGGATGGATGGCTGGGTAGCCAACCTCGCATTCCAATTGTCTGCAAGCAACAAGACAGGTAAGATCTGTTGCATCTGGTGGAGCAACCGAGGAGGCTGAGTTGAAATGGACTCTCCCGTGGATATATCCTAATATGATTATGTGTCTATTGAAACCTTGGAATGAAGCGGTGGCCCTGGGGCCTTAAAGGGTTCTCCTAAAGAGAGGCTTTCACACAGCTCCATCGTGCAAGTTTCCCATGTGTAGATGAGATTTGTTCTGATGGGTGAGTCAGGAAACAGCCATATGCTGTTATTGAAATCCATTCCTCTGAGGAGAGATGCCTGGAAACCAAAGCAATGGACCGGATATGTGCCTAGGGGCCTGTTCGTTCCTTTTTACCTCTGGGGACATCAGTCTACGGGTCTGAGTGCCGGTAGGTGCTCAGATGGCCCAGATTGCCCCTGTTTTTCCTGGGAAGCCACAAATATTGGGTTGGCCTCAGGGACTTTGGAGGTTTATCCTCTTAGTTGGGTTGTGGCCATTGGAATGGGCACACACAATTCCCTTGGAGAGGGCAAGCACAGTCGTCACGTTTGGCTCCAGGGGCCTGAGCCTGTAGGGTGTGTAGGCCAGGGCTATTTGGACAGTTGTCTGAAAACACAAACACGGCTTATGTTTCGGGTCATAGGTATGGCAGGACTGATCTACAGACCATGAGGAGAACTCTTCGGATATGAAAATAGGGGAAGTGTGAGTCTCTTGCTCAAGTTTTTATCTCTGGATATCGTGTCACTCTTGGTCGTGAAATTTCCGGGTGACATCATGGGAAATGGAAAGTCTTACTTTCTGGGGGATTGGCCCCGTCCAAAGAGTTTGGGTTCATTCTATTGGATTGAAGAAGTCCGTAGTTCTGTTGTTGTTGTTGATTTGTTTTGTTTTTTTTTTTTTTTTTCATCCTCAGGTGTCCCAGCAAATGAGGGATTCCAGAGTAGAGCCCTGGGATGGCGACTGGACAACCAGAAATCTGGTTAAAAATTGGGGCCTAGGGACATGTCAAGCCCATTATGACATCTAATGGTCCAGACACTGAGAGGACGTACTAGAGGACAGGACTCACACTGAGGGTCACAATACGTGTTTATGCCCTCATAGCACTCAAGAATGGGCGGGGCATCAGGGTGAATGCTGGTTTCTCCTACACTGAACGTTGGACAACATGCCAACCACATGGTTTCTTGCCTTGGGTAAGGAAGAGTTCTGACTTCTGCCTCATAGTCACCCCGGGGCAGTGATTGGAGATAAGGTCTAGGTTTTGAAGCCTGAAAACTGTGGTAGGTAAGAGATGATGACCTACGGCCATGGCGTGTCTGATGTGCTCAGTGTGCGGCCAGCTCTCTGGGTGGGGCCAGGAGGTCCAGACTGAGGCTGTCTCAGAAAGGGCATTAGTGCCCAGGTCAGCCTATATATTTGGGGTACAGCCGAATGGCGTGCAGGTTGATCCTCATTTGGGGTTTCTGGTTAGCCCCAGACGGCCATGTTTTTTTTCTGTAAAACAGGCCGAGTGCTGTATTGTCGTTCTGGATTGCCAAACTGGAGGGCTTGTGGGCCAGTAGTGTGAAGACGGAAGTCTGAGAACCCAAGCTAGGCCTAGGGTTCTGGGTGAGACCTGATCGAGATCTCGTGCATCTGAAGTCAGGGCGAAGATCAGACAATCGCACAGGTTGGACATTCTGTCCGTGATGGCCCCTTCCAGAAGGGGGGGGGTGGATCACAAGGCCATGGGTGTTTTCCCACGATGGGAGTTGTGAGAAGCTCCCAATGCAAAGATTCTTCTGCAGGACAATTGAGACCTGTTGGTTGGCTCCAGGACAACGATTCCGAGCAGGGTTCTAAGGATGGATGGCAGTGTAGCCCACCTCGCATTCCAATTGTCTCCAAGCAACAAGACAGGTTAGATCTGCTGGATCTGGGGGAGCAACCGAGGAGGCTGCGTTGAAATGGACTCTCTCGTGGATGTGTCCTAATATGATTTTGTGTCTATGGAGACCTTGGAATGAAGCGGTGGCACTGGGGCCCTGAAGGGTTCTCCTAAAGAGAGGCTTTCACACAGCTCCATCGTGCAAGTTTCCCATGTGTAGATGAGATTTGTTCTGATGGGTGAGTCAAGAAACTGCCATATGCTGTTATTGAAATCCATTCCTCTGAGGAGTGCAGGTAGGTGCGCAGATGGGCCCAGAATGCCCCTGTTTTTCCTGGGAAGCCATAAATATTGGGTGGCCTCAGGGACTTTGGAGGTTTATCCTATTAGTAGGGTTGCGGCCATTGGAATGGGCACAGACAATTCCCTTGGAGAGGGCAAGCACAGTCGTCAGGTTCGGCTCCAGGGGCCTGAGCCTGTTGGGTTTGTAGGTCAGGGCTGTTTGGACAGTTGTCTGAAAACACAAACTCGGCTTATGTTTCGGGTCATAGGTATGGCAGGACTGATCTACAGACCATGAGGAGAACTCTTCGGGATATGAAAAAAGGGCGAGTGTGAGGCTCTTGCTCTATTTTTTGTCTCTGGATGGATATCGTGTCACTGATGGTCGTGAAATTTCCGGATGACTTCATGGGAAATGGACGAGTCTTACTCTCTGGGGGTTTGGCACCGTCCAAAGAGTTTGGGTTCATTCTGTGGGATGGAAGAAGTCCGTTGTTGTTGTGGTTGATTTGTTTTGTTTTGTTTTTCAACCTCAGGTGACCCACCAAATGAGGGATTCCAGAGTAGAGCCCTGGGGAGTGGTGACTGGACAACCAGAAATCTGGTTAAAAATTGGGGCCTAGGGACATGTCAAGCCCAATATGACATCTAATGGTCCAGCCACTGAGAGGATTTACTAGAGGTCAGGAATCACACTGAGGGTCACAATGCGTGTTTATGCCCTCGTTGCACGCAAGAATGGGCGTGACCTCAGGGTTAATACTGGTTTCTCCTACACTGAACGTAGGACAACATGCCAACCACAAGGTTTCTTGCCATGGGTAAGCAGGAGTTCTGATTTCTGCATCACAGTCACCCCTGGGCAGTGATTGGAGTTAAAGTCTAGGTTCTGAATCCTGAAAACTGAGGTAGGGCAGAGATGATGACCTAAGGCCATGGCGGGATGATGTGCTCAGTGTGCGGTCAGCTGTCTGGGTGTTGTTCAGGAGGTCCCGGCTCAGGTTGTGTCAGACAGTGCATTACTGCCCAGGTTAGACTATATAATTTGGGTACTTTCGAGTACCGTGTAAGTTTTATTCTCATTTAATGTGCCCGGACAGCTCATTAGGCAATATATTTTTTCTAGAGGGCAGGCAGAGTGCTGCAATGATGGTCTGGAATGGCCAAACTTGTGGGCTTCGGGGCCAGGAGTGTGGGGATGGAAGTCTGAGAACACAAGCTAGACTTGGGTTTCAGGGCGAGGGCACGGCATGTACCCCCTGAAGATCTGAAGCAATATCTCATGCATCTGAAGTCAGAGCGAGTATCAGACGTTGGCTCAGCTTGGATTTTCTATTCATGACGGCCCCTTCATGAAGGGAGCGGATTCTCGAGAGCGTGGAGGTTTTCCCACGTTGGGAGTGGTGGGATGCCCCCTCCAAGGATTCCTTCTGCGGGACAATTGAGACCTGTTGGACAGCTCCATGACATCCCATATGGATGAGTCCAGACCAACGTTCAAAGATGGATGCCTGGGAAGCCCGCCTCGCATTCCAATTGTCTCCTAGCGACAAGAGAGTTTAGATTTGATGGCTCTGCGGGTGCAACCGGGGTGGCTGAGTTGAAATGGACTTTCCTGAGGATGGGTCTAATGAGTGTTTGTGTCCATGAGGGCCTTTAAATGGGGCGGTGGCACCGGGACCCTGAAGTATTCTCCTCAGCTTTTGACATAGCTCCCATGCACACGTTTCCTTGTGGAGATGAGTTTGGTTCTGATGGGTGCCTCAGGAAAACCCCAATGCTGGTATTGGAATCCAGGGTTTTGAGGAGACATGCCTGTAAACCAAAGCAATGGATCCGATTTTGGCCTAGGGTCCTGTCTGGTTCAATCTTCTTCTCTGGGGACATCCATCTAGGGTATGAGTGGAGGTAGATGCTCAGCTGGTGTCAGACTGCCCTTTTTTGTCCCGGGCGACCTATACTATTGGAATGGCCTCAGGGACTTTGGAGGGTTCTCCTAATTTGTACGATTTTGGTAATGGAATGGGCAGAATTCCCATGGATTGGGTAGGCCCAGTCCTAATGTGTGGCTCCAGGGTCCCTAGCCTGGATGGTGTGTGGCCCAGGAATTTGAAGACAGAAGCCTGAAAACACAAACTCAGCTTATGTTTGGGGACGAAGCTATGGCAGGCCCGATCTACAATCCATGAGAAGACATCTTCAGGATATGAAGATAGTGCGAGTCTGAGGCGCTTGCTCAGTCTTTTGTCTCTGGATTTTGTTTCAGCGATGGCCGTGGAATGTCGAGGAGGCCTCATGGGCCATGGACGAATCTTGCTCTCTGAGGATTTGTCCCAATCCCAATTGTTTTTTTCGTCAATCTGTTGGATGGGAGGACTCTAGGATGCCTCATGGGCCATGGACGAATCTTCCTCTCTGTGGATTTGGGCCGATCCCAATTGTTTTTCTTCAATCTGTTGGATAGAGGACTCCTTTCAGGGTTGTTACATCAGGTGTCCCACCAAAAGAGGAATTCCAAATAAGAGCCCTGGGGAAGAGTGAAGGGACAAACCCGAACTATTGTTAAAAATTGGGGCCTAGGGGCATGGCAAGCCCAATATGCTGTCTCTTCATCCAGCCACTGAGAGCCCTTACCTGTGGACTGGGCTAAGGCTGTGGGTCACAATGTGAGTTTGCCACCTATGTGGCCCGCGAGCAATGGCGGCCTCATCGGACAAACAGGTTTCCACTACACTGAACGTTGGACAACAAGCCAACCACAAGGTTCTTGCCATTGGGAAGGAGTTCTGAATTCTGCATCATTTTCAAACCTGGGGAGTGAATGGAAATAAGGTCTAGGATCTGAATCCTGAAAACCGAGGCTAGGGAAGAGATAACGACCTAAGGCAATGGCTGGTCCTATGTGCTCAGTGAGCGGCAAGCTGTCTGGGTGGGGCCAGGAGGTCCAGGCTCAGGCTCTGTCAGAAAGGGCATTATTGCCCAGGTCAGCCTATATATGTTGGGTACAGCCAAGAGGCGTGCAGGTTGATTTTCATTTGGGGTTTCTGGGTGGCCCCTGAGGGCAATGTATTTCTTCTGCAGGGCAGTTAGAGTGCTGCAATGTAGTTCTGCATTGCCAAACTGGAGGCCTTGTGAGCCAGTAGTCTGTGTACAGAAGTCTGAGGACACAAGCTAGGCTTAGGTTTCTGGGTGAGGACATGGCAGGCACAATATACAGACCTGAATCGAGATCTGGTGCATCTGAAGTCAGGTTGAGGATCAGACGATATTTCAGGTAGGACCTTGTGTTCCTGATGGCCCCTTCATGAAGGGGGGGGGGTATGACGAGGCCATGGGGGTTTCTCACTATGGGAGTTGTGAGACTTCCAAATGCAATGATTCTTCTGCAGGAAAATTGAGACTTGTTGGTTGGCTCCAGGCCAATGATTCTGAGCAGGGTTCTAAGGATGGATGGCGGGGTAGACCACCTCGCATTCCAATTGTCTCCTAGCAACAAGACAAGTTAGATCTGCTGGATCTCACGGAGCAACCGAATATGCTGAGTTGAATTGGACTCTCCCGTTCATGTGTCCTAATATGATTTTGTGTCTATGGAGATCTTGAATGAAGCGGTGGCACTGGGGCCCTGAAAAGTTCTCCTAAAAAGAGGCTTTGACACACCTCCCACGTGCAAGTTTCCCATGTGTAGATGAGTTTTTTTTTTCTGATGGGTGAGTCAAGAAACAGCCATATGCTGGTACTGAACTCCAGGCATCTGAGGAAAATGCCTGGAAACCAAAGCAATGGATCTGATTAGGGCCAAGGGGCTTGTTCGTTCCTTTTTACCTCTGGGGATATCAGTCTACGAATCTGAGTGCAGGTAGGTTCTCAGATGGGCTCAGATTGCTCCTGTTTGTCCTGGAAGCCACCAATATTGGGATGGCCTCAGGGACTTTGGAGGTTTATCCTATTAGTAGGGCTGTGGCCATTGGAATGGGCACACACAATTCCCTTGGAGAGGGCAAGTACAGTCCTCAGGTTGGCTCCAGGGGCCTGAGCCTGTTGGGTGTGTAGGCCTGGGCTGTTTGGACAGTTGTCTTAAAACACAAACTCGGATTATGTTTCGGGTCATAGGTATGGCAGGACTGATCTACAGACCATGAGGAGAACTCTTCGGGTAATGAAAAAAAGGCGAGTGTGAGGCTCTTGCTCAAGTTTTTATCTCTGGATATTGTGCTATTCATGGTCATGAAATATCCGGGTGACTTCATGGGAAATGGACGACTCCTACTCTCTGGGGGTTTGGCTCCGTCCAAAGAGTTTGGGGTCATTCTGTGGGATGGAAGAAGTCCGTTTTTTTTTTTTTTTTTTTGTTGTTGTTGTTGTTTTGTTTTGTTTTTCAAACTCAGTTGTCCCAACAAATGAGGGATTCCAGAGTAGAGCCCTGGGGAGGGGCGATTGGACACCAGAAATCTGGTTTAAATTTGGGGCCTAGGGACATGTCAAGCCATTATGACATATAATGGTCTATCCACTGAGAGGACATACTAGAGGACAGGACTCACGCTGAGTGTCACAATGCGTGTTTATGCCCTCGTCGCACTCAAGAATGGGCGGGGCCTCAGGGTGAATCCTGGTTTCCCCTACACTGAACTTTGGACAATATGCCAACCATAATGTTTCTTGCCATGGGTAAGGAAGAGTTCTGATTTCTGCATCACAGTCACCGCTGGGCAGTGATTGGAGATAAGGTCTAGGTTCTGAAGCCTGAAAACTGAGGTAGGGAAGAGATGATGACCTAAGGCCACGGTGGGTCTTATGGGCTCAGGGTGCGGTCAGCTGTCTGGGTGTTGCTCAGGAGGTCCCGGCTCATGGTATGTCAGACAGTGCATTACTGCTCAGGTTAGACTATATAATTTGGGTACATTTGAGTGCCATGTAGGTTTATTCTCATTTAATGTTCCGGGCAGCTCATTGGGCAATATTTTGTTTCTCGAGGGCAGGCAGAGTGCTGCAATGATGGTCCGGTATTGCCAAACGTGTGGGCTTCGGGGCCAAGAGTGTGAGGACGGAAGTCTGAGAACACCAGCTAGACTTGGGATTCAGGGCGAGGGCACGGCATGTACCTCCTGAAGATCTGAAGCAATATCTCATGCATCTGAAGTCAGAGCGAGGATCAGACGTTGGCTCAGCTTGGATTTTCTATTCTTGACGGCCCCTTCATGAAGGGAGCTGAATCTCGAGGCCGTGTAGTTTTTCCCACGTTTGGAGTGGTGGAAGGCCCCCTCCTAGGATTCCTTCTGCGGGACAATTGAGACCTGCTGGACAGCTCCAGAACATCCCATATGGATGAGTCTAGACCAAAGTTCGAGGATGGATGCCTTAGAAGCCCGCCTCGCATTCCAATTGTCTCCTAGCGACAAGACAGTTTAGATCTGATGGCTCTGCGGGAGCAACCGGGGTGGCTGAGTTGAAATGGACTTTCCTGAGGATGGGTCTAATGTGTGTTTGTGTCCATGAGGGCCTTGGAATGGGGCGGTGGCACCGGGACCCTGAAGTATTCTCCTCAGCTTTTGACATAGCTCCCATGCACAAGTTTCCTAGTGGAGACGATGTTTGTTCTGATGGGTGCCTCAGGAAAACCCCAATGCTTGTATTGGAATCCAGAGTTTTGAGGAGACATGCCTGTAAACCAAAGCAATGGATCCGATTTTGGCCTAGGGTCCTGTCTGGTTCAATCTTCTTCTCTGGGGACATCCATCTAGGGTATGAGTGGAGGAAGATGCTCAGCTGGTGACAGACTGACCTTTTTTGTCCCGGGCGACCTATACTATTGGGTTGGCCTCAGGGACTTTGGAGGGTTCTCCTAATTTGAACGATTTGGACAATGGAATGGGCAGAATTCCCATGGATTGGGTAGGCACAGTCCTAATGTGTGGCTCCAGGGTCCCCAGCCTGGATGGTGTGTGGCCCAGGACTTTGAGGACAGAAGTCTGAAAACACAAACTCAGCTTAGGTTTGGGGACGTAGGTATGGCAGGCCTGATCTACAAACAATGAGAAGACATCTTCAGGATATGAAGATAGTGCAAGTCTGAGGCGCTTGCTCAGGCTTTTGTCTCTGGAGTTTGTTTCAGCGATGGCCGTGGAATGTGGAGGAGGCCTCATGGGCCATGGACGAATCTTGCTCTCTGTGGATTTGGCCCAATCCCAATTGTTTTTCGTCAATCTGTTGGATGGAGGACTCCTTTCAGGGTTGTTACATCAGGTGTCCCACCAAAAGAGGAGTTCCAAAGCAGAGCCCTGGGGAAGAGTGAAGGGACAACCCGAACTATGGTTAAAAATTGGGGCCTAGGGGCATGGCAAGCCCAATATGCTGTCTCTTCTTCCAGCCACTGAAGGCCTTATCTGAGGACTGGGCTAAGGCTGAGGGTCACAATGTGTGTTTGCCACCTATGTGGCCCGCGATCAATGGCGGGGCCTCATTGGACACACTGGTATCCACTACACTGAACATTATACAACAAGCCTACCACAAGGTTTCTTACCATCGGGAAAGAGTTCTGATTTCTGCATCATTTTCAAACATGGGCAGTGATTGGAGATAAGGCCTAGGTTCTAAATCCTGAAAACCGAGGCTGGGAAGAGATAACTACCTAAGGCAATGGCTGGTCCCATGTGCTCAGTGAGCAGCCAGCTGTATGGGTGGGGCCAGGAGGTCCAGGCTCAGCCTCTGTCAGAAAGGGCATTATTGCCCAGGTCAGCCTATATATTTTGGGTACAGCCAAGTGGCGTGCAGGTTGATCTTCATTTGGGTTTTCTGGGTAGCCCCAGAAGGCTATGTTTTTCTTTTGGAGGGCAGGCAGAGTGCTGCATTATAATTCTGGATTGCGAAACTGGAGGGCTTGTGGGCCATTACTCTGAGGATGGAAGTCTGAGGACACAAGCTAGGCTTAGGTTTCTGGGTGAGGACATGGCAGGCACAATCTACAGATCTGAACCGAGATCTCGTGCATCTGAAGTCATGGTGAGGATCAGACGATCGCTCAGGTTGGACCTTATGTCCCTGAGGGCCACTTCATGAAGGTGGGGGGGATCACGAGGCCATGGGTGTTTTCTCACGATGGGGAGTTGTGAGAAGCTCCCAACTTCAAATATTCTTCTGCAGGAGAATTGAGACCTGTTGGTTGGCTCCAGGCTAACGATTCCGAGCAGGGTTCTAAGGATGGATGGCTGGGTAGCCCCACTCGCATTCCAATTGTCTCCTAGCAACAAGACAAGTTAGATCTCCGGGATCTCGCGGAGCAACCGAATACGCTGAGTTGAAATAGACTCTCCTGTGGATGGGTCCTAATGTGTTTTTTATGTCTATGGATACCTTGGAAAGACGCGGTGGGACTGGGGACATGAAGGGTTCTCCTAAACAGAGGCTTTGACATCACTCCCACGTGCAAGTTTCCCATATGTAGATGAGATTTGTTCTGGTGGGTGAGTCAAGAAACAGCCATATGCTGGTACTGAAATCCAGGCCTCTGAGGAGAGATGCCTTGAAACCAAAGAAATGGATCCGATTAGGGCCTAGGGGCCTTTTCGTTCCTTTTTACCTCTGGGGATATCAATCTACAAGTCTGAGTGCAGGTAGGTCTCAGATGGGCTCAGATAGCTCCTGTTTGTCCTGGGAAGCCACCACTATTGGGATGGCCTCAGGGACTTTGGAGATTTATCCTATTAGTAGCGTTGTGTCCATTGGAATGGGCACACAGATTTCCCTTGGAGTGGGCAATACATTCCTCAGCTTGGCTCCAGGGGCCTAAGCATGTAGGCTGTGTAGGCCAGGGCTCTTGGATAGTTGTCCGAAAACAGAAACTCGGCTTATGTTTCGGGTCATAGGTATGGCAGGACTGATATACAGACCATGAGGAGAACTCTTCGGGATATGAAAAAAAGGCGAGTGTGAGGCTCTTGCTCAAGTATTTATCTCTGGATATCATGCCATTCATGGTCATGAAATTTCCGGGTGACTTCATGGTAAATGGACGAGTCTTACTCCCTGGGGGTTTGGCCCAATCCAAAGAGTTTGGGGTCATTCTGTGGGACGGAAGAAGTCCGTTTTTTGTTGTTGTTGTTTTGTTTTGTTTTGTTTTTTCAAACTCAGGTGTCCCACCAAATGTGGGATTCCAGAGTAGAGCCCTGGGGAGGGGTGATTTGAGAACGAGAAATCTGGTTACAATTAGGTCCTAGGGACAGCTAGACTTGGGTTTCAGGGCGAGGGCACGGCATGTACCCCCTGAAGATCTGAAGCAATATCTCATGCATCTGAATTCACAGCGAGGATCAGACGTTGGCTCAGCTTGGATTTTCTGTTCATGACGGCCCCTTCATAAAGGCAGCGGAGTCTCGAGAGCGTGGAGGTTTTCCCACGTTGGGAGTGGTGGGATGCCCCCTCCAAGGATTCCTTCTGCGGGACAATTGAGACCTGTTGGACAGCTCCAGGACATCCCATATGGATGAGTCCAGACCAACGTTCGAGGATGGATGCCTGGGAAGCCCGCCTCGCATTCCAATTGTCTCCTAGCGACAAGACAGTTTAGATCTGATGGCTCTGCGGGAGCAACCGGGGTGGCTGAGTTGAAATGGACTTTCCTGAGGATGGGTCTAATGTGTGTTTGTGTCCATGAGGGCCTTGGAATGGGGCGGTGGCACCGGGACCCTGAAGTATTCTCCTCAGCTCTTGACATAGCTCCCATGCACAAGTTTCCTTGTGGTGACGAGGTTTGTTCTGATGGGTGCCTCAGGAAAACCCCAATGCTGGTATTGGAATCCAGGGTTTTGAGGAGACATGCCTGTAAACCAAAGCAATGGATCCGATTTTGGCCTAGGGTCCTGTCTGGTTCAATCTTCTTCTCTGGGGACATCCATCTAGGGTATGAGTGGAGGTAGATGCTCAGCTGGTGTCAGACTGCCCTTTTTTGTCCCGGGCGACCTATACTATTGGGATGGCCTCAGGGACTTTGGAGGGTTCTCCTAATTTGTACGATTTTGGACAATGGAATGGGCAGAATTCCCATGAATTGGGTAGGCACAGTCCTAATGTGTGGCTCCAGGGTCCCCAGCCTGGATGGTGTGTGGCCCAGGACTTTGAGGACAGAAGTCTCAAAACACAAACTCAGCTTATGTTTGGGGACGTAGGTATGGCAGGCCCGATCTACAAACCATGAGAAGACATCTTCAGGATATGAAGATAGGACGAGTCTGAGGCGCTTGCTTAGGCTTTTGTCTCTGGATTTTGTATCAGCGATGGCCGTGGAATGTCGAGGAGGCCTCATGGGCCATGGACGAATCTTGCTCTCTGTGGATTTGGCCCGATCCCAATTTTTTTTTCGTCAATCTGTTGGATGGAGGACTCCTTTCAGGGTTGTTACATCAGGTGTCCCACCAAAAGAGGAATTCCAAAGCAGAGCCCTGGGGAAGAGTGAAGGGACAACACGAACTATGGTTAAAAATTGGGGCCTAGGGGCATGGCAAGCCCAATATGCTGTCTCTTCATCCAGCCACTGAGAGGCCTTACCTGAGGACTGGGCTAAGGCTGAGGGTCACAATGTGTGTTTGCTACCTATCTGGACCACGAGGAATGGCGGAGCCTCAAGGGACACACTGGTTTCAACTACACTGAACGTTGGAAAACAAGCCAACCGCAAGTTTTCCTGCCATCGGGAAGGAGTTCTGATTTCTGCATCATTTTCAAACCTGGGCAGTGATTGGAGATAAGGTCTAGGTTCTGAAGCCTGAAAAATGAGGTTGGGAAGGGATAACGACCTAAAGCCATGGGGGGTCCGAAGTTCTCAGTTTGTAGCCAGCTGTTGGGTGGGCCTAGGAGGTCCAGGCTCAGGCTGTGTCAGAAAGGGCATTATTGCCCATGTCATCCTATATATTTTGGGTATAGTGAAGTGTCGTGCAGGTTGATCTTCATTTGGGGTTTCTAGGTAGCCCCAGAGGGCAATGTATTTCTTCTGCAGGGCAGGTAGAGTGCTGCATTGTAGTTCTGGATTGCCAAACTGGAGGGCTTGTGAGCCAGTAGTCTGTGTACAGAAGTCTGAGGACACAAGCAAGGCTTAGGTTTCTAGGTGAGGACATGGCAGGCACAATCTACAGACCTGAACCGAGATCTCATGTATCTGAAGTCAGGGTGAGGATCAGACGATATTTCAGGTAGGACCTTGTGTTCCTGATGGCCCCTTTATGAAGGGGGGGGGATCATGTGGCCATGGGCGTTCTCTCACGATGCGAGTTCTGAGAAGCTCCAAACTGCAAAGATTCTTCTGCAGGACAATTGAGACCTGTTGGTTGGCTCCAGGCCAAGGATTCGGAGGAAGGTTTTAAGGATGGATGGCGTGGTAGGCCACCTCACAGTCCAATTGTCTCCTAGCAACAAGACATGTTAGATCTGCTGGATCTCGAGGAGCAACCGAATACACTCAGTTGAAATGGACTCTCCTGTGGATGGGTCCTAATGTGTTTTTGTGTCTATGGAGACCTTGTAATGGGGCAGTGGCACACAGGCCCTGAAGGATTCTCCTAACTGGAGGTTTTGAGACATCTTCAAAGGATTTTCCCCATGTGGAGAAGAGATTTGTTCTGATTGCTGCCTCATGAAATCCCCATATGCTAATATTGGAAACCAGGCCTCTGAGGAGAGATACCTGTAACCGAAAGCAATGAATCTGATTCAGGCCTAGGGGCCTGTCTGATTCAATCTTCTACTCTGGGGACATCCATCTACGCTGAGTAGAGGTAGGGGCTCAGCTGGTTTCAGATGACCCTTGTTTGTCCTGGGCGGCCTACATTATTGGGATGTCCTTGGGGACACTGGAGGTTTTTCCTAATTTGTACGATTGTGGACAATGGAATGGGCAGAATTCCCGTGGTATGGACAGGCACAGTCCTGATGTGTGGCTCCAGGGGCCCAAGCCTGAAGGGTCTGTGGGCCAGGAATGTGGGGACAGAAGTCTGAAAACACAAACTCGGCTTAGGTTTGGGAAGTAGGTATGGCAGGCCCGATCTACAGACCGTGAGGAGAACTCTTCGGGATACGACAAAAGAGCGAGTGTGAGGCGCTTGCTCAGACTTTTGTCTCTGGATTTGTTGTCAACGATGGCTGTGGAATCTCGGGGAGGCCTCATGGGCCATGGACGAGACTTCCTCTCTGTGAATTTGGTCCAATCCCAATTGTTTTGGGTCAATCTGAAGGATGGGAGGAGTCCTTTTAGTTTTGTTACCTCAGGCGTCCCACCAAAAGAGGGATTCCAAAGCAGAGCTCTGGGGAGGGATGAATGGACAACCCGAACAATCCAATTGGGGTGAGGTCGAGACCGAGCAGGTTGATCCTCATTTGGGGTTCATGGAGATCCCCATAGAGCAACGTTTTTCTTCTGGAGGGCCAGCATAGGGCTGCATTTTGGTTCCAGAATTCCAAGTCTTGAGGACATGTTTGCCAGAAGTGTGAGGAAGGAAGTCTGAAAACACAAGGAAGCACGAGGTTTGGGCCCACTGTGCAGAGGCTGAATCGAGATCTCCTGCATCTGAGGTCAGGGCGAATATCAGTTGTTGCCTCAAGCTGGAGTTTGTGTCCGTGACGGCCCCTTCCTGAAGGGGGTGGGGGCGTCATGAGGCCAGGGAGGTTTCCCTACGCTGGGAGTTGTGAGCTGCTCCAAACTTCAAAGTTTCCTTCTTCAGGACAGTCGAGTACTATTGGATGGTTCCAGGATGCCCCATAGAGAAAGACTCGAGAGCAGGGGCCTAAGCATGGATGCCGAGAAACGCCAACTCACCTTCCCATTGCCTGGTCGAGACAAGGCACGCTCAATCTGCGGGCTCTTGGGTGAGCTACCCAGAAGTCTGAGTTTAAATGGACTTTCCTGAGGATGAGTCATAATGTGGGTTGGTGGCCATGGAGACCTTGGAATGTGGCAGTAGCTAAGGGACTCTGCAGGATTCTCCAACCCGAAGGGTTTGACACAACTCCAACAAGGAAGCTTTCCATGCGGAGATGAGAGGTGTTCTGTCTGGTGCCTCCGGATAGCCCCATATGCTGGTCTTCGAACCCAGGCCTCTGAGGAGTGATACCTGGACACCAAAGCCAGAGTTCATAATCGGGCCTAGGGGCCTGTCTGGTTCAATCTTCTGTCTCTGCGGATATCAGTCTGTGTGTCTGCATGGAGGTAGTAGTTGCTCAGCTGGTGTCATAATGCCCCTGTTTGTCCAGTGCGGCTTGCGGTAGTGGGATGTCCTTGGGGACCTTGAGGTTTCTACTATTTTGTAGAGTTGTGGCCAATGGAACGGGCAGTTTCTTAGGAGAGAGCAGGCACAGTTCTGTGGTGTGGCTCCAGAGACCCCAGCCTGGAGGCGGTGTGGGGCCACGGCTGTGCAGACAGACATCCAAAAACCCAAACTCAGCTCAGGTTTGGGGCCGAGGTTATGGCAGGCCTGATCTACAGTCCGTGAGGGGAGCTCCTCTGGATATGAAAGAAGGGTGAGAGAGAGGCAGTCGCTCAGTCTTTTGTCTCTGGATATTTTGTCCACAATGGCCGTTTAATGTAGGAGTTGCCTCACGGGTCGTAGAAGTCTCCCTCTCTGGTAGTTTGTCCAGCCCCCAAGAGTTTGGGGTCATTCTGTGGGAAGGGAAGAGTCCTGTTTTCTGCTTCATGTGTCCCCCCAGTAGAGGGATTCTGGAGCATAGCAGTGGGTACTGACAACTGGAATACTCGCTCTCTGGTTAAGCCTGGGGGCCTATGGATATGACAAGGCCCCATATGCAGGATCTTGGTCCAGCCACTGAGAGGCGTTACTTTAATACGGGACTCACGCTACAGGTCACAATGCATGTCTGTGCCCTAGGCGGCCCTCAAGCACTGGCGTGGCCTTTCCGACAATGCAGGTTTTCCCACATTGAACGTTGGACAACATGCCAACCACAAGGTTTCTGGCCATGGGGAAGGAGGAATTCTAATTTCTGCATCACGTTCACCCCTGGGCAGTGATTGGAGATAAGGTCTAGGTTCTGAAGCCTGAAAACCGAGGTTGGGAAGAGATGACGAACTACAGCCATAGCGGGTCCCTTGTGTCCAGGTTGGAGCAAGCTGTCTAGGTGTCGTTTGGGATGTCTTGTCTCAGTCTGTGCCAGACAGGCCATTCGTATTCAGGGTAGGCTGTATAATTGCTTTACAGTCGAGTGGCATGCATAAGATAATCATTTGGGGTTTCTTATTAGCAGCATAGGGCAAAGTTTTTCTTCTGGAGGGCAGGCAGAGTGCTGCATTGTGGCTTCGGAATTCCCAAACTGGAGGGCTTGTGGGCCAGGAGAGTGAGGACGGAAGTCTGAGAACACAAGCTAGGCTTAGGTTTCGGTGAATGGACATGGCAGGCACACTCTGCAGAGCTGAATTGAGATCTCATGAGTCTGAAGTCAGGTCGAGGATCAGACTTTGGCTCAGGTTGGAGTTTCTGTCCATGTTGGCCCCTTCATGAAGGGGGGGGGGCATTATGAGGCCATGGGGGTTTTCCCACTATTAGAGTTGTGAGATGCTCCAAACCGCAAGGATTCCTTCTGTGGGACAATTAAGATTTGTTGGATGGCTCCAGGACGTCTCCTAAGGTATTTTTCCAGAACAGGGTTCTAAGTATGGATGCCTGGGCAGACAACCTCAATTCTAATTGTCTCCTAGCAACAAGAAACGTTTGATCTGCTGGCTTGCGGTAGCATCAGAGAGGGCTGAGTTGGAATGGATTTTCCTGAGGTTGGTCTTAAATTAGTTGACATGGACTTTCCTGAGGATGGTCTTAATGTTGGTTTGAGTCCATTGAGACCTTGGTATGGGGCAGTGGCACCAGGGCCCTGAAGGATTCTCCTAAGCAGAGGTGATAACAAAGCTCCAATGAGGAAGTTTTCCATGGGGAGACGAGATTTGTTCTTATTGGTGCCTCAGGAAACCACCATTTGCTGGTATTGGAAATGAGGCCTCTGAGGAGAGATGCCTGGAAACCAAAGCAATGGATCTGATTAGGGCCTAGGGGCCTGTCCGGTTCAATATTCTTCTCTGGGGACATCTTTTGTCTGAGTGGAGGTAGTTGCTCAGCTGGTTTGAGATCACACCTGTTTGTCCTGGGCGGCCTACACTATTGGGATGGCCTCGGTAACTTTGGAGGTTTTTCCTAATTTGCAAGGTTGTGGCCAATGGAATGGGAAGAATTCTCTTGAAAGGGAAGCACAGTCCTGAGGTGTGGCTCCAGGGACCCAAGTGTGGAGCGTGTGTAGTCCCGGGCTATTTGGACAAAAGTCTGAAAACACAAACTCCACTTAGGTTTGGGTCTGTAGGTATGGCCGGCCCGATATATAGACCGTGAGGAGAACTCTTCGGGATATGAACAAAGGGCGAAAGTGAGGTACTTGCTCATGCTTATTTTTTTCTGGATATGTGTCACCGATTGACATGGAATGTCCGGGGGTCCTCATGGGCCATCGATGAGGCTCCCTTTCTGGGGATTTGACCCAATCCCAAGAGTTTGGGGTCATTCTGTGGGAAGGGAGGAGGCCTTTCTGTTTTTTTTTTTTTTTTTTTTCAGGTAGACCACTAAAAGAGGGATTCCACAGCAGAGTCCTGGGGAGGGGCGACTGGACAACCAGAACTCTGGTTAACATTGGGACCTAAGAACATGGCAAGCCCCATATGTGGGCTCTTGGTCCAGACACTGAGAGGCCTTCCTTGGGCATAGGGCTCACATTGAGTTTCACAATGTGTTTTTGTGCCCAAGGAGCCCCTCAAGTCAGGGCGTGGCCTAATGTACCATGCTGGTTTCTCCTACACTGAACGTTGCACAATATGGCAACCACAAGTTTTCTGGCCATGGGGAAGAAGGAGTTCTAATTTCTGCAACACTTTCACTCCTGGACTGTGATTGGATTTAAGGTCTAGGTTCTGAAGCCTGAAAACTGGGGTTGGGAAGAGATGAAGACCTAAGGCCATGGTGTGACTGATGTGCTCAGTGTTCGGCCAGCTGTTGAGTGTGGGTTGGGAGGTACAGGCTAAGGCTGTGGCAGACAGGGAATTAGTGCCCAGGCTAGACTGTATCATTGGGGTGCAGTCGAGTTTCGTGCAGGTTGGTACTCATTTGTGGTTACTGGGTAGCCCCAGAGGGCAACGTTTTTCTTCTGGAAGGAAGACACAGTGCCACATAGTGGCTCCAGAATTCCCAAACTGGAAGGCTTGTGGGCCAGGAGTGTGAGGAAAAAAAAAATCTGAGAACACAAGCCAGACTTAGATTTCGGGGTGAGGGGACGGCAGGAACCCTCTGCAGAGATGATTCGAGATCCCGTGTACCTGAAGACAGAGCTAGGATCAGACGTTGGCTCAGGTTGGAGTTTCTGTCCATGACGGCCCCTTCATGAAGGGGAGGGTGTCACGAGGCCATGGAGGTTTTCCCACGATGGGAATTGTGAGATGCTCCAAACCGCAATGATTCCTTCCGTGGGACAGTCGAGACCTGCTGGATGGCTCCAGGACATCCCATAAGGAAGCTATCCAGAGCAGGGTTCTAAGGATGGATGCCTGGGCAGCCTGCCTCCCATTCCAGGTGTCTCATAGCGCCAAGGCAAGTTCGATCTGCTGGATCTAGGGGAGTAACCGAGGCGGGTGTGTGTTGAAATGGGTGAGTTGAGGATGGGTCATAATGTGCATTTGTGTCCATGGAGACCTTGGAATGGGGTGCTTGATCCGGGGCCTTGAGGGATGTACATAACCGGAGGTTTTGATGGAGCTCTAAAGAGTACGTTTCTTATGTAGAGAAGAGAATTGTTTTGATGAGTGCCTAAGGAATCTCCCATATGCTGGTATTGGAAACCAGGCCTCTGAGGAGAGATGCCTGGAAACAAAAGCAATGGATATGATTAGGGTCTAGGTGCCTGTCTGGTTCAATCTCTTTCCTGGGGATACGTGTGTATGGATCTGAGGGGAGGTAGTTGCTCGGCTTGTGTCAGATCGCCCCTGTTTGTCCTGGGCAGCCTATAATATTGGGAATGGCCTTGGGATTTTGGAGTTTCTCCTAATCTATAGGGTTGTGGCCAATGGAATGGGCAGAAATCCCCTGGAGAGGGCAGGCACAGTTCTGAGTTTGGCTCTAGGGGCCCAGCCTTGAGGGTGTGTGGGCCAGGCCTGTGGGGACAGAAGTCTGAAAACAGAAACTCCGCTTAGGATTGGGGACATAGGTATGGCACGCCCAATCTACAGACCGTGATAACACTTCGGGATATGAAAAAGGGTGAGTTTGAGGTGCTTGCTCAGGTTTTGTCTCTGGATTTGTGTCAACAATGTGGGTCGAATGCTGGCGTGGCCTCATGGGTTGTGGACGGCTTTCCTTCTCTGAGGATTTGACCCAATCCCAAGAGTTTGGGTACATTCTGTGGGATGGGAGGTGTCCTTTATGTTTTTTTATTTTATTTTATGTACCTCATGTGTGCCAATAAAAGAGGGATTCCAGAGCAGAGTCCGTGCTAGGGACAACTAGATAACCCCACCTCTGTTTAAGTTTGGGGGCCTAGGGGCATGGCAAGTCCAATATGTGGGCTCTTGATTCAGACACTGAGAGGTCTTCCTTGAGGACAGGGCTCATGCTGAGGGTCACAATGCCTATTTGTGCCCAACAAGGCCCTCAAGCATGGGAAGGGCCTCATGGGCCACGCTGGATTCTCCTACACTGAACGTTGGAGAATATGCCAACCACAAGGTTTCCGGCCATGGCGAAGGAAGAGTTGTGATTTCTGCATCACGTTCACCCCTGGACAGTGATTGGAGTTTAGGTCTAGGTTCTGAAACCCGAAAACCGAGGTTGGGAAGAGATGAAGACCTAAGGACCTGATGGGTACAATGAGCTCAGTGTGTGGCTAGCTGTTGAGCGTAGGTCTGGAGGTGTGGGCTCATGCTGTGTCAGACAGGGCATTAGACAGGGTAGACTGTATATTTGGGGTGCAGTCGAGTGGCGTTCAGTTGATCCTCATTCGGGTTTCTAGGTAGCTCCATAAGGCAAAGTTTTTCTTCTGGAGGGCAGGCAGAGTGCTGCATTGTGGCCCCAGTATTGCCAAACTGTAGGCCTTTTGGGCCAGGGGTGAGAGGACGGTAGTCTGAGAACACAAGCTAGGCTTAGTTTTTGGGGTGAGGGCACAGAAGGCACACTCTGCAGAGCTGAATCAAGATCTCATGCACCTGAAGCCAGGGCGAATATCAGACGTTTGCTCAGGTTGGAGTTTCTGTCCATGATGGCCCCTTTATAAAGTGGAGCGTCTCAAGAGGCCATGAAGATTTTCCCACAATGGGGGAGTTGTGAGATGCACCAGACTGCAAAGATTCCTTCTGTGGGACACTTGAGACTTGTTGGCTGGCTCTAGGATGTCCCATATGGAACGACTCCAGAGTAGGGTTCTAAGGATGGATGCCTGGGCAGCCCGCCTCCCATTCTAGTTGTCTCCTAGCAACAAAGCAGGTTTGATCTGCAGGCCCTGGGGGAGAAACCAAGGGGGATGAGTTGACATGGACTCTACCGAGGATAGATCATAATGTGGGTTTAAGTCCATGGAGACCTTGGAATGGGGCACTTGATCCAGGGCCCTGAAAGATTCTCCTAAACAGAGGTTTTTATAGAGCTCCAAAGAGTACATTTCCTATGTGGAGACGAGATTTTTCTATGAGTGCCTCAGTAATCCCCCATATGCTGGTATTGGTAACCAGGCCTCTGAGGAGAGATGCCTGGAAACAAAAGCAATGGATCTGATTAGGGCCTAAGTGCCTGTCCAGTTCAATCTTATTCTATGGGGATATCTGTCTCTGGGTCTGAGTGGAGGTAGTTTCCTAACTTGTGAAAGATCATCCCTGCTTGTCCTGGGCAGCCAACACTATTGGGATGGCCTCGGGGAGTTTGGAGGTTTCTCGTAATCTATAGGGTTGTGGCCAATGGAAATGGCAGAATTCCCCTGGAGAAGGAAGCCACAGTCCTCAGGTGTGGCTCCAGGGGCCCCAGCTTGGATGGTGTGTGGGCCAGGACTGTGGGGACAGAAGTCTGAAAACACAAAAACTCAGCTTAGGTTTGGGGATGTATGTATGAAGGCTCGATCTACAGACCGTGAGAATTTTCCGGGCTATGAACAAAGGGCGAGTATGTGGCGTTTGCTCAGGCTTTTGGCTCTGGATTTTGTGCCTACGGTGGCCGTGGAAGGTCGGGGTGTCCTCAAGGGCCATGGACAAGTCTTTCTCTGGTGATTTGGCCTGATCCCAAGTGGTTGGGATCATTCTGTGGATGGGAAGAGTCCTTTCTGTATATTTTTTTTTTTTTACCTCAGGTGTCCCACCAAAGAGGGATTCCAGAGCAGTGCCCTGAGTAGGGGTGACTAGACATCTCTAACTCTGGTTGAGATTGGGAGACTAGGGTCTTGGCAAGCCCCATATGTGGGCTGTTGTTCCAGTCACTAAGAGGCTTTACATGAGGATAGGGCTCACGCTGAGGGTCACAATGTGTGTTTGTGCAAATTGTAGCCCTAAGGGATAGGTGGGGCCTCATAGTCCATGCTGCTTTCTCCTACAATGAACGTTGGACCACATGCCAACCACAAGGTTTCTGCCATGGCGAAGGAGAAGTTCTGATTCTTGTATCACGTTCACTCCTGAGCAGTGAGTGGAGATAAGGTCTAGGTTCTGAAGGTGAAAACTGAGGTTGGGTAGAGATGATGGCTGAAAGCCATTGTGGGTTTGATATGCTCAGTGTACGGCCAGCTGTCTGGGTGTTGGACTGGAGGTCTGCCTTCAGGCTGTGTCAGACAGGGCTTTAGTGCACAGGCTAGATTGTATAATTGGGGTATGGTCGAGTGGCATGCAGGTTGTTACTCATTTGGCGTTTCTGGTTAGCCCTATAGGGCAACATTTTTCTTCTGGAGGGCAGGCTGAGTGCTGCATTGTGTCTCCAGAATTGCCAAACTGGAGGGGTGTGGCCAGGATTGTGAAGACGGAAGTCTGAGAACACAAGTTAGGCTTAGGTTTCGGGGCGAGGGCACAGCAGGCACACTCTCAAGTGCTGAATCGAGATCTCGTGCCTCTGAATTCAGGGCGCGGATCAGACTTTGGCTTAGGATGGAGTTTCTGTCCATGATGGCCCATTTATGAAGGTGTGGGGCATCATGGGGAAATGGAGGTTTTCTCACAGTGGGATTGTGTGATGCTTCAAACCACAAGGATTCATTCTGCGAGACAGTCAAGACAGGTTGGTTGGATTCAAGAAGTCCCATAAAGTAATTCTCCAGAGCAGGGTTCTAAGGATGGATGCCTGGGCAGCCCACCTCGCATTCCAACTGTCTCCTAGTGAGAAGGCAGGTTTGATCTGCTGGCTCTGGGTGAGCAGCCGAGAGGGCTGATTTGAAATGGACTCTCCTGAGGATGGATCATAATGTAAGTTTGTGTCCTTGGCGACCTTGGAATTGGGCCATGGTGCCAGCGCCCTGAAGGATCCTCCTAACCTGAGGTATTGACACAGCTCCAAAGAGCAAGTTTCTCGTGTGGAGATGAGATCTGTTCTGATTGTTTCCTTAGGAAACCCCCATATTCTGATATTGGAAACCAGGCCTCTGAGGAGAGATACATAGAAACCAAAGCAATGGATCAGAAGTTGGCTCAGGTTGGAGTTTCTGTCCATGATGGCCCCTTTATAAAGGGGAGCATCTCATGAGGCCATGTAGGTTTTCCCACGATAGGAGTTGTGAGATGCTCCAATCTGCAAGGATTCCTTCTGCAGGACAGTCAAGACCTGTTGGAAGGCTCCCAGGACATCCCATATGGAACGGCGCCAGAGCTGGATTCCAAAGATGGATGCCTAGAGAGTCTGCTTGCATTCAAGTTGTCTCCTAGCGACAAGGCAGGTTTGATATTCTGGCTCTGGGGGAGTAATCAACGGGGCTGAGTTGAAATGTACTCTCCTGCCGAATGGTCATAATGCGGGTTTGTGTCCATGGAGACCTTGGAATAGGGCGGTGGCTCCGGTTACCTGAAGCTTTCTCCTAACTGGAGGTTTTTACAGAGCTCCAAAGGATAAGTTTCCCATGTGGAGACAAGATTTGTTCTGATTGGTATCTCTGGAATCCCCCATATGCTGGTATTGGAAAACAGGCGTCAGAGGAGAGATGCTTAGAAACAAAAGCAATGGAACCAATTACGTTCTAGGGGCCTGTCCAGTTTAACACCTTTCTCTTGGGATATCTTCTACGGGTGAGTTGAGGTCGTTGCTCAGCTTGTGACAGATCACCCCTCTTTGTACTGGCGGCCTACACTATTGGAATGGCCTCTGGGACTTTGCAGGTTTCTCCTAATCTATAGGGTTGTGGCCAATGGAATGGGAAGAATTTCCTTGGAGAGTGCAGGCACAGTCCTGAGGTGTGGCTCCAGGGGCCTCAGCCTGGAGGGTGTGTGGGACAGGGATGTCAGGATAGAAGTCTGAAAACACCGTTTGGGGACGTAGGCATGGCAGGCCCAATCTACAGACTATGAGGAGAATTTTTTTGGGCTATGACCTAAGGGTGAGGCTTATGTCTCTGGATTTTGTGTAAATAGTGGCCGTGGAATGTCGGGCTGGCCTCATGGGCCATGGAGGAGTCTTTCTCTCTGGGGATGTCCTGATCCCAAGTGATTGGGGTCATTCTGTGCGTAAGAGGAATCCTTTCTGTGTTTACTTACCTCAAATGTCCCACCAAAGAGGGATTCCAGAGCAGAGCCCTGAGTAGGGGTGACTAGATGTCTCTACCTCTGGTTAAGATTGGGTGACTTGAGGCATGGCAGGCCCCATATGCGGGCTCATGGTCCAGCCACTGAGAGGCTTTACTTGAGGACAGGGCTCAAACTGAGTGTCCCAATGTGTGTTTGTGCCCACCGCAGCTCTTGAGCATGGGCAGGGCCTCAGGGACACTACACTACCCTCAGGGGCCCTACTACTACTCCTGTAGGCCCTACAGGGGTCCTACACTGAACTTTGGATAAGATGCCAACCACAAGATTCTGGCCAGAGGGAAGGAGGAGTTATGATTTCTGCATCACGTTCACCCATGGGAAATGAGTAGAGATAAGGTCTAGGTTTCTGTAGCCTGAAAACCAGGTTGGAAAGAGATGGCAACCTAAGGCCATGGCGGTTCAGATATTATCAGTGTATGGCAAGCTGTCTGGGTGTCGGTTGGGAATTCAGGCCTCAGGTTGTGTCAGACAGGGCATTAGTGCACAGGCTAGATGATATAATTGGTGTACAGTTGAGTGGCATGCAGGTTTATCCTCATTTGAGGATTCTGGGTAGACCCATAGGGCAACGTTTTTCTTCTAGAGGGCAGGCAGAGTGCAGCACTGTGTCATCGGAAATCCCAAAATGGAGGGCGTGTGGTCCAGGAGAGTGAGGACGGAAGTCTGAGAACACTAGCTATGCTTTGGTTTTGGGGTGAGGGCACAGCAGGTACACTCTGAAGACCTTAATCAAGATCTCGTGCATTTGAAGTCAAGGCGAAGATCAGCCTTTGGGTCAGGTTGGAGTTTCATTCCATGATCCGCCTTCATGAAGATTGGGGGCATCATGTGACCTTGGAAGCATTCCATGATATGAGTTGTGATGTGGTCCATGCACAAGGACTCCTGTGGGACAGTCGACACCTGTTGGATGGCTCAAGGATGTCCCATAAGGAACGACGCAAGACAGGGTTCTAAGGGTTCTAAGGATCTCTAAGGAGAGATGCCTGGAAACCAAAGCAATTGATCCGATAAGTGCCTATGGGCCTGCTCGTTCCTTTTTACCTCTGGGGACATCAGTCTATGGGTCTGAGTAGCGGTAGGTGCTCAGATGGGACCAGATTGTCCCTGCTTGTCCTGAGAAGCCACAAATATTCGGATGGCCTCAGGGACTTTGGTGGTTTATCCTATTAGTAGGGTTGTGGCCATTGGAATGGGCACATACAATTCCCTTGGAGAGGGCAAGCACAGTCTTCATGTTTTGCTCCAGGGGCCTGAGCCTATAGGGTGTGTAGGCCTGAAAACCGAGATTGAGAAGAGATGACGAACTAAGGCCATGAAGGGTCTGATGTGCTCAGTGTGCGGCCAGCTGTCTGGGTGGGAACAGGAGGTCCAGGCTCAGGCTGTGTCAGAAAGGCCATTAGTGCCAATGTCAGCGTATATATTTGGGGTACAGCCGAATGGCGTGCAGGATGATCCTCATTTGGGGTTTCTGGGTAGCCCCAGAGGGCAATGTTTTGCTTCTGGAGGGCAGGCAGAGTGCTGCATTGTAGTTCTGGATTGCCAAATTGAGGGCTTGTGGGCCAGTAGTCTGAGGACGGAAGTCTGAGAACCCAAGCTAGGCCTAGGTTTCTGGATGAGGATATGGCAGGCACAATCTACAGACCTGAATCGAGTTCACGTGCATCTGAATTCAGGGCGAGGTTCAGACGATCGCTCAGGTTGGACATTCTGTCCCTGATGGCCCCTTCTTGAAGGGGGGGTGGATCACGAGGCCATGGGGGTTTTCCCACGATGGTAGTTGTGAGAAGCTCCCAACTGCAAAGATTCTTCTGCAGGACAATTGAGACCTGTTGGTTTTCTCCAGGACAACGATTCCGAGCAGGGTTCTAAGGATGGATGGCTGGGTAGCCCACCGGGCATTCCAATTGTCTCCAAGCAACAAGACAGGTTAGATCTTTTGGATCTGGGGGAGCAACCGAGTTGGATGAGTTGAAATGGACTCTCCCGTGGATGTGTCCTAATATGATTTTGTGTCTATGGAGACCTTGGAATGAAGCGGTGGCACTGGGGCCCTGAAGGGTTCTCCTAAAAAGAGGCTTTCACACAGCTCCATCGTGCATGTTTCCCATGTGTAGATGAGATTTGTTCTGATGGTTGAGTCAAGAAACAGCCATATGCTGTTATTGAAATCCAGGCCTCTGAGGAGAGATGCCTGGAAAACAAAGCAATGGATCCGATAGGTGCCTAGGGGCATGTTCGTGCCTTTTTACATCTGGGGACAACAGTCTCCGGGTCTGAGTGCCGGTAGGTGCTCAGATGGGCCCAGATTGCCCCTGTTTGTCCTGGGAAGCTGCAAATATTGGGATGGCCTCAGGGACTTTGGAGGTTTATCCTATTAGTAGGGTTGTGGCCATTGGAATGGGCACACACAATTCCCTTGGAGAGGGCAAGCATAGTCGTCAGGTTTGGTTTCAGGGGCCTGAGCCTGTAGGGTGTGTAGGCCAGGGCTGTTTGGACAAATGTCTAAAAACACAAACTCGGCTTATGTTTCGGGTCATAGGTATGGCAGGACTGATCTACAGACCATGAGGAGAACTCTTCGGGATCAGAAAAAAAGGGCGAGAGTGAGGCTCTTGCACAAGTTTTTGCCTCTGGATATCGTGTCACTCATGGTCGTGAAATTTCCTGGTGAGTTCATGGGAAATGGAGGAGTCTTACTCTCTGGGGGGTTGGCCCCCCGTCCTAAGACTTTGGGGTCATTCTGTGGGATGGATGAAGTCCGTTGTTCTGTTTTTGTTGATTTGTTTTGTATTGTTTTTCATCCTCAGGTGTCCCACCAAATGAGGGATTCCAGAGTAGAGCCCTGGGGAGGGGCGACTGGACAACCAGAAATCTGGTTAAAAAAATTGGGGCCTAGGGACATGTCAAGCCCATTATGACATCTAATGTTCCAGCCACTGAGAGGACCTACTAGAGGACAGGACTCACGCTGAGGGTCACAATGCGTGTTTATGCCCTCGTCGCACTCAAGAATGGGCGGGGGCCTCAGGGTGAATGCTGGTTTCTCTCTACACTGAACGTTGGACAACATGCCAACCACATGGTTTCTTTCCATGGGTAAGGAAGAGTTCTGATTTCTGCATCACAGTCACCCCTGGGCAGTGATTGGAGATAAGGTCTAGGTTCTGAAGCCTGAAAACTGAGGTAGGGAAGGATGATGACATAAGGCCATGGCGGGTCAGATGTGCTCAGTGTGCGGTCAGATGTCTGGGTGTTGATCAAGAGGTCCGGGCTCAGGTTGTCAGACAGTGCTTTAGTGCCCAGGTTAGACTATATATTTTGGGTGCCTTCGAGTGCCGTGTAGGTTCTTATCTGAAGAACTCTTCAGGATATGAAGAATGAGCGAGTCTGAGGCGCGTGCTCAGGCTTTTGTCTCTGGATTTTGTATCAGCAATGGCCGTGGAATGTTGGGGAGGCCTCATGGGCCATGGACCAATCTTGCTCTCTGTGGATTTGGCCCGATCCCAATTGTTTTTCGTCAATCAGTGGGATGAGAGGACTCCTTTCAGGTTTTTTTCGTCAGATGTCCCACCAAAAGAGGAATTCCAAAGCATAGCCCTGGGGAAGAGTGAAGGGAGAACCCGAACTATGGTTAAAAAATTGGGGCCTAGGGGCATGGCAAGCCCAATATGCTGTCTCTCCATTCAGCCACTGAGAGGCCTTACTGAGGACTGGGCTCAGGCTGAGGGTCACAATGTGTGTTTGTGACCAATTTGGCCCGCAAGCATGGGCGGGGCCTCATGGGCCACACTGGTTTCAAGTACACTGAACCTTGGAAAACATGCCAACCACAAGGTTTCTTGCCATGAGGAAAGAGTTCTGATTTCTGCATCATTTTCAAACCCGGGCCGTGATTGGAGATAAGGTCTAGGTTCAGAAGCCTGAAAACCGAGATTGAAAAGAGATGACGATAAGGCCATGGCGGGTCCGTTGTGCTCAGTGTGGGGCCAGCTGTCTGGGTGAGGCCAGGAGGTCCAGGCTCAGACTGTGTCAGAAAGGGCATTAGTGCCCAGGTTAGCCTATATATGTGGGGTACAGCCGAATGGCGTGCAGGTTGATCCTCATTTGGGGATTCTGGGTAGGCCCAGAGGGCAATGTTTTTCTTCTGGAAAACAGGCAGAGTGCTGCATTTTAGTTCTGCATTGCCATACTGGAGGGCTTGTGCGCCAGAAATCTTAGGACGGATATCTGAGAACCCAAGCTAGGCCTAGGTTTCTGGGTGAGACCTGAATCGAGATCTCGAGCATCTGAAATCAGGGCGAGGATCACACGATGGCTCGGTTGGACATTCTGTCCCTGATGGCCCCTTCTTGAAGGGGGGGTGGATCACGAGGCCATGGGGGTTTTCCGACGATGGGAGTTGTGAGAAGCTCCCAACTGCAAAGATTCTTCTGCAGGACAATTGAGACCTGTTGGTTGGCTCCAGGACAACGATTCCGAGCAGGGTTCTAAGGATAGAGGGCTGGGTAGCCCACCACGCATTCCAATTGTCTCCAAGCAACAAGACAGGTTAGATCTGCTGGATCTGGGTGAGCAACTGAGGTGGCTGAGTTGAAATGGACTCTCCCGTGGATGTGTCCTAATATGATTTTGTGTCTATGGAGACCTTGGCATGAAGCGGTGGCACTGGGGCCCTGAAGGGTTCTCCTAAAGAGAGGCTTTCACACATCTCCATCGTGCAAGTTTCCCATGTGTAGATGAGATTTGTTCTGATGGGTGAGTCAAGAAACAGCCATATGCTGTTATTGAAATCCAGGTCTCTGAGGAGAGATGCCTGGAAACCAAAGCAATGGATCCGATAGGTTGCCAAGGGGCATGTTCGTGCCTTTTTACCTCTGGGGACATCATTCATTCTACGGGTCTGAGTGCCGGTAGGTGCTCAGATGGGCCCAGATTGCCCCGTTTGTCCTGGGAAGACACAAATATTGGGATGGCCTCAGGGAATTTGGAGGTTTATCTTCTTAGTAGGGTTGTGGCCTTGGAATGGGCACATACAATTCCCTTGGACAGGGCAATCACAGTCGTCAGGTTTGGCACCAGTGGCCTGAGCCTGTAGGGTGTGTAGGCCAGGGCTGTTTGGACACTTGTCTGAAAACACAAACTCGGCTTATGTTTCGGGTCATAGGTAGGGCAGGACTGATCTACAGACCTGAGGAGAACTCTTCGGGATATGAAAAAAGGGCGAGTGTGAGGCTCTTGCTCAAGTTTTTGTCTCTGAATATCGTGTCACTCATGATCGTGAAATTTCCGGGTGACGTCATGGGAAATGGACGAGTCTTACTCTCTGGGGTTTTTGGCACCGTCCAAAGAGTTTGGGGTCAATCTGTGGGATGGAAGAAGTCCGTTGTTCTGTTGTTGTTGATTTGTTTTTTTTTTTTTTTTTTTTTTTTTTTTTTTTCAACCTCGGGTGTCCCACCAAATGAAGGATTCCAGAGTAGAGCCCTGGGGAGGGGCGACTCAACAACCAGAAATCTGGTTAAAATTTGGGGCCTAGGGACATGTCAAGCCCATTATGACATCTAATGGTCTAGCCACTGAGAGGACGTACTAGAGGACAGGACTCACGCTGAGGGTCACAATGCGTGTTTATGCGCTCGTCGCACTCAAGAATGGGCGGGGCCTCAGGGTGAATGCTGGTTTTTCCTACACTGAACGTTGGACAACATGCCAACCATTAGGTTTCTTTCCATGGGTAAGGAAGATTTCTGATTTCTACATCACAATGACCCATGGGAAGTGATTGTAGATAAGATCTAGGTTCTGAAGCCTGAAAACTGAGGTAGGGAAGAGATGTTGACCTAAGGCCATGGCGGGTCTGATGGGCTCAGTGTGCGGTCAGCTGTCTGGGTGTTGGTCACGAGGTCCGGGCTCAGGTTGTCAGACAGTGCATTAGTGCCCAGGTTAGACTATATATTTTGGGTGCATTCGAGTGCCGTGTAGGTTCTTATATGAAGAACTCTTCAGGATATGAAGAATGAGCGAGTCTGAGGCGCGTGCTCAGGCTTTTGTCTCTGGATTTTATATCAGCGATGGCCGTGGAATGTTGCGGAGGCCTCATGGGCCATGGACGAATCGTGCTCTCTGTGGACTTGGCCCGATCCCAATTGTTTTTCGTCAATCTTTGGGATGGGAGGACTGCTTTCAGGTTTGTTTCGTAAGGTGTCCCACCAAAGAGGAATTCCAAAGCAGAGCCCTGTGGAAGACTGAAGGGACAACCCGAACTATGGTTAAAAATTGGGGCCTAGGGGCATGGCAAGCCCAATATGCTGTCTCTCCATCCAGCCACTGAGAGGCCTTACCTGAGGACTGGACTCAGGCTGAGGGTCAAAATGTGTGTTTGTGACCAATGGGGCCCAGAAACATGGGCGGGGCCTCATGGGCAACACTGGTTTCAACTACACTGAACCTTGGACAACATGCCAACCACAAGGTTTCTTGCCATAGGGAAAGAGGTCTGATTTCAAATCCGGGCCTTGATTGGAGATAAGGTCTAGGTTCTGAAGCCTGAAACCCCAGGTTGAGAAGAGATGACGACCTTAGGCCATGACGGGTCGATGTGCTCAGTGTGCGGCCAGCTGTCTGGGTGGGGCCAGGAGGTCCAGGCTCAGGCTGTGTCAGAAAGGGCATTAGTGCCCAGGTGAGCCTATATATTTGGGGTACAGCCGAATGGCGTGCCCCGTTGATCCTTATTTGGGGCTTCAGGGTAGCCCCAGAGGGCAATGTTTTTATTCTGGAGGGCAGGCAGAGTGCCTCATTGTCGTTCTGGATTGCCAAACTGGAGGGCTTGTGGGCCAGTAGTCTGAGGACGGAAGTCTGAGAACCCAAGCTAGGTCAAGGTTTCTGGGTGAGGATATGGCAGGCACAATCTACAGACCTGAATCGAGATCTCGTGCATCTGAAGTCAGGGCAAGGATCAGACGATCGCTCAGGTTGGACATTCTGTCCCTGATGGCTCCTTCTTGAAGGGGGTTGGATCACGAGGCCATTGGTGTTTTCCCACGATGGTAGTTGTGGAGAAGCTCCCAACTGCAAAGATTCTTCAGCAGGACAATTTAGACCTGTTGGTTGGCTCCAGGACAACGATTCCGAGCAGGGTTCTAAGGATGGATGGCTGGGTAGCCCACCTCGCATTCCAATTGTCTCCACGCAACAAGACAGGTTAGATCTGCTGGATCTGGGGGAGCAACCGAGGAGGCTGAGTTGAAATGGACTCTCCCGTGGATGTGTCCTAATATGATTTTTTGTCTATGGAGATCTTGGAATGAAGTGGTGGCACTGGGGCCCTGAAGGGTTCTCATAAAGAGAGGCTTTCACACAGCTCCATCGTGAAAGTTTCCCATGTGTAGATGAGATTTGTTCTGATGGGTGAGTCAAGAACAGCCATATGCTGTTATTGAAATCCAGGCCCCTGAGGAGAGATGCCTGGAATCCAAACCAATGGATCCGATAGGATCCTAGAGGCCTGTTCGTTCCTTTTTACATCTGGGGACATCAGTCTACGGGTCTGAGTGCAGGTAGGTGCTCAGATGGGCCCAGATTGCACCTGTTTGTCCTGGGAAGCCATAAATATTGGGATGGCCTCAGGGACTTTGGAAGTGTATCCTATTAGTAGGGTTGTGGCCATTGGAATGGGCACATACAATTCCCTTGGAGAGGGCAAGCACAGTCGTCAGGTTTGGCTCACCAAATGAAGGATTCCAGAGTAGAGCCCTGGGGAGGGGCGACTGGACAACCATAAATCTGGTTAAAAATTGGGGCCTAGGGACTTGTCAAGCCCATTATGACATCTAATGGTCCAGCCACTGAGAGGACTAACTAGAGGACAGGACTCAGGCTGCGGGTCACAATGCGTCTTTACGCCCTCGTCGCACTCAAGAATGGGCGGGGCCTCAGGGTGAATGCTGGTTTCTCCTACACTGAACGTTGGACAACATGCCAACCAGAAGGTTTCTTGCCATGGGTTAGGGAGAGTTCTGATTTATGCATCACAGTCACCCCTGGGCAGTGATTGGAGATAAGGTCTAGGTTCTGAAGCCTGAAAACTGAGATAGGGAAGAGATGATGACCTTAGGCCATGGCGGTTCTGATGTGCTCAGTGGGCGGTCAGCTGTCTGGGTGTTGGTCACGAGGTCCGGGCTCAGGTTGTCAGACAGTGCATTAGTGCCCAGGTTAGACTATATATTTTGGGTGCCTTTGAGTGCCTTGTAGGTTCTTATCTGAAGAACTCTTCAGGATATGAAGAATGAGCGAGTCTGAGCCACGTGCTCAGGCTTTTGTCTCTGGATTTTGTATCAGAGATGGCTTTGGAATGTTGGAGAGGCCTCATGGGCCATGGACGAATCTTGCTCTCTGTGGATTTGGCCCGATCCCAATTGTTTTTCGTCAATCTGTGGGATGGGAGGACTCCTTTCATGGTTGTTACCTCAGGTGTCCCACCAAAAGCGGAATTCCAAAGCAGTGCCCTGGGGAAGACACAACCTGAACTATGGTTAAAATTTGGGACCTATGGGCCTGGCAAGCCCAATATGCTGTCTCTTCATCCAGCCACCGAGGGGCCTTACCTGAGGACTGGGCTAAGGCTGAGGGTCACAATGTGAGTTTGCCACTATGTGGCCCACAAGCAATGGCGGGGCCTCATCCGACAAACATGTTTCCACTACACTGAACGTTGGACAACAATCCAACCACAAGGTTCTTGCCATTGAGCGGGAGTTCTGATTTCTGCATCATTTTCAAACCAGGGCAGTGATTGGAGATAATGTCTAGGATCTGAATCCTGAAAACTGAGATTGGGAAGAGATAACGACCTAAGGCAATGGCTGGTCCTATGTGCTCAGTGAGCGGTAAGCTGTCTGGGTGGGGCCAGGAGGTCCAGGCTCAGGCTCTGTCAGAAAGGGCATTATTGCCCAGGTCAGCCTATATATTTTGGGTACAGCCAAGTGGCGTGCAGGTATATCTTCATTTGGGGTTTCTGGGTAGCGCCAGAGGGCAATGTTTTTCTTTTGGAGTGCAAGCAGAGTGCTGCATTGTAATTCTGGATTGCCAAACTGGAGGGCTTGTGGGCCATTAGTCTGAGGACGGAAGTCTGAGGACTCAAGCTTGGCTTAGGTTTCTGGGTGAGGACATGGCAGGCACAATATACAGACCTGAATCGAGATCTCGTGCATCTGAAGTCAGGGTGAAGATCAGACTATTTCTCAGGTTGGACTTTATGTTCCTGATGGCCCCTTCATGAAGGGGGTGGGGATCACGAGGCCATGGGTGTTTCTCACGATGGGAGTTGTGAGAAGCTCCCAACTACAAAGATTCTTCTGCAGGACAATGGAGACCTGTTGGTTGGCTCCAGGCCAACGATTCCGAGCAGGGTTCTAAGGATGGATGGCGGGGTAGGCCACCTCGCATTCCAATTGTCTCCTAGCAACAAGACAAGTTAGATCTGCTGGATCTCGCGGAGCAACCGAATATGCTGAGTTGAAATGGACTCTCTTGTGGATCGTTCCTAATGTGTTTTTTTGTGTCTATGGAGACCTTGGCATGAAGCGGTGGCACTGGGGACCTGAAGGTTTCTCCTAAAAAGACGCATGACACATCTCCCACGTGCATTTTTCCAATGTGTAGATGAGATTTGTTCTGATGGGTCAGTCAAGAAACAGCCATATGCTGGTACTGAAATCCAGGCCTCTGAGGAAGATGCCTGGAAACCAAAAGCAATGGATCCGATTAGGGCCTAGGGGCCTGTTCGTTCCTTTTTACCTCTGGGGATATCAGTCTACGAGTCTGACGGCAGGTAGGTTCTCAGATGGGCTCAGATTGCTCCTGTTTGTCCTGGGAAGCCACCACTATTGGGATGGCCTCAGGGATTTTGGAGGTTTATCCTATTAGTAGGGTTGTGGCCATTGCAATGGTCACACAGAATTCCCTTGGAGAGGGCAAGTACAGTCCTCAAGTTGGCTCAAGGGGCCTGAGCCTGCAGGGTGTGTAGGCCTGGGCTGTTTGAACAGTTGTCTGAAAACACAAACTCGGATTATGTTTCGGGTCATAGGTATGGCAGGACTGATCTACAGACCATGAGGAGAACTCTTCGGGATATGAAAAAAGGGCGAGTGTGAGGCTCTTGCTCAAGTTTTTATCTCTGGATATCGTGACATTCATGGTCATGAAATATCCGGGTGACTTCATGGGAAATGGACGAGTCTTACTCTCTGGAGGTTTGGCCCCGTCCAAAGAGTTTGGGGTCATTCTGTGGGATGGAAGAAGTCCGTTTTTTTGGTTGTTGTTGCTTTGTTTTCTTTTGTTTTTCAAACTCAGTTGTCTAACCAAATGAGGGATTCCAGAGTAGAACCCTGGGGAGGGGCGATTGGACAAAAGAAATCTGGTTTAAAATAGGGGCTTAGGGGCATGTCAAACCATTATGGCATCTAATGTTCTAGACACTGAAAGGACTTACTAGAGGACAGGACTCATGCTGAGGGTCACAATGCGTGTTTATGCCCTCGTCGCACTCAAGAATGGGCGGGACCTCAGGGTGAATGCTTGTTTCTCTTACACTGAACCTTGGACAACATGGCAACCACAAGGTTTCTTGTCGTGGATAAAGAGGAGTTCTGATTTCTACATCACACTCACCCCTGGACAGTGATTGGAGATAAGGTCTAGTTTCTGAAGCCTGAATACTTAGGTAGGGAAGAAATGATGACCTAAGGCCACTGCGGGTCTTATGATCTCAGGGTGCCGTCAGTGTCTGGGTGTTGCTCAGGATGTCCCGGCTCAGGTTGTGTCAGACCGTGCATTACTGCAGAGGTTAGACTATATAATATGGGTACATTCGAGTGCCGTGTAGGTTTATTCTCATTTAATGTTCCCCGGTAGCTCATTAGGCAATATTTTGTTTCTAGAGGGCAGGCAGAGTGCTGCAATGATGGTCCGGTATTGCCAAACTTGTGGGCTTCGGGGCCAGGAGTGTGAGGACGGAATTCTGAGAAAACAAGCTAGACTTGGGATTCAGGGACTAGGGCACGGCATGTACCTCCTGAAGATCTGAAGCAATATCTCATGCATCTGAAGTCAGAGCGAGGATCAGACGTTGGCTCAGCTTGGATTTTCTGTTCATGACGGCCCCTTCATGAAGGGAGCCGAATCTCGAGGCCATAGAGGTTTTCCCACGTTTGGAGTGGTGGAAGGCCCCCTCCTCCTAGGATTCCTTCTGCGGGACAATTGTGACCTGTTGGACAGCTCCAGGACATCCCATATGGATGAGTCCAGACCAACGTTCGAGGATGGATGCCTGGGAAGCCCGCCTCGCATTCCAATTGTCTCCTAGGGACAAGAAAATTTAGATCTGATGGCTCTGCGGGAGCAACCGGGGTGGCTGAGTTGAAATGGACTTTCCTGAGGATGGGTCTAATGTGTGTTTGTGTCCATGAGGGCCTTGGAATGGGGCGGTGGCACTGGGACCCTGAAGTATTCTCCTAAGCTTTTGACATAGCTCCCATGCACATGTTTCATTGTGGAGACGAGGTTTGTTCTGATGGGTGCCTCAGGAAAACCCCAATTATGGTATTGGAACCCAGGGTTTTGAGGAGACATGCCTGTAAACCAAAGCAATGGATCCGATTTTGGCCTAGGGTCCTGTCTGGTTCAATCTTCTTCTCTGAGGACATCCATCTAGGGTATGAGTGGAGGTAGATGCTCAGCTGGTGTCAGACTGCCCTTTTTTGTCCCGGGCGACCTATACTATTGGGATGGCCTCAGGGACTTTGGAGGGTTCTCCTAATTTGTACGATTTTGGACAATGGAATGGGCAGAATTCCCGTGGATTGGTTAGACACAGTCCTAATGTGTGGCTCCAGGGTCCCCATCCTGGATGGTGTGTGGCCCAGGATTTTGAGGACAGAAGTCTGAAAACACAAACTCAGCATATGTTTGGGGACGTAGGTATGGCAGGCCCGATCTACAAACCATGAGAAGACATCTTCAGGATATGAAGATAGTGCGAGTCTGAGGCGCTTGCTCAGGCTTTTGTCTCTGGATTTTGTATCAGCGATGAT
Source organism: Mustela putorius furo (assembly GCF_011764305.1). Taxonomy (NCBI): domain Eukaryota; kingdom Metazoa; phylum Chordata; class Mammalia; order Carnivora; family Mustelidae; genus Mustela; species Mustela putorius. Next base: position 677,239 of record NW_025422122.1, on the reverse strand, counting down.
CGTGGAATGTCGAGGAGGCCTCATGGGGCAAGGACGTATCTTGCTCTCCGTGGATTTGGCCCGATCCCAATTGTTTTTCGTCAATCTGCTGGATGGAGTACTCCTTTCAGGGTTGATACCTCAGGTGTCCGACCAAAAGCGGAATTCCAATGCAGAGCCCTGGGGAAGAGTGAAGGGACAACCCGAACTATGGTAAAAATTGGGGCCTATGGGCATCGCAAGCCCAATATGCTGTCTCTTCATCCAGCCACTGAGAGGCCTTACCTGAGGACTGGGCTAAGGCTGAGGGTCACAATGTGTGTTTGCCACCTATGTGGCCCGCGAGCAATGGTGGGGTCTCATCGGACACACAGGTATCCACTACACTGAACATTATACCACAAGCCTAACACAAGGTTTCTTGCCATCGGGAAGGAGTTCTGATTTCTGCATCATTTTCAAACATGGGCAGTGATTGGAGATATGGTCTAGATTCTAAATCCTGAAAACCGAGGCTGGGAAGAGATAATGACCTAAGGCAATGGCTGGTCCAATGTGCTCAGTGAGCGGCCAGCTGTTTGGATGAGCCTGGAGGTCCATGCTCAGCCTCTGTCAGAAAGGGCATTATTGCCCAGGTCAGCCTATATATTTTGGGTACAACCAAGTGGCGTGCAAGTTGATCTTCATTTGGGGTTTATGGGTAGCCCCAGAATGCAATGATTTTCTTCTGGAGGGCAGGGAGAGTGCTGCATTATAATTCTGGAGGGCTTGTGGGCCATTAGTCTGAGGAGGGAAGTCTGAAGACACAAGCTAGGTTTAGGTTTCTGTTGAGGACATCGCAGGCACAATCTACAGACCTGAACCGAGATCTCGTGCATCTGAAGTCAGGGTGAGGATCAGACAATCACTCAGTTTAGACCTTATGTCCCTGAGGGCCCCTTCATGAAGGGGGAGGGATCACGAGGCCATGGGTGTTTTCTCACGATGGGAGTTGTGAGAAGCTCCCAACTGTAAAGATTCTTCTGCAGGACAATTGAGACCTGTTGGTTGGCTCCAGTCCAACGATTCCGGGCAGGGTTCTAAGGATAGATGGCGGGGTAGGCCACCTCGCATTCCAATTGTCTCCTAGCAACAAGACAAGTTAGATCTGCTGGATCTCACGGAGCAACCGAATACGCTGAGTTGAAATGGACTCTCCTGTGGATGGGTCCTAATGTGTTTTTGTGTCTATGGATACCTTGGAATGACGCGGTGGCACTGGGGCCATGAAGGGTTCTACTAAACAGAGGCTTTGATATCGCTCCCATGTGCAAGTTTCCCATGTGTAGATGAGATTTGTTCTGATGGGTCAGTCAAGAAACAGTCATATGCTGGTACTGAAATCCAGGCCTCTGAGGAGAGATGCCTTGAAACCAAAGCAATGGATCCGATTAGGGCCTAGGGGCCTGTTCGTTCCTTTTTACCACTGGGGATATCCGTCTACAAGTTTGAGTGCAGGTAGGTTCTCAGATGGGCTCAGATTGCTCCTGTTTGTCCTGGGTAGCCACCACTATTGGGATGGCCTCAGGGACTTTGGAGGTTTATCTTATTAGTAGCGTTTTGGCCATTGGAATGGGCACACAGAATTCCCTTGGAGAGGGCAAGTACAGCCCTCAGCATGGCTCCAGGGGCCTAAGCCTATAGGCTGTGTAGGCCAGGGCTGTTTGGACAGTTGTCTGAAAACACAAACTCGGCTTATGTTTCGGGTCATAGGTATGGCAGGACTGATCTACAGACCATGAGGAGAACCCTTCGGGATATGAAAAAAGGGCGAGTGTGAAGCTCTGCTCAAGTTTTTGTCTCTGGATATCGTGTCACTCATGGTCGTGAAATTTCCGGGTGACTTCATGGGAAATTGACGAGTCTTACTCCCTGGGGGGTTGGCCCAGTCCAAAGAGTTTGGGGTCATTCTGTGGGATGGAATATGTCCGTTTTTTTTTTGTTGTTGTTTTGTTTTGTATTGTTTTTCAAACTCAGGGGTCCCACCAAATGAGGGATTCCAGAGTAGAGCCCTGGGTAGGGGCGATTGGACAACCAGAAATCTGGTTAAAATTGGGGCCTAGGGACAGCTAGACTTGGGTTTCATGGCGAGGGCACGGAATGTACCCCCTGAAGATCTGAAGCAATATCTCATGCATCTGAAGTCAGAGCGAGGATCAGACGTTGGCTCAGCTTGGATTTTCTGTTCATGACGGCCCCTTCATAAAGGGAGCCGAATCTCGAGGCCGTGGAGGTTTTTCCACGTTGGGAGTGGTGGGATGCCCCCTCCTAGGATTCCTTCTGCGGGACAATTGAGACCTGTTGGACAGCTCCAGGACATCCCATATGGATGAGTCCAGACCAACGTTCGAGGATGGATGCCTGGGAAGCCCGCCTCGCATTCCAATTGTCTCCTAGCGACAAGACAGTTTAGATCTGATGGCTCTGCGGGAGCAACCGGGGTGGATGAGTTGAAATGGACTTTCCTGAGGATTGGTCTAATGTGTGTTTGTGTCCATGAGGGCCTTGGAATGGGGGTGGTGGCACTGGGACCCTGAAGTATTCTCCTAAGCTTTTGACATAGCTCCCATGCACAAGTTTCCTTGTGGAGACGAAGTTTTTGTTCTGATGGGTGCATCTGGAAATCCCCAATACTGGTATTGGAACCCAGGGTTTTGAGGAAACATCCCTGTAAACCAAAGCAATGGATCCGATTTTGGCCTAGGGTCCTGTCTGGTTCAATCTTCTTCTCTGGGGACATCCATCGAGGGTATGAGTGGAGTTAGATGCTCAGCTTGTGTCAGACTGCCCTTTTTTGTCCCGGGTGACCTATACTATTGTGATGGCCTCAGGGACTTTGGAGTGTTCTCCTAATTTGTACGATTTTGGACAATGGAATGGGCAGAATTCCCATGGATTGGGTAGGCACAGTCCTAATGTGTGGCTCCATGGTCGCCAGCCTGGATGGTGTGTGTGGCCCAGGACTTTGAGGACAGAAGTCTGAAAACACAAACTCAGCTTATGTTTGGGGACGTAGGTATGGCAGGCCCGATCTACAAACCATGAGAAGACATCTTCAGGATATGAAGATAGTGCGAGTCTGAGGCGCTTGCTTAGGCTTTGTCTCTGGATTTTGTATCAGCGATGGCCGTGGAATGTCGAGGAGGCCTCATGGGCCATGAACGAATCTTGCTCTCTGTGGATTTGGGCCGATCCCAATTGTTTTTTTCGTCAATCTGTTGGATGGAGGACTCCTTTCAGGGTTGTTACATCAGGTGTCCCACCAAAAGAGGAATTCCAAGCAGAGCCCTGGGGAACAGTGAAGGGACAACACGAACTATGGTTAAAAATTGGGGCCTAGGGGCATGGCAAGCCCAATATGCTGTCTCTTCATCCAGCCACTGAGAGGCCTTACCTGAGGACTGGGCTAAGGCTGAGGGTCACAATGTGTGTTTGCTACCTATCTGGCCCTCTAGCAATGGCGGGGCCTCAAGGGACACACTGGTTTCCACTACACTGAACGTTGGACAACAAGCCAACCACAAGTTTTCGTGCCATCGGGAAGGAGTTCTGATTTCTGCATCATTTTCAAACCTGGGCAGTGATTGGAGATAAGGTCTAGGTTCTGAAGCCTGAAAACTGAGGTTGGGAAGGGATAACGACCTAAGGCCATGGGGGGTCTGATGTTCTCAGTTTTGTAGCCAGCTGTCTGGGTGGGCCTAGGCGGTCCAGGCCTAGGCTGTGTCAGAAAGGGCATTATTGCCCAGGTCATCCTGTATATTTTGGGTATAGCCAAGTGTCGTGCAGGTTGATCTTCATTTGGGGTTTCTAGGTAGCCCCAGAGGGCAATGTATTTCTTCTGCAGGGCAGGTAGAGTGCTGCATTGTAGTTCTGGATTGCCAAACTGGAGGGTTGTGAGCCAGTAGTCTGTGGACAGAAGCCTGAGGACACAAGCTAGGCTTAGGTTTCTGGGTGAGGACATGGCAGGCACAAACTGCAGACCTGAACCGAGATCTCGTGCATCTGAAGTCAGGGTGAGGATCAGACGATCATTCAGTTTGGACCTTATGTCCCTGATGGCCCCTTTATGAAGGGGGGGGCGATCACGAGGCCATGGGGGTTCTCTCACGATGGGAGTTGTGAGAAGCTCCCAACTGCAAAGAATCCTCTGCAGGACAAATGAGACCTGTAGGTTGGCTCCAGGCCAACGATTCTGAGCAAGGTTTTAAGGATGCATGGCTTGGTAGCCCACCTCGCATTCCAATTGTCTCCTAGCAACAAGACAAGTTAGATCTGCTGGATCTCGTAGAGCAACCGAATACGCTCATTCGAAATGGACTCTCCTGTGGATGGGTCCTAATGTGTTTTTGTGTCTATGGAGACCTTGGAATGAAGCGGTGGCAATGGGGCCCTGAAGGGTTCTCCTAAAGAGAAGCTTTCACACAGCTCCCACGTGCAAGTTTGCCCTGTGTAGATGAGATTTGTACTGATGTGTGAGTCAAGAAACAGCCATATGCTGGTATTGAAATCCAGGCCTCTGAGGAGAGATGCCTGGAAACCAAAGCAATGGGTCCGATTAGTGGTAGTAGGGGCCTGTTCGTTCCTTTTTACCTCTAGGAACATCAGTCTTCGGGTCTTAGTGCAGGTAGGTTCTCGGATGGGCTCAGATTACTCCTGTTTGTCCTGGGAAGCCACCACTATTGGGATGGCCTCAGGGACTTTGTAGATTTATCCTATTATTAGGGTTGTGGCCATTAGAATGGGCACACCGAATTCCCTTGTAGAGGGCAAGTACAGTCCTCAGGTTGGCTCCAGGGGCCTGAAACTGTAGGGTGTTTAGGCCAGGGCTGTTTGGACAGTTGTCTGAAAACAGAAACTCGGCTTATGTTTCGGGTCATAGGTATGGCAGGAGTGATCTAGAGACCTTGAGGAGAACTCTTCAGGATATGAAAAAAGGGCGAGTGTGAGGCTCTTGCTCTCAAGTTTTTGTCTCTGGATATCGTGTCACTCATGGTCGTGAAATTTCCGGGAGACTTCATGGGAAATGGATGAGTCTTATTCTCTTGGGTTTGGCCTTGTCCAAAGAGTTTGAGGTCATTCTGTGGGATGGAAGAAGTCCGTTTTTGTTGTTGTTGTTGTTGTTTTGTTTTGTTTTGTTTTTTTTTTTAACCTTAGGTGTCCCACCAAATGAGGAATTCCAGAGTAAAGCCCTGGGGAGGGGCGACTGGACAACCAGAAATCTGGTTAAAAATGGGGCCTAGGGACATGTCAAGCCCATTATGACATCTAATGGTCCAGGCACTGAGAGGACTTACTAGAGGACAGAACTCACGCTGAGGGTCACAATGCGTGTTTATGCCCTCGTCGCACTCAAGAATGGGCGGGGCCTCAGGGTGAATGCTGTTTTCTCCTACACTGATCATTGGACAACTTTCCAACCAGAAGGTTTCTTGCCATGGGTAAGGAGAAGTTTGATTTCTGCATCACATTCAACCCTTTTGTCAGGGCTTGGTGTTACTGTCTAAGTTCTGAAGCCTGAAAAGTTAGGTTGTGAAGAGATAGTGAGCTAAGACCATGGCGGGTGTGATGTTTTCAGTGTGCGGTCAGCTGTCTCGGTTTTGGTCAGGAGGTCCGGGCTCATTCCTATCAGACAGTGTATTAGTGGCCAGGTTAGACTATCTAATTTGGGTACATTCGAGTGCCATGTATGTCTATCCTCATTTGGGTTATGTGAGAAACTCCATAGGTCAAAATTTTTGTTCTGGAAGGCAGGCAGAATGCTTAATTTTGTGTCCCGAATATCCAAATGTGAGGGCTTTGGGGCCAGGAGTGTGAGGACGGAAGTCTGAGAACACAAGCTAGTCATAGGTTTCAGGGCGAGGGCAAGGAAAGCACACTCTGCAGAGTTGCATCGAGATCTCGTGCATCTGAATTCAGGGTGAAGATCAGACGTTGTCTTAGTTTGGAGTTCCTTTCCATGATTTCCCCTTCATAAATGGGGGGGGGGCATCACAAAAGCCATCTAGATTTTCCCAGGTTGGGAGTTGTGAGATGCTCCAAAACTCAAGGATTCCTTCTGCTGGACATTTGAGACCTGTTGGATGGCTCCAGGACATCCCATACGGAACGACACCAGAGCAGAGCTCTAAGGATGGATGGTTGGGCAGCCCGCCTCACACTCCAATTGTCTCCTAGTCAAGACAGGTTCAGTCTGCTCGCTCTGGGGGAGCAACCAAGGGAGCTGAGTTGAAATGGAATTTCCTGTGGATGGGTTCTAATGTGGATTTCTGTCCATGGAGACCTTGTAATGGGGCAGTGGCACACAGGCCCTGAAGGATTCTCCTAACTGGAGATTTTGAGACATCTTCAAAGGATAATTTTCCCAAGTGGAGAAGAGATTTGTTCTGATTGCTGTCTCATGAAATCCCCATATGCTAATATTGGAAAGCAGGCCTCTGAGGAGAGATACCTTTAACCGAAAGCAATGAATCTGATTCAGGCCTAGAAGCATGTCTGATTCAATCTTCTTCTCTGGGGACATCCATCTACGCTGAGTAGTGGTAGATGCTCAGCTGGTTTCAGATGACCCTTGTTTGTCCTGGGCGGCCTACAATATTGGGATGTACTTGGGGACTCTGGAGGTTTTTCTTAATTTGTACGAATGTGGACAATGGAATGGGAAGAATACCCGTGGTATGGACAGGCACAGTCCTAATGTGTGGCTCCAGGGTCCTCAGCCTGGATGGTGTGTGGCCCAGGACTTTGAGGACAGAAGTCTGAAAACACAAACTCAGCTTATGTTTGGGGACGTAGGTATGGCAGGCCCGATCTACAAACCATGAGAAGACATCTTAAGGATATGAAGATAGTGCGAGTCTGAGGTGCTTTCATAGGCTTTTGTCTCTGGATTTTGTATCAGCGATGGCCGTGGAATGTCGAGGATGCCTCATGGGCCATGGATGAATCTTGCTCTCTGTGGATTTGGCCCGATCCCAATTGTTTTTCGTCAATCTGTTGGATGGAGGACTCCTTTCAGGGTTGTTACATCAGGTGTCCCACCAAAAGAGGAATTCCAAAGCAGAGCCCTGGGGTAGAGTGAAGGGACAACACGAACTATGGTTAAAAATTGGGGCCTAGGGGCATGGCAAGCCCAATATGCTGTCTCTTCATCCAGCCACTGAGAGGCCTTACCTGAGGACTGGGCTAAGGCTGAGGGTCACAATGTGTGTTTGCTACCTATATGGACAGCGAGCAATGGCGGGGCCTCAAGGGACACACTGGTTTCCACTACGCTTAACGTTGGACAACAAGCCAACCACAAGTTTTTCCTGCCATCGGGAAGGAATTCTGATTTCTGCATCATTTTCGAACCTGGGCAGTGATTGGGGATAAGGTCTAGGTTCTGAAGCCTGAAAACTGAGGTTGGGAAGGGATAACGACCTATGGCCATGGGGGGTCTGAAGTTCTCAGTTTTTAGCCAGTTGTCTGGGTGGGCCTAGGAGGTCCAGGCTCAGGCTGTGTCAGAAAGGGGATTATTGCCCAAGTCATCCTATATATTTTGCGTATAGCCAAGTGTCGTGCAGGTTGATCTTCATTTGGGGTTTCTAGGTAGCCCCAGAGGGCAATGTATTTCTTCTGCAGGGCAGGTAGAGTGCTGCATTGTAGTTCTGGATTGCCAAACTGGAGGACTTGTGAGCCAGTAGTCTGTGGACAGAGTCTGAGGACACAAGCTAGGCTTAGGTTTTCTGGGTGAGGACATGGCAGGCAAAATCTGCAGACCTGAACCGAGATCCCGTGCATCTGAAGTCAGGGTGAGGATCAGACGATCGCTCAGGTTGGACATTATGTCCCTGATGGCCCCTTTATGAAGGGGGGGGGATCATTTGGCCATGGGGGTTCTCTCACGATGGGAGTTCTGAGAAGCTCCCAACTGCAAAGATTCTTCTGCAGGACAATTGAGACCTGTTGGTTGGCTCCAGGCGAACGATTCCGAGCAGGGTTTTAAGGATGGATGGCGGGGTAGGCCACCTCACATTCCAATTGTCTCCTAGCAACAAGACAAGTTAGATCTGCTGGATCTCGCGGAGCAACCGAATACACTCAATTGAAATGGACTCTCCTGTGGATGGGTCCTAATGTGTTTTTGTGTCTATGGAGACCTTGTAATGGGGCAGTGGCACACAGGCCCTGAAGGATTCTCCTAACTGGAGGTTTTGAGACATCTTCAAAGGATAATTTTCCCATGTGGAGAAGAGATTTGTTCTGATTGCTGCCTCATGAAATCCCCATATGCTAATATTGGAAACCAGGCCTATGAGGAGAGATACCTGTAACCAAAAGCAATGAATCTGATTCAGGCCTAGGGGCCTGTATGATTCAATCTTCTTCTCTGGGGACATCCATCTACGCTGAGTAGAGGTAGATGCTTAGCTGGTTTCAGATTACCCTTGTATGTCCTGGGCGGCCTACATTATTGGGATGTCCTTGGGGACTCTGGAGGTTTTTCCTAATTTGTACGATTGTGGACAATGGAATGGGCAGAATTCCCGTGGTATGGACAGGCACAGTCCTGATGTGTGGCTCCAGGGGCCCCAGCCTGAAGGGTCTGTGGGCCAGGAATGTGGGGACAGAAGTCTGAAAACACAAACTCGGCTTAGGTTTGGGAAGTAGGTATGGCAGGCCCGATCTACAGACCGTGAGGAGAACTCTTCGGGATACGACAAAAGAGCGAGTGTGAGGCGCTTGCTCAGACTTTTGTCTCTGGATTTGTTGTCAACGTTGGCTGTGGAATCTCGGGGAGGCCTCATGGGCCATGGTCGAGACTTCCTCTCTGTGAATTTGGTCCAATCCCAATTGTTTGGGGTCAATCTGAAGGATGGGAGGAGTCCTTTTAGTTTTGTTACCTCAGGAGTCCCACCAAAAGAGGGATTCCAAAGCAGAGCTCTGGGGAGGGATGAATGGACAACCCGAACAATCCAATTGGGGTGAGGTCGAGAACCGAGCAGGTTGATCCTCATTTGGGGTTCATGGAGATCCCCATAGAGCAACGTTTTTTTCTTCTAGAGGGCCAGCATAGGGCTGCATTTTGGTTCCAGAATTCCAAGTCTTGAGGACATGTTTGCCAGGAGTGTGAGGAAGGAAGTCTGAAAACAAAGGGTAGCACGAGGTTTGGGCCCACTGTGCAGAGGCTGAATCGAGATCTCCTGCATCTGAGGTCAGGGCGAATATCAGTTGTTGCCTCAAACTGGAGTTTGTGTCCGTGACGGCCCCTTCCTGAAGGGGGTGGGGGCGTCATGAGGCCAGGGAGGTTTCCCTATGCTGGGAGTTGTGAGCTGCTCCAAACTTCAAAGTTTCCTTCTTCAGGACAGTCGAGTACTATTGGATGGTTCCAGGATGCCCCATACAGAAAGACTCAAGAGCAGGGGCCTAAGCATGGATGCCGAGAAACGCCAACTCCCCTTCCCATTGCCTGGTCGAGACAAGGCACGCTCAATCTGCGGGCTCTTGGGTGAGCTACCCAGAAGGCTGAGTTTAAATGGACTTTCCTGAGGATGAGTCATAATGTGGGTTTTTGGCCATGGAGACCTTGGAATGTGGCAGTAGCTAAGGGACTCTGCAGGATTCTCCAACCCGAAGGGTTTGACACAACTCCAACAAGGAAGCTTTCCATGTGGAGATGAGAGGTGTTCTGTCTGGTGCCTCAGGATAGCCCCATATGCTGGTCTTCGAACCCAGACCTCTGAGGAGTGATACCTGGACACCAAAGACAGAGTTCATAATAGGGCCTAGGGGCCTGTCTGGTTCAATCTTCTGTCTCTGCGGATATCAGTCTGTGTGTCTGCATGGAGGTAGTAGTTGCTCAGCTGGTGTCATAATGCCCCTGTTTGTCCAGTGCGGCTTGCGGTAGTGGGATGTCCTTGGGGACCTTGAGGTTTCTACTATTTTGTAGAGTTGTGGCCAATGGAACGGGCAGTTTCTTAGGAGAGAGCAGGCACAGTTCTGTGGTGTGGCTCCAGAGACCCCAGCCTGGAGGCGGTGTGGGCCACGGCTGTGCAGACAGACATCCAAAAACCCAAACTCAGCTCAGGTTTGGGGCCGAGGTTATGGCAGGCCTGATCTACAGTCCGTGAGGGGAGCTCCTCTGGATATGAAAGAAGGGTGAGTGGGAGGCAGTCGCTCAGTCTTTTGTCTCTGGATATTTTGTCCACAATGGCCATTTAATGTAGGAGTTGCCTCATGGGTCGTAGAAGTCTCCCTCTCTGGTAGTTTGTCCAGCCCCCAAGAGTTTGGGGTCATTCTGTGGGAAGGGAAGAGTCCTGTTTTCTGCTTCATGTGTCCCCCCAGTAGAGGGATTCTGGAGCAAGAAGTGGGTACTGACAACTGGAATACTCGCTCTCTGGTTAAGCCTGGGGGCCTATGGATATGACAAGCCCCATATGCAGGATCTTGGTCCAGCCACTGAGAGGCGTTACTTAATATGGGACTGACGCTACAGGTCACAATGCATGTCTGTGCCCTAGGCGGCCCTCAAGCACTGGCGTGGCCTTTCCGACAATGCAGGTTTTCCCACATTGACCGTTGGACAATATGCCAACCACAAGGTTTCTGGCCATGGGGAAGGAGGAATTCTAATTTCTGCATCACGTTCACCCCTGGGCAGTGATTGGAGATAAGGTCTAGGTTCTGAAGCCTGAAAACCGAGGTTGGGAAGAGATGACGAACTACAGCCATAGCGGGTCCCTTGTGTCCAGGTTGGAGCCAGCTGTCTAGGTGTCGTTTGGGATGTCTTGTCTCAGGCTGTGCCAGACAGGGCATTACTATTCAGGGTAGGCTGTATAATTGCTTTACAGTCGAGTGGCATGCATTAGATAATCATTTGGGGATTCTTATTAGCAGCATAGGGCAAAGTTTTTCTTCTGGAGGGCAGGCAGAGTGCTGCATTGTGGCTTCGGAATTCCCAAACTGGAGGGCTTGTGGGCCAGGAGAGTGAGGACGGAAGTCTGAGAACACAAGCTAGGCTTAGGTTTCGGGGAATGGACATGGCAGGCACACTCTGCAGAGCTGAATTGAGATCTCATGAGTCTGAAGTCAGGTCGAGGATCAGACTTTGGCTCAGGTTGCAGTTTCTGTCCATGTTGGCCCCTTCATGAAGGGGGGGGGGGCATTATGAGGCCATGGGGGTTTTCCCGCTATTAGAGTTGTGAGATGCTCCAAAAACCGCAAGGATTCCTTCTGTGGGACAATTAAGATTTGTTGGATGGCTGAAGGACGTCTCTTAAGGTATTTTTCCAGAAAAGGGTTCTAAGTATGGATGCCTGGGCAGACAGCCTCAATTCCAATTGTCTCCTAGCAACAAGAAACGTTTGATCTGCTGGCTTGGGGTAGCATCAGAGGGGGCTGAGTTGGAATGGACTTTCCTGAGGATGGTCTTAAATGAGTTGAAATGGACTCTCCTGAGGATGGATCATAATGTAAGTTTGTGTCCTTGGAGACCTTGGAATTGGGCCATGGTGCCAGCGTCCTGAAGGATCCTCCTAACCTGAGGTATTGACACAGCTCCAAAGAGCAAGTTTCTCATGTGGAGATGAGATCTGTTCTGATTGTTTCCTTAGGAAACCCCCATATTCTGATATTGGAAACCAGGCCTCTGAGGAGAGATAAATAGAAACCAAAGCAATGGATCAGAAGTTGGCTCAGGTTGGAGTTTCTGTCCCATGATGGCCCCTTTATAAAGGGGAGCATCTCATGAGGCCATGTAGGTTTTCCCACGATAGGAGTTGTGAGATGCTCCAATCTGCAAGGATTCCTTCTGCAGGACAGTCAAGACCTGTTGGAAGGCTCCCAGGAAATCCCATATGGAACGGCGCCAGAGCAGGATTCCAACGATGGATGCCTAGAGAGTCTGCTTTGCATTCCAGTTGTCTCCTAGCGACAAGGCAGGTTTGATATTCTGGCTCTGGGGGAGTAATCAACGGGGCTGAGTTGAAATGTACTCTCCTGCCGAATGGTCATAATGCGGGTTTGTGTCCATGGAGACCTTGGAATAGGGCGGTGGCTCCGGTTACGTGAAGGTTTCTCCTAACTGGAGGTTTTTTTACAGAGCTCCAAAGGATAAGTTTCCCATGTTGAGACAAGATTTGTTCTGCTTGGTATCTCTGGAATCCCCCATATGCTGGTATTGGAAAACAGGCCTCTGAGGAGAGATGCTTAGAAACAAAAGCAATGGAACCAATTACGTTCTAGGGGCCTGTCTAGTTTAATACCTCTCTCTTGGGATATCTGTCTACGGGTGAGTTGAGGTAGTTGCTCAGCTTGTGACAGATCACCCCTCTTTGTACTGGGCGGCCCACACTATTGGAATGGCCTCTGGGACTTTGGAGGTTTCTCCTAATCTGTAGGGTTGTGGCCAATGGAATGGGAAGAATTTCCTTGGAGAGGGCAGGCACAGTCCTGAGGTGTGGCTCCAGGGGCCTCAGCCTGGAGGGTGTGGAGGGTGTGTGGGGACAGGGATGTCAGGATAGAAGTCTGAAAACACGGTTTGGGGACGTAGGTATGGCAGGCCCGATCTACAGACTATAAGGAGAATTTTTTGGGCTATGACCTAAGGGTGAGGCTTATGTCTCTGGATTTTGTGTCAATAGTGGCCGTGGAATGTCGGGCTGGCCTCATGGGCCATGGAGGAATATTTCTCTCTGGGGTGGCCTGATCCCAAGTGATTGGGGTCATTCTGTGGGTGGGAGGAATCCATTCTGTGTTTACTTACCTCAAATTTCCCACCAAAGAGGGATTCCAGAGCAGAGCCCTGAGTAGGGGTGACTAGATGTCTCTAAATCTGGTTAAGATTGGGTGACTTGGGGCATGGCAGGCCCCATATGCGGGACTCATGGTCCAGCCACTGAGAGGCTTTACTTGAGGACAGGGCTCAAACTGAGGGTCCCAATGTGTGTTTGTGCCCACCGCAGCTCTTAAGCATGGGCAGGGCCTCAGGGACCCTACACTACCCTCAGGGGCCCTCCTACTACTCCTGTAGACCCTACAGGGTTCCTACACTGAACTTTGGATAAGATGCCAACCACAAGATTCTGGCGAGAGGGAAGGAGGAGTTATGATTTCTGCATCACGTTCACCCATGGGAAATGAGTAGAGATAAGGACTAAGTTTCTGTAGCCTGAAAACCAGGTTGGAAAGAGATGGCAACCTAAGGCCATGGCGGTTCAGATGTTCTCAGTGTACGGCAAGCTGTCTGGGTGTCGGTTGGGATTTCAGGCCTCAGGTTGTATCAGACAGGGCATTAGTGCACAGGCTAGACGATATAATTGGTGTACAGTTGAATGGCATGCAGGTTTATCCTCATTTGAGGTTTCTGGGTAGACCCATAGGGCAACGTTTTTCTTCTAGAGAGCAGGCAGAATGCAGCACTGTGTCATCGGAAATCCCAAAATGGAGGGCGTATGGTCCAGGAGAGTGAGGACGGAAGTCTCAGAACACCAGCTATGCTTAGGTTTTGGGGTGAGTGCACAGCAGGTGCACTCTGAAGAGCTTAATCAAGATCTCGTGCATCTGAAGTCAAGGCGAAGATCAGCCGTTGGTTCAGGTTGTAGTTTCTTCCCATCATCCGACTTCATGAAGATTGGGGGCATCATGTGAACTTGGAAGCTTTCCATGATATGAGTTGTGAGGTGGTCCATGAACAAGGACTCCTGTGGGACAGTCGACACCTGTTGGATGGCTCAAGGATGTCCCATAAGGAACGACACAAGAGCAGGGTTCTAAGGGTTCTAAGGATCTCTAAGGAGAGATGCCTGGAAACTAAAGCAATAGATCTGATAGGTGCCTATGGGCCTGTTCATTCCTTTTTACGTCTGGGGATATCAGTCTACGGGTCTGAGTGCAGGTAGGGGCTCAGATGGGCCCAGATTGCCCCTGTTTGTCCTGGGAAGCCACAAATATTGGGAGGGCCTCAGGGAATTTGGAGGTTTATCATATTAGTAGGGTTGAGGCCATTGGAATGGGCACATACAATTCCCTTGGAGAGGGCAAGCACAGTCGTCGGGTTTGGCTCCAGGGTTCTGAGCCTGTAGGGTGTGTAGGCCAGGGCTGTTAGGACAGTTGTCTGAAAATACAAACTCGGCTTATGTTTCGGGTCATAGGTATGGCAGGACTGATCTACAAACCATGAGGAGAACTCTTCGGGATATGAAAAAAGGGCGAGTGTGAGGCACTTGCTCAAGTTTTTGTCTCTGATTATCGTGTCACTCATGGTCGTGAAATTTCCGAGTGACTTCATGGGAAATGGACGAGTCTTAATCTCTGGGTTTGGCCTTGTCCAAAGAGTTTGGGGTCATTCTGTGGGATGGAAGAAGGCCGTTGTTCTGTTGTTGTTGATTTGTTTTTTTTTTTGTTTTTTCAACCTCAGGTGTCCCACCAAATGAGGGATTCCAGAGTAGAGCCCTGGGAGGGCCGAGACTGGACAACCAGAATCTGGTTAAAAATTGGGGCCTAGGGACATGTCAAGCCCATTATGACATCTAATGGTCCAGCACTGAGAGGACGTACTAGAGGACAGGGACTCACGCTGAGGGTCACAATGCGTGTTTATGCCCTCGTCGCACTCAAGAATGGGCGGGGGTTGGGCCTCAGGTGAATGCTGGTTTCTCCTACACTGGACGTTGGACAACATGCCAACCACAAAGTTTCCTGCCATGGGTAATGAAGAGTTCTGATTTCTTTCTGCATCACAGTCACCCCTGGGCAGTGATTTGAGATAAGGTCTACGTTCTGAAGGCTGAAACCTGAGGTAGGGAAGGGGATGATGACCTAAGGTCCATGACGTGTCCGATGTGCTCAGTGTGCGGCCAGTTTGTCCAGGTCCAGTCAGGCTGTGTCAGAAAGAGGGCATTAGTGCCCAGGTCAGCCTATATATTTGGGGTACCCCGGTAGCCAAATGCCGTGCAGGTTGATCCTCATTTGGGGTTTCGGGTAGCCCCAAGGGAAATGTTTTTCTTCGGGCAGGCAGAGTGCTGCATTGTAGTTCTGGATTGCCAAACTGGAGGGCTTGTGGGCCAGTAGTCTGAGGACGGAAGTCTGAGAACCCCAAGCTAGGCCTAGGTTCCTGGGTGAGGATATGGCAGGCACAATCTACAGACCTGAATCGAGATCTCGTGCATCTGAAGTCAGGGCGAGGATCAGACGATCGCTCAGGTTGGACATTCTGTCCCTGATGGCCCCTTCTTGAAAGAAGGGGGATGGATCACGAGGCCATGGGGGTTTTCCCACGATGGGAGTTGTGAGAAGCTCCCAACTGCAAAGATTCTTCTGCAGGACAATTGAGAACCTGTTGGTTGGCTCCAGGACAACGATTCCGAGCAGGGTTTCTAAGGATGGATGGCTGGGTAGCCTACCTCGCATTCCAATTGCCTCCAAGCAACAAGACAGGTCAGATCTGCTGGATCTGGGGGGGGAGCAACCTAGGAGGCTGAGTTGAAATGGACTCTCCCGTGGATGTGTCCTAATATGATTTTGTGTCTATGGAGACCTTGGAATGAAGCGGTGGCACTGGGGCCCTGAAGGGTTCTCCTAAAGAGAGAGGCTTTCACACAGCTCCATCGTGCAAGTTTCCCATGTGTAGATGAGCTTTGTTCTGATGGGTGAGTCAAGAAACAGCCATATGCTGTTATTGAAATGCAGGCCTCTGAGGAGAGATGCCTCGAAACCAAAGCAATGGATCCGATAGGTGCCTAGGGCCTGTTTGTTCCTTACTACCTCTGGGGTTATCAGACTACGGGTCTGAGTGCAGGTAGGTGCTCAGATGGGCTCAGATTGCCCCTGTTTGTCCTGGGAAGCCACAACTATTGGGATGGCCTTAGGAATTTTGGAGTTTTATCCTCTTAGTAGGGTTGTGGCCATTGGAATGGGCACATACAATTCCCATGGAGAGGGCAAGCACAGTCGTCAGGTTTGGCTCCAGGGGCCTGAGCCTGTAGGGTGTGTAGGCCAGGGCTGTTTGGACAGTTGTCTGAAAACACAAACTCGGCTTATGTTTCGGGTCATAGGTATGGCAGGACTGATCTACAGACCATGAGGAGAACTCTTCGGGATACGAAAAAAGGGCGAGTGTGAGGCTTTTGCTCAAGTTTTTGTCTCTTGATACCGTGTCACTCATGGTCGTGAAATTTCCGGGTGACTTCATGGGAAATGGACGAGTCTTTATTTGGGGGTTTGGCCCCGTCCAAAGAGTTTGGGGTCACTCTGTGGGATGGAAGAAGTCCGTTGTTCTGTTGTTGTTGGTTTGTTTTGTTCTGTTTTTCAACCTCAGGTTTCCCACCAAATGAGGGATTCCAGAGTAGAGCCCTGGGGAGGGGCGACTGGACAACCAGAAATCTGGTTAAAAATTGGGGCCTAGGGACATGTCAAGCCCATGATGACATCTAATGGTCCAGCCACTGAGAGGACGTACTAGAGGACAGGACTCACGCTGAGGGACGAAATGCGTGTTTATACCCTCGGCGCACTCAAGAATGGGCGGGGCCTCAGGGTGAATGCTGGTTTCTCCTACACTGAACGTTGGACAACATGCCAACCACAATGTTTCTTGCCATCGGTAAGGAAGAGTTCTGATTTCTGCATCAAAGTCACCCCTGGGCAGTGATTGCAGATAAGGTCAAGGTTCTGAAGCCTGAAAACTGAGGTAGGGAAGAGATCTTGGTCTTGGCGGGTCTGATGTGCTCAGTGTGCGGTCAGCTGTCCGGGTGTTGGTCACGAGGTCCGGGCTCAGGTTGTCAGACAGTGCATTAGGGCCCAGGTTTGACTATACATTTTGGGTGCATTCGAGTGCCGTGTAGGTTCTTATCTGAAGAACTCTTCAGGATATGAAGAATGAGCGAGTCTGAGGTGCGTGCTCAGGCTTTTGTCCCTGGATTGTGTATCAGGGATGGCCGTGGAATATTGGGGAGGCCTCATGGGCCATGGACGAATCTTGCTCTCTGTGGATTTGCCCGATCCCAATTGTTTTTCGTCAATCTGTGTGATGGGAGGACTCCTTTCAGGTTTGGTACCTCAGGTGTCCCACCAAAAGAGGAATTCCAAAGCAGAGCCCTGCGGAAGAGGGAAGGGACAACCCGAACTATGGTTAAAAATAGGGGCCTAGGGGCATGGCAAGGCCAATATGCTGTCTCTCCATCCAGCCACTGAGAGGCCTTACCTGAGTACTGGGCTCAGGCTGAGGGTCACAATGTGTGTTTATGACCAATGTAGCCCGCAAGCATGGGTGGGTCCTCTTGGGCCACACTGGTTTTAACGACACTGAACCTTGGACAACATGCCAACAACAAGATTTCTTGCCATGGGGAAAGAGTTCTGATTTCTGCATCATTTTCATACCTTGGCAGGGATTGGAGATAAGGTCTAGGTTCTTAAGCCTGAAAATCGAGGTTGAGAAGAGATGACGACCTAAGGCCATGGCGGGTCCGATGTGCTCAGTGTGCGGCTAGCTGTCTGGGTGGGGCCAGGAGGTCCAGGCTCAGGCTGTGTCAGAAAGGGCATTAGTGCCCAGGTCAGCCTATATATTTGGGGTAGAGCCAAATGCCGTGCAGGTTGATCCTCATTGGGGGTTTCGGGTTAGCCTCAGAGGGAAATGTTTTTCTTCTGGAGGGCAGGCAGAGTGCTGCATTGTAGTTCTGGATTGCCAAACTGGAGAGCTTGTGGGCCAGTAGTCTGAGGACGGAACTCTGAGAACCCAAGCTAGGCCTCGGTTTCTGGGTGAGGATATGGCAGGCACAATCTACAGACCTGAATCGAGATCTCGTGCATCTGAAGTCAGGGAGAGGATCAGAAGATCGCTCAGGTTGGACATTCTGTCCCTGATGGCCCCTTTCTGAAGGGGGATGGATCACGAGGCCATTGGGGTTTTCCCACGATGGGAGTTGTGAGAAGATCCCAACTGCAAAGAATCTTCTGCAGGACAATTAAGACCTGTTGGTTGGCTCCAGGACACATTTCCTAGCAGGGTTCTAAGGATGGATGGCAGTGTAGCCCACCTCGCATTCCAATTGTCACCAAGCAACAAGACAGGTTAGATCTGCTGGATCTGGAGGAGCATCCGAGGAGACTGAGTTGAAATGGACTCTCCCGTGGATGTGTCCTAATATGATTTTGTGTCTATGGAGACCTTGGAATGAAGCGGTGGCACTGGGGCCCTGAAGGGTTCTCCTAAAGAGAGGCTTGCACACAGCTCCATCGTGGAAGTTTCCCATGTGTAGATGAGATTTGTTCTGATGGGTGAGTCAAGAAACAGGCATATGCTGTTATTGAAATGCAGGCCTTTGAGGAGAGATGCCTGGAAGCCAAACCTTGGTTCTGTTAAGTGCCTAGCGGCCTGTTCGTTCCTTTTTACCTCTGGGGACATCAGTCTACGGGTCTGAGGGCCAGTAGGTGCTCAGATGGGCCCAGATTGCCCCTGTTTGTCCTGGGAAGCCACAAATATTGGGATGGCCTCAGGAACTTTGGAGGTTTATCCTATTAGTAGGGTTGTGGCCATTGGAGTGGGCACATACAATTCCCTTGGAGAGGGCAAGCACAGTCGTCACGTTTGGCTCCAGGGCCCTGAACCTGTAGGGTGTGTAGGCCAGGGCTGTTTGGACAGCTGTCTGAAAACACAAACTCCCCTTATGTTTCGGGTCATAGGTATGGCAGGACTGATCTACAGACCATGAGGAGAACTCTTCAGGATATGAAAAATGGGCGAATGTGAGGCTCTTGCTCAATTTTTTGTCTCTGGATATCGTGTCACTCATGGTCGTGAAATTTCCACGTGACTTCATGGGAAATGGACGAGTCTTACTCTCTGGTGCTTTGGCCCCATCCAAAGAGTTTGGGGTCATTCTGTGGGATGGAAGAAATCCGTTGTTCTGTTGTTGTTGATGTGTTTTGTTTTGTTTTTCAACCTCAGGTGTCCCACCAAATGTGGTATTCCAGTGTAGAGCCCTGGGGAGGGGCGACTGGACAACCAGAAATCTGGTTAAAAATTGGGGCCTAGGGACATGTCAAGCCCATTATGACATCTAATGGTCCAGCCACTGAGAGGATGTACTAGAGGACAGCACTCACGCTGAGGGTCACAATGCGTTTTTATGCCCTCGTCGCACTCAAGAATGGGCGGGGCCTCAGGGTGAATGCTCGTTTCTCCTACACTGAACGTTGGACAACATGCCAACCACAAGGTTTCTTGCCATCGGTAAGGAAGAGTTCTGATTTCTGCATCACAGTCATCCCTGGTCAGTGATTGGAGATAAGGTCTAGGTTCTTAAGCCTGAAAACTGAGGTAGGGAAGAGATGATGACCTAAAGCCATGGCGGGTCTGATGTGCTCAGTGTGCGGTCAGCTGTCTGGGTGTTGGTCACGAGGTCCAGGCTCAGGTTGTCAGACAGTGCATTAGTGCCCAGGTTAGACTATATATTTTGGGTGCATTCGAATGCCGTGTAGGTTCTTATCTGAAGAACTCTTCAGGATATGAAGAATGAGCGAGTCTGAGGTGCGTGCTCACGCTTTTGTCTCTGGATTTGTATCAGCGATGGCCGTGGAATGTTGGGGAGGCCTCATGGGCCATGTACGAATCTTGTACTCTGTGGATTTTGCCCGATCCCAATTGTATTTCTTCAATCTGTGGGAAGGGAGGACTCCCTTCAGGTTTGTTACCTCAGGGGTCCCACGAAAAGAGGAATTCCAAAGCAGAGGCCTGGGGAAGAGTGAAGGGACAACCCGAACTATGGTTAAAAATTGGGGCCTAAGGGCATGGTAAGCCAATAAGCTGTCTCTCCATCCAGCCACTGAGAGGCCTTACCTGAGGACTGGGCTCAGGCTGAGGGTCACAATGTGTGTTTGTGACCAATGTGGCCCGCAAGCATGGGCGGGCCCTCATGGTCCACACTGGTTTCAACGACACTGAACCTTGGACAACATGCCAACCACAAGGTTTCTTGCCATGGAGAAAGAGATCTGATTTCTGCATCATTTTCAAACCCGAGCCGTGATTGGAGATAAGGTCTAGGTTCTGAAGCCTGAAAACCGAGGTTGAGAAGAGATGACGAACTAAGGCCATGGCAGGTCCGATGTGCTCAGTGTGCGGCCAGCTGTCTGGGTGGGGCCCGGTTGTCCAGGCTCAGGCTGTGTCAGAAAGGTCATTAGTGCCCAGTTCAGCCTATATTTTTGGGGTACACCCGAATGGCGTGCAGGTTGATCCTCATTGGGGGTTTCTGGGTAGCCCCAGAGGGCAATGTTTTTCTTCTGGATGGCAGGCAGAGTGCTGCATTGTAGTTCTGGATTGCTAAACTGGAGGGCTTGTGGGCCAGTAGTCTGAGGACGGAAGTCTGAGAACCCAAGCTAGGCCTAGGATTCTGGGTGAGGGTATGGCAGGCACAATCTACAGAACTGAATCGAGATCTCGGGCATCTGAAGTCAGGGCGAGGATCAGACGATCGCTCAGGTTGGACATTCTGTCCCTGATGGCCCCTTCTGGAAGGGGGGGTGGATCAAGAGGCCATGGGGGTTTTCCCAAGATGGGAGGTGTGAGAAGCTCCCAAGTGCAAAGATTCTTCTGCAGGACAATTGAGACCTGTTGGTAGGCTCCAGGACAAGGATTCCAAGCAGGGATCTAAGGATGGCTGGCTGGGTAGCCAACCTCGCATTCCTATTGTCTCCAAGCAACAAGACAGGTTAGATCTGCTGGATCTGAGGGAGCAACCGAGGAGGCTGAGTTGAAATGGACTCTCCCGTGGATGAGTGGTAATATGATTTTGTGTCTATGGAGACCTTGGAATGAAGCGGTGGCACTTGGGCCCTGAAGGGTTCTCCTAAAGAGAGGCTTTCACACAGCTCCATCGTGCAAGTTTCCCATGTGTATATGAGATTTGTTCTGATGGGTGTGTCAAGAAAAAGCCATATGCTCTTATTGAAATCCAGGCCTTTGAGGAGAGTTGCCTGGAAACCAAAGCAATGGATCCGATAGGTGCCTAGGGGCCTGTTCGTTCCTTTTTACCTCTGGGGACATCAGTCTACGGTTCTGACTGCCGGTCGGTGTTCAGATGGGCCCAGATTGCCCCTGTTTGTCCTGGGAAGCCACAAATATTGGGATGGCCTCAGGAACTTTGGAGGTTTATCCTATTAGTAGGGTTGTGGCCATTGGAGTGGGCTCATACAATTCCCTTGGAGAGGGCAAGCACAGTCGTCAGGTTTGGCTCCAGGGGCCTGAACCTTTAGAGTGTGTAGGCCAGGCTGTTTGGACAGTTGTCTGAAAACACAAACTCGGCTTATGTTCCGGTTCATAGGTATGGCAGGACTAATCTACAGACCATGAGGAGAACTCTTTGGGATATGAAAAAAGGGCGAGTGTGAGGCTCTTGCTCAATTTTTTGTCTCTGGATATATGTCACTCATGGTCGTGAAATTTCTGGGTGACTTCATGGGAAATGGACGAGTCTTACTCTCTGGGGGCTTGGCCTCGTCCAAAGAGTTTGGGGTCATTCTGTGGGATGGAAGAAATCCGTTGTTCTGTTGTTGTTGATTTGTTTTGTTTTGCTTTTCAACCTCAGGTGTCCCACCAAATGAGGGATTCCAGAGTAGAGCGCTGGGGAGGGGCAACTGGAACAACCAGAAATCTGGTTAAAAATTGGGGCATAGGGTATGTCAAGCCCATTATGACATGTAATGGTCCAGCCACTGAGAGGATGTACTAGAGGTCAGCACTCACGCTGAGGGTCACAATGCGTGTTTATACCCTCGTCGCACTCAAGAATGGGCGGGGCCTCAGGGTGAATGCTTGTTTCTCCTACACTGTACGTTGGACAACATGCCAACCACAAGGTTTCTTGCCATGGGTAAGGAAGTGTTCTGATTTCTGCTACACAGTCACCCCTGGGCAGTGATTGGAGATAAGGTCTAGGTTCTGAAGCCTGAAAACTGAGGTTGGGAAGAGATGATGACCTAAGGCCATGGCGGGTCTGCTGTATTCAGTGTGAGGTCAGCTGTCTGGGTGTTGGTTACGAGATCAGGGCTCAGGTTGACAGACACTGCACTATATATTTTGGGTGCCTTCGAGTGCCGTGTAGGTTCTTATCTGAAGAACTCTTCAGTATATGAAGAATGAGCGAGTTTGAGGCGCGTGCTCAGTCTTTTGTCTCTGGATTTTGGATCAGCGATGGCCGTGGAATGTTGGGGAGGCCTCATGGGCCATGGACGAATCTTGCTCTCTGTGGATTTGGCCCGATCCCTTTTGTTTTTCGTCAATCTGTGGGATGGGAGGACTCCTTTCAGGTTTGTTACCTAATGTGTCCCACCAAAAGAGGAATTCCAAAGCAGAGCCCTGGGGAAGAGTGAAGGGACAACCCGAACTTTGTTCGTTCCTTTTTACCTCTGGGGACATCAGTCTACGGGTCTGAGTGCAGGTAGGTGCTCAGATGGGTGAGGGTTAGGGTTGGCATGTTGTCCAACGTTCAGTGTACTTGAATCCAATGTGGCCCATGAGGCCCCGCCCTTGCTTGCGGGCCACATTGGTCACAAACACACATTGTGTCCCTCAGCCTGAGCCCAGTCCTCAGGTAAGGCCTCTCAGTGGCTGGATGAAGAGACAGCATATAGGGCTTGCCATGCCCCTAGGCCCCAATTTTTAACCATAGTTCGGGTTGTCCCTTCACTCTTCCCCAGGGCTCTGCTTTGGAATTCCTCTTTTGGTGGGACACCTGAGGTAACAAACCTGAAAGGAGTCCTCCCATCCCGCAGATTGACGAAAAACAATTGGGATCGGGCCAAATCCACCGAGAGTGAGATTCGGCCATGGCCCATGAGGCCTACCGAACATTCCAGGGCCATTGCTGATACAAAATCCAGAGACAAAAGCCTGAGCAAGCGCCTCAGACTCGCTCATTCTTCATATCCTGAAGAGTTCTTCCCATGGTTTGTAGATCGGGCGTGCCATACCTACGTCCCCAAAACTAAGCTGAGTTTGTGTTTTCAGACTTCTGTCCTCAAACTCCTGGGCCACACACCCTCCAGGCTGGGTCCCTGGAGCCACATATTAGGACTGTGCCTACACAATCCTGGGAATTCTGCCCATTCCATTGTCCAAAATCGTACAAATTAAGAGAACCTCCAAAGCCCCGGAGGCCATCCCAATGGTGTAGGTCGCCCGGGACAAAAGAAGGGCGGTCTGACACCAGCTGAGCATCTACCTCCACTCATACCATAGATGGGTGTCCCCATAGGAGAAGATTGAACCAGACAGGACCCTAGGCCTATATCGGATCCTTTGCGTAGGTTTACAGGCATGTCTCCTCAAAAGCCTGGATTCCCATACCAGCATAGGGGTTTTCTTGAGGCACCATAAAACAAATCTCGTCTCCACAAGGAAACGTGTGCATGGGAGTTATGCCAGAAGCTTAGGAGAACACCTCAGGGTCCAGGTGCCACTGCCCCATTCCAAGGCCCTCATGGACACAAACACACATTAGGACCCATCCTCAGGAAAGTCCATTTCAACTCAGCCACCCTGGTTGCTCCCGCAGATCCATCAGATCTAAACTATCTTGTTGCTAGGAGACAATTGGAATGCGAGGCGGGATACCCAGTCATCCATCCTCGAACGGTGCTCTGGAGTAATTCCATATGGGATGTCCTGGAGCTGTCCAACAGGTCTCAATTGTCCCGCAGAAGGAATCCTTGAAGGGGGCTTCCCACAACTCCCAACGTGGGAAAACCTCCAGGGCCTCAAGATTCCGCTCCCTTCATGAAGGGGCCATCAGGCACAGATACTCCAAACTGAGCCAACGTCTGATCCTCGCCCTGTCATCAGATGCATGAGATATTCTTTCAGATCTGCAGGGGGTACCTGCCATGCCCTCACCATGAAACCGAAGTCTAGCTTTTGATCTCAGACTTCCGTCCTCACACTCCTGGCCCCGAATCCCTCATTTTTGTCAATTCCGGACCGACAATGAAGCACTCTGCCTGCCCTCTAGAAAAAATATATTGCTTAATGAGCTGCCCAGGCAGCTTAAAGGAGGAAAAACCTACACGGCACTCGAACGTACCCAAAATATATAGTCTAACCTGGGCACTAACGCACTGTGTGACACAACCTGAGCCCGGACCTCCTGACCAACACCCAGACAGCTGACCGCACACTGAGCACATCAGACCCGCCATGGCCTTAGGTCATCATCTCTTCCCTACCTCAGTTTTCAGGCTTCAGAACCTAGACCTTATCTCCAATCACTGCCCAGGGGTGACTCTGATGCAGAAATCAGAACTCTTCCTTACCCATGCCAAGAAACCTTGTGGTTTGCATGTTGTCCAACGTTCAGTGTAGGAGAAACCAGCATTCACCCTGAGGCCCCGCCCATTCTTGAGTGCGACCGGGGCATAAACACGCATTGTGACCCTCAGAGTGAGTCCTGTCCTCTAGTAAGTCCTCTCGGTGGCTGGACCCTTAGATGTCATCATGGGCTTGACATGTCCCTAGGCCCCAATTTTTGACCAGATTTCTGGTTGTCCAGGCACCAATCCCCAGGGCTCTACTCTGGAATCCCTCATTTGGTGGGCCACCTGAGGTTGAAAAACAAAAAAAAAAACAAATCAAGAACAACAACAAAACGGACCTCTTCCATCCCACACAATGACCCCAAACTCTTTGGACGGGGCCAAACCCCCAGAGAGTAAGACTCGTCCAATTCCCATGAAGTCACCCGGAAATTTCACGACCATGAGTGACACGATATCCAGAGACAAAAACTTGAGCAAGAGCCTCACACTCGCCCTTTTTTCATATCCCAAAGAGTTCTCCTCATGGTCTGTAGATCATTCCTGCCATACCTATGACCCGAACATAAGCCGAGTTTGTGTTTTCAGACAACTGTCCAAACAGCTCTGGCCTACACACCCTACAGGCTCAGGCCACTGGAGCCAAACCTGAGGACTGTGCTTGCCCTCTCCAAGGGAATTGTATGTGCCCATTCCAATGGCCAAAACCCTACTAAGAGTATAAACCTCCAAAGTCCCTGAGGCCATCCCAATAGTTGTGGCTTCCCAGGACAAACAGGGGCAATCTGAGCCCATCTGAGCACCTACATGCACTCAGACCCGTAGACTGATATCCCCAGAAGTAAAAAGGAACGAACAGGCCCCTAGGCACTATTCGGATCCCTTGCTTTGTTTTCCAGGCATTTCTCCTCAGAGGCCTGGATTTCAATACCAGCATATGGCTGTTTCTTGACTCACCGTCAGAACAAATCTCATGTACACATGGGAAACTTGCACATTGGAGCTGTGTCAAAGCCTCTGTTTAGGAGAACCATTCAGGGCTTCAGTGCCGCCACTTCATTCCAAAGTCTCCATAGACACAAAGACATATTAGGACACATCCACGGGAGAGTCCATTTCAACTCAGCCTCCTCGGGTGCTCCCCGATATCCAGCAGATCTATCCTGTCTTGTTGCTTGGAGACAATTGGAATGCAAGGTGGGCTACCCAGCCATCCATCCTTAGAAGAACCCTGCTCGGAATCGTTGGCCTGGAGCCAACCAACATGTCTCAATTGTCCTGCAGAAGAATCTTTGCAGTTGGGAGCTTCTCACATCTCCCATCATGGGAAAACCCCCAAGGCCTCGTGATCCACCCACCCCTTCAAGAAGGGGCCATCAGGGACAGAAAGTCCAAACTGAGCAATCGTCTGATCCTCGCCCTGACTTTAGATGCACGAGGTCTCGATTCAGGTCTGTAGATTGTGCCTGCCATAACCTCACCCAGAAACCTAGGCCTACCTTCGGTTCTCAGAATTCCGTCCTCTGCCTACGGGCCCACAAGCCCTCCAGTTTGGCAATCCAGAACTACAATGCAGCACTCTGCCTGCCCTCCAGACGAAAAACATTGCCCTCTGGGGCTACACAGAAACCCCAAATGAGGATAATCCTGCACGCCATTCGGCTTTACCACAAATGTATAGGCTGACCTGGGCACTAATGCCCTTCTGACACAGCCTGAGCCTGGACCACCTGGCCCCACCCAGACAGCTTCCGCACATTGAGCACATCGGACCCGCCATGGCCCTAGGTCGTCATCTCTTCTCAACTTCGGTTTTCAGGCTTCAGAACCTAGACCTTATCTCCAATCACTGCCCGGGTTTGAAAATGATGCAGAAATCAGAATTCTTTCCCCATGGCAAGAAACCTTGTGGTTGGCATGTTGTCCAACGTTAAGTGTCATTGAAACCAGTGTGGCCCATGAGGCCCCGCCCATGCTTGCGGGCCACATGGTCACAAACACACATTGTGACCCTCAGCCTGAGCCCAGTCCTCAGTTAAGGCCTCTCAGTGGTTGGATGAAGAGACAGCATATTGGGCTTGCCATACCCCGAAGACCCAATTTTTAACCATACTTCGGTTTGTCCCTTCACTCTTCCCCAGGGCTCTGCTTTGGAATTCCTCTTCCGGTGGGACACCTGAGGTAACAAACCTGAAAGGAGTCCTACCATCCCACAGATTGACGAAAAACAATAGGGATCGGGCCAAATCCACAGAGAGGAAATTCGTCCATGGCCCATGAGGCCTACCCAACATTCCAGGGCCATCGCTGATACAAAATCCAGAGACAAAAGCCTGAGGAAGCGCCTCAGACTCGCTCATTCTTCATATCCTGAAGAATTCTTCCCATGGTTTGTAGATCGGGCGTGCCATACCTACGCCCCCAAACCTAATCTGAGTGTGTTTTTTCAGACTTCTGTCCACAAAGTCCTGGGCACACACCCTCCAGGCTGGGGACCCTGGAGCCACACATAAGGACAGTGCCTACCCAATCCATGGGAATTCTGCCCATTCCTTTGTCCAAAATAGCACAAATTAGGAGAACCCTCCAAAGCCCCGGAGGCCATCCCAATAGTGTAGGTCGCCCGGGACAAAAAAAGGGCGGTCTGACACCAACTGAGCATCTACCTCCACTCATACCATAGATGATGTCCACAGAGAAGAAGATTGAACCAGACAGGACCCTAGGCCATTATCGGATCCTTTGCGTTGGTTTACAGGCATGTCTCCTCAAAAGCCTGGATTCCAATACCATCATAGGGGTTTTCTTGAGGCACCATAAATCAAAAATCTCGTCTCCACTAGGAAACGTGTTCATGAGAGCTATGTTAAAAGCTTAGGAGAATACTTCAGGGTCCCGGTGCCACAGCCCCATTCCAAGGCCCTCATGGACACAAACACACATTAGGACCCATCCTCAGGAAAGTCCATTTCAACTCAGCTACCCCGGTTGCTCCCGCAGATCCATCAGATCTAAACTGTCTTGTTGCTAGGAGACAATTGGAATGCGAGGCGGACTTCCCAGGCATCCATCCTCAAACGGTGCTCTGGAGTCATTCCATATGGGATGTCCTGGAGCTGTCCAACAGGTCTCAATTGTCCAGCAGAAGGAATCCTTGAAGGGGGCTTCCCACAACTCCCAACATGGGAAAACCTCCAGGGCCTCGAGATTCCGCTCCTTTCATGAAGGGGCCGTCAGGCAAAGAAACTCCAACCTGAGCCAATGTCTGATCTTCGCCCTGACATCAGATGCATGAGATATTGGTTCAGATCTGCAGGGGGTACCTGCCGTGCCCTCACCGTGAAACCGAAGTCTAGCTTGTATTCTCAGACTTCCGTCCTCACACTCCTGGCACCGAAGCCCTTAGGTTTCTCAATTCTGGACCAAAAATGAAGCACTCTGCCTGCCCTCTAGAAAAAATATATTGCCTAATGAGCTGCCCAGGCAGCTTAAAGGAAGAAAAACCTCCACGGCACTCGAATGTACCCAAATTACATAGTCTAACCTGGGCACTAATGCACTGTCTGACACAACCTGAGCCCTGACTTCCTGACCAACACCAGACAGCTGACAGCACACTGAGCACATCAGACCCGCCATGGCCTTAGGTCACCATCTCTTTCCTACCTCATTTTTCAGGCTTCAGAACCTAGACCTTATCTCCAATCACTGCCCAGGGGTGACTGTGATGCAGAAATCAGAACTCTTCCTTACCCATGCCAAGAAACCTTGTGGTTTGCATGTTGTCCAACGTTCAGTGTAGGAGTAACCAGCATTCACCCTGAGGCCCCGCCCATTCTTGAGTGCGACGGGGGCATAAACATGCATTGTGACCCTCAGCTTGAGTCCTGTCCTGCAGGAAGTGCTCTCAGTGGCTGGACCATTAGATATCATCATGGGCTTGACATGTCCCTAGGCACCAATTTTTGACCAGATTACTGGTCGTCCAGTCGCCCCTCCCCAGGGCTCTACTCTGGAATCCCTCATTTGGTGGGACACCTGAGGTTGATAAACAAAACAAAACAAATCAATAACAAAAACAAAACGGACCTCTTCCATCCCACAGAAAGACCCCAAACTCTTTGGACGGGGCCAAACCCCCAGAGAGTAAGACTCGTCCAATTCCCATGAAGACACCCGGAAATTTCACGACCATAAGTGACACGATATCCAAAGACAAAAAATTGAGCAAGAGCCTCACACTCGCCCTTTTTTCATATCCCAAAGAGTTCTCCTCATTTTTATGTAGATCAGTCCTGCCATACCTATGACCCGAAACATAAGCCGAGTTTTTGTGTTTTCAGACAACTGTCCAAACAGCTCTGGCCTACACACCCTACAGGCTCAGGCCCCTGGAGCCAAACCTGAGGACTGTGCTTGCCCTCTCCAAGGGAATTGTATGTGCCCATTCAAATGGCCACAACCCTACTAATCGGATAAACCTCCAAAGTCCCTGAGGCCATCCCAATAGTTGTGGCTTCCCCAGGACAAAGAGGGGCAATCTGAGCCCATCTGAGCACCTACCTGCACTCAGAACCGAAGACTGATGTCCCCAGAAGTAAAAAGGAATGAAAGGCCCCTAGGCACTAATCGGATCCATTGCTTTGTTTTCCAGGCATCTCTCCTCAGAGGCCTGGATTTCAATAACAGCATATGGCTGTTTCTTGACTCACCCATCAGAACAAATCTCATGTACACATGGGAATCTTGGACGTTGGAGCTGTGTCAAACCCTCTGTTTAGGAGAACCCTTCAGGGCCCCTGTGCCACCGCTTCTTTCCAAGGTCTCCATAGACACAAAGACATATTAGGACACATCCACGGGAGACTCCATTTCAACTTAGGCTCCTCGGTTTCTCCCCCAGATCCAGCAGATCTAACCTGTCTTGTTGCTTGGAGACAATTGGAATGCGAGGTGGGCTACCCAGCCATCCATCCTTAGAACCCTGCTCGGAATCGTTGGCCAGGAGCAACCAACAGGTTTCAATTGTCCTGCAGAAGAATCTTTGCAGTTGGGAGCTTCTCTCAACTCCCATCGTGGGAAAACCGCCATGGCCTTGTGATCAACCAACCCCTTCAAGAAGGGGCCATCAGGGACAGAAAGTCCAACCTGAGTGATCGTCTGATACTCGCCCTGACTTCAGATGCAAGAGATCTCGATTCAGGTCTGTAGATTGTGCCTGCCATATCGTCAACCAGAAACCTAGGCTTAGCTTGTGTTCTCAGACTCCATCCACAGACTACTGGCCTACAAGCCGTCCAGTTTGGCAATCCAGAACTACAATGCAGCACTGTGACTGCCCTCCAGAAGAAAAACACATTGCCCTCTGGGGCTAACCAGAAACCCCAAATGATGATCATCCTGCGCTCCATTTGGCTGTACCCCAAATATATAGGCTGACCTGGGCACTAATGCCATTTCTGACACAGCCTGAGCCTGGACCTCCTGGCCCCACCCAGACAGCTAGCCGCACATTGAGCTTATCAGACACGCCATGGCCTTAGGTCGTCATCACTTCTCAACCTCGGTTTTCAGGCTTCAGAACCTAGACCTTATCTCCAATCACGGCCCGGGTTTGAAAATGATGCAGAAATCAGAACTCTTTCCCCATGGCAAGAAACCATTTGGTTGGCATGTTGTCCAACGTTCAGTGTCGTTGAATCCAGTGTGGCCCATGAGGCTCCGCCTATGCTTGCGGGCCACATTGGTCACAAACACACATTGTGACCCTCAGCCTGAGCCCAGTCCTCAGGTCAGGCCTCTCAGTGGCTGGATGGAGAGACAGCATATTGGGCTTGCCATGCCCCGAAGCCCCAATTTTTAACCATAGTTCGGGTTGTCCCTTCACTCTTCCCAAGGGCTCTGCTTTGGAATTCCTCTTTTGGTGGGACACCTGAGGTAACAAACCTGAAAGGAGTCCTCCCATCCCACAGATTGACGAAAAACAATTGGGATCGAGCCAAATCCACAGAGAGGGAAGATTCGTCCATGGCCCATGAGGCCTACCCAACATTCCAGGGCCATCGCTGATACAAAATCCAGAGACAAAAGCCTGAGCAAGCGCCTCAGACTCGCTCATTCTTCATATCGTGAAGAGTTCTTCCCATGGCTTGTAGATCGGGCATGCCATACCTACGTCCTCAAACCTAAGCTGAGTTTGTGTTTTCAGACTTCTGTCCTCAAAGTCCTGGGCCACACACCCCTCCAGGCTGGGGCCCCTGGAGCCTCACATTTGGACTGTGCCTACCTAATCCATGGGAACTCTGCCCATTCCATTGTCCAAAATCGTATAAATTAGGAGAAACCTCCAAAGCCCCGGAGGCCATCCCAATAGTATAGGTCGCCCGGGACAAAAAAAGTGTGGTCTGACACCAGCTGAGCATCTACCTCCACTCATACCATAGATGGATGTCCCCAGAGAAGAAGATTGAACCATACAGGACCCTAGGCCATTATCGGATCCTTTGCTTTGTTTTACAGGCATGTCTCCTCAAAAGCCTGGATTCCAATTCCAGCATAGGGGTTTTCTTGAGGCACCATAAGAACAAATATCGTCTCCACAAGGAAACGTGTGCATGGGAGCTGTGTCAAAAGCTTCGGAATATACTTCAGGGTCCCGGTGCCACCGCCCCCCCATTCCAAGGCCCTCATGGACACAAACACACATTAGACCCATCCTCAGGAAAGTCCATTTAAACTCAGCCTCCCCGGTTGCTCCCGCAGATCCATAAGATCTAAACTGTCTTGTTGCTAGGAGACAATTGGAATGCGAGGCTGGCTTCCCAGCCATCCATCCTCAAACGGTGTTCTGGAGTCATTCCATATGGGACGTCCTGGAGCTGTCCAACAGGTCTCAATTTTCCCGCAGAAGGAATCCTTGAAGGGGGCTTCCCACAACTCCCAACGTGGGAAAACCTCCAGGGCCTCGAGATTTCGCTCCCTTCATGAAGGGGCCGTCAGGAACAGAAACTCCAACCTGAGCCAACTTCTGATCCTCGCCTTTAATTCAAAGGCATGTGATATAGGTTAAGAACTGCAGGGGGTACCTGCCGTGCCCTCACCCTGAAACCGTATTCTAGCTTATGATCTCAGACTTCCGTCCTCACACTCTTGGCGCCGAAGCATTCACGTTTGGCAATTACGGACCGACAATGAAGCACTCTGCCTGCCCTCTAGAAAATATATATTGCCTAATTAGCTGCGCAGGCAGCAAAAAGGAGGAAAAATCGACACGGCACTCGAATGTACCCAAATTATAAAGTCAAACCTGGGCACTTATGCACTGTCTGACAGAACCTGAGCCCGGACCTCCGGACCAACACCCAGACAGTTGACCGCACACTGAACACATCAGACCCGCCATGGGTCTGATGCACGAGATCTCGATTCTGGTCTCAGCCAGAAACCTAGGCCTAGCTTGTCTTCTCAGACTTCCGTCCTCAGACTACTGGCCCACAATCCCTCAAGATTGGCAATCAAGAACTACAATTCAGCACTCTGCCTGCCCTCCAGAAGAAAAACATTGCCCTCTGGGGCTACCCAGAAACCCCCAATGAGGATCAACCTGCACGGCATTCAGCTGTACGCCAAAATATATAGGCTGACTGACCTGGGCACTAATGCCCTTTCTGACACAGCCTGAGCCTGGACTTCCTGGCCCCACCCAGACAGCTGGCCCTACACTGAGCACATCGGACCCGCCATGGCCTTAGGTCGTCATGTCTTCTCAATCTCGGTTTTCAGGCTTCATAACCTAGACCTTATCTCCAATCAGGGCCCGGGTTTGAAAATGATGCAGAAATCAGAACTCTTTCCCCATGGCAAGAAACCTTGTGGTTGGCATGTTGTCCAAGGTTCAGTGTACTTGAAACCAGTGAGGCCCATGAGGCCCCGCCCATGCTTGCGGGCCACTTGGTTACAAACACACATTGTGACCCTCAGCCTGAGCCAAGTCCTCAGGTAAGGCCTCTCAGTGACGAATGGAGAGACAGCATATTTGCTTGCCATGCCATTAGGCCCCAATTCTTAACCATAGTTCGGGTTGTCCCTTCACTCTTCTCCAGGGCTCTGCTTAGGAAGTCCTTTTTTGGTGGGACACCTGAGGTAACAAACCTGAAAATAGTCCTCCCATTCCACAGATTGATGAAAAACAATTGGGATCGGGCCAAATCCACAGAGAGCAAGATTCGTCCATGGCCCATGAGGCCTCCCCAACATTCCACGGCCATCGCTGATACAAAATCCAGAGACAAAAGACTGAGCATGCGCCTCACACTCGCTCATTCTTCATATCCTGAAGAGTTCTTCAGATAAGAACCTACACGGCACTCGAATGCACCGAAAATATATAGTCTAACCTGGGCACTAATGCACTGTCTGACAACCTGAGCCCGGACTTCGTGACCAACACCCAGGCAGCTGACTGCACACTGAGCTCATCAGACCCGCCATGGCCTTAGGTCATCATCTCTTCCCTACCTCAGTTTTCAGGCTTCAGAACCTAGACCTTATCTCCAATCACTGCCCAGGGGTGACTGTGATGCAGAAATCAGAACTCTTCCTTACCCATGGCAAGGAACCTTGTGGTTGGCATGTTGTCCAACGTTCAGTGTAGGAGAAACCAGCATTCACACTGAGGCCCCGCCCATTCTTGAGTGCGACGAGGGCATAAACACGCATTGTGACCCTCAGCGTGAGTCCTGTCCTCTAGTACGCCCTCTCAGTGGCTGGACCATTGATGTCAAAATGGGCTTGACATGTCTCTAGGCCCCAATTTTTAACCAGATTTCTGGTTGTCCCATCGCCCCTCCCCAGGGCTCTACTCTGGAATCCCTCATTTGGTGGGACACCTGAGGTTGAAAAACAAAACAAAGCAAATCAACATTAACAGAACAACGGACTTCTTCCATCCCACAGAATGACACCAAACTCTTTGGACGGAGCCAAACCCCCAGAGAGTAAGACTCGTCCATTTACCATGAAGTCACCCGGAAATTTCACGACCATGAGTGACACGATATCCAGAGACAAAAACTTGAGCATGAACCTCACACTCGCCCTTTTTTCATTACCCGATGAGTTTCTCCTCATGGTCTGGAGATCAGTCATGCCATACCTATGACCCGAAACATAAGCCGAGTTTGTGTTTTCAGACAACTGTCCAAACAGCCCTGGCCTACACACCCTACAGGCACAGGCCCCTGGAACCAAACCTGACGACTGTGCTTGCCCTCTCCAAGGGAATTGTATATGCCCATTCCAATGGCCACAACCCTACTAATAGGATAAACCTCCAATGTCCCTGAGGCCATCCCAATATTTGTGGCTTCCCAGGACAAACAGGGGCAATCTGGGCCCATCTGAGCACCTACCGGCACTCAGACCAGTAGACAAATGTCCCCAGAGGTAAAAAGGAACGAACAGGCCCCTAGGCACCTATCGGATCCATTGCTTTGGTTTCCAGGCATCTCTCCTCAGAGGCCTGGTATTCAATAACTGCATATGGCTGTTTCTTGACTCACCCATCAGAACAAATCTCATCTACACATGGGAAACTTGCACGAAGGAGCTGTGTGAAAGCCTGTCTTTAGGAGAACCCTTCAGGTCCCCAGTGCCACCGCTTCATTCCAAGGTCTCCATAGACACAAAATCATATTAGGACACATCCACGGGAGAGTCCATTTCAACTCAGCCTCCTCGGTTGCTCCCCCAGATCCAGCAGATCTAACCTGTCTTCTTTCTTGGCGACAATTGGAATGCGAGGTGGGCTACCCAGCCATCCATCCTTAGAACCCTGCTCGGAATTTTTGTCCTGGAGCCAACCCACAGGTCTCAATTGTCCTGTAGTAGAATCTTTGCAGTTGGGAGCTTCTCACAACTCCCATCGTGCGTAAACCCCCATGGCCTCGTGATCCAGCCCCCCTTCAAGAAGGGGCCATCAGGGACAGAATGTCCAACCTGAGCGATCGTCTGATACTCGCCCTGACTTCAGATGCACGAGATCTTGATTCAGGTCTCACACAGAAACCTAGGCCTAGCTTGGGTTTTCAGACTTCCGTCCTCAGACTACTGGCCCACAAGCCCTCCAGTTTGGCAATCCAGAACTACAATGCAGCACTCTGCCTGCCCTCCAGAAGAAAAACATTGCCCTCTGGGGCTACCCAGAAACCCCCAAAGAGGATCAACTAGCACGCCATTCAGCTGCACCCCAAATATATAGGCGGACCTGGGCACGAATGCCCTTTCTGACACAGCCTGACCCTGGACCTCCTGGCCCGACCCAGACAGCTGGCCGCGCACTGATCACATCGGACCCGCCATGGCCTTAGGTCGTCATCTCTTCTCAACCTCGATTTTCAGGCTTAGGAACCTAGACCTTATCTCCAATCACGGCCCGGGTTTGAAAATGATGCAGAAATCAGAACTCTTTCCCCATGGCAAGAAACCTTGTGGTTGGCATGTTGTCCAAGGTTCAGTGTACTTGAAACCAGTGTGGCCCATGAGGCCCCGCCCATGTTTGCGGGCCACATTGGTCATAAAAACACATTGTGACCCTCAGCCTGAGCCCAGTCCTCAGGTAAGGTCTTTCAGTGGCTGGCTGGAGAGACAGCATATTGGGCTTGCCATGCCCCTAGGCCCCAATTTTTAAACAAAGTTCGGGTTGTCCCTTCAATCTTCCCCATGGCTCTGCTTTGGAATTCCTCTTTTGTTGGGACACCTAAGGTAACAAACCTGAAACGAGTCCTCCCAACCCACAGTTTGACGAAAAACAATTGGGATCGTGCCAAATCCACAGAGAGCAAGATTCGTCCATGGCCCATGCGGCCTCCCCAACTTTCCACGGCCATCGCTGATACAAAATCCAGAGACAAAAGCCTGAGTATGCGCCTCAGTCTCGCTCATTTTCTATCCTGAAGAGTTCTTCAGATAAGAACCTACACGGCACTCGAATGCACCCAAAATATATAGTCTAACCTGGGCACTAATGCACTGTCTGACAACCTGAGCCCGGACCTCGTGAGCAACATCCAGACAGCTGACGGCACACTGAGCACATCAGACCAGCCATGTCCTTGGGTCATCATCTCTTTCCTACCTCAGTTTTCAGGCTTCAGAACCTAGACCTTATCTCCAATCACTGTCCAGGGGTGACTGTGATGCAGAAATCAGAGCTCTTCCTTACTCTTGGCAAGAAACCTAGTGGTTGGCATGTTGTCCAATGTTCAGTGTAGGAGAAACCAGCATTCACACTGAGGCCCCGCCCATTATTGAGTGCGATGAGGGCATAAACACGCATTGTGACCCTCAGCGTGAGTCCTGTCCTCTGGTACGTCCTCTCAGTGGCTGGACCATTCGATGTCATAATGGGCTTGACATGTCCCTAGGCCCCAATTTTTAACCAGATTTCTGGTTGTCCAGTCGCCCCTCCCCAGGGCTCTACTCTGGAATCCCTCATTTGGTGGGACACCTGAGGTTGAAAAACAAAACAAAACAAATCAACAACAACAGAACAACGTACTTCTTCCATCCCACAGAATGACCCCAAATTCTTTGGACGGGGCCAAACTCCCAGAGAGTAAGACTCGTCCATTTCCCATGACATCACTCGGAAATTTCACGACCATGAGTGACACGATATCCAGAGATAAAAACATGACCAAGAGCCTCACACTCGCCCTTTTTTCATTACCCGAAGAGTTCTCCTCATGGTCTGGAGATCAGTCATGCCATACCTATGACCCGAAACATAAACCGAGTTTGTGTTTTCAGACAACTGTCCAAACAGCCCTGGCCTACACACCCTACAGGCTCAGGCCCCTGGAGCCAAACCTGACGACTGTGCTTGCCCTCTCCAAGGGAATTGTATGTGCCCATTCCAAAGGCCATAACCCTACTAATAGGATAAACCTCCAAAGTCCCTGAGGCCATCCCAATATTTGTCGCTTCCCAGGACAAACAGGGGCAATCTGGGCCCATCTAAGCACCTACCAGCACTCAGACCCGTAGACTCAAGTCCCCAGAGGTCAAAAGGAACGAACAGGCCCCTAGGCACCTATCGGATCCATTTCTTTGGTTTCCAGGCATCTCTCCTCAGAGGCCTGGATTTCAATAACAGCATATGGCTGTTTCTTGACTCACCCATCAGAACAAATCTCATCTACACATGGGAAATGTGCACGATGGAGCTGTGTGAAAGCCTCTCTTTAGGAGAACCCTTCAGGGCCCCAGCCCACCGCTTCATTCCAAGGTCTCCATAGATGCAAAATCATATAAGGACACATCTACGGGAGAGTCCATTTCAACTCAGCCTCCTCGGTTGCTCTCCCAGAATCAGCAGATCTAACCTGTCTTGTTGTGTGGAGACAATTGGAATGCGAGGTGGGCTACCCAGCCATCCATCCGTAGAACCCTGCTCGGAATCATTGTCCTGGAGCCAACCAACTGGTCTCAATTGTCCTGCAGAAGAATCTTTGCAGTTGGGAGCTTCTCACAACTCCCATCGTGGGAAAACCCCCATGGCCTCGTGATCCACCCCCCCTTCAAGAAGGCGCCATCAGGGCCAGAATGTCCAACCTGAGCGATCGTCTGATCCTCGCCCTGACTTCAGATGCACGAGATATCCATTGAGGTCTGTTGATTGTGCCTGACATACCCTCACCCAGAATCCTAGTTCTAGCTTGGGGTCTCAGACTTCCGTCCTCAGACTACTGGCCCACAAGCCCTCCAGTTTGGCAATCCAGACTAGAATGCAGCACTCTGCCTGCCCTCCAGAAGAAAAACATTGCCCTCTTGGGCTACCCAGAAACCCCCAATGAGGATCAAACTGCACGCCATTTGGCTGTACCCCAAATATATAGGCTGACCTGGGCACTAATGCCCTTTCTGACACAGCCTGAGCCTGGACTTCCTGGCCCCACCCGGAGAGCTGGACACACACTGATCACATCGGACCGGCCATGGCCTTAGGACGTCATCTCTTCTCAACTTCGGTTTTCAGGCTTCAGAACCAAGACCTTATCTCCAATCACGGCCCGGGTTTGAAAATGATGCAGAAATCAGAACTCTTTCCCCATGGCAAGAAACCTTGTGGTTGGCATGTTGTACAAGGTTCAGTGTAGTTGAAAACAGTGTGGCCCATGAGGCCCCGCCCATGCTTGCGGGCCACATTGGTCACAAACACACATTGTGACCCTCAGCCTGAGCCCAGTCCTCAGGTAAGGCCTCTCAGTGGCTGGATGGAGAGACAGCATATTGGGCTTGCCATGCCCCTAGGCCCCAATTTTTAACCGTAGTTCGGGTTGTCCCTTCAGTCTTCCCCCAGGGCTCTGCTTTGGAATTCCTCTTTTGTTGGGACACCTGAGGTAACAAACCTGAAAGGAGTCCTCCCATCCCACAGATTGACGAAAAACAATTGGGATCGGGCCAAATCCACAGAGAGCAAGATTCGTCCATGGCCCATGAGGCCTCCCCAACATTCCACGGTCTTCGCTGATACAAAATCCAGAGACAAAAGACTGAGCACGCGCCTCAGACTCGCTCATTCTTCATATCCTGAAGATTTCTTGAGATAAGAACCTACACGCACTCGAATGCACCCAAAATATATAGTCTAACCTGGGCACTAATGCACTATCTGACAACCTGCGCCCGTACCTCGTGACCAACACCCAGACAGCTGACCGCACACTGAGCACATCAGACCCGCCATGGCCTTAGGTCATCATCTCTTCCCTACCTCAGTTTTCAGGCTAGAGCCTAGACCTTACCCTAAGTTTTCAGGCTTCAGAACCATGAACCTAACCATAACCCTGACCCCTACCCTAAGCCTTACGCTAACCCTGACCTCAACGATGTCTAACCCTAAGCCTGACCCTAAGTCTTTCTTAACCCTAACCCTAACACTAACCTTGTTTAAAACCCAGCTCTGTTCCCTCCAGCAGTGACAACCCCTGCACCCAGGCCTCCCAGGTTCTGGGAGGAGGCTATATGGGGGTCACTGGATGGGCACTCTATTGAGTGGAGTGTGAGCCTTGAGCAGCATGGGGACCGGCAGCTCAGGGAGCTCTGGTGCAGCAGGAAGTTCGGTAAGGAGCCCCCAGGCAGTCGTGACCTCACTTCCCTGACGACAGAGCCCAAAGGAATTGGAACCCACGTATCCAGGCACCCTATTACAGAGAAAGCCCCCTGCCCAGCTCATTTCTAGGCACATCCTAAAGGAAGCGACATGTTCTTCTGCTGTACTGAAGCCGAGAGGATTCAGGGAGAAGAGAGCTCGCCGGCCAGACAAGTCCCCTCCCTGGCAGGTCATATCAGGTTTCCCCAACGCCTCAGGCCTTTGGCTAATTAAATCAAAAGGAGACATGAGGGGGCTCAGAGTCAGAGAGTCCCACACCTTCTAATCGACCCGTGTAGCCCTAGGTCTCCTCCCCGTCTCTGTGTGTTTGTGTGTGTGTGTGTGTGTGTGTGTGTGCCACTGGGTTTCTGTGTCTATGTGTAAAGAGGACCTGGCCATGCCATCGTGGATGGAGATGCCCCAAGCAGGATGAGGCTGATATGGGGTTAGATGTCTGGTGGGTAAGTCATGTTCACCCCCCAGTTTAAGGCTGCTTAAGTGGGATCAGTTTTAGGGTCTACACCCTTCTGCCCAGGGTTTATCCTGAGACCCTGAATGGCTGGGTCCATGACTCAGGAGCAGGGCTAACCCTAACAGTAACCACTAACCCTGACCCTGACACTGACTGTGAGCCCTCCCCCAACCCTAACCCAAGCCCTGACCCTAACTCTGACCCTGACCATGACTGTGATCCTTACCTGAACGCAAAACAAAACCTAAGCCTGGCAAGGACCCTGATGTGGACCCTGAACCTAAACCTAACTCTGACATTACCGTAAATATGACTAATACCTAACCATGACCCAGACCCTGACCCTAATCCTAACCCTGATGCTGATCTAAACCTGACCCTAACACTAACCCTGACACTGAATGTGAGCCTGAACCTAACTCTAACCCTAAACGTAACCCTGACCCTGACACTAACACGGGCCCTGACCCGAAACCTAACGCTGAGCCTAACCCTAAAAAACTAACCCCTAACATTATCCCTGACACTGACCCTAACCCGGTCTAACCCCAACCCTCAAACTACCTCTAATCCTAACTCTAACCCCACTTTAACAATAATCCTGACCCTCTCCCTGACCCTGATCATAACCCTAACTCTGAACTTTGCCTATGTCAGACCTTAACCTTAACCTGACCCTGACCCTGTCCTTGACCTTAACACTGACCCTAACCCTGACTGTAAACCTAACTCTGACCCAATCCGTGATCCTGAACAGAATCGTAACCCTAAAGCTAACACTGATCCTGAACGTACTCATAAAACAGAACCTAAACATAAAGCTGACCTTACCATAACCGTAAACCTAATCCTGACCCTGACCCTAACCCTGACACTAAACCTGTCCCAAACCTAACCCTGACGCTGACATGAACCTTGCTCCCACACCAAAACTTGAACCTGACCCTAAATCTGACCATGACCCTGAACCTGACCCTAAACCTAAACTTCATCCTAACATTGATCCTGTCCCTGACTGTGACCGTAACACTAACCGTGACCCTACTGTGAGCCTGACCCTAAACCTAACCATGAAACTAACCCTAACCCTGACCCCTACCCTAAGCCTTACGCTAACCCTGACCTCAGCGACGTCTAACCCTAACCCTGACCCTAAGTCTTTCTTAACCCTAACCCTAACACTAACCTAATCTAAGCCCAGCCTTGCTCCCTCCAGCGGGGGGACAACAGCTGCACCCAGGCTTCCCAGGGGCTAGGGGGAGGCTGTATGGGGGTCACTGGATGGGCACTGCGTTGAGTGGAGTGTGAGCCTTGAGCAGCTTGGGGACCGGTAGCTCAGGGAGCTCTGGTCGAGCAGGAAGTTCGGTAAGGGGCCCCCAGGCAGTGGTGACCTCACTTCCCTGACGACAGAGCCCAACGGAATTGGAACCCACGTATCCAGGCACCCCATTACAGAGAAAACACCCCTGCCCAGCTCATTTCTAGGCATATCCTAAAGGAAGCGACACGTTCTTCTTCTGTACTGAAGCTGAGAGGATGCAGGGAGAAGAGAGCTCGCCCACCAGACACGTCCCCTCCCTGTCAGGTCATATCAGGTTTCCCCAACGACTCAGGCCCTTTGCCTAATGAAATCAAAACGTGACACCAGGGGGCTCAGAGACAGAGAGTCCCACACCTTCTATTCGACTGGTGTAGCCATAGGTCTCCTCCCTGTCTCTCTCTCTGTGTGCATGTGTGAGTGTTTTGCCACTGGGTTTCTATGTCTGTATGTAAAGAGGAAATGGCCATGCCATCGTGGATGGAGATGCCACAAGCAGGATCAGGCTGATGATGGGTTAGATGCCTGGTGGGCAAGTCATGAGTCCATGACCCAGGAACGGGGCGAACCCTAAAAGTAACCACTAACCGTGACCCTGACACTGACTCTGAGCCTGCCCCAAACCCTAACCCGAACCCTGACCCTGACCCTGATGCTAAAACTGACCGTGATCCCGACCTGAACCCTTAATCTGAACCTGAGCCTGACACTGACCTTGTTCGGATCCTGGACCTAAAACTAACTCTGGAATAACCTAGCTATGACTCATCCCTAACCGTGACCCTGACCCTGAACCTAAACCTAATACTGACCTTGAACTCACCCTGACCCTAACTGAACCCTGTCCGTGACTGTGTGCCTGACCCTAAACCTAAACCTAAAGGTAACCCTAACACTGACCCTAATATGGACCCTGTACCCAAACCGAACACTGACCCCCTGACCCTAACACTAACCCCTACCCTAAACCAAACCCTCACCCTGACCTTACCCTGTCTAACCCTAACCCACACGATAACACTACTTCTAACTCTAACCCTAACCCCATCCCAAACTTTTCCCCTAAATCTAACTGTGAACCTGAACCGAACATAAAGCAAAGACTGAACCTAAACCTGACCCTGGCCCTGACCTTCACCTGACCCTGACCCTGACCCTAATCCTAACCATGACCTTACACTGACCACTACATAACCCTGTCCCTGACCCAAATGTGGACTTTAACCAATACCTGATCCTGACGCTAAACCTGACACTGGCCCAAACTTCACCCTGACCCTGACCCAGGCCATGACCATCAACCTAACCCTGACCCTAACAGTGACCCTGATCCAAACCTAACACTAACCCTGAGACTGAATGTGAGCCTGACCCTAACTCTACCCCTAAACGTAACCCTAACCCTGACAGTACCACGGGTCCTCCGCCGATCCTATCGCTGAACCTAACCCTGACACTATACTCTAACCCTACCGCGGATCCTGACCCTAACCAATCTAACCCTAACGCTCAAACTAACTCTAACCCTAACACTAAACCTAAACTTTAACAATAACCCTTACCTTATAACTGACTATGATCATAACCCTAACCCTGAACTTTGCCTCTACCAGACCCTGACCCTAAACCTGACCCTGGCCCTGACCCTAAACCTAACCATGACACTAACACTGACCACTACATAAACTTGTCCCTAACCCAAATGTGGACTTTGAACCAATACCTGATCCTGACCCTAAACCTGACACTGGCTCTAAACTTCACCCTGACCCTGACCCAGGCCATGATCATAAACCTAACCCTGAGCCTAATAGTGATCCCGACCCTGACCTGAACACTAAACCTGAGCCTGGCTGTTAGCCTACCCTACTCTAACCGTAAATGTAACCCTGACCCTGACACTAACGCGGGCCCTACCCCGAATCCTATTGCTGAAACTAACCCTAACACTAACCCCTAACCTACCACGGACCCTGACCCTAACAAGTTCTAACCCTAACCATCAACCTAACGCTAACCCTAACACTAACGCTGAACTTTAACAATAACCCTGACCCTATAGCTGACTATGATCCTAACCCTAACCCTGAACTTTGCCTATACCAGACACTGACCCTAAACCTAACCCTGAAAATTGCGATTAGGGACCCTGATCCTAAACCTGACCCTGGCCCTGACCCTAAACCTAACCATGACCCTAACAATGACCACTACATAACCCTGTCCCTGACCCGAATGTGGACTTAAAACCAATACCTGATCCTGACCGTAAACCTGACACTGACCCTGACCCTGACTCTGACAGTAATGGTAACCCTGACCCTATTGTGAGCCTGACCCTTAACCTAACCATGAACCTAACCCTAACCCTGACCCCTACCCTAACCCTAACACTAACCCTGACCCCAACGATGTCTCACCCTAACCCTAACCCTAAGTCTCTCGCTAACACTAACCCTAACCCTAACCTTAACCCTAACCTTAACCTGGTCTGAACCCATCTCTGTTCCCAGAAGCGGGGACAATAGTTGCATCCAGGACTCCCAGGGGCTGGGATTGGCTGTGTGGGGGTCACTGGATGAACAGGGCATGGAGTGGTGGGTGAGCCTTGAGCAGCTAGGGGATGGGCACGCTCAGGGTGCTCTGGTGGGAGCAGAAAGTTTGGTAAGGAGCCCCCATTCAATGGTGACCTCACTTCCCTGACGACAGGGCCCAACGGAATTAGAATCCACGTATCCAGGCACCCCATTACAGAGAAAACCCCCCTGCCCAGCTCATTTCTAGGCACATCCTAAAGGAAGTGACATGTTCTTCTGTTGTACTGAAGCCCTGAGGATGCA
This sequence comes from Mustela putorius furo, assembly GCF_011764305.1. Taxonomy (NCBI): domain Eukaryota; kingdom Metazoa; phylum Chordata; class Mammalia; order Carnivora; family Mustelidae; genus Mustela; species Mustela putorius. The sequence goes on along the minus strand of NW_025422122.1, from coordinate 634,154 downwards.
GGGAGAAGAGAGCTCACCCACCATACACGTCCCCTCACTGGCAGGTCATATCAGGCTTCCCCAACGCCTCAGGCCCTTTGGCAAATAAAATCAAAAGGTGACACCAGGGAGCTCAGAGTCAGAGAGTCCCACACCTTTTAATTGAGCGGTATAGCTCTAAGTCTCCTCCCCATGTGTGTGTGTGTGTGTGTGTGTGTGTGTGTGTGTGTGTGTGTGTGTGTGTGTGTGTGTGTGTGCCTCTGGGTGTCTGTGGCTCTGTGTGTAAAGAGGACCTGGCCATGCCATCGTGGGTGAAGATGTCCCAAGCAGGAGCAGGATGATGAGGGGTTAGATGCCTGGTGGGCAGGTCATGTTTACATCCCAGTGTAATGCTGGCTAAGTGGGATCGGGTGTGGGGTCTACAGCCTTCTGCCCAGGGTTTTTCCTGAGAACCTAAAGGGAGGGGACAATGAACCAGGAGCGGGGAGAACCCTAACAGTAACCACTGACCGTGACCCTGACACTGTGAGCCTGCCCCAAACCCTAACCCGAGCCCTGACCCTGACCCTGACCCTAACCCTGACCGTGATCCTGACCTGAACCCTAAACCTAAACCTAAGCCTGATGCTGACCCTGATCCGGACCCTGAACCTAAACCTAAGTCTGAGATAACCTAACTATGACTCATCCCTAAACAGGACCCTGACCTGACCCTAATCCTAATCCTGACGCTGACCTAACCCTGACCCTAACCCTAACCCTGACCCTGACTGTGTGCCTGACCCTAAACCTAAACCTAAAGGTAACCCTAACACTGACCCTAATATGGACCCTGTACCCAAACCGAACACTGACCCTGACCCTAACACTAACCCCTACCCTAAACCAAACCCTCACCCTGACCTTACCCTGTCTAACCCTAACCCACACGATAACACTACTTCTAACTCTAACCCTAACCCCATCCCAAACTTTTCCCCTAAATCTAACTGTGAACCTGAACCGAACATAAAGCAAAGACTGAACCTAAACCTGACCCTGGCCCTGACCTTCACCTGACCCTGACCCTGACCCTAATCCTAACCATGACCTTAACACTGACCACTACATAACCCTGTCCCTGACCCAAATGTGGACTTTAACCAATACCTGATCCTGACGCTAAACCTGACACTGGCCCAAACTTCACCCTGACCCTGACCCAGGCCATGACCATCAACCTAACCCTGACCCTAACAGTGACCCTGATCCAAACCTAACACTAACCCTGAGACTGAATGTGAGCCTGACCCTAACTCTACCCCTAAACGTAACCCTAACCCTGACAGTACCACGGGTCCTCCGCCGATCCTATCGCTGAACCTAACCCTGACACTATACTCTAACCCTACCGCGGATCCTGACCCTAACCAATCTAACCCTAACGCTCAAACTAACTCTAACCCTAACACTAAACCTAAACTTTAACAATAACCCTTACCTTATAACTGACTATGATCATAACCCTAACCCTGAACTTTGCCTCTACCAGACCCTGACCCTAAACCTGACCCTGGCCCTGACCCTAAACCTAACCATGACACTAACACTGACCACTACATAAACTTGTCCCTAACCCAAATGTGGACTTTGAACCAATACCTGATCCTGACCCTAAACCTGACACTGGCTCTAAACTTCACCCTGACCCTGACCCAGGCCATGATCATAAACCTAACCCTGAGCCTAATAGTGATCCCGACCCTGACCTGAACACTAAACCTGAGCCTGGCTGTTAGCCTACCCTACTCTAACCGTAAATGTAACCCTGACCCTGACACTAACGCGGGCCCTACCCCGAATCCTATTGCTGAAAACCCTAACCCTAACACTAACCCCTAACCTACCACGGACCCTGACCCTAACAAGTTCTAACCCTAACCATCAACCTAACGCTAACCCTAACACTAACGCTGAACTTTAACAATAACCCTGACCCTATAGCTGACTATGATCCTAACCCTAACCCTGAACTTTGCCTATACCAGACACTGACCCTAAACCTAACCCTGAAAATTGCGATTAGGGACCCTGATCCTAAACCTGACCCTGGCCCTGACCCTAAACCTAACCATGACCCTAACAATGACCACTACATAACCCTGTCCCTGACCCGAATGTGGACTTAAAACCAATACCTGATCCTGACCGTAAACCTGACACTGACCCTGACCCTGACTCTGACAGTAATGGTAACCCTGACCCTATTGTGAGCCTGACCCTTAACCTAACCATGAACCTAACCCTAACCCTGACCCCTACCCTAACCCTAACACTAACCCTGACCCCAACGATGTCTCACCCTAACCCTAACCCTAAGTCTCTCGCTAACACTAACCCTAACCCTAACCCTAACCCTAACCTAAACCTTAACTCGGTCTGAACCCATCTCTGTTCCCAGAAGCGGGGACAATAGTTGCATCCAGGACTCCCAGGGGCTGGGATTGGCTGTGTGGGGGTCACTGGATGAACAGGGCATGGAGTGGTGGGTGAGCCTTGAGCAGCTAGGGGATGGGCACGCTCAGGGTGCTCTGGTGGGAGCAGAAAGTTTGGTAAGGAGCCCCCATTCAATGGTGACCTCACTTCCCTGACGACAGGGCCCAACGGAATTAGAATCCACGTATCCAGGCACCCCATTACAGAGAAAACCCCCCTGCCCAGCTCATTTCTAGGCACATCCTAAAGGAAGTGACATGTTCTTCTGTTGTACTGAAGCCCTGAGGATGCAGGGAGAAGAGAGCTCACCCACCATACACGTCCCCTCACTGGCAGGTCATATCAGGCTTCCCCAACGCCTCAGGCCCTTTGGCAAATAAAATCAAAAGGTGACACCAGGGAGCTCAGAGTCAGAGAGTCCCACACCTTTTAATTGAGCGGTATAGCTCTAAGTCTCCTCCCCATGTGTGTGTGTGTGTGTGTGTGTGTGTGTGTGTGTGTGTGTGTGTGTGTGTGTGTGTGTGCCTCTGGGTGTCTGTGGCTCTGTGTGTAAAGAGGACCTGGCCATGCCATCGTGGGTGAAGATGTCCCAAGCAGGAGCAGGATGATGAGGGGTTAGATGCCTGGTGGGCAGGTCATGTTTACATCCCAGTGTAATGCTGGCTAAGTGGGATCGGGTGTGGGGTCTACAGCCTTCTGCCCAGGGTTTTTCCTGAGAACCTAAAGGGAGGGGACAATGAACCAGGAGCGGGGAGAACCCTAACAGTAACCACTGACCGTGACCCTGACACTGTGAGCCTGCCCCAAACCCTAACCCGAGCCCTGACCCTGACCCTGACCCTAACCCTAACCCTGACCGTGATCCTGACCTGAACCCTAAACCTAAACCTAAGCCTGATGCTGACCCTGATCCGGACCCTGAACCTAAACCTAAGTCTGAGATAACCTAACTATGACTCATCCCTAAACAGGACCCTGACCTGACCCTAATCCTAATCCTGACGCTGACCTAACCCTGACCCTAACCCTAACCCTGACCCTGACCCTGACTGTGTGCCTGACCCTAAACCTAAACCTAAAGGTAACCCTAACACTGACCCTAATATGGACCCTGTACCCAAACCGAACACTGACCCTGACCCTAACACTAACCCCTACCCTAAACCAAACCCTCACCCTGACCTTACCCTGTCTAACCCTAACCCACACGATAACACTACTTCTAACTCTAACCCTAACCCCATCCCAAACTTTTCCCCTAAATCTAACTGTGAACCTGAACCGAACATAAAGCAAAGACTGAACCTAAACCTGACCCTGGCCCTGACCTTCACCTGACCCTGACCCTGACCCTAATCCTAACCATGACCTTAACACTGACCACTACATAACCCTGTCCCTGACCCAAATGTGGACTTTAACCAATACCTGATCCTGACGCTAAACCTGACACTGGCCCAAACTTCACCCTGACCCTGACCCAGGCCATGACCATCAACCTAACCCTGACCCTAACAGTGACCCTGATCCAAACCTAACACTAACCCTGAGACTGAATGTGAGCCTGACCCTAACTCTACCCCTAAACGTAACCCTAACCCTGACAGTACCACGGGTCCTCCGCCGATCCTATCGCTGAACCTAACCCTGACACTATACTCTAACCCTACCGCGGATCCTGACCCTAACCAATCTAACCCTAACGCTCAAACTAACTAACTCTAACCCTAACACTAAACCTAAACTTTAACAATAACCCTTACCTTATAACTGACTATGATCATAACCCTAACCCTGAACTTTGCCTCTACCAGACCCTGACCCTAAACCTGACCCTGGCCCTGACCCTAAACCTAACCATGACACTAACACTGACCACTACATAAACTTGTCCCTAACCCAAATGTGGACTTTGAACCAATACCTGATCCTGACCCTAAACCTGACACTGGCTCTAAACTTCACCCTGACCCTGACCCAGGCCATGATCATAAACCTAACCCTGAGCCTAATAGTGATCCCGACCCTGACCTGAACACTAAAACCTGAGCCTGGCTGTTAGCCTACCCTACTCTAACCGTAAATGTAACCCTGACCCTGACACTAACGCGGGCCCTACCCCGAATCCTATTGCTGAAACTAACCCTAACACTAACCCCTAACCTACCACGGACCCTGACCCTAACAAGTTCTAACCCTAACCATCAACCTAACGCTAACCCTAACACTAACGCTGAACTTTAACAATAACCCTGACCCTATAGCTGACTATGATCCTAACCCTAACCCTGAACTTTGCCTATACCAGACACTGACCCTAAACCTAACCCTGAAAATTGCGATTAGGGACCCTGATCCTAAACCTGACCCTGGCCCTGACCCTAAACCTAACCATGACCCTAACAATGACCACTACATAACCCTGTCCCTGACCCGAATGTGGACTTAAAACCAATACCTGATCCTGACCGTAAACCTGACACTGACCCTGACCCTGACTCTGACAGTAATGGTAACCCTGACCCTATTGTGAGCCTGACCCTTAACCTAACCATGAACCTAACCCTAACCCTGACCCCTACCCTAACCCTAACACTAACCCTGACCCCAACGATGTCTCACCCTAACCCTAACCCTAAGTCTCTCGCTAACACTAACCCTAACCCTAACCCTAACCCTAACCCTAACCTTAACTCGGTCTGAACCCATCTCTGTTCCCAGAAGCGGGGACAATAGTTGCATCCAGGACTCCCAGGGGCTGGGATTGGCTGTGTGGGGGTCACTGGATGAACAGGGCATGGAGTGGTGGGTGAGCCTTGAGCAGCTAGGGGATGGGCACGCTCAGGGTGCTCTGGTGGGAGCAGAAAGTTTGGGTAAGGAGCCCCCATTCAATGGTGACCTCACTTCCCTGACGACAGGGCCCAACGGAATTAGAATCCACGTATCCAGGCACCCCATTACAGAGAAAACCCCCCCCTGCCAGCTCATTTCTAGGCACATCCTAAAGGAAGTGACATGTTCTTCTGTTGTACTGAAGCCCTGAGGATGCAGGGAGAAGAGAGCTCACCCACCATACACGTCCCCTCACTGGCAGGTCATATCAGGCTTCCCCAACGCCTCAGGCCCTTTGGCAAATAAAATCAAAAGGTGACACCAGGGAGCTCAGAGTCAGAGAGTCCCACACCTTTTAATTGAGCGGTATAGCTCTAAGTCTCCTCCCCATGTGTGTGTGTGTGTGTGTGTGTGTGTGTGTGTGTGTGTGTGTGTGTGTGTGTGTGTGCCTCTGGGTGTCTGTGGCTCTGTGTGTAAAGAGGACCTGGCCATGCCATCGTGGGTGAAGATGTCCCAAGCAGGAGCAGGATGATGAGGGGTTAGATGCCTGGTGGGCAGGTCATGTTTACATCCCAGTGTAATGCTGGCTAAGTGGGATCGGGTGTGGGGTCTACAGCCTTCTGCCCAGGGTTTTTCCTGAGAACCTAAAGGGAGGGGACAATGAACCAGGAGCGGGGAGAACCCTAACAGTAACCACTGACCGTGACCCTGACACTGTGAGCCTGCCCCAAACCCTAACCCGAGCCCTGACCCTGACCCTGACCCTGACCCTAACCCTGACCGTGATCCTGACCTGAACCCTAAACCTAAACCTAAGCCTGATGCTGACCCTGATCCGGACCCTGAACCTAAACCTAAGTCTGAGATAACCTAACTATGACTCATCCCTAAACAGGACCCTGACCTGACCCTAATCCTAATCCTGACGCTGACCTAACCCTGACCCTAACCCTAACCCTGACCCTGACTGTGTGCCTGACCCTAAACCTAAACCTAAAGGTAACCCTAACACTGACCCTAATATGGACCCTGTACCCAAACCGAACACTGACCCTGACCCTAACACTAACCCCTACCCTAAACCAAACCCTCACCCTGACCTTACCCTGTCTAACCCTAACCCACACGATAACACTACTTCTAACTCTAACCCTAACCCCATCCCAAACTTTTCCCCTAAATCTAACTGTGAACCTGAACCGAACATAAAGCAAAGACTGAACCTAAACCTGACCCTGGCCCTGACCTTCACCTGACCCTGACCCTGACCCTAATCCTAACCATGACCTTAACACTGACCACTACATAACCCTGTCCCTGACCCAAATGTGGACTTTAACCAATACCTGATCCTGACGCTAAACCTGACACTGGCCCAAACTTCACCCTGACCCTGACCCAGGCCATGACCATCAACCTAACCCTGACCCTAACAGTGACCCTGATCCAAACCTAACACTAACCCTGAGACTGAATGTGAGCCTGACCCTAACTCTACCCCTAAACGTAACCCTAACCCTGACAGTACCACGGGTCCTCCGCCGATCCTATCGCTGAACCTAACCCTGACACTATACTCTAACCCTACCGCGGATCCTGACCCTAACCAATCTAACCCTAACGCTCAAACTAACTCTAACCCTAACACTAAACCTAAACTTTAACAATAACCCTTACCTTATAACTGACTATGATCATAACCCTAACCCTGAACTTTGCCTCTACCAGACCCTGACCCTAAACCTGACCCTGGCCCTGACCCTAAACCTAACCATGACACTAACACTGACCACTACATAAACTTGTCCCTAACCCAAATGTGGACTTTGAACCAATACCTGATCCTGACCCTAAACCTGACACTGGCTCTAAACTTCACCCTGACCCTGACCCAGGCCATGATCATAAACCTAACCCTGAGCCTAATAGTGATCCCGACCCTGACCTGAACACTAAACCTGAGCCTGGCTGTTAGCCTACCCTACTCTAACCGTAAATGTAACCCTGACCCTGACACTAACGCGGGCCCTACCCCGAATCCTATTGCTGAAACTAACCCTAACACTAACCCCTAACCTACCACGGACCCTGACCCTAACAAGTTCTAACCCTAACCATCAACCTAACGCTAACCCTAACACTAACGCTGAACTTTAACAATAACCCTGACCCTATAGCTGACTATGATCCTAACCCTAACCCTGAACTTTGCCTATACCAGACACTGACCCTAAACCTAACCCTGAAAATTGCGATTAGGGACCCTGATCCTAAACCTGACCCTGGCCCTGACCCTAAACCTAACCATGACCCTAACAATGACCACTACATAACCCTGTCCCTGACCCGAATGTGGACTTAAAACCAATACCTGATCCTGACCGTAAACCTGACACTGACCCTGACCCTGACTCTGACAGTAATGGTAACCCTGACCCTATTGTGAGCCTGACCCTTAACCTAACCATGAACCTAACCCTAACCCTGACCCCTACCCTAACCCTAACACTAACCCTGACCCCAACGATGTCTCACCCTAACCCTAACCCTAAGTCTCTCGCTAACAACCCTAACCCTAACCCTAACCCTAACCCTAACCTAAACTTAACTCGGTCTGAACCCATCTCTGTTCCCAGAAGCGGGGACAATAGTTGCATCCAGGACTCCCAGGGGCTGGGATTGGCTGTGTGGGGGTCACTGGATGAACAGGGCATGGAGTGGTGGGTGAGCCTTGAGCAGCTAGGGGATGGGCACGCTCAGGGTGCTCTGGTGGGAGCAGAAAGTTTGGTAAGGAGCCCCCATTCAATGGTGACCTCACTTCCCTGACGACAGGGCCCAACGGAATTAGAATCCACGTATCCAGGCACCCCATTACAGAGAAAACCCCCCTGCCCAGCTCATTTCTAGGCACATCCTAAAGGAAGTGACATGTTCTTCTGTTGTACTGAAGCCCTGAGGATGCAGGGAGAAGAGAGCTCACCCACCATACACGTCCCCTCACTGGCAGGTCATATCAGGCTTCCCCAACGCCTCAGGCCCTTTGGCAAATAAAATCAAAAGGTGACACCAGGGAGCTCAGAGTCAGAGAGTCCCACACCTTTTAATTGAGCGGTATAGCTCTAAGTCTCCTCCCCATGTGTGTGTGTGTGTGTGTGTGTGTGTGTGTGTGTGTGTGTGTGTGTGTGTGTGTGTCTGGGTGTCTGTGGGGTCTGTGGCTCTGTGTGTAAAGAGGACCTGGCCATGCCATCGTGGGTGAAGATGTCCCAAGCAGGAGCAGGATGATGAGGGGTTAGATGCCTGGTGGGCAGGTCATGTTTACATCCCAGTGTAATGCTGGCTAAGTGGGATCGGGTGTGGGGTCTACAGCCTTCTGCCCAGGGTTTTTCCTGAGAACCTAAAGGGAGGGGACAATGAACCAGGAGCGGGGAGAACCCTAACAGTAACCACTGACCGTGACCCTGACACTGTGAGCCTGCCCCAAACCCTAACCCGAGCCCTGACCCTGACCCTGACCCTAACCCTGACCGTGATCCTGACCTGAACCCTAAACCTAAACCTAAGCCTGATGCTGACCCTGATCCGGACCCTGAACCTAAACCTAAGTCTGAGATAACCTAACTATGACTCATCCCTAAACAGGACCCTGACCTGACCCTAATCCTAATCCTGACGCTGACCTAACCCTGACCCTAACCCTAACCCTGACCCTGACTGTGTGCCTGACCCTAAACCTAAACCTAAAGGTAACCCTAACACTGACCCTAATATGGACCCTGTACCCAAACCGAACACTGACCCTGACCCTAACACTAACCCCTACCCTAAACCAAACCCTCACCCTGACCTTACCCTGTCTAACCCTAACCCACACGATAACACTACTTCTAACTCTAACCCTAACCCCATCCCAAACTTTTCCCCTAAATCTAACTGTGAACCTGAACCGAACATAAAGCAAAGACTGAACCTAAACCTGACCCTGGCCCTGACCTTCACCTGACCCTGACCCTGACCCTAATCCTAACCATGACCTTAACACTGACCACTACATAACCCTGTCCCTGACCCAAATGTGGACTTTAACCAATACCTGATCCTGACGCTAAACCTGACACTGGCCCAAACTTCACCCTGACCCTGACCCAGGCCATGACCATCAACCTAACCCTGACCCTAACAGTGACCCTGATCCAAACCTAACACTAACCCTGAGACTGAATGTGAGCCTGACCCTAACTCTACCCCTAAACGTAACCCTAACCCTGACAGTACCACGGGTCCTCCGCCGATCCTATCGCTGAACCTAACCCTGACACTATACTCTAACCCTACCGCGGATCCTGACCCTAACCAATCTAACCCTAACGCTCAAACTAACTCTAACCCTAACACTAAACCTAAACTTTAACAATAACCCTTACCTTATAACTGACTATGATCATAACCCTAACCCTGAACTTTGCCTCTACCAGACCCTGACCCTAAACCTGACCCTGGCCCTGACCCTAAACCTAACCATGACACTAACACTGACCACTACATAAACTTGTCCCTAACCCAAATGTGGACTTTGAACCAATACCTGATCCTGACCCTAAACCTGACACTGGCTCTAAACTTCACCCTGACCCTGACCCAGGCCATGATCATAAACCTAACCCTGAGCCTAATAGTGATCCCGACCCTGACCTGAACACTAAACCTGAGCCTGGCTGTTAGCCTACCCTACTCTAACCGTAAATGTAACCCTGACCCTGACACTAACGCGGGCCCTACCCCGAATCCTATTGCTGAAACTAACCCTAACACTAACCCCTAACCTACCACGGACCCTGACCCTAACAAGTTCTAACCCTAACCATCAACCTAACGCTAACCCTAACACTAACGCTGAACTTTAACAATAACCCTGACCCTATAGCTGACTATGATCCTAACCCTAACCCTGAACTTTGCCTATACCAGACACTGACCCTAAACCTAACCCTGAAAATTGCGATTAGGGACCCTGATCCTAAACCTGACCCTGGCCCTGACCCTAAACCTAACCATGACCCTAACAATGACCACTACATAACCCTGTCCCTGACCCGAATGTGGACTTAAAACCAATACCTGATCCTGACCGTAAACCTGACACTGACCCTGACCCTGACTCTGACAGTAATGGTAACCCTGACCCTATTGTGAGCCTGACCCTTAACCTAACCATGAACCTAACCCTAACCCTGACCCCTACCCTAACCCTAACACTAACCCCCTGACCCCAACGATGTCTCACCCTAACCCTAACCCTAAGTCTCTCGCTAACACTAACCCTAACCCTAACCCTAACCCTAACCCTAACCTTAACTCGGTCTGAACCCATCTCTGTTCCCAGAAGCGGGGACAATAGTTGCATCCAGGACTCCCAGGGGCTGGGATTGGCTGTGTGGGGGTCACTGGATGAACAGGGCATGGAGTGGTGGGTGAGCCTTGAGCAGCTAGGGGATGGGCACGCTCAGGGTGCTCTGGTGGGAGCAGAAAGTTTGGTAAGGAGCCCCCATTCAATGGTGACCTCACTTCCCTGACGACAGGGCCCAACGGAATTAGAATCCACGTATCCAGGCACCCCATTACAGAGAAAACCCCCCTGCCCAGCTCATTTCTAGGCACATCCTAAAGGAAGTGACATGTTCTTCTGTTGTACTGAAGCCCTGAGGATGCAGGGAGAAGAGAGCTCACCCACCATACACGTCCCCTCACTGGCAGGTCATATCAGGCTTCCCCAACGCCTCAGGCCCTTTGGCAAATAAAATCAAAAGGTGACACCAGGGAGCTCAGAGTCAGAGAGTCCCACACCTTTTAATTGAGCGGTATAGCTCTAAGTCTCCTCCCCATGTGTGTGTGTGTGTGTGTGTGTGTGTGTGTGTGTGTGTGTGTGTGTGTGTGTGTGTGTGCCTCTGGGTGTCTGTGGCTCTGTGTGTAAAGAGGACCTGGCCATGCCATCGTGGGTGAAGATGTCCCAAGCAGGAGCAGGATGATGAGGGGTTAGATGCCTGGTGGGCAGGTCATTTTTACATCCCAGTGTAATGCTGGCTAAGTGGGATCGGGTGTGGGGTCTACAGCCTTCTGCCCAGGGTTTTTCCTGAGAACCTAAAGGGAGGGGACAATGAACCAGGAGCGGGGAGAACCCTAACAGTAACCACTGACCGTGACCCTGACACTGTGAGCCTGCCCCAAACCCTAACCCGAGCCCTGACCCTGACCCTGACCCTAACCCTGACCGTGATCCTGACCTGAACCCTAAACCTAAACCTAAGCCTGATGCTGACCCTGATCCGGACCCTGAACCTAAACCTAAGTCTGAGATAACCTAACTATGACTCATCCCTAAACAGGACCCTGACCTGACCCTAATCCTAATCCTGACGCTGACCTAACCCTGACCCTAACCCTAACCCTGACCCTGACTGTGTGCCTGACCCTAAACCTAAACCTAAAGGTAACCCTAACACTGACCCTAATATGGACCCTGTACCCAAACCGAACACTGACCCTGACCCTAACACTAACCCCTACCCTAAACCAAACCCTCACCCTGACCTTACCCTGTCTAACCCTAACCCACACGATAACACTACTTCTAACTCTAACCCTAACCCCATCCCAAACTTTTCCCCTAAATCTAACTGTGAACCTGAACCGAACATAAAGCAAAGACTGAACCTAAACCTGACCCTGGCCCTGACCTTCACCTGACCCTGACCCTGACCCTAATCCTAACCATGACCTTAACACTGACCACTACATAACCCTGTCCCTGACCCAAATGTGGACTTTAACCAATACCTGATCCTGACGCTAAACCTGACACTGGCCCAAACTTCACCCTGACCCTGACCCAGGCCATGACCATCAACCTAACCCTGACCCTAACAGTGACCCTGATCCAAACCTAACACTAACCCTGAGACTGAATGTGAGCCTGACCCTAACTCTACCCCTAAACGTAACCCTAACCCTGACAGTACCACGGGTCCTCCGCCGATCCTATCGCTGAAAAACCCTGACACTATACTCTAACCCTACCGCGGATCCTGACCCTAACCAATCTAACCCTAACGCTCAAACTAACTCTAACCCTAACACTAAACCTAAACTTTAACAATAACCCTTACCTTATAACTGACTATGATCATAACCCTAACCCTGAACTTTGCCTCTACCAGACCCTGACCCTAAACCTGACCCTGGCCCTGACCCTAAACCTAACCATGACACTAACACTGACCACTACATAAACTTGTCCCTAACCCAAATGTGGACTTTGAACCAATACCTGATCCTGACCCTAAACCTGACACTGGCTCTAAACTTCACCCTGACCCTGACCCAGGCCATGATCATAAACCTAACCCTGAGCCTAATAGTGATCCCGACCCTGACCTGAACACTAAACCTGAGCCTGGCTGTTAGCCTACCCTACTCTAACCGTAAATGTAACCCTGACCCTGACACTAACGCGGGCCCTACCCCGAATCCTATTGCTGAAACTAACCCTAACACTAACCCCTAACCTACCACGGACCCTGACCCTAACAAGTTCTAACCCTAACCATCAACCTAACGCTAACCCTAACACTAACGCTGAACTTTAACAATAACCCTGACCCTATAGCTGACTATGATCCTAACCCTAACCCTGAACTTTGCCTATACCAGACACTGACCCTAAAACTAACCCTGAAAATTGCGATTAGGGACCCTGATCCTAAACCTGACCCTGGCCCTGACCCTAAACCTAACCATGACCCTAACAATGACCACTACATAACCCTGTCCCTGACCCGAATGTGGACTTAAAACCAATACCTGATCCTGACCGTAAACCTGACACTGACCCTGACCCTGACTCTGACAGTAATGGTAACCCTGACCCTATTGTGAGCCTGACCCTTAACCTAACCATGAACCTAACCCTAACCCTGACCCCTACCCTAACCCTAACACTAACCCTGACCCCAACGATGTCTCACCCTAACCCTAACCCTAAGTCTCTCGCTAACACTAACCCTAACCCTAACCCTAACCCTAACCTTAACTCGGTCTGAACCCATCTCTGTTCCCAGAAGCGGGGACAATAGTTGCATCCAGGACTCCCAGGGGCTGGGATTGGCTGTGTGGGGGTCACTGGATGAACAGGGCATGGAGTGGTGGGTGAGCCTTGAGCAGCTAGGGGATGGGCACGCTCAGGGTGCTCTGGTGGGAGCAGAAAGTTTGGTAAGGAGCCCCCATTCAATGGTGACCTCACTTCCCTGACGACAGGGCCCAACGGAATTAGAATCCACGTATCCAGGCACCCCATTACAGAGAAAAAACCCCCCTGCCCAGCTCATTTCTAGGCACATCCTAAAGGAAGTGACATGTTCTTCTGTTGTACTGAAGCCCTGAGGATGCAGGGAGAAGAGAGCTCACCCACCATATACACGTCCCCTCACTGGCAGGTCATATCAGGCTTCCCCAACGCCTCAGGCCCTTTGGCAAATAAAATCAAAAGGTGACCACCAGGGAGCTCAGAGTCAGAGAGTCCCACACCTTTTAATTGAGCGGTATAGCTCTAAGTCTCCTCCCCATGTGTGTGTGTGTGTGTGTGTGTGTGTGTGTGTGTGTGTGTGTGTGTGTGTGTGTGTGTGTGCCTCTGGGTGTCTGTGGCTCTGTGTGTAAAGAGGACCTGGCCATGCCATCGTGGGTGAAGATGTCCCAAGCAGGAGCAGGATGATGAGGGGTTAGATGCCTGGTGGGCAGGTCATGTTTACATCCCAGTGTAATGCTGGCTAAGTGGGATCGGGTGTGGGGTCTACAGCCTTCTGCCCAGGGTTTTTCCTGAGAACCTAAAGGGAGGGGACAATGAACCAGGAGCGGGGAGAACCCTAACAGTAACCACTGACCGTGACCCTGACACTGTGAGCCTGCCCCAAACCCTAACCCGAGCCCTGACCCTGACCCTGACCCTAACCCTGACCGTGATCCTGACCTGAACCCTAAACCTAAACCTAAGCCTGATGCTGACCCTGATCCGGACCCTGAACCTAAACCTAAGTCTGAGATAACCTAACTATGACTCATCCCTAAACAGGACCCTGACCTGACCCTAATCCTAATCCTGACGCTGACCTAACCCTGACCCTAACCCTAACCCTGACCCTGACTGTGTGCCTGACCCTAAACCTAAACCTAAAGGTAACCCTAACACTGACCCTAATATGGACCCTGTACCCAAACGAAACACTGACCCTGACCCTAACACTAACCCCTACCCTAAACCAAACCCTCACCCTGACCTTACCCTGTCTAACCCTAACCCACACGATAACACTACTTCTAACTCTAACCCTAACCCCATCCCAAACTTTTCCCCTAAATCTAACTGTGAACCTGAACCGAACATAAAGCAAAGACTGAACCTAAACCTGACCCTGGCCCTGACCTTCACCTGACCCTGACCCTGACCCTAATCCTAACCATGACCTTAACACTGACCACTACATAACCCTGTCCCTGACCCAAATGTGGACTTTAACCAATACCTGATCCTGACGCTAAACCTGACACTGGCCCAAACTTCACCCTGACCCTGACCCAGGCCATGACCATCAACCTAACCCTGACCCTAACAGTGACCCTGATCCAAACCTAACACTAACCCTGAGACTGAATGTGAGCCTGACCCTAACTCTACCCCTAAAACGTAACCCTAACCCTGACAGTACCACGGGTCCTCCGCCGATCCTATCGCTGAACCTAACCCTGACACTATACTCTAACCCTACCCTACGCGGATCCTGACCCTAACCAATCTAACCCTAACGCTCAAACTAACTCTAACCCTAACACTAAACCTAAACTTTAACAATAACCCTTACCTTATAACTGACTATGATCATAACCCTAACCCTGAACTTTGCCTCTACCAGACCCTGACCCTAAACCTGACCCTGGCCCTGACCCTAAACCTAACCATGACACTAACACTGACCACTACATAAACTTGTCCCTAACCCAAATGTGGACTTTGAACCAATACCTGATCCTGACCCTAAACCTGACACTGGCTCTAAACTTCACCCTGACCCTGACCCAGGCCATGATCATAAACCTAACCCTGAGCCTAATAGTGATCCCGACCCTGACCTGAACACTAAACCTGAGCCTGGCTGTTAGCCTACCCTACTCTAACCGTAAATGTAACCCTGACCCTGACACTAACGCGGGCCCTACCCCGAATCCTATTGCTGAAACTAACCCTAACACTAACCCCTAACCTACCACGGACCCTGACCCTAACAAGTTCTAACCCTAACCATCAACCTAACGCTAACCCTAACACTAACGCTGAACTTTAACAATAACCCTGACCCTATAGCTGACTATGATCCTAACCCTAACCCTGAACTTTGCCTATACCAGACACTGACCCTAAACCTAACCCTGAAAATTGCTATTAGGGACCCTGATTCTAAACCTGACCATGGCCCTGACCCTAAACCTAACCATGACAGTAACACTGACTACTGCATAACCTTGTCCAAACCCAAATGTGGACTTTGAACCAATACCTGATCCAGACCCTAAACCTGACACTGCCCTAAACTATACCCTGACCCTGACGCAGGCCATGACCATAAACCTAAACCTGACCCTAACACTGACCCTAACCCTGACCCTAACACTAACCCTGACACTGAATGTGAGCCTGACCCTAACTCTACCCCTAAACGTAACCCTGACCCTGACACTAACACGTGCCCTCCGCGAATCCTATCGCTGAAACTAACCCTAACACTAAACCCTAACCCTACCACGGACCCTGACCCTAACGAGGGCTAACCCTAACCCTCGACCTAACTCTAACCCTAAACCTAACCCTAAACATAAACAATAACCCCGGACCCTATGCCTGATTATGATCATTACCCTTACCCGGAACTTTGCATATAGCAGTCCCTGACCCTAAATCTGACCCTGGCCCAGACTCTAAACAGAACCATGACCCTAAAAATGACACTAAATAATCCTGTCCCTGACCCGAATGTGGACTTTAAACCAATACCTGAACCTGACCATAAACCTGACACTGGCCCTAGACTTCACCATGACCCTGACCCAGGCAAAGACTATAAAACCTAACCCTGACTCTAACAGTGATGCAGACCCTGACCCTAACACTAACCCTGACATTGAATGGGAGCCTGACCCTAACTCTAACCCTAAACGTAACCCGCACCCTGACACTAACACGGGCCCTGACCCGAAACCTAACGCTGAACCTAACCCTAAAACTAACCCCTAACATTATGCCTGACACTGACCCAAACCCGGTCTAACCCTAAACGCTCAACCTAGCTCTAACCCTAACCCTAAACCCACTTTAACAATTATCCTAACCCTCTCCCTGAACCTGATCATAACCCTAACTCTGAACATTGCCTATGTCAGAACTTAACCTTAAAACTGACCCTGGCCTTGACCTGAACTCTGACCCTAACCCTGACTGTAAACCTAACTCTGACCCAATCCGTGATCCTGAACAGAATCGTCACCCTAAATCTCACCCTGATCCTGAACCTACTCATAAAAACAGAACCTAAACATAAAGCTGACCTTACCATAACCATAAACCTAATCCTGACCCTGACCCTAACCCTGACACTAAACCTGTCCCAAACCTAACCCTGATCCTGACATGAACCTTGCCCCCAAACAAAAACTTGACCATGATCCTGAACCTGACCCTTAACTTAACCGTCACCCTAACACTGACCCTGACCCTGACTCGGACCATAACAGTAATCCTGACCCTACTGTGAGCCTGACCCTAAACCTAACCATGATCCTAACCCTGACCCTTACCCTAACCCTAATGCTAACCCTGACCCCAACGATGTCTCACCCTAACCCTAACCCTAAGTCTCTCGCTAACACTAACACTAACCCTAACCCTAACCCTAACCCTAACTCGGTCTGAACCCATCTCTGTTCCCAGAAGTGGGGACAACAGTTGCATCCAGGACTCCCAGGGGCTGGGATTGGCTGTGTGGGGGGGTCACTGGATGAACAGGGCATGGGGTGGTGGGTGAGCCTTGAGCAGCTAGTGGATGGGCACGCTCAGGGTGCTCTGGTGGGAGCAGAAAAAGTTTGGTAAGGAGCCCCCATTCAATGGTGACCTCACTTCCCTGACGACAGAGCCCAACGGAATTAGAATCCACGTATCCAGGCACCCCATTACAGAGAAAACCCCCCTGCCCAGCTCATTTCTAGGCACATCCTAAAGGAAGCGACATGTTCTTCTGCTGTACTGAAGCCCTGAGGATGCAGGGAGAAGAGAGATCACCCGCCATACACATCCCCTCACTGGCAGGTCATATCAGGCTTCCCCAAAACCTAAGGCCCTTTGGCAAATAAAATCAAAAGGTGACAGCAGGGGGCTCCGAGTCAGAGATTCCCACACCTTTTGATCGAGCGGTATAGCTCTAAGTCTCCTCCCCCCGTGTGTGTGTGTGTGTGTGTGTGTGTGTGTGTGTGTAGAGAGGACCTGGGCATGCCATCGTGGGTGGAGATGTCCCAAGCAGGAGCAGGCTAAAGAGGGGTTAGATGCCTGGTGGGCAGGTCATGTTTACATCCCAGTGTAATGCTGGCTAAGTGGGATCGGGTGTGGGGTCTACAGCCTTCTGCCCAGGGTTTTATCCTGAGAACCTAAAGGGAGGGGACAATGAACCAGGAGCGGGGCGAACCCTAACAGTAACCACTGACCCTGACCCTGATCCTGACACTGTGAGCCTGCCCCAAACCCTAACCCGAACCCTGACCCTGACCCTGAACCTAACCCTGACCGTGATCCCGACCTGAACCCTAAACCTAAACCTAAGACTGACGCTGACCCTGATCCGGACCGTGAACCTAAACCTAAGTCTGAGATAACCTAACTATGACTCATCCCTAAACGTGACCCTACCTGAACCTAATCCTAATCCTGACGCTGATCTAACCCTGACCCTAACCCTAACCCTGTCCGTGACCGTGTGCGTGACCCTAAACCTAACCCTAAAGGTAACCCTAACCCTGACCCTAATACGGACCCTCAAACCAAACCGAACGTTGACCCTGACAATAACACTAATCCCTACCCTAAACCAAACCCGAACGCTGACCTTACGCTGTCTAACCCTAACCCTCACCATACCACTACTTCTAACTCTAACCGTAACCCCCATCCCAAACTTATCCCCTAAATCTAAATGTGACCATGAACCGAACATAAAGCAAAGCCTGAACCTAAACCTAACCCTGACCCTGACCTTCACATGAAACTGACCCTGACCCTAATCCTAACCATGACCCTAACACTGACCACTACACAACCCCTGTCCCTGACCCGAATGTGGACTTTAAACCAATACATGATCCTGAAGCCAAACCTGACACTGGGCCTAAACTTCACCCTGAACCTGACCCAGACAATGACAATCAACCTATCCCTGACCCTAACAGTGACCCCGACCCAGACCTGAACACTAAACCACACACCCTGACAGTGAGCCTGACCCTTACTGTAACCCTAAACTTAACCCTGACCCTGACACTAACAAGGGCCATACCCTGAAACCTAACGCTGAACCTAACCCTAAAACTAACCCCTAACATTATCCCTGAAACTGACACTAACCTGTTCTAACCCTAACCCTCAACCTACCTCGAACCCTAACCCTAACCCCACTTTAACAATTATCCTAACCCTCTCCCTGAACCTGATCATAACCCTAACTCTGAACATTGCCTATGTCAGAACTTAACCTTAAAACTGACCCTGGCCTTGACCTTAACTCTGACCCTAACCCTGACTGTAAACCTAACTCTGACCCAATCCGTGATCCTGAACAGAATCGTCACCCTAAATCTCACCCTGATCCTGAACCTACTCATAAAACAGAACCTAAACATAAAGCTGGCCTTACCATAACCATGAACCTAACCCTGACCCTGACCCTAACCCTGACAATAAACCTGTCCCAAATCTAAACCTGACCCTGACATGAACCTTGCCCCCACACCAAAACTTGAACCTGACTCTAAATCTGACCATGACACTGAACCTGACCCTAAAACTAACCGTCATCCTAACACTGACCCTGTCCCTGACTGTGACTGTAACGCTAACCGTGACCCTACTGACCCTAAACCTAACCATGAAACCTAACCCTAACCCTGACCCCTACCCTAAGCTTTACGGTAAGCCTGACCTCAACGACGTCTAACCCTAACCCTGACCCTAAGTCTTTCTTAACCCAAACCCTAACACTAACCTAGTCTAAACCCAGCTCTGTTCCTTCCAGCGGGGACAACAGCTGCACCTAGTCCTCCCAGGGGGTGGGAGGAGGCTGTATGGGGGTCACTGCATGGGCACTGCGTTGAGTGGAGTGTGAGCCTTGAGCAGCTTGGGGACCAGTGGATCAGGGAGCTCTGGTGGAGCAGGAAGTTCGGTAAGGAGCCCCCAGGCAGTGGTGACCTCACTTCCCTGACGACAGAGCCCAAGGGAATTGAAACCCACGTATCCAGGCACCCCATTACAGAGAAAACCCCCCTGCCCAGCTCATTTCTAGGCACATCCTAAAGGAAGTGACATGTTCTTCTGTTGTACTGAAGCCCTGAGGATGCAGGGAGAAGACAGCTCGCCCACCAGACAAGTCCCCTACCTGGCAGGTCATATCAGGTTTCCCCAACACTTCAGGCCCTTTGGCTAATAAACTCAAAAGGGGACACCAGGGGGCTCAGAGTCAGAGAGTCCCACACCTTCTTATCGACCAGTGTAGCCCTAGGTCTCCTCCCTGTCTCTGCTCTGTGTGTGTGTGTGTGTGTGTGCTTGTGTGTGTGTGCCACTGGGTTTCTGTGTCTGTGTGTAAAGAGGACCTGGCTATGCCATCGTGGGTGGAGATGAGCCAAGCAGGATCAGGCTGATGAGGGTTTAGATATCTGGTGGGCAAGTCATGTTCACACCCCCAGTTTAAGGCTGGTTAAGTTGGATCGGGTGTAGGGTATACACCCTTCTGCCCAGGGTTTATCCTGAGACCCTGAACGGATGGGTCCATGACCCAGGATCAGGGCTAACCCTAACAGAACCACTAACCCTGACCCTGACCCTGACTGTGAGCCTGCCCTATACCTAACACAAGCCCTGACCCTGACCCTGACCCTGACCCTGACTGTGATCCTGACCTGAACCCTAAACCTAAACCTAAGCCTGACACTGACCCTGATGTGGACCCTGAACCTAAACCTAACTCTGACATTACCGTAACCATGACTGAAACCTAACAAGGACCCTGACCCTTACCCTAATCCTAATCCTGACGCTGACCTAACCCGGACGCTAACCGGACCCTAACCCTAACCCTGATCGAGACTTGAATTGACCCTAAACCTAAACCTTATGGTAACTCTAACCATGACCCTAATAAGGACCCTGAACCTACACCTCATGCTGACCCTGAACCTAACACTAACCCCTACCCTAAACCAAACCCTAAAACCTGACCTTATGCTGTCTAACCCACCCTAACCATAACCCTACTTATAAATCTAACCCAAAACCCCATCCCAACCCCTACCACCAAACCTAAGTATGACACTGAACTGAATATTGACCCTCTACCAAAGCCTGACCCTCAACCTGACCCTGGCCCTGACCTTCATCTGACCGTGACCCTGACCCTAATCCAAACCATGACACTAACACTGACCACTACATAAACCTGTCCCGGACCCAAATGTGGATTTTAACCAACCTGAACCTGACCCTCAACCAGAGACTGGTGCTAAACTTCACCCTGAGCGTGACCCAGACCATGACCATAAACCTAACCTTGACCCTAACAGTGACCCCGACCCTGACCTGAAAACTAAACCTGACCCTGACTGTGAGCCTGACCTTAACTCGAACCATAAATGTAACCCTGACCCTGACGCTGACACTGGCCCTCCTCGAATCCTATTGCTGATCCTAACCCTAACACTAACCCCTAAACCTACCACGGACACTGAACCTAACAAGTTCTAACCCTAACAGTCAACCTAACGCTAACCCTAACACTAACCCTAAACTTAAACAATAACCATGACCCTATACCTGATAATGATCATAACTCTAACCCGGAACTTTGCCTATACCCAGACCCTGACCCTAAATCACCCTCACCCTGACCCCCTAAACCTAACCATGACCCTCACAATGACCACAACATAACCCTGTCCCTGACCCGAATGTGGACTTTAAACCAATACCTGATCCTACGTAAACCTGACACTGGCCCTAGACTTCACCCTGACCCCGACCCAGGCAAAGACCATAAACTTAACTCTGACCCAAACAATGACCCTGACGCTGAAACTAACACTAAACCTGACACTGAATGTGAGCCTGACCCTAATTCTAACCCTAAACGTAACCCTGACCCTGACACTAACATGGGCCCTGACCCGAAAGCTAAGGCTGAACCTAACCCTAAAAAAAAACCCCTAACATTATCCCTGACACTGACCCTAACCCAGTCTAACCCTAACCCTCAATCTACCTCTAAGCCTAACCTGTACCAAACCTAACCCTGACCCTGACATGAACCTTGCCACCAAACCAAAACTTGAACCTGACCGTAAATCTCTGACCATGACCCTGCCTGGACATAAAACCTAACCGTTAGCCTAACACTGACCCTGACCCTGACTCTGACTGTAACGCTAACCCTGAACCTACTGTGATCCTGACCCTAAACCTAACCATGAACCTAACCCTAACCCTGACCCCTACCCTAAGCCTTACGCTAACCCTGACCCCAAAGATGTCTAACCCTAAACCTGACCCTACGTCTTTCTTAGCCCTAACCCTAACACTAAGCTGGTCTAAACCCAGCTCTGTTCCCTCCAGCGGGGAAAACAGCTGCACCCCAGGCCTCCCAGGGTCTGGGAGGAGGCTGTATGTGGGGGTCAATGGATGGGCACTGCATTGAGTGGAGTGTGAGCCTTGAGCAGCGTGGGGACCGGCGGCTCAGGGAGCTCTGGTGGAGCAGGAAGTTTGGTAAGGAACCCCCAGGCATTCGTGACCTCACTTCCTTGATGAAGGGCCCAACGGAATTGGAACCCACATATCCAGGCATCCCATTACAGAGAAACGCCCTACCCAGCTCTATCTAGGCACATCCTAAAGGAAGCACCACGTTCTTCTACTGTACTGAAGCCCAGAGGATGCAGGGAGAAGTGAGCTCGCCCGCCAGACACGTCCCCTTCCTGGCAGGTCATATCAGGTTTCCCCAACGCCTCAGGCCCTTTGGCTAATAAAATCAAAAGGTGACACCAGTGGGCTCAGAGTCGGAGAGTCCCACACCTTCTGATCTATGGGTGTAGCCCTAGGTGTCCTCCCTGTCTCTCTCCCTGTGTGTGTGTGTGTGTGTGTGTGTGTGTGTGTGTGTATGAGTGCGAGTGCCTCTGGGTGTCTGGTGTGTCTGTGTGTAAAGAGTACCTGGCCATGCCATACTGGGGTGGAGATGCCCCAAGCAGGATGAGGCTGATATGGGGTTAGATGTCTGGTGGGTAAGTCATGTTCACACCCCAGTTTAAGGCTGCTTAAGTGGGATCAGTTGTAGGGTCTACACCCTTCTGCCCAGGGTTTATCCTGAGACCCTGAATGAATGAGTCCATGACTCAGGAGCGGGGGCTAACCATAACAGTAACCACTAACCCTGACCCTGACACTGACTGTGAGCCTGATCATAACCCTAACTCTGAACATTGCCTATGTCAGAACTTAACCTTAAAAACTGACCCTGACCTTGACCTTAACACTGACCCTAACCCTGACTGTAAACCTAACTCTGACCCAATCCGTGAGCCTGAACAGATTAGTAACCCTAAAGCTAACCCTGATCCTGAATCTACTCATAAAACAGAACCTAAACATAAAGCTGACCTTACCATAACCATGATCCTAACTCTGACCCTGACCCTAACCCTGACACTAAAACTGTCCAAAAACCTAACCCTGACCTGACATGACCTTGCCCCCCCAAACCAAAAACTTGAACCTGACCCTAAAACTGACCATGACCCTGAACCTGACCCTAAACCCAACTGTGAGCCTAACACTGACCCTGAGCCTGACTCTGCCTGTAACGCTAACCCCTGAACCTACTGTGATCCTGACCCTAAACCCTGACCATGAACCTAACCCTAACCCTGACCACTACCCTAAGCCTTACGCTAACCCTGACCCCAAAGACGTCTAAACCTAACCCTGACCCTAAGTCATTCTTAACCCTAACCCTAACACTAAACCTGGTCTAAAACCAGCTCTGTTCCCTCCAGCGGGGAAAAAAACAGCTGCACGCAGGCCTCCCAGGGGCTGTGGGGAGGCTGTATGGGGGTCACAGGATGGGCACTGCATTGAGTGGAGTGTGAGCCTTGAGCAGCTTGGGGACCAGGCGGCTCAGGGAGCTCTGGTGGAGCAAGAAGTTCGGTAAGGAGCCCCCAGGCAGTGGTGACCTCACTTCCTTGATGACCGAGCCCAAGGAAATTGAAACCCACATATCCAGGCACCCCATTACAGAGAAAACCGCCCCCATGCCCAGCTCATTTCTAGGCACAACCTAAAGAAAGCGACATGTTCTCTGTTGTACTAAAGCCGAGAGGATGCAGGGAGAGAGAGAGCTGGCCCGTCTGACACGTCCCCTACCTGGCAGGTCATATCAGGTTTCCCCATCACCTCAGGCCCTTTGGCTAATAAATTAAAAAGATGACACCAGGGGGCTCAGAGTAAGAGAGTCCCACACCTCTTACCACTTTTGTAGCCCCTAGGTCTCCTCCCTGTCTCTCTGTGTGTGTGTGTGTGTGTGTGTGTGTGTGTGTGCGCCTCTGGGTGTCTGTGTGTCTGTGTGTAAAGAGGACCTGGCCATGCCATCCTGGGTGGAGATGCCCCAAGCAGGAGCAGGCTGATGAGGGAGGTAGATGACTTGTGGGCAAGTCATGTTCACACCCCAGTTTAAGGCAGGTTAAGTGGGATCAGGTGTAGGGTCTATACCATTCTTCCCAGGGTTTATCCTGAGACCCTGAAGGGACGGGTCCATGACCCAGGAGCGGGGCTAACACTAACAGTAACCACTAACCCTGACCCTGACACTGATATGAGCCTGCCCCAAACCCTAACCCAAGCCCAAGCCCTGACCCTGACCCTGACCCTGACCCTGACTGTGATCCTGACCTGAACCCTAACCCTAACCTAAGCCTGACACTGACCCCTGATGTGGACCCTGAACCTAAACCTAACTCTGACATTACCATAACCATGATTCAAACCTAACCAGGACCCTGACCCTGACCCTAATGCTAACCCTGATGCTGACCTAACCCGGACCCTAACCCTAACCCTGAACGTGACAGTGTGCTTGACCCTAAACCCTAAACCTAATGGTAACTCTAACCGTGACCCTAAAAAAGGACCCTGAACCTACACATCATGCTGACCCTGACCTTAACACTAACCCCTAACCTAAACCAAACCGTAACCCTGACCTTCCGCTGTCTATCCCTAACCCTAACCATAACCCTACTTTCTAACCCTAACCCTAACCCCAATCCCAACCCTACTGCCAAAACCTAACTGTGACACGATCCAAAACATGACCCTATACCAAAGCCTGACCCTCAACCTGACCCTGGCCCTGACCTTTACCTGACCCTGACTCTGACCCTAATCCTAACCTTGACACTAACTCTGACCACTACATAACCCTGTCCCTGACCCGAATGTGGACTTTAAAACCAATACCTGAACCTGACCCTAAGCAGGACACTGGTGCTAAACTTCACCCTGACCCTGACCCAGACACTGACGATAACCTAACCTTGACCCTTACAGTGACCCCGACAATCAACTGAACACTAAACCTGACCCTGAATGTGAGATTGAACCCTAGTCAAACCCTAAATGTAACCCTGACCCTGACACTAACATGGGCCCTCCCTCGAATCCTATATCTGAACCTAACCCTAACACTAACCCGTAACCCTACCACGGACCCTGACCCTAACAAGTTCTAACCCTAACCGTCAACCTAACGCTAAACATAAAACTAACCCTAAACTTTAACAATAACCCTGACCCTATACCTGACTAAGATCATAACCCTAACCCTAACCTTTGCCTATACCAGACCCTGACCCTAAACCGGACACTGGCCCTGACCCTTAACCTAACCATGAACCTAACAATGACCACTACCTAACCCTGTCCCTGACCCGAATGTGTACTTTAAACCAATACCTGATCCTGACCGTAAACCTGACACTGGTCCTAGACTTCACCCTGTCCCCGACCCAGGCAAAGACCAGAAACCTAAGTCTGACCCTAACAGTGACACTGACCCTCACCCTAACACTAAACCTGACACTGAATGTGAGCCTGAACCTATCTCTAACCTTAAACGTAACCGTGACCCTGACACTAACACGGGCCCTGACCCGAAACCTAACGCTGAACCTAACCCTAAAAAAAAAACCCCCTAACATTATCCCTGACACTGACCCTAACAAAGTCTAACCTAACCCTCAACCTACCTCTAAGCCTTACTCTAACCCCACTTTAACAATTATCCTGACCCTCTCCCTGAACCTGATCATAACCCTAACTCTGAACATTGCCTGTGTCAGAACTTAACCTTAAAACTGACCCTGGCCTTGACCTTAACACTGACCCTAACCCTGACTGTAAACCTAACTCTGACCCAATCCGTGAGCCTGAACAGATGAGTAACCCTAAAGCTAACCCTGATCTTGAATCCTGAATCTACTCATAAAACAGAACCTAAACCTAAAGCTGACCTTACCATAACCATGAACCTAACCCTGACCCTGACCCTAACCCTGACACTAAACCTGTCCCAAACCTAACCCTGACCTGACATGACACCTTGCCCCCAAACCAAAACTTGAACCTGACCCGAAAACTGACCATGACCCTGAATCTTACCCTAAACGTAACCGTGAGCCTAACACTGACCCTGAGCCTGACTCTGACCGTAACGCTAATCCTGAACCTACTGTGAGCCAGACCCTAAACCTAACCATGAACCTAACCCTAACCCTGACCCCTACCCTAAGCCTTATGCTAACCCTGACCCCAAAGACGTCTAACCCTAACCCTGACCCTAATTCTTTCTTAACCCTAACCCTAACACTAACCTGGTCTAAATCCAACTCTTTTCCATCCAGTGGGGAAAACAGCTGCACGCAGGCCTCCCAGGGGCTGTGGGGAGGCTGTATGGGGGTCACAGGATGGGCACTGCATTGAGTGGAGTGTGAGCCTTGAGCAGCGTGGGGACCGGCGGTTCAGGGAGCTCTGGTGGAGCAGGAAGTTTTTGGTAAGGAACCCCCAGGCAGTGGTGACCTCACTTCCTTGACGAAGGGCCCAACGGAATTGGAACCCACGTATCCAGGCATCCATTACAGAGAAAACGCCCTCCCCAGCTCTATCTAGGCACATCCTAAAGGAAGCGACATGTTCTTCTGCTGTACTGAAGCCGAGAGGATGCAGGGAGAAGAGAGCTGGCCCGTCTGACACGTCCCCTCCCTGGCAGGTCATATCAGGTTTCCCCAATGCCTCAGGCCCTTTGGCTAAAAAAATCAAAAAGTGACAACAGGGGGCTCAGATCAGAGAGTCCCACACCTTCTGATCCACTCTTATAGGCTTAGGTCTCCTCCCCTCTGTGTGTGGGTGTGTGTGTGGGGGGGGGTGCCTCTGTGTGTCTGTGTGTGTGTGTAAAGAGGTCCTGGCTATGCCATCGAGGGTGGAGATGCCCCAAGCAGGATCAGGCTGATGAGGGCTTAGATATCTGGTGGTCAAGTCATGTTCACACCCCCCAGTTTAAGGCTGGTTAAGAGGGATGGGGTGTAGGGTCTACACCCTTCTGCCCAGGGTTTATCCTGAGACCCTGAACGGATGGGTCCATGACCCAGGATCAGGGCTAACCCTAACAGTAACCACTAACCCTGACCCTGACCCTGACTGACTGTGAGACTGCCCCAAACCCTAACCCAAGCCCTGACCCTGACCCTGACCCTGACCCTGACTGTGATCCTGACCTGAACCCTAAACATAAACCTAAGCCTGACACTGACCCCTATGTGGACCCTGAACCTTAGCCTAACTCTGACATTACCGTAACCATGACTCAAACCTAACCAGGACCCTGACCCTGACTCTAATCCTAACCCTGACGCTGACCTAACCCGGACCCTAAACCTATTCCTGACCGTGACTTGTGCTTGACCTTAACCCTAAACCTAATGGTAACTCTAACCATGACCCTAACAAGGACCCTGAACCTAAACATCATGCTGACCCTGACCTTAACACTAACCCCTAACCTAAACAAAACCCTAACCCTGACATTACGATATCTATCCCTAAACCTAAACATAACATAACCCTACTTCTAACTCTAACCCTAACCCCAATCCCAAACCCTACCGCCAAAACCTAACTGTGACAGTGAACCGAACATTGACCCTATACGAAAGCCTGACCCTCAACCTGACCCTGGCCCTGACATTTACCGGACCCTGACTCTGACCCTAATCCTAACCTTGACACTAACTCTGACAACTACATAAACCTATCCCAGACCCGAATGTGGACTTTAAACCAATACCTGAACCTGACCCTAAACAGGACACTGGTGCTAATCTTCACCCTGACCCTGACCCAGACCATGACGATAACCTAACCCTGACCCTTACAGTGACCGCGAAATCAACAGAACACTAAACCTGACCCTGACTGTGAGACTGAAACTAACTCTGACCCTAAATGTAACCCTGACCCTGACACTAACATGGGCCCTCCCCCGAAACGTATCTCTGAACCTAACCCTAACTAACACAAAACCCCTAACCCTACCACGGACCCTGACCCCAACAAGTTCTAACCCTAACCGTCAACCTAACGCTAAATGTAGAACTAACCCTAAACATTAACAATAACCCTGAGCCTATACCTGACTCTGATCATAACCCTAACCCTGAACTTTGCCTATACCAGACCCTGACCCTAAACCGGACACTGGACCTGACCCTTAACCTAACCATGAACCTAACAATGACCACTACATAACCCTGTCCCTGACACGAATGTGGACTTTAAACCAATACCTGATCCTGACCGTAAACCTGACACTGGCCCTAGACTTCACCCTGACCCCGACCCAGGCAAAGACCAGAAACCTAAGCCTGACCCTAACAGTGACCCTGACCCTCACCCTAACAATAAACCTGACACTGAAAGTAAGCCTGAACCTATCTCTAACCCTAAACGTAACCCTGACCCTGACACTAACACGGGCCCTGACCCGAAACCTAATGCTGAACCTAACCATAAACCTAACCCCTAACATTATCCCTGACACTGATCCTAACCCAGTCTAACCCTAACACGCAACCTACTTCTAACCCTAAACCTAACCACACTTTAACAATAATCCTGACCCTCTCCCTGAACCTGATCATAACCCTAACTCTGTACTTTGCCTATGTCAGACCTTAACCTTAAACCAGACCCTGGCCTTGACCTTAATACTGACCCTAAACCTGACTGTAAAACTAACTCTGACTCAATCCGTGAGCCTGAACAGATTAGTAACCCTAAAGCTAACCCTGATCCTCAACCTACAAATGAAACAGAACCTAAAAATAAAGCTGACCTTACCAAAACCATGAACCTAAACCTGACCCTGACCCTAACCCTGACACTAAACCTGTCCCAAACCTAACCCTGACCTGACATGAACTTGCCCCCAAACCAAAACTTGGACCGGACCCTAAATCTGATCATGACCCTGCCTGGACATAAAACTAACTGTCAGTCTAACACTGACCCTGACCCTGACTCTGACCGTAACGCTACCCCTACCCTGAACCTACTGTGATCATGACACTAAACCTAACCATGAAACGAACCCTAACCCTGAACACTAAACAAAGCCTTACGCTAACACTGACTCCAAAGACGTCTAACCCTAACTCTGACCCTACGTCATCTCTTCCCAATTCGGTTTTCAGGCTTCAGAACCTAGACGTTTTCTCCAATCACTGCCCAGGGTTGAACATGAGGCAGAAATCAGAAATCCTTCCCCATGGCAAGAAATCTTGTGGTTGGCGTGTTGCCCAACGTTCAGTGTAGTTGATAGCAGTGTGGCCCTTTGACCCCACCATGCTTGAGGGCCGCGTTGGTCACAAATACACATTGTGACCCTCAGCGTGAGCCCAGTCCCAAGTAAGGTCTCTCAGTGGCTGGACCAAAAGACGGCATATTGGGCTTGCCATGCCCCTAGGCCCCAATTTTTTAACCATAGTTCGTCGTGTTGTCCATTCGCCCCTCCCCAGTGCTCTGCTTTAGAATGAGGAAACCAAACTGAAAGGACTCCTCCCATCCCACAGATTGACCCCCAAATTGGGATCGGGCCAAATCCACAGAGAGGAAGACTCATGCATGGCCCATGAGGCCTCCCCGACATTAAACGCCCATCGTTGACACAAAATCCAGAGACAAAACCCTGAATAAGCGACTCACACTCGCTCTTTCTTCTTATCCCAAAGAGTTGCCCTCACGGTCTGTAGATCGGAACTGCCATACATACGTCACCAAAACAAGCCGAGTGTGTGTTTTCAGACTTCTATCCCCACATTCCTGGCTTCCACTCCCTCCATCCTGGTGACCCTGGAGCCACACATCAGGTCTGTGCCTCTCAACTCCACGGGAATTCTGCCCCTTCCATTGACCACAATCATACAAACTCGGAGAAACCCTCCAAAGTCCCCAAGGCCATCCCCATAGTATAGAACGCCCAGGACAAACAAGGGCTGCCTGGAACCAGCTGAGCATCCATCTCCACTCATACTGTAGATGGATGTCCCCAGAGAAGGAGATTGAACGGGACAGAGCCCTAGGCCCTAATGGGGTCCATTGTTTTGTTTTTCCTGCTATGTCTCATCAGAGGCCTGGTTTCCAATATCAGCATGTGGGGCTTTCCTGAGGCACCAATCAGATCAAATCTAGTCTCCACATGGGAAACTTGTCTTTTGGAGATGATGCAAAACCCCTGGTTAGGAGAAGCATTCAGGGTCCGTGTGCCACCGCCCCCCCGTGCCAAGGTCTCCATGCACACAAACCCACAATAGGACACATCCGCAGTAGAGTCCATTTCAACTCAGCCCGCTCCGTTGCTCCAACTAGAGCTAGCATATCAAAACTGTCTATTAACTAGGAGACAGTTAGAATCGGGGCAGTCTGCCCAGGGTTCCATCCTTCGATCCCTGCTTTGCTGTCGTTCCGTATGAAACATCCTGGAGCGATCCAACAGATCTCAATTGTTGATCAGAGAAAATCCTTGTGGCTTGGAGCATATCCCAACTCCCCTCCTCGGTAAACCTCCATGGCCTCGAGATACTGCCCCCCTTCAAGAAAGGACCATAATGGACAGAAACTCCAACCTGAGCCTAGGTCTGAATCCTCCCTGACTTCAGATGCACAAAGTCCCGATTCAGATGTGCAGAGAGTGTCTGCCGTGCCCTCGCCCTGAAACCTACGCCTAACTTGTATTCTCATTCTTCCGTCCTCACACTCCTTGCCCAAAGGGCATCCAGTTTGGGAATTCCGGAGCCACAAAGCAGCACTCTGCCTTCCCTCCTGAAGAAAAACGTTGCCCTTGGGGCTACCCAGAAACGCTAAATGAGGATCAAGCTGCACGGCACTCGACTCTCCCCCAATTATACAATATACCCTGAAAACTAATGCCTGGTCTGACGCAGCCTAGGCCTGAACCTCCCGGCCAACACTCAGCGAGCTGGCTCCACACTGAGCACGTAGGACCTGTCATGGACTTAAGTAGTCATCTCTTCCCAAGCTCGGTTTTCAGACTACACAACCTAGACCTTAGATCCAATCACGGCCCAGCGGTGAAAGAGATGAAAAAAAAATCAGAACTACTACTTCCCCATGGCAAGAATACATGTGGTTGGCATGGAGCCCAACGTTCAGTGTAGGAGTAACAGTGTGGACCATGATTCCCGCCCATGCTTGAGTGCTTAGAAGGCATAAACACACATTGTGACCCTCAGCGTGAGTTCTGTCCTCAAGGAAGGCCTCTCAGTGGCTGGAACTAACCATAGTTCGGTTTGTCCATTCACCCCTCCGCAGGGCTCTTCTTTGAAATCCCTCTTTTTGGTGGGACACCTGAGGTAACCAAACAGATAGGACTCCTCCCATCCCCATGATGGACCCAAAACAATTGGGTACGTGCCAAATCCACAGAGAGGAAGACTTGTCCATGGCCCATGAGGCCTCCTCGACATTCCACGGCCATTGTTGACAGAAAATCCAGAGACAAAAGCCTGAATAAATGCCTCACACTCACTCTTTCTTCATATCCCGAAGAGTTCTCCTCAGGGCCTGTAGATCGGGCCTGCCATACTTATGTCCCCAAACGTAAGCCGCGTTAGTGTTTTCAGACTTCTATCCCCACGCTCCTGGCCCACACACCCTCCAGGCTGGGGCCCCTGGAGCCACACATCAGGTCTGTGCCTGCCCACTCCACTGGAATTCTGCCCATTCCCTTGACCACACGCCTCCCAAATTAGGAGAAACCTCCACAGT
Organism: Mustela putorius furo; assembly: GCF_011764305.1. Classification (NCBI taxonomy): domain Eukaryota; kingdom Metazoa; phylum Chordata; class Mammalia; order Carnivora; family Mustelidae; genus Mustela; species Mustela putorius. The sequence continues at coordinate 602,140 of NW_025422122.1, read as the reverse complement.
CCCTGAGGCCATCCCAATTGTGTAGGCCGCCCGGGACAAACAAGGGCGTCTGACAACAGCTGAGCATCTACCTCCACTCATACCGTAGTTGGATGTCACCAGGGTAGTAGATTGAACCTCACAGGTCCCTAGGCCGTAATCGGATCCATTGCTTGGGTTTCCAGGCATCTCTCCTCAGAGGCATGTTTTCAAATACCAGCATGCGGGGGTTTCCGGAGGCAAATCTTGTCCCGACATGGGAAAATAGCAGGCTGGAACTGTGTCAAAACTTCCGGTTAGAGAATCCTTCAGGGCCCGGTGCCACCACCCCTTTCCAAGGTCTCCATGGACACAAACCCACATTAGGATCCATCCGCAGGAGAGTCCATTTCAACTCTGGCTTCTCGGTTGCTCCGCCAGAGCCAGCAGATAGAACCTGTCTTGTCGCTAGGAGACGATTGAGATGCGAGGCGGCTTGCCCAGGGCTCCGCCCTTAGAACCCTGCTCTGGCGTCGTTCCATATGGAACGTCCTGGACCCATCCAAAAGGTCTCAAATGTCCTGCAGAAGGAATCCTTGCGTTTTGGAGCATCTCACAACTCCCAACGTGGGAAAACCGTGATGGCTTTCTGAAGCCCCCACCCCCTTTCTGAAGGGGAAATCATGGACAGGAACTCCAACCTGAGCCAACGTCTGATCCTCGCCCTGAATTCAGATGCACGACATCTCGATGCAGCTCTGCAGAGTGTGCCGGCCTTGCCCTCGCCCTTAAACCTATGTGAAACTTCTGTTCTCCAATGTTCCGTCCTCACACTCCTGGCCCCCAAGACCTCACGTTTGGCAATTCTGGACCCACAAGGCAGCACTCTGCCTGCCCTCCAGATAAAAAGCAAAATGTTGCCCTATGGAGCTTCCCAGACACCCGAAATGAGGATAGACCTACACGGCACCCTTCTGTACACAAATTATATCGACAAATCTGGGCACTAATACACTGTCTGACACAGCCTGAGCCCGGACTTCCTGACCAACACCCAGACAGCTGACCGCACACTGAGCACAACAGACCCGCCATGGCCTTAGCTCGTCATCTATTCCCAACCTAGCCTCTCAGGCTTCAGGACATAGACCTTAACTCCACACCCCGCCAAGGGGTGAATGTGATGCAATAATCAGAACTCCTCCTTCCCTATGGCAAGAAACCTTGTGGTTGGCATGTTGTCCCACGTTCAGTGTAGGAGAAACCAGCGTTCACCATGAGGCCCCGCCCATGCTTGAGTACGAAGAGGGCACAAACACGCATTGTGACCCTCAGCGTGAGTCCTGTCCTCTAGTAAGTCCTCTCAGTGGCTGGACCATTAGACGTCATAATGGGCTTGCCATGCCCCTAGGCCCCAAGTTTTAAACAGCTTTCTGGTTGTCCAGTCGCCCCTCCCCAGGGCTCTGCTCTGGAAACTCTCTTTTGGTGGGACACCTGAGGTGAAAACAAAACAAAACGGACCCCTCCCATCTCAAAGAATAACCCCGAACTCTTGGGATCGGGCCAAATGCCCAGAGAGGAAGACTCGTCCATGGCCCATGAGGCCACCCGGACATTCCACGGCCATCAGTGACACAATATCCAGAGACAAAATCTTGAGCAAGCGTCTCACACTCGCCCCCTTGTTCATATCCTGAAGAGTTCTCCTCACGGTCTGTAGATCAGTCCTGCAATACCTACGACCTGAAACGTAAGCCGGGTTTGTGTTTTCAGACAAGTGTCCGCACCGCCATGGCCCACAAAACTTACAGGCACAGGTTCTTGGAGCCAAACCTGAGGACTGTACCTGGGATTTCTGCCCATTCCATTGGCCACCAACGTAGAAAGAGGATGATAAACCTCCAAAGTGCCCGGGGCCATCCCAATAGTGTTTGACTGCCCAGGAAAAACAAGGGCGGTCTGACACCAGCTGAGCATCTACCTGCACTTAGACCCGTGGACAGATGTCCCCAGAGGTAAATTGGAATGAGCAGGCCCCTAGATCCTAATCGGATCCATTGCTTTGTTGTCCAGGCATCTCTCCTCAGAGGCCTGGATTCCAATAGCAGCATATGGCTGTTTCTTGAGGCACCCAACAGAACAAATCTCGTCTCCACGTGGGAATCATGCACGTTGGAGCTGT